>NC_137772.1:187383355-187983355 GCF_963455305.1 Plecotus auritus | reverse complement strand
AAATTTTCTTTTTTATGAATACATTTTTTATTAATCCCCAACTTTTCAAAAAACCTTTTAAACACACAGGAAAATTAAAATAATACAATGGATATCTATATGACCTTGACCTGGATTTAATCACTGTTAACGTTGTCATATTTGTTATAATGTTCGTGTGTGTAATTTTTTGTTGTGTCTCTTTTTTTTTTAATCCTTACTGGAGGATATTTTTTTCCATTGATTTCTGATAGATCCTCCCTACCCCCAACTGGTGGGCAGAGTATGACGTAACCTGCACCTGCAGCCTGCACATACCTGAGTGACTAACTATGTACCTTATATGGACCATACATTAAGCCACCAATCAGTGCCCGCTGAGTACCCTAAGCCCCATCCCTTCCCATTCCTCCCCTCAAAAGGTGTGTTCATTTCTGCTCCGGTTGCTGCTCTCCCCTTGCGAGACAGCCCGGCAGGTCCTTCTCCTCTAATAAAGCCTGTAGTCCTGGTTTTCGGCCTCTGTCTGATCTTTCAATTTCTAGAGAGAGTGGAAATGGGGAGAGAGAGAGAAACATTGATGTAAGAAAGACACATAGACTGATTGCCTTCCATATGTACCCCCACCAGGTCTGGGAAACTTGCAACTGTGGTACATGCCCTTGACCTGCAATCAAACCTGGGACCCCATGGTCCACAGGCTGACGCTCTAACCCAGGGGTGGGCAAACTTTTTGACTCGAGGGCCACAATGGGTTCTTAAACTGGACCGGAGGGCTGGAACAAAAGCATGGATGGAGTGTTTGTGTGAACTAATATAAATTCAAAGTAAAGGAGCGGAGGGGAGAGCAAGAGAACCCTCCACTCTTTCGGCTCCGCGGGCCGGATAGAACAGCCGAACGGGCCGGATCCAGCCCGCGGGCCATAGTTTGACCACGGCTGCTCTAACCACTGAGAAAAAATTGGCCAGGGCTTGTGTCATTTTCACAAACTCTGCAAGTGATGGAGTCATCATTTAAAACTAGGGAATCTACACCAGCTGGCATGGCTCAGTGGTTGAGTGTTGATCTGTGAACCAAGAGGTCACGGTTTGATTCCCATTCAGGGCACATGCCCAGGTTGCAGGCTTGATCCCCACTGGGGGGCGTGCAGGAGCCGGCCGATTGATTGATGATTCTCTCTTATCATTGACTAGAGGCCCAGTGCACGAATTTCGTGCACGGGGGTGTGTGTCCCTCAGCCCAGCCTGCACCCTCTCCAATGTCAGACATCCCTCTCACAATCCAGGACTGCTGGCTCCCAACTGCTCGCCTGCCTACCTTCCTGATTGCCCCTAACCGCTTCTGCCTGCCAGCCTGATCACCCCCTACCCACTCCCCTGCCAGCCTGATTGATGCCTAACTGCTTCCCTGCCAGCCTGTTTTCCCCTAACTGCCCTCCCCTGCCGGCCTGGTCACCCCTAATTGCTCTTCCCTGCAGGCCTGGGTCCCTCCCAACTGTCTTTCCTTTCAGGCCTGGTCGCCCCAACTTCCCTCCTCTGCCAGCTTGGTCACCCCTAACTGCCCTCCCCTGCAGGTTTGATTGCCCCCAACTGCCCTCCCTTGCAGGCCTGATCTCTCCCAACTGCCCTCCCTTGTAGGCCATCTTGTGGTGGCCATCTTGTGTCCACATGGGGGCAGGATCTTTGACCACATGGGGGCAGCCATCTTGTGTGTTGGAGTGATGGTCAATCTGCATATTACTCTTTTATTAGATAGAATAGAGGCCTGGTGCATGGGTGGGGGCCAGCTGGTTTGCTCTGAAGGGTATCCCGGATCAGGGTGGGGGTTCCCTTGGGGCATGGGGCGGCCTGGGTGAGGGGCCTGTGGTGGTTTGCAGGCCGGCCACGCCCCCTGGTGACCCAAGTGGAGGCCCTGGTATCTGGGGTTTATTTATCTTCTACAATTGAAACTTTGTAGCCTGGAGCGGAGCCAAGCCTTCTGCTTGCTCTGTGGCAGCAGCCATTTTTTTTTGGATTTATGTAATTGAAACTTTGTAACCTTAAGCAAGGCCTGGGCCGGCCAGGGTGTGTGGAAAGCTTGGCTTCCTCCATCGCCCGGGGCAACCCTAGCCTCCTACTCTTTCCAGCTCCGTGGCTGCCGCCATTTCTCTTTGCATTTATGTATCTTCTATCATTGAAACTTTGTAGCCTTGAGTGGAGGCCTAGGCCGGCAAGGGCAGGCGGAAAGCTTGGCTTCCTCCATTGCCAGGGAAACCCAAGCCTCCCTCCTGCTCTCTCTGGCCATAGCCATCTTGGTTGGTTTTATTTGCATATTCGCTCTGATTGGCTGATGGGCGTGGCTTGTGGGTGTAGCAGGGTGATGGTTAATTTGCATATTACTCTTTTATTAGATAGGATGTTTCTATCTCCGTCTCCCTTCTCTGAAATCAATAAAAAAAAATTTTTTTTAAACAACAACAACTAGGGAATCTATTTTAAGGTCATATCAAGCCATTCTAAGCTCATCTTATATTTTTCTGACCAAGTGTTCCCAATTACCCATTTTTCCCCCCTTTGGTTTGTCTTGATCAAACTTTAGTCAGGTTTCTTTTTTTCCTACTGCCCCCTGAACTCTGCTTGGCCCCAAACCTCAGCAGTCACATATACAAGAAAGTGAAACATGGCCCCTTCTCAGCTTTTCCTGGGAATTGGTTGACAAGAACCAGACCCTTTTCCTGTCAAGTTCCCACTGATCCTTTCTTTTGTTTATCCAGCTTTCCCTTTATCAGATTCTGCTTATCTGTTTCCTTCCCTTCCTTTAAGATAAACCTTTTTTTCTGTTTGAAATTTAAATGCTTGCAGATTCCTGAGATCAGAGTGTCTCCCTATTGCAATAGTCTTTCTAAGTCTCTCCCTAAGTCTAGCTTTGTTTTTATTTGACATCTCCCTACCCCACACTTGGAACCAGCCATTTCCCCTTAAAAAGTAAATTATTCCATTTAATGCATTTGTGTGTGTGTGTGTGTGTGTGCTTTTTAAAAAAATCTAACCATTAGAAAGTAAGTCCCAGATACCATGACACTTCACCTCTAAATATCTCAGCAATTACAGGTATCTTTTAGAAGAGTCTACTCATAAACACAATCTGTTATCCCACCCCAGAAATTAATTATAATTCTATACCACCTAATATCTAGTCCAGCAAATTTCAGACTTTTTCATCTCATCACACACAAACTAATTATTAAAATTCTGTGGCAAACACAAAAATATATTTTGCCAATATATTGACAAAAAATAGGTATAATTTTTATTGATTTACCACAAATAAATAATAATAGTAATAACCTACCCTTTTTTACCCAAAGTGACTTTTTAAAAAGTCAGGTGCCACACAGGCCCTATGAGTTTGGATTGAGGGGCCAAAAGGGAGAAGCTCCCTGTGGCTCTGTATCTGCGTGAGCCAGAAGAGTTGTGCACGCCGATTAGCAGGCCACAGTCTGAGCCCTGGCAGCATTTTTTTTTTTTACTTTTGTGTCATCATTTTATTATTATTATTATTATTATTATTATTATTATTATTAATCTTTATTATTGAAAGTATTACATATGTTCCCTTTCATGGCAGCATTTTTATTTCAATTTTTGATAACTGTGAAACGGAATTTTTGGACTGGAACCTGTATTCTTTGTCCACCAGAATCGAAGAATGAATCCACAGACAGAAAGTGGTATAGCAAAGGTGGATATTTATTAAAGAACAAGTACAGACTCCCACGTGGGGAGGGGGAAAGGTTCCCACTGAGTTCTTTTTCCCTATGGCTTACAAAGGCTGCAGATCTTGGTGCCTTGATATCCCCTCTGATTGGTCACTATTCCCTTAGACTGGTTACTATAGTAACTCCTGGGCTCAAAGGTTGAACCTCACATAGGACGTGTGAGGTTCTCCCACTCTCCTTCCTTATTGGTTTCCTATTCCCTTTGGGCTTTCTTCTTCTTCTGGATGAAGGGCTTCCTTCCCTTTATTTTGTAAATATGACCTTTTGCTCTTCCCAGCTCCCTCAGTCTATGGAAATGTACCTGTTGCAGCTTTTAAGCTTCCCTGTTCTATGGAAATATACCTTCTGCTGCTCTGCAGCCCTGTGCTTCCTCCATGGTCCCCTTAATTTCTAAAATTTCCTAAACCTGTCCTACTTTACCCCTAAAATTCCTATTTCAAATGTATGTGTTGAAAACCAAAATGATATCTTTCTGAAGCTTGTCCATAAAAACATAGATGTCGTTTATAGTGGAAAATCATGTGGGGGAAAATCATCTATTTTGATGCAGCATTTGATTATGATAAAACACCTCACTCTTCATAGTGCACAGAGTGAATGAGGTCTGGGGTAGGTAGAAAAAAGGTCAATCCTGCTGGTTTGGCTCAGTGGATAGAGCGTTGGCCTGCAGACTGAGGGGTCCCAGGTTCAATTCTAGTCAAGGGCATGTACCTTGGTTGAGGGCACATCGCCAGTAGGGAGTGTGCAGGAGGCAGCTGATTGATGTTTCTCTCTCATCAATGTTTCTAACTCACTATCCCTCTCCCTTCCTCTCTGTGAAAAATCAATAAAATACGTTTTTTTAAAAAAAGAAAAAGAAAAAAGGTCAATCCTGTTTTTGTTTTCTTTTAGAATCATTACCTTATACCAGCTTTTAGTCATCTGATATCTACATTGGACACACAATCATAGTATGTATAGTTAAGTTCTGGACTTGTCTCATTTTAATGTGGAGATTTGCTTCTGGTTTTCCTACAGGCAGTGTCTCTCCTTCCTCATAGTCCCACTGTGCAGGTGCTATTGTTGCTCTTATCAATATTCTCAGAAATGTTATTCAGCCTTCACTTTGATGTCATGTGTCCCCTTTGTCTTTCAAATTCCCACGTTTCCCTCCCTAGCTGTCTTCTCTCTCCCTTACCCCAGTAAGTCTTATTGGAGACCTCTTTACCCCTAGCTGTTGGATTGTATACTTTAAATAATTTAACCGTCCATTATTAAAAAGCTTTAGCATTTTCATAATGGGTTGTCAGTTTCAGTCCTGTCGTTTTTTGTCTCGATGGGGCTGGGCAAGGAAAAAGACAGTAGAGAGGAGCACATTTAGCAGTGCAGTTGGGTTGTGTGTGTGATAATTAGACTATCCTTTGTAACAGCACGTTAACAGCTTTCACTGCTGCTGTAGATAAAGTGTACCATCTTGGTTGCACACAAGGTCTCAGCATATACTTACTTGTTCCTATGCTCTTCCTGTGCCTTAAAACTATTTTATCCTTGATTGTGCTGTTTGAGTGGAAGACATTCTTTGAAGTAGATGTGTGAAAAACTGCATGCCTTTAGAAGCCCATTATTTAGAACTTGCTACTGCAGGTACTGGGTGTTAGGGTTGCCAAAGGAGGAACGCATGAGGCCAAAAGGTGTGGGAACCCCTTTCACGTCCCACGTGGTTCAGGGTTCCGGTTCAGGGTTCGGGTTCTGGAGAAGGCCACACACAAATGAAAAGAGACTTGGAAAAGTATTAATTTGGAAATATTGGGGGCCAGGCGGGAGCCCAACTCTAGTGGAAGGACTACCCCTTGCTCTGGCCTTGCTATCCCTTTTATTGAGACTATGGGATAAGCCCATAACCTTTAGGCAGGAAATTCCAATAACAGAAATTTACATGAAACAAACAGAGGTGGAGGCTGCTTCAGCTAACAATGTTTCAACTAAACAGTGAGTGATCAAAACAATTAAGGTTGTTGACCAGCCTTCCCAGTTTCCTGTCCACATCTTTCTATTAGTGGTAGAATGATTGGTTTCCGGCAAAAAGGGATAAAGAATTATACATTTATGAGGTCGTCTGGAAAACCAGATGGGCTGAGCTCCAAAATGGCGCCAGCACCAGGGATGGGGAGTCAGAGATTTTAAAGGACTCTAGGCGGGCATTTTCTGAGCAGGAAATATTTAGCTTTCAGAGAAACATAGGTTTATTTGCACTACACTTATTAATTTGTGCAGTTATTCAGTGTCTGGTAGGTTAATGTTCAAGAAAAAATATTAATTTTTATTAAAATGTTCTATTATTTTATGTTAACAATTACTCATTTATTTCAGCCCTTTGTATTCAGCATGTCTCTATAGAAATAAACCTAAGTTTCTATGAAAATTGAAGCTTTTGTTTTTTTGCGGCCCACATAAACTTAAACCTTATTTATTTGGCTCGTGTTAGCCTTTGAGTTTGACATGCTTGTACTAAACCAATACATTGCCCTTGTAATTAAACTAGTTTGACTTGGATTTCTGTCATTTGCAACTAAAAAAAATCGGAATAAATACAGTTTAACACTCTATGTGGAAAGTTCTTTGAAGTGAGCTTGAAAGTATTTTAGCAACATACAAGTTAAACAATACATTTGTAGTCAGATAAAGGTTTGTAATACTGAGCAAAACATAAGAGTTTATATCTGTTCACAAATGTGGCTGTCTACCATTGAAACCAAGGAAGGTAATCGTGCATAGGAAGAAGTGTTTTACTGAGCCAGTGTTTTGGAATAAACATTCTCTTTTCTTATGTTCCAGATGTTTAAAGAGAAAAGTTCAAATTATCTCTGGCATACAGAAAGCTTGGAGAGCTTTAGAAGTTGGTCTTACTGCTTTATAAATGTAAGTGAAAATGCCTATAATATTTTTTAAATTTCACAGTGGATTTTACAATTCACAGACATAATATACTTTTTAGCTAAATCAATGTTGAATTAAGTGTTTAAAAATGTTAAAATTCAGCCCTGGCCGGTGTGTTTCAGTTGGTTGGAGCGTTGTTCTTGCACCCAAAGGTGGCAGTTTCAATTCCTAGTCGGGCACATACCAGGTTTTAGGTTAGATTTGGTCAGGGTGTGTGCTGCAGGCAACCAGTCAATGTTTTACTCTCACATTGTGTGTGTGTGTGTCTCTCTTTTTCTCTCTAAAATCAAATTTTTTTAAATGTTAAAATTCATTTGAAAATATTGAAGCCCGGCTGGTGTAGCTCACAGCTTGAGCATTGACCTATGAACCAAGAGACAACAGTTCGATTCCCAGTCAGGGCACATGCCTGGGTTGTGGGCTCGATCCCCACTGGGGGCATGCAGGAAGCAGCTGATCAGTGATTCTCTCTCATTGTTGATGTTTCTGTCTCTTTATCCCTCTCCCTTCCTCACCGAAATCAATAAAAATATAGTCAAATATATATATATTTATGTTAATTAATTAATTTGGGGTCCTACCTAACACCTATCTTTTTATTCCCTGCATCACTGGCTAAAGAGTACCCTTTATGACCCAAATGATGTAAAGCATTTAACTTTCTTTTAACAAGTAAATTCCTAACTAGCAAGCCCTGATTCTTTTCTCAAGTGAAAATTATTAAAAATCGATTTCAGTGAGGAGAAAATGTGATTCCAATCTGAAAGCCTCTTTTTCTTGAAATCACAGGTTCTTCTTAGTCTCTACAAGGTATTTTAGATAAACTAACTGCAAAGTACATAGCCATCAGCGTGCTAGAGAAAGAGACACACCATTCACCTCTCACTATAAATGCTGTCCTTAAAAACTACCCCCAAGCATGTTAAAATCATCTTGTTAACTCACAGATGAACTGGGAAGCATAAACGACCCCTTTAGTGAAAACATCTTAATGAAGAGAGTTCACCAACTTGGAGCCATTCACTAGAAACGTGACAACAGGTTTAGGATACCTCAATAGTGAACCTAGAAATTGTATGAGCACCCAGAAGAAAAAAAGATTCCATGTTATCCTGGATACCATATTGTAGAATATGAAGAGGAGGAGATCCAACATGGTCCACACTATGAAACATATCCAGCTCTACCTACAGTGCATATTATAAAAAGTATTGACTACCCAGCACTTAGAGATGCCTGGCACATGGCTGATGTCCAACCACTTGAGAATCATAGATTTCCCCCCGCTTCCCCTGCCTCTCTACACGGCTTGTCCCTGGGATCTTATTCCACCTCCAACCCCTAAGCACAGCCCTTATACCTTGGTTTCTCTCTCCCTTCCTCTCTCTCTAAAAATCAATTTTAAAACACATATTTTTAAAAATTACATTCATCACTTTACACTTACTAGGAGGGCTATAATGTTTTCTAATGGAAAATAAGTGTTGGTGTAAATGTAGAGAAATTGCTATACATTTCTAATGGGCATATAAAATAGTACAGCCAAAACAAAAAATATTTTGGCAGTTCCTCAAAAAGCTAAGGTATATATAATTATCCTGTAACTCAACAATTTCATTAATAAGCATAAACCCAGCCCTGGCTGGTTTGGCTTAGTGGATAGAGTGTCAGCCTGCGGACTGAAGGGTCCTGGATTTGATT
This sequence comes from Plecotus auritus, assembly GCF_963455305.1. NCBI lineage: Eukaryota > Metazoa > Chordata > Mammalia > Chiroptera > Vespertilionidae > Plecotus > Plecotus auritus. The sequence goes on along the minus strand of NC_137772.1, from coordinate 187,975,004 downwards.
CCGGTCGATGGCATGTGCCGGGTTGCAGGCTTGGTCCCCAATGGGGGGGCGTGCAGGAGGCAGCCAATCAATGATTTTCTCTCATCATTGAGGTTTCTATCTCTCTCTCCCTCTCCCTTCCAGTCTGAAATAAATTCAAAAAAAATTTTTTTTAAATAAGCATAAACCCAAAGGAACTGAAACCAGATATTTATAAGCCAATACTCATTGAAGCATTATTCACATTAGCCAAATGTGGAAACAGTCTAAATGGAAAAACAGACAAATGGAGAAACAAAATGTGATATATATATATATATATATATATATATATATATATACACACACACACACACACACACACACACACACACACACACACACACACACAAGAGGCCTGGTGCACGAAATTCGTGCATGGGGTGGTGTGTCCCTCAGCCCAGGCTGCACCCACTCCAATCTGGGACCCCTTGAGGGATGTCCGACTGCCCGTTTAGGCCCAATCCCGGTAGGATCGGGCCTAAACGGGCAGTCGGACATCCCTCTCACAATCTGCTCACCTCCCAGCTGCTCACCTGCCTGTCTTCCTGATTGCCCCTAACCACTCCCCTGCCAGCCTGATTGATGCCTAACTGCTCCCCTGCCAGCATGTTTGCCCCTAACTGCCCTCCCCTGCAGGCCTGGTCCCTCCCAACTGCCCTCCCCTGCTGGCCATCTTGTGTCCATATGGGGGCAGCCATCTTTGACCACATGGGGACAGCCATCTTGTGTGTTGGAGTGATGGTCAATTTGCATATTGCTCTTTTATTAGATAGGATATATATATTATTCAGCCATAAAAGAAATGAAGTTCTGATACATGCTACAACATGGATGAACCTTAAAAACATTATGTTAATTGAAATAAACCAGGCACAAAAAGATAAATATTATATAATTCCACTTACATGAAATATCTAGAGTGGACAAATTCATAGAAACGAAAGAGTTTCTGTTTGAGTCCTGGCGGGTGTGGCTCAGTTGGTTGAATGTCTTCCCTTGCACCAAAAGGTCACAGATTTGACTCCCAGTCAGGACACATACCCAGGTTTTGGGTTCCATCCCGTCAGGTGCACGTGGGAGACAACCGATCGATGTTTCTCTCTCACATGGATGTGTTTTTTTTTCTTTCTTTCTCTCTCCCTTCCCCACTCTCTAAAAAAATCAATAAAAATCATATTTAAAAAAGAGTTTCTGTTTGAGGTAATAAAGAAGTTATGGAAGTAGATGGTGGTACAAAATTATTTTCAATCAATGCCACTGAAGTGTATACTTAAAAATGGTTAAAATGGCTATTGATTGATTTCAGTGAGGAAGGGAGAGAAAGAGAGAGAAACAATGATGAGAATCATCGATTGGCTGCCTCTTGCACACCCCCTACTGGGGATTGAGCCTGCAACCGGGGCATGTGCCCTTGACCAGAATTGAACCCAGGACACTTCAGTCCACAGACAAACAGTCTACCCACTGAGCCAAACCAGCTAGGGCTTATATTATATACTAGGGGCCCGATGCACGAAATTCGTGCATTTTGGTGGGGGGGGGTCCCTCAGCCCAGCCTGCCCCCTCTCACATACTGGGAGCCCTTAGGGGATGTCCTACTGATGGCTTAGGCCCGCTTGCAGTCTGGCCTTCCTTTGTGGGAGGCGACCGGGCTGATCAGGGGAAGGCACCAGCCCCATCACCCCGCTGCTGCAGCCACTGCCAGTCACCGCAGCCACCAAGGTGTTTTCATCAACACGGACTCCAGTCCCTTCACCATGAAAAAATGACAACTTTCTTTAGGCATTTTCAAGATGTGTCTTTCATAGGATATGACATTTCTTTCTTTCCTTTTTTTTTTATCCTCACCTGAGGGTATGTTTCCATTGATTTTTAGAGAATGTGGAAGAGAAAGGGAAAGACAGAGAGAAACATCAAAGTGAGAGGAACACTTTGATTGGTTGCCTCCTGCATGAGCCCTGACCTGGGCCCCGGCCAGGGAGGAGCCTGTAACCTAGGTACATGCCCTTGATCAGAATTGAACCCAGACCCTGTGGTCGGCAGGCTGAGGCATTATCCACTGAGCCAAACCGGCTAGGGCAGGATATGACATTTCTTAGCCCTCCAGCAGTGGACTTTCGTTTTTTTCTCCAGGAGTGTGGTGGAAAAACCCTAGATCACCTTTTTGGATTCTTATTACCCAAGTTACTAAGAATATTACCAGTGGCATACAGGGAGCTTAGCCAATGAACCATCAGAAAAGGTGTTTCCTCTGTAGTTCACATTGATCACCAGCTCTGCCCCTGCCCAGGCCTAAAGCCTCAGGGCCTGGGCAGGAGCCCCCCAGCTCCCTCTGATCACCAGCTCCACCCCTACCCAGGCCTAAAGCCTCCGGTCGAGGCTTTAGGCCTGGGCAGGGGCCCCCTTGGCTCCAATTGCAGGCTCGGCCCTGCCCGGGAGCCCCCTGGCTCAGGCACTTTCCAGGCTGCTCAGGGCCCCCGGGGGGCCTACCTCAGAGTGACCTGGGTGCCAAGGATGTTCCCGGGACCCAGACTGCTGGGTGCCTATGTATGCAAATTAACCTCCATCTTTGTTGGGTTAATTTGCATACTCGCTCTGATTGGCTGTGTGCATAGCGGCGGTACGGTCAAGTTACATGTCTATTATTAGGTAAGATATTTTAACTATATTGTAAAAAATGAATAATATAATATTCCAAAAACTATTGGATTTTACAATGTAAATAGGTAAACTGCATGATATGTTGATCATCCTATGTAATAAAGAGGTAATATGCAAATTGACCATCACTCCAACAGACAAATGGCCACCCCCATGTGGACACAAGATGGCCACCACAAGATGGCCAACAGGGGAGGGCAATTGTGGGTGATCAGGCCTGCAGGGGAGGACAGTTGGGGTTGACCAGGGCAGTTAGGGGTGACCAGGCCTACAGGGGAGGACAGTTAGGGGCAACCGGGCCTGCAGGGGAGGGCAGTTGGGGGCAACCAGGCCTGAAGGGGAGGGAAATTGGAAGGAACAAGGCCTGCAGGGGAGGGCAGTTGGGGTTGACCAGGCCAGCAGGGGAGGGCAATTAGGGGTGACCAGGCCTGCAGGGGCGGGCAGTTTGGGGATGACCAGGCCTGCAGGGGAGGACAATTAGGAGCGACCAGGCCAACAGGGGAGGGCAATTCGGGGTGACCAGGCCAGCAGGGAAGGGCAGTTAGGGGCAATATGGCTGGCAGGGGAGCAGTTAGGTGTCGATCAGGCTGGCAGGGCAGTGGTTAGGGGGTGATCAGGCTGGCAGGCAGAAGTGGTTAGGGGCAATCAGGCAGGTGGGCAGGCGAGTGGTTGGGAGCCAGTAGTCCTGGATTGTGAGAGGGATGTCCAACTGCCCGTTTAGGCCTGATCCCACTGGGGTCCCAGATTGGAGAGGGTGCAGGCTGGGCTGAGAGACAACCCCCCGCCCCCATGCACGAATTTCATGCACCGGACCTCTAGTATTTTTATAAAGGCTGCTTTTTAAAAAGGATACTAAAAATGTTAACCTTGCTGAAAAAGAGACAACTTTGCATATGCTGGAAAGAACAGTTAAGACACAGGATAAGGTTGACATATACTTACTTAGAAAGTGCATGTAAGCTAGCCCATCTTGAAATCCAAAAAACAGTAAAGGAAATACAAAACCAGAAACTGAGGATAGAACTGTTGTTTTTTGGGTCAACTGTCAACTCTTCCAAAAGACTTCTAGAGACACCTGTTAATCCAGCAAAGCTTTCTTTATTATCTTTTTAATTTATATTTTACTGCAGCAAGGAAGAATACCACTTTGATAGAGTCTTGGTAATGTTTCAGAAGACTGAAGTCAGAGGGAGAGAGATATAGGGTGTTGGAGTCTGAGTTCAAGTGGCTTAGATGAATCTGTCAAGAAAGGAAATTGACTGGGATTGGGCAAAGTTTGTGAAGTAGGATTTGTGGACACAGTGAGATGAGGATCTGGAAGTGAGTCATGATAAGCAAACTGTTACTTGAGAAGTAAGTTTCTGTCAAGGTAGGTGATCTATTGTCCTAATAGAAGAGTTCTTGGCCTGGATGGCCAAATTGTTTACCTAGATAACGTTGCTTTGCAAAAATTTCCTCAAATGAATAGAGAAGTTATCTATTGATTTCTCATCTTATCTTTCTGGGAAAAATTTCCTGAGGCAAATATTATGGTTTTTCAACCCAAAAGTTAAGCTATATTAATGCAGATAGTCTCAGTTATCACCTAGGAAGTGAACAATCTGCACAGAGGGGTCTCAGCACTCTTCTTACCCGATTTCTTTCTTAGTCTATATCAGTGATTAGCAAACTATAGCCTGTGAACCAAATCTGTACAACCTATTTTTGTACAACCCATAGCTAATAATGGTTTTTATATTTTTTAATAGTTGGAAAATTAAAAAGGGACTAATACTTTGTGACACATGAAATTATAAGACAATCTCAATGTCCCTAAATAAAGTTTTATTGGGATGCTGTCACACTCATTCATTCATGTATTATCCATGGCTTTTTCATGCTACAAGGGCAAAGCTGAGTAGTTGCAACAGAGACTTTATGGCCTTCTAAACCTAAAATATTTGCTAACTGGCTCTTTATGCTAACCTCTTCCCTGGATGGGAGAACAGGAAGCATATTACCAAAGGGTAACCAAGCTGTTTGACAACAATTGGAAGAGGGAAGTGAATAGGTTGAAAAGTAGGAAGAGCTCTACCTGGTTTGGCTCAGTGGATAGAGCATAGGCCTGCGGACTGAAGGGTCCCAGGTTCGATTCCAATCAAGGGCACATTCTGATCAAGAGCACGTACCTTGGTTGCATGTTCCCAGCCCTGGCTGGGGTGCATGTGGGAGGCAAGCAATCGATGTGTCTCTCTCACATCAATGTTTCTCTCTGTCTCTCCCTCTCCCTTCCACTCTCTCTAAAAATCAATGGAAAAATATCCTCAGGTGAGGATTTAAAATAAATAAATATAAAATGGTAAAATTATTTTAAAAAAAAGAAAAAGAAAAGAAAAGTAGGAAGAAAAAGAGTGAAAGAAATTCTTCCATGTCTGATTGGGTAACTAAATAAAAGGGAACTGGACTAAAGCTGGTAGCATGACACCTTAAAGAAAATGTTTTTTCAAATACAAAAGTTAATATAGCCAATTAAAACCAACTTTTGAACCTCAGAGGGAAGGCAGGGGAGAGTGGGTAAGAGATCAACCAAAGGACTTGTATCTATGCATATGAGCATGACTAATAGACACATGGTGGGGGGGGGGGGCATGTGCTGGGGGGTGGGAGTGGGCCGGGAGAGGTCAATGGGGGGAAAAGGAGACATATGAAAACTTTCAACAATAAAGAATTTGGAGAGGGAAGGTAGGGGAGGGTGGGGGTAAGGGGGAGAGATCAACCAAAGGACTTGTATGCATGCATATAAGCCTAACCAGTGGTCACAGACAACAGGGGGGTGGGGGCATGCGTGGGGAGGGGTTTGGGATCGGAATGGGGGGATGAGGACAAATATGTGATACCTTAATCAATAAAGAAATTAATTTTTAAAAAAAGAATTTGGGGAAAAAATCATAAAATTAAGTTGCAAAAAAACCCCAACTCTTGAATGTATTCATATTTAAAACACAAGACACTTACTTTTGAATAATTCTCTGCATAGTTAGGGAAAGATGTTGTATTGCAAATCAGCGAGCTGGACAAGACGCCTTAATGAGCCAATTAGTTAGGAATCATCTTTATTGCACACAGGTTCAGAGCAGATTACCTCTGTCAAATTCTGAACACCCAAAGGAGGAAGCATTCTCTTTTTATATCTTTTTTAGGTCCTTGTGTAAGTTATTTTTACAGACAATTTGTAACCTTGAGTACATATCATATCTAACAAACACCTGTAACCTTGAGTATATATCATATTTATACAGACACCTGTAACCTTGAGTATCTTATCTATACAGGCACCTGGCATCAATATCAGTGTATCAGATGGCTAGCTTGCAAGGTCAGACAATTAAGTTTATCTTTTCTATTCAAGCAAAAAACAAAGTTATTTTACAGTCTAAAAATAACAGAGTTGACCTACAGAATAAGAGACTGTCTAAGAATAACAGAGTAGTTCAAACAGCAGTTTCAAACAGCAGTTTTTCAAAGGAGGGATTACTATGCTTCAAAAACACAACAAATATAAATTTTGTTTCTGGGAGGGAGAAAAGAGAACAATCAAGGGGAATATTTTCTAATTTATTCTTCACTGCATATACACACATACCACTTGCACAAACTCACATTTACCAAATTAACAAACAAAAAAAAAGCAAAAACAGCCCTGACTGGTTTGACTCAGTGGACAGACTCAAGGGTCCCAGGTTCGATTCCAGTCAAGGGCATGTACCTTGGTTGTGGGCACATCCCCAGTAGGGGGTGTGCAGGAGGCCGCTGATCCATGTTTCTCTCTCAACAATGTTTCTAACTCTCTATCCCTCTCTCTTCCCCTCTGTAAAAAATCAATAAAATATATTCTTTTTAAAAAAAGCAAAAACAAAAAACTCCATCCCCAAATAAAAACAATAATAACAAAATAATCCCTCAAGCCATATCTACACTTTGTATTTAAACAGAGATCCTGGGAGTAAATACAAAATTTAAAGTTAATTGATGGGAAAATGATAAATAAACAGCATTATTAATATGGAAAATATTCCTATCACATAAGTATTTGTAGACGATATTCTCTGTTCTCTACAACTTTGGAACCAGAGAGCTGGATTGTTACATCAACTCCATGTGAGCTTCAAGAACCAGAAAAAACTTTACTGTCATCGTTTGATGTCACATCAAAAATGGCTAGAGTATCTAGACTGAGAGATTAAGTATACAAGCTGAAAATAACCAGACTACACATAAAAATAGAACTCTGACCCACATTCTGCAGCAACCAGCCAGGATGTCATGTTTGTAGGAGTTTTATTTGTACGAAGTCAGATTGCTATCTCTAGCAAACATTCCAGGAAGCCAAACAACCCTGTAACAATTGGCTCCAAATGTCTAGGACTTGATTAATATCTGATAGCTTTCCTTATGTTTGCCCATACCTCCAACTTAAGACTAAGTAGAAAAGGACAAATATGTACCCCTCACCAGCCACATAGGATATTCCCCTTCTAGCTATAAACCAGACACGAAAGGGTCCTACTACCCTTCACTATCAGAGTCAAATAACTAGAGAAAAGGTTGAATCTTTGTGGTGCTTTTTATTATTCAGACTAGAGGCCGGTGCACGAAATTCGTGCACGGGGGTGTGTGTCCCTCAGCCCAGCCTGCACCCTCTCCAATCTGGGACCCTTCTCACAATCCAGGACTGCTGGCTCCCAACCGCTCACCTGCCTGCCTGCCTGATCACCCCTAACCACTCCCCTGCCAGCCTGATTAATGCCTAACTGCTCCCCTGCTGGCCCGATTGCCCCTAACTGCCCTCCCTTGCCAGCCTGGTCACCCCCAACTGCCCTCCCCTGCAGGCCTGTTCCCCCCAACTGCCCTCCTCTGCTGGCCTGGTCCCCCCCAACTGCCCTCCCTTGCAGGCCTGGTCCCTCCCAACTGCTCTCCCCTGCTGGCCTGATCTCCCACATCTGCCCTCCCTTGCTGGCCATCTTGTGGCGACCATCTTGTGTCCACATGGGGGCGGCCATCTTGTGTGTTGGAGTAATCGTCAATTTGCACATTAGCTCTTTATTATATAGGATGGTCAGTGATCTAAGAGAGCAACAGGTGTAGTACCCTGAAAAGACCACTCTGACCTTTCATCTTAAGCCAGCGCTTATATAGGGTTAGAGGATGAGAAAAAATCCTAAAAACTAGTGAGTGCCCAGGGTCTGCCTTCTATCATTGTCGCTGAAAAGATTAGCCCTGGAACGTTGTCTGACTTCAAATAGGTTCTATCCTTGATCTGGGCTTAAAATGTAAAATTATCTTCTATACTCTTATTGATTTTAGAGAGAGGGGAGGGAAGAGGGATAAAGAGATAAAAACATGGATAAGAGGGATACATCGATCGAATCCCACCCCCCCCCCCACAACTGGGGATCAAGTCCCACACGGGGAGATCAAGCCGGAAACCCAGGAATTGTGTCTGACCCGGAATCGAACCTGGGATATCTTGGTTCATGGGTGAGTGCTCAACCATTGAGCCAGGCCAGCCAGAAGATACATTTTGTTTCTTTTGAGTGACAGACTCATCTGGGCTTCAAGGCTGCCTTATCTTTAGGCCCTGTTCTTTTTGCAATACCTCCTCCAGTTTCCCAGGGTCTGTAAGAAAAATCTCTTTTCTATGTCAATAGTTATAAAGCAGCTGTGATTCTATTTCTATTATGTGCCCCACCCCTATCAGTTAGTCCACCTAAAAGCTTCCCCACACCAACATCCTCAATCAGAGCACACCCAAAACCCTTCCCTTTTTTCCACTATTAAAGCTTTCCCACTCTTTTTTTTAAAAAATATATTTTATTAATTTTTTACAGAGAGGAAGGGAGAGGGATAGAGAGGTAGAAACATCGCTGAGAGAGAAACATCGATCAGCTGCCTCCCACACACCCACCACTGGGGATGTGCCTGCAACCAAGGTACACACCCCCGACCGGAATCGAACCCGGGACCCCTCAGTCCGCAGGCCAACGCTATATCCACTGAGGCAAACTGGTTAGGGCTCTTCTTTTTTTTTAAAAATAAATCTTTATTGTTCATATTATTACAGGTTTTCCTCTTTTTTTTTCCCACCATAGCTCCCCTCCACCTGATTCCCCACCCCACCCTATGCCCTTACCCCCCGCCACTGTCTTCATCCATAAATGTAAGATTTTTGTCCAATCTCTTCCTGCACCCTTCACACCCCCTTCCCCCTGAGAATTGTCAGTCCACTCCCTTTCTATGTCCCTGATTCTATTATATTCACCAGTCCATTCTGTTCTTCAGATTTTTTATTCACTTGATTTTTAGATTCACTTGTTGGTAGGTATGTATTTGATGTCATTTTGTTGTTCATAATTTTTATCTTTACCTTTTTCTTCTTCTTCCTCTTCTTAAAGAATACCCTTCAGCATTTCATGTAATCCTGGTTTGGTAGTGATGAACTCCTTTAGCTTTTTCTTGTCTGTGAAGCCCTTTATCTGACCTTCAATTCTGAATGATAGCTTTGCTGGGTAGAGTAATCTTGGTTGTAGGTTCTTGCTGTTCATCACTTTTAATATTTCTTGCCACTCCCTTCTGGCCTGCATAGTTTCTGCCGAGAAATCAGCTGACAGTTGTATGGGTACTCCCTTCTAGGTAATTAACCGTTTTCCTCTTGCTGCTTTCAAGATTCTCTCTTTGTCTTTTGCCCTTGGCATTTTAATTATGATGTGTCTTGGTGTGGTCCTCTTTGGATTCCTCTTGTATGGGTTTCTGTGTGCTTCCTGAACTTGTAAGTCTATTTCTTTCACCAGGTAGGGAAAGTTTTCTGTCATTATTTCTTCTAATAGGTTTTCAGTATCTTGCTCTCTCTCTTCTTCTGGCACCCCAAAAATTCAGATGTTGGTACGCTTAAAGTTGTCCCAGAGGCTCCTTACACTATCTTCATATTTTTGGATTCTTTTTTCTTTTTGTTTTTCTGGTTGGGTGTTTTTTGTTTCCTCATATTTCAGATCTTTGGTTTGATTCTTGGGGTATGTTGATCTACAGTTAGGTTTCTGTATATTCTTTATTTTAGACAGTGTATGCTTAATTTCTGACTGGTCCTTTTCCATTTTTTTTGGCATTCTCATTAAGATCCTTAAAGGTCTCACTACGTTCCTCAGCGGATTTTAGAAGATTCTTGAGTAACCTTATAAATGTGGTTCTGAACTCTATGTCGTCCAGTAGTTTGCTTTCCTCCATTTCTTTCATTCGTGACATGTTTCTTTGTCTCCACATTTTGCTGCTTCCCTGTGTTGATGGAGTGGCTTTGTGTGGTAGGTGACCTATAGGGGCCAGTAGCTCAGCCTCCTCAATCACCTGAGTTGGATGCTCTTGGTACACCCCTTTGTGGGCTGAGTGCAAAGTCTTGGTGTAGTTAAGCCTTGATTGCTATTGGTACACTGGGAGGAATTGACCTCCAGGCCAATTGGCTGTGAGGACCCGCTGTGTCTACAATGGAAGAACTGCTGCGCTGGAGACACACTTATGGTGCAGGATTTGTTTCAGTGGGGCTTTGGTGCTCACTGAGTCTGCCTCTTGAATGTGTCACTTATGGATGTGAGAAGTTGAAATCTGGTGTCTCACACTGACCACTAGATACACTGGCTTCTGGATCTCCAATGGGGTGCAGGTCAGCTACTGTCTGAGGCCACCCAACAGGAGCTACAGCGAGAACTACAGTTTTCTCCTCTTTGCTTGGGGTTTGGAGGTTTGGGAGCTGTCTGACCCGGGCTGCAAGTTTGCTAGGTTAAGCTGCGATAGGGCAGGCCATTCATATGCTAAAGCTGCTGCTTGGAGCTTGGGTGGGTTTGTAGATTGTGCGGGGCAGGGTCTAAGGGTGTCACTAGGCTAGGGCGTGGCAAACAGCGATGGCTGCCAGTTAGCCGGCTCTGAGTCCCCGCGTCCCACGCCCCAGCACAGTAAACAATTATTCCTGCACGCAGCCCTGCAAGCAAGCCTCCCTCACTTTCCGACCCCATGGCAGACAGTCCAGCTTCTCCCTGTAGGAGTTTGGGTCCCCCACGTCTCCCCAGAGACTGGAGTTCAGAGTAATCGGGAGCTTGTTTCCCTTCAGGTTGAAAAAGCAGTGCACCCAGTCGCCCGCCGCCAGCCCGATTCACGTGCCTCCGTACCTCAGCTTTTCAGCGCTTGTGCACGTCTCAATGCTCTTTTCTTTTTCCTTCTAACTGTAGAACTCCCACTCAGCCAGCTTTCCCATGGTTCTGGGTGATAGACGTTTTGTCTTTTAGTTGTAGTTTTAAAATTGTTGTGTGAGGCAGCAGTTTAGGTGTTTACCTACGCCGCCATCTTGGATCCTCTCTCATGCGCATTTTTTTTTTCCCACTCTTTCAAAACACAGGTGAGGGTGGCTGCTCTGCTATGGTGAGTTCCTAATAAATAGCATCGCCTTTACTTGTTCTCCTTTGGGTAGTCTTTGCTTATTTCCACAAGACCCTGATTATCTTCATCATTAGTATCTTCTAGTTTTGCTTCTTTGCTATTCAACACTTGCTGTGGGAGAGACTGTTTCCCTAACATCCTAGAACATGTGATACTCAGTGCCCAGCTGCCTTCATATTCCAGGGAGCATTTCTGAGACTCCTTTGGCTTTTGCCAAAGGATGAATAATTAGAAAGGTGGTTCAGAAGAAAGCCTAGGTCCTGAGATTCCCCCTTCACTTTTTAAAGAATTTTATTATTATTTTAATATATTTTTATTGGTTTCAGAGAGGAAGAGAAGGATAGAAACATCAATGATCAGCTGCCTCCTGCACACACCCTACTGGGGGTTGAGCCTGAAACTCAGGCATGTGCCTTAACTGAGAAGCCACCGTGACATCCTGGTTCATAGGTCGACCCTCAAATGCTGAGCCACACCAGTTGGTCCCCCTTCACTTTTAATTAGGTTTATTTCTTCCACTCCAGTAATATTATAGCTAATTTTTTAAAATATATTTTATTGAGGAAGGGAGAGGGAGAGAGAGAAACATCAATGATGAGAGAGAATCATTGATTGGCTGCCTCTTGCACGCCCCCTACTGGGGATCGAGCCCGCAACCCAGGCATGTGCCCTTGGCAGGAATCAAACCTTTCAATCCGCAGGCTGATGCTCTATCCATTGAGCCAAACCAGCTAGGGCTATAGCTATTTTTTAAAAAGAAAACTGAGGGAGTTTTTTTTCTGTGTGTGCTTTTTTTCTTTTTTGTCATTTGCTGTGACTCGGGTATGCCTCACCTTCTTTCTGTAAGGTAAGGTGTACTCCTGTCTCCATTCCTGAGCTGAGCTTGAAGTCTGCCCACCTTTTCGTCATTCATATTATTGGTCCATCTGAAGCAGGAGGCTCTGTAAACACTAGCAGGAGGCAAGAGCAAAATGGCTGCTTTGGTGAAGATAGAGAAAGGAGACAACTAGTTTGAAGAAAATGAACTTCCAGATCCTCAACTTCTGTATGTGCTTTTTGTTTTCTCTCTCTCTCTCTCTCTCTCTCTCTCTCTCTCTCTCTCTCTCTTTCTCTCTCTCTCTCTCTCTCTCTCTCTCTCTCTCTCTCTCTCTCTCTCTCTCTCTTTGTGTGGATATCAGTAGACTTAAAAAAAATGTTTATTGATTTTTAGAGAAAGAGGAAAGAAGAAGGAGAAACATTGATGTAACAGCAAAAAATCGATAGGCTGCCTCCTGCATGCCCCCTACCAGGGATCGAGCCCGAAACTTGGGCATGGGCCCTGACCAGGAATTGAATCGGCAGCATTGGGACGACCCCAACCAACTGAGCCACACCAGCCAGGGCTGTATAACTTTTTCTTAAACTAGATCTGCCGGAGAACTTGGCTGTAGTCTAGGCATGATGCTGGTTCTCAGATGCTTTACAGGTCTTACCTTTCCAGCTCCCCTTTAAGTCCACACTCCTCCCACGGACATTGGGGCATTGCTAGAGGGACAGGATGGCTCCTGGGCAGGGGAAGGACACACTTGGAAACAGCTATCAAGGAACTGAATGCCTCAAATGATGGAGTAACACATCCTTTGCAAGGAGATGTTTCCAAATTCTTTGCTTTCAACAAAATTGAAAGATTCAAAGAAGTTGACAGTCAGAATTGCATTAAAAACCAGCATTTGATGATTAATAACTATGTAATTTTTTTGCATGTACCTCAGAAAGAGATGAAATAATTGAATGATACCACTATCATAAAACCCCTTCCATTCCAACTACTTGTTTATGCTATAAGATGTCAATGTCAAATAAAAATAAATCCAACCTGGCCCCGGTATGACTCAGTGGTTGAGCATGGACCCATGATCTCCAGTAGGGGGCGTGCAGGAGGCAGCCAATAAATGATTCTCTCTCATCATTGATGTTTCTATCTCTCCCACGCCCTTCCTTTCCGAAATCAATTTTAAAAATATTTAAAACAAAACAAAAAAAACCTCAGTCCCTCGCGGCACCTTTTCTCCCCTGGAAAGTGAATAAATGTTTTGCTCAGTTACTCTTCCCTGTGAATTCTTTGACAACCCATGGCTTAAACTGAGAAACCGATCAGAGCCCACCTAACATGTTACACTAACTTTGTTCACTGGATTGTCTGGGATGAGAGGCTCAAGTCCACAGTACTTGGTATAAGGTAGTAGATGGTTGGGGGTGGGGAGGGAGGGCTCTAGGATATAAGGCAGGGAGAAATACAGTGCATGCCGCCTTCAATTGGCATATGCTGCACATCCTCACAGTGTGTAAAATATCATACCGAGAAGGCTAAAAAGGGCTAATTCCAATGTAACCCTGATATTTGGGGCTAGTGATCTGAATTCAAGCCAGCACGCTCAGGAAAGTGTACATTCCTGATAACCTATAATTAAGTCACTACCTCTTTCCCAGATACTGGTCTTGCAGAACCTGTTACTGTGAACAGTGTACTGCCCCGGAGGAAGGGTTATTAACGCTGGCGCCAGGCCAGACCATCAGAGATGGCCTGGAGACCCCTAACACCCGGGGGCCTTCTTGCAAGGCCCGCGAAAAGGACCGGAAGCATAATCCATGTTTGTGGGACAAGGACCACAGGGAGATATAGGGAGGGCCCCAGGCATGCTCCTTCACTCAGTTCCCTGAGTCCGCTGGCATATTAAACAGTGTCCCTCCTTTTCTTTGAAGCGTCCTTGGTTTTCTTTGGTCTTCTGCAACAATACAACCACAAATCAGCTGTTGCAGGTCTTTATCTCTTGTATAGAACAGTAGGTGACTTCCTAGGTTTCGCTCTCTTTATTGTACTAGATCCAGACATTTAGAGTAATACCCTGTTTTATATATTTTTTGACTTAACATTGGTTTCAGGAAGAATCTTTGCTACCTAGAATCTTCAGTCTCTGTTTCAAAGCAACACTGGATAATGGCTTTATGCAACTGAAGAAAAAGAAATGGAACAACTATAAACAGAAATGCCAAATCACTGGTGGTTATTGTTGCTGCTTCATATCAGTATAAAATTAATGCCCAGAAAGCCCACTCTTTCATGTTGAATACTTGGTGTGGGGGAAGAGGAAAAGGGAAAAAGGAAAACTTTTCTTAAAATGAAAGTAATTACTGCTATTTTAAAATCTCTTGATCATGAATGTGAGACCCTTCTAACGTGATTTGAGAAGCTGTGTAAGTATAGGCAGAGTTATTTGCCTATTTACTCTTTGGGGGGATTGTTTTGGGGAAAAATTGATAGGTGTCTAATTTCTATTTACCTCCTTGTTATACTCCAGTAAAAGTGTTAAATTCGCGTTGCATGTTTGGTTTTGATGTATCCCTTTGTGAAATGAGCACTGTGGGGCTCTGGAGAAATGCAGCATGTACCCTCCCTCCCTCCCTCCCTTCCCTCAGCAGAAATGTGTCAACAAGTCGTGAGTTCAAACAACTGCCTTTTTAAAAACCCACAAAATGCTGAGTCAGTGCAAAATTAATGCGAATGTTTCCAAAGTGGATTTCTGATATTTGTAAATGTTTTTCTTCATTAGATAAGAATGTATGACCATTAAAGTCATTAGGATTATATTGTTTTTAAAAAAAGAAGCTGGGCAGAACTGTAATCCAGCATCTTTTATTGAATTGGAAAGACTGATGAAACCTTTTGGAAAGATTGGGAGATGTGGCTGGAAAATATACAAGCAAGATATCTCATGGCATATTAAAAGAAAAAAGCAATAGCAAAGTAGAAGGAGAAGAAGGAGGGGTGGAGAAGGAGGAAGAGGAGAACGAGGAGGAGGAGAAGGAGGAGGAAGAAGGGGTAGGGGAGAAGGAGGAGAAGAAGACAGCTAAATAAAATGTGGGATCCTGAATTGGATCCTGGACCAAAGAAAAGAAAGTGGATGATATTGGAATATGGGCTTAGAGTATATTATAGTATTGTATCAGTGTTACTTCCCAGGATTTGATCATTATGCTATAGTATGTAAAATGTTAACATTAGAGGAAGCTGGGTAAAAGATATATGGGAACTCTACTATTTTTACAACTTTGTGGTAAGTCTAAAAGTTGTTTGTTTTTTAATCCTCACCAGTGGATATCTTTTCCATTGATTTTTAGAGAGTGGAAGGGAGGGAGATTGGGGAGAGAGAAAGAGAAACATCGATATGAGAGAGACTATTAATGTAAAAACCATTGAAACCTGTAAAGAATTTTTGTGAGTTTATTTGAGCCAAACTGTCGACATATGCTGGGAAGCAGAACCTCAACGAATTGAGATAATGCTCCGGAGTATGGGGAGTTCATACCTTGTTTTTATAAATTTACCATCAAAAGGAAAATACGTAAGTGGGTTACATGAAATTCATTGGTGATAGATTAAGGAGGTGGGATAAAGCAAAGCAGGGAAACCTCTGGGATAGGATAAAAAGTGAAATGATAGACATATGCTTTTTTTACATAGATGATTACAGGATAGTTTAACATAATTAACAGTTGACGATTAACTTGATAACAGTAACAATGAGGGAATGTCCTGATGCCATTTGTTGCACCCTGAGGGGTGGGGGGCGGGGGCGGGGGGAAGGGAAGTTACAAGTTACCCAGACATTTCACAGATATGTTATCTTAGAGGCAAAAAGACCAATGGGCTCAGTAAATATCTAAGTTGATCTTTGTCAGGAAAAATACTGGCCTAGGACATGACTACCCACTATAACCTGTTTGTAGTTAAATATTTAATTTTCAGACCATCCTTTGGGGTTATTTTAGGTTTCTGAGTTTGCAAGACTGCCACGCAGGCCTCCCCTGAGCTTGTCAGAAATCAGCTGACAATCATATGGGTGCTCCCTGGTAGGTAACTAACTGTTTTTCTCTTGCTGCTTTTAAGATTCTCTCTTTGACTTTAGCTCTTGGCATTTTAATTATGATGTGTCTTGGTGTGGTCATCTTTGGATTCCTTTCGTTTGGGGTTCTCTGCGCTTCCTGGACTTGTAAGTCTATTTCTTTCACCAGGTTGGGAAAGTTTTCGGTCATTATTTCTTCAAATAGGTTTTCAGTCCCAGAGGCTCCTTACACTATCTTCATATTTTTGGATTCTTTTTTCTTTTTGCTTTTCCAGTTGGGTGTTTTTTGCTTCTTTGTATTTCAAATCTTTGACTTGATTCTTGCGATCCTCTAGTCTGCTGTTGGATCCCTGTGTATTATTTTTTATTTCTGTCAGTGTATGCTTAATTTCTAGTTGGTCCTTTTTCATATCATCTAGGGTCTCGCTAAATTTATCGGCCTTTTCTAGAAAATTCTTGAAAAACCTTATAACTGTGGTTTTGAACTCTATAACCAGTCGTTTGCTTTCCTCCATTTTTTTCATTTGTGATCTGTTTCTTTGTCTCCACATTTTGGCTGCTTCCCTGAGTTGATAGAGTGGCTTTGTGTGCTAGGTGTCCTATAGGGCCCAGTGGCTCAGCCTCCCCAGTTACCTGAGGTGGACATTCTTGGTGCACCCCTTTGTGGGCCGTGTGCACAGTCTTGTTGTAGTTAAGCCTTGATTGTTGTTGGAATCACTGGGAGAAATTGACCTCCAGGCCAACTGGCTGTGAGGATCAGCTGTGTCTACGCTGGGAGAACTTCTGTGCTGGAGACACCCTTATGGGGCAAGACTTGCTTCAGTGGGGCTTTGGTGCTCACTGAGTCTGCCCCCTGAGTGTGTCCCTTATGGACCTGAGGAGTTGTAATCGGGATGGTCCTACTCTGACCCCTGAGTACACTGGCTCTTGGATCTCCAAGGAGGTGCTAATTTAGCCTCTGCCTGAGGCCACCCAGAAGGAACTACGGAGAGATCTGCAGATTCCTCTTCTTTGTTTGGGTTTTGGAGATGCCCAGATGAGGCCCAGCTGTGAAGCAATGCCAGCTGCTATGGGGCCTTGGGCCTCCTTTTGGATGTTCTGGGTCTCTCTGACTCAGCTGCAGTTTGTTAGGTAAGTTTAGATTTCAAAGGACCAGGCCATTCATATGCAAAAGCCTCTGCGCACAGCTTGGATGGGGCAGGGTCTCAGGGTGGAACAAACAGCAATGGCTTCCCGTCAGCCCTGCCCTAAGAGGCCCCCGGGTCTCAGTGTCCCTTGGTAATCGCTGCAAGCACCTCTGAGAGAAAGCCGCCCTCGAGTTCCGCCCACTGCCAGACAGTCCGGTTTCTCCCCGTATGGGTCTGGGTCCCAGTGTCTTGCCTGGAACTGGAGTTCAGAGCAGTTGGGATCTTGTGTCTCCCTGAGGATTGAAAAAGCCAGCCGCGTACTCAGTTGCCAGCCCTCTCCACGCCCGCACGCACACCGCCTCTGTACCTCTGGACTTTACTTCCGCAGCTCCTCTGAGTCTCAGTGTGCTTTTCTCTTTCCTTCTAGTTGTAGAATTTCCACTCAGCCAGCCTTCCTGTGGTTCTGGATGATGTCCGTTTTGTCTTTTAGTTGTAGTTTTGAAGTGGTTGTGTGCGGCAGCAAGTTCAGGTGTTTACCTATGCCACCATCTTGGTTTCTCCTATTCCTAAGTATCTTTGTTTCCTAACTACCTGGCTTCTGGGCTGGGCTTTCACAGCCCCTCCTGGGTCAGTTAGAATGGGGAATTTAGATTGTATCTAAATGCCTAACCTGGATGGCCTGGCGCCAGGGACCTCCCTCTAGCTAAGCTGTTACATCCTTCGTTTATGGCCCTTGTAAGTTGGGAGTATTTAGGTAAATAGGTCTTGCAAGACCAGATAATTAAGGAAGGGGCAGTGACTTGATTATAGACTACCAAGAATGTGCATTCGGGATACTGAGTAACTAGGTACAGGCTGCTAGCCCCCCTACATTCTTTCACACCTTCCCCCCAATCACTTTCAGCAAAGATAATCAGAAGCCGTTTACCTGCATGTGTTAGGGTAGCAATAAGCCTTCATCATCTTACATCTGGGCCATGCCTCTCTTCCCCACCCTCATCCCCTTCGATATAAAACACTTGTTTTCTTCCATCCTGCTCCATCTCTAGAATATTGACCTTTATGGTATAGACCAGCCTTGTGCAAACTACGGCCCGCTGGCCGGATCCGGCTGTTCTATCTGGTTCTCTTGCTCTCCCCTCCGCTCCTTTACTTTGAATTTATATTAGTTCACACAAACACTCCATCCATGCTTTTGTTCCGGCCCTCCGGTCCAGTTTAAGAACCCATTGTGGCCCTCGAGTCAAAAAGTTTGCCCACCCCTGGTATAGACACAATCTTGCCAGAGAATGGTAGATACACCCCAAGCAATTTAAGACCTGCCTCCTTGGTGATTTCTAGGGGTCTAGTGGTCTAAGGACATGTTGGAGTATCCCCTGTAAAATGAAGACGTTGCTTCATGTTGCGTTGCTTCCCAGGAAGAAAGAGGCATTGCACTGACAACCTAACTGCTGATGTGCGGCCCCTCCTCATTCACCAGGTAACCCATTAAGGCTTCTAATTTTGAGTAAACAAGTTACAGAGGCAAAAGAAGGGCCCTTGGAGCTTAGGAGAAAAAGAGAGGTAAGGAAACTACACTTGGGGGTCAGGGGTTGGGAAAGGCATGGGCAAGCTTCATAAGTTGTTGCAGGGTGGGGGGATGGGGGGAGCAAAGAAGGGAGAAAAATCATTAACATAAAGTGTATTGACTAATTTCTCCACCGCTGTGTTTAGTTATAAAGCTAAGTTGATAATCATATCTTCTTTCTTCCACCACCCATTTTATAACCTCCTTAGGTCTGCCAGCAACTCTTTTTAGACAGTCTTTTACAGGTGGGGTGACCCATCCTTTAGGGGTGACCCATCCTTTAGGAGGTCTATCTTTATCCAGTTGCCACAGTTTCCCATGAACCATTATTATCATTGGATGTGGCAGTACTGAAAGGCATCACCTGAGTCCTGGGTTCTGGACGTAGTCTTCCTTGCTTCCACTTCTAATTTCTCCCTCGTAATCGGGACCCCACGTGGGGGTCTCAGGAACCATGACTCAGTCCGTCGACACTGTTGTGGAAGCAGATGAAGCGGTTAATTATCCAACAGAATTTTTGAATTCACTCAATCTGCCAGGGATGCCACCGCACGTACTGCAATTGAAAATCGGCGTGCCAGTTATCATGTTGCGAAATGTCAACCAGCCAACGCTTTGCAACGGCACGTGGCTTGCAGTAAAAAAATTAATGAGCAACAATCTTGACAGGACCTTTCAAAGGTGAAGATGTCCTCATTCCTCGCATTCCTATGATTCTAATGGATATGCCATTTCAACTTAAGAGATTGCAATTCCCAATTCGATTGGCGTTTGCAATCACCATCAACAAAGCTCAGGGCCAATCTTTAGAATTGTGCGGTTTAGATCTAGACACGGATTGCTTCTCACATGGACAATTATATGTTGCGTGTTCTAGAGTCAGCAAACCAGACAATCTCTATATCTGCACAGACAGTGGAACAACAACAAATATTGTATACCCACAAGCATTGTGAAATTAAACATATCAGAAACGTGTGCTTTCTCTTTTCTTTCTTTTCCATTTAACCAGACTGAGCCACAGCAACACGTGGCCGGGTACAGCTAGTTACAAATATTTCCTTTTTTAAAAAATAAATTGCTTTTATTTTACTTTTATTTTTTAAATGCTTTTATTGATTTCAGAGAGAAGAAGGGAGAGGGAGAGGGTGATAGAAACATCAATGATGAAAGAGAATCACTGATCGGCTTCCTCCTGCACACCCGACACTGGGGATCATGCCCAAAACTCAGGCATGTGCACTGACTGGGAATCTAACCCTGACCTCCTGGTTCATAGGTTGATGCTCAACCACTGAGCAATACCTGCCAGGCTAAATCCTAATTTCAATTCCCTTGCCTCTCAAGAGTTCAAATGTAGACGATTATATCACAAAGAGATACCACATCATACCCTCTAGGATAGTTTTAACATAGAGAACAAAACAGAAAATAAGGATGGGGAGAAATTGAAACCCTGGTGCATTGCTGGTGGGAATGTAACATGATGCAGTGCTATGGAAACAGTTTGGAGGCTCCTCAAAAAGCTAAACATAGCATTCTCACATGATCCAGCAATTCTACTCCTAGGAATACACCCAAGAGGACTGAAAGCAGGGACTCAAATAGAAACTTGTACACCAATGTTCATAGAAGCATTATCCATATTAGATAGAAACAACCCAAATATCTATCAATAGATGAATGGTTAAATAAAATGTATATACCCAATGGAATATTATTGCACCTCTAAAAGGAATGAGATTCTGACACATGCTATAACATGGATAAAACTTAAAACCATTTAAATAAATGGTTTTATTTAAATAAAATAAATAATTTAAATAAATCAGACATAGGGGATAAATATGTGATTTCACTTATATGAGGCATGTAGAATAGGGAAATTCATAGACGCAGAAAGTATAATAGAGATTATCAGGAGATAATGAGGGGTGTAGTAGGGGCTATTGTTTAATAGGTAAAGAGTTTCAATTTGGAATGATGAGAAAGTTCTACCAATGGACAGTGGTGATGGTTGTGATAGGGGGAAAGGGCATGTAATAAGAGTAGAGCCACCGTTGTTTAATAATTATTCACCTTACTAACTATAGATAAGAGGTTTTCTTACAGACCCTGGGAAACTGGAGGAGGAAACAAGGCTGTAAAAAGATAAGATGCCTCCGTAGGTCAATTACTCAGAAAAGAAATACATTTTGAGAATAAACCAAGGGCAGGACACGCTTTGATTTGGTTGCTGTGCCCCATCCTGACCCCCTCCGGGAGTTTGCCTCAGGAATGCTGACTATTCTCTGGTCCCAGGAACAGGCTGAGCTGTTTGTAACATCACACAAGATTAGCCACCTTGTTGCAGAACTTGGAGCTCCTAAAGGCGGGACTTCCCTCCCCTTTCCTTGCTACACTTGCATCTCGCAGCTGCTGCACTTATCTTCTCCCTCCTGTGTATAGGGGAGTGAGAGCAGAATTTCCAGCTTGACCCACTGCTCTCCCCGTACTGCTGGCATTATTGGGATAAACGCTCATACTTTGGACTCGTTGTGTCCAGTATCAGTTGTACAACACTGTGAATGTAGTAAGTGCCACCGAATTTTATGCTTAAAAATGCTTACCATGGTAAATTTTATTTCATATATGCATATATATATATATATATTGAACCGTGTCCAGCACGGCCAGGGGTGAACCTGAGTAAGGGCGGTGAAGGATTAAAGAAAACAGACAAGAGAATACAGTTGGCATCAGGATGAGGAAACAGTGACACAGCCCGTAAGCTGAAGCTTTAGTTTATAGTCCGATCACACAAAGCAAAACAAGGGCAAGATGTTTACAATGTTCTTGCGAATTTCAAATCTGCTTCTTTCCTGTTGTTGCCATTCTCTGAACTCTTATCAAGCTTTGTTTTGGCAGCACTTGCTGCACCCCCTGCAACCCACATCCCTTAGCTACCTAGGACTGCAGGGTGGGACTATAAGGTCAAGCTTACAACCATAGCCTTTGGCTATAATTGTGCTGGGAGGGCTTTGCCCTCCAAGCTGGGACGTGTATGTGGCTTTGCCACAAGTCAGTCCGAGGCTTGATCCTGTGCGAACCCTGTAGCCGCTCTCCATATATACAGTACATATATTACC
This sequence comes from Plecotus auritus, assembly GCF_963455305.1. NCBI lineage: Eukaryota > Metazoa > Chordata > Mammalia > Chiroptera > Vespertilionidae > Plecotus > Plecotus auritus. The sequence continues at coordinate 187,953,160 of NC_137772.1, read as the reverse complement.
ACAATAAAAAATGTAGATGATTAATATTTTAGCTCTATTATTTTTATTTAGTTTTAGAGCAAGAGGAAGGGAGAAGAAAGAGGGGGGAGAGAGATGTGAGGAGTGGCAAACACCTATTGGCTGCCTCCTGCATGCCCCTGGTATTGGGGGTGGAGCCCACAAACCTGGCAGCCCTGAACCCGAAACATTTCCGTGCATGGGACCACACCCAACCAACTGAGCCACACCAGCACAGGGCTAGCTCTATTATTTTAACTTACACATAAATGTAAGTTTTCTGTCATTTTATGGTAGCCGTAGTAGATAATAAAATCAAAAGATAATTTAAAATATTTCTTGCTGTCATTAAATTCAAGAAGGGAACACCAAAATAAAAAACCTCACAAACTTTTAAAAATGAGTAATAAACCCTGGCTGGTGTGGCTGAGTGGTTGAGCATTGACCCATGAACCAAGATGTCAGGGTTTAATTTCCAGTCAGAGCACATGCCCAGATTGTGGGCTTGATCCCCAGTGGGGGGCTTGCAGGAGGCAGCCAATCAATGATTCTCTCTCATCATTGTTGTTACTCTCTCTCTGAAATCAATAAAAATATTTTTAAATGAGTAATAAAATATACTCCATAATATGTATTCAGTGTTTCTTTTTTTTTTTTAAATATATTTTATTGATATTTTACAGAGAGGAAGGGAGAGGGATAGAGAGCTAGAAACATCGATGAGAGAGAAACATCGATCAGCTGCCTCCTGCACACCTCCTACTGGGGATGTGCCCGCAACCAAGGTACATGCCCTTGACCGGAATCAAACCCGGGACCCTTCAGTCCGCAGGCCGACGCTCTATCCACTGAGCCAAACTGGTTTTGGCTTCAGTGTTTCTTATTTTTAAATTTTTATACCCATGTACATAACTTTGCAATAAAAACTTAAATATACGTGTAATTGATTGTGGAAAATGCCATCTACCATGAGGAAAAAGAAAAGTTATGTGAAAGAAGAAACAACTAAAAGTAACTGTTGTATAAGATTGAAAATCACCTTAATTTAGAACATTCACTGAGCTTTAACAGGGAGCATTAAGAAGAGGATGTGGTTAGAGGGTGTCTGCTGGGTATCAGAAAAACATGTAACACCAAAACATCTGATATTAAAAGATAGGTAGCAGCAGTTTTATAATTTTTATAATGTTGCTTCAGTGATGACTTGAAATAGTCCAAAAGGAAGATAATTTCAAATGCCTGAGTGTTTTCAACAAGTGTTGAATGTTTTATGTAAAGTGATAATAGAGTATTAAGTGAATGCATGACCCAGAGGCAATAAACGGCATTTAGGCCGTTGACTACCAAAAGGGAAAATTCTTTGTTCAACAAACCTCATGTGAGTGCTCACACAGCATAGGCTGTGGGGCTGACAAATACTGGCTTCTTCTCTTGGTGTTACCACTTGCAGATGGGTATCTTAGGAAAAGTTACTTAATTATTTGGTCCCTCAATTTCATTCTCTCAAAATGGGGTTTAATAATGGTCTTGTTGAGACGATTAAATAAGATCCTATGTAATAAAAGCGTAATATGCTAAGTGTCCGACCAATCAGTCGACCATTTGGTCAACCGCTTGACCTGTCACTATGATGTGCACTGACCACCAGGGGGCAGACACTCAGACCAGTAGGTTCGCTTGCTGCTGGGGTCCTACTGATGGGGACTGGGCGAGAGGGCCAGACATGCCCTGGAGCCCTGCCTTGGTCCCTCCCCGGCCAGCTAGGCCCCATTGGCCCCGATCAGGACTGGACAAGACAGCCCCGATCCCTGATCGCCGGCCAGGCCGAGGGACCCTACCCGTGCATGAATTCGTGCACCGGGCCTCTAGTAATATATATAAGATTCTATATATATTAGAATGTGTATATATACACATTTATCAATGTGCATATGGTGGGCCATTGATAAATGCTGTCTACTAGTGTTAGGAGCAACGCACTATATAGGGAGCTAAATATTAGCTATATACATGAGTTTCAGTTTGAGCCTATGCTCCACTAGATTCAGGCAAATGCTGCATGTCAGTTGGGGTAGTGGATGGGTGTAAGAGGAAAATAGGAACCTCTTTCAAGAGGAAGAAAGAGTTAAGGACAGGTTTTGTTCAAGGAACAGGGGCTAGAATAAGAAAAAAGGGTAACAATGCCTAGTATTCAGAATACTCTACTGGCCATGGTCTCTGACTTGAATTCAGTTAAATGAAAAGGTAACTTAAAGCCCTAGCCGGTGTCGCTCAGTGGTTGTGTTACAGAATTTACCAGGCGACCGAAAAATACACAGGAGTACTTGGAGGTGCAGGATAAACCCATTTATTTTCAGATGTTTCACATGTACTAGTACAGTGACTCAGGGGGTCAGTTCTCTAAATCCTGAGTAAGCCAATATGGAGGAAGCTTTCTCTTTATACCCTTCGGTTTCTTTGTCTTCTATCTGTTTCCTAACTACCAGGCTTTTGTGGTGGGCTTCCACAGCCCCTCCTGAGGCAGTTAGAAGGGGAAGTTAGATTGTATCTAAATGCCTGGTCTGGGTGGTGTCAGTGACCTCCCCTTAGCTAAGCTGTTACAGTCTTTGTTTATGGCCCCTTTGTACATTGGGAGTAATTAGGAAAACAGGTCTTGCTAGACCAGATTGTGGAGAAAGGGGCAGTGACTTAATTATAGGCTATCAAGAATGTACATTAAGTTACTGGCACAGATTCAGATGGCTAGCCCCCAAAAATGTCTTATTTTCCCCATCAGTTGGAGTGTCTGCCATGGACCAAAGGGTTGCAGGTTTGATTCCCAGTCAAGGGCATGTACTTGGGTTGCAGGTTCAATCCCCAACCCCCAGGAGAGGCAACCAATTGATGTGTCTCCCTCACATTAATGTTTCTCTTTTTTAAAAATATATTGTTATTGATTTCAGAGAGGAAGGAAGAGGGAGAGAGATAGAAACATCAATGATGAGAGAGAGAGTTATTGATGGGCTGCCTCCTGCATGCCCCCCTACGGGGATCAAGTCCACATACAGGTATCAAATCTGACCAGAAATGAAACTGTGACCTCCTGTTTCATAGGTGGACACTCAACCGCTGAGCCACACCAGCCAAACACATCAATGTTTCACTTTCTCTCTCTCTCTCTCTCTCTCTCTCTCTCTCTCTCTCCCTCTCCCTCTCCCTCTCCCTCTCCCTCCCGCTCCCTTCCACTCTCTCTAAAAAGCAATGGAAAAAAATATCCTCAGGTGAGGATTAAAAAAGGTAACTTAAAATTTATTTGTAACATAAAAGTGCACCATTAACTAACCTGTGCGACCATGCAGAAATTATGATAAACATTAAGAAATCTTAAACTGAGTGATAATGAAAATACCAAATATCAAAACTTTTAGAATGCATCTAAAGCAGCATGTAGAAAAAAAAATTTTTTTTTTAGTTTTAAACATTTATATTAGGAAATAAGAAAAGCTGGAAATGTGTAAGTTCACGAAGTTAAAAAAAAATAACTGAAAAAAGTAGAGGAAAGAAAATTAAATAAGAGCAGAAAATAACAAACTAGAAAGCAAAGACATAATAAAGATTATGTACAAAACTAAGTTTATTTGAGAAGACTGATAAACTTCTGGTGAGAATGATGACAAAAAAAGAGGAAAGCCACAAATAATTAATAGTAGAATAAATGGGGGGAATATAATAGCAGTTTTGGCAAATATTTAAATTATAATTAAATAGTAATTATACAAATAACTTTATGCTAATGAATTTAAAATTTAAATCAAAATGCCAAATTTTTAGGAAAAAAATATAACCTACCAAAACTTACTCAAGAAATAATGAAAAGCTTAAATAGTTCTATCACAGTGAAGTGCTTCAATCATACATTTAAAATATTTCCCATGGTGCCCTAACTGGTTTGACTAAGTGGATAGAGCGTCGGCCTGCAGACTGAAGGGTCCCAGGTTCGATTCCAGTCAAGGGCATGTACCTTGGTTGTGGGCACATTCCCAGTAGGAGGGGTGTGCAGGAGGTGGCTGATCGATGTTTCTAACTCTCTGTCCCTCTCCCTTCCTCTCTGTAAAAAATCAATAAAAAATATATATATTTTTAAAAAGTAAATAAATAAAATATTTCCCATGGAAAACAAAATTAGACTCTTAAGATTTTGCATGTGAGGAGAAACAAAGATGGTGGCATAGGTAAACACATAAACTGCTGCCTCGCACAACAATTTCAAAACTACAACTAAAAGACAAAATGGACACCATCCAGAACCACAGGAAAGCTGGCTGAGTGGAAATTCTACAACTAGAAGGGAAGAGAAAAGCACATTGAGACTCAGAGGAGCTGCAAAAGGCTGAGGTACTGAGACATGCGCTAGCAGAGAGGACTGGCAGTTGAGTGCGTGGCTGGCTTTCTCAAGCGGGAGGGAGACGGAAGCTCTCGACTGCACTGAACTCCAGTTCTGGGCGAGACTCTGGGAACCCAGACTCATTCGGGGAAAAACTGGACTGTCGGGCAGTGGGCAAAACTCGAGTGCGGCTTTCTCTCAGAGGTACTTGCAGCGATTACCGAGGGTCACTGAGATCCAGGGGCCTCATAGGGCAGGGCTGATGGGAAGCCATTGCTGTCTGCTCTGCCCTGAGACTCCACCCCATCCAAGCTGAGCACAGAGGCTTTTGCAATTTTGCAAGTCTTGTCTCATAAGGGTGTCTCCATCACAGAAGTTCTCCCAGCGCAGACACAGCTGATCTTCACAGCCAATTGGCCTGGAGGTCAATTCCTCCCAGTGATACCAACAACAATCAAGACTTAACTACAACAAGGCTGAGCACACAGTCCACAAAGGGGTGCACCAAGAGTGTCCACCTCAGGTAACTGGGGAGGCTGAGCCACTGGGCCCTATAGGACACCTAGCACACAAAGCCACTCTACCAACTCAGGGAAGCAGCCAAAATGCCGAGACAAAGAACCAGGTCATAAATGAAAGAAATGGAGGAAATCAAACCACTGGATATAGAGTTCAAAACCATGATTATAAGGTTTTTCAAGAATTTCCTAGAAAAGGCTGATAAATTTAGCAAGACCCTCAAAGATATGAAAAAGGACCAACTAGAAATTAAGCATACACTGACTGAAATAAAAAATATTATACAGAGACCTAACAGCAGACTAGAGGATCGCAAGAATCAAGTCAAAGATTTGAAATACAAAGAAGCAAAAAACACTCAACCAGAAAAGCAAAAAGAAAAAAGAATCCCAAAATTTGAAGATAGTGTGAGGAGCCTCTGAGACAACTTCAAGCGTACCAACATCAGAATTATGGGGGTGCCAGAAGAAGAGAGAGAGCAAGATACTGAAAACCTATTTGAAGAAATAATGACGGAAAACTTCCCCCACCTGGTGAAAGAAATAGACTTACAAGTCCAGGAAGCACACAGAACCCCAAACAAAAGGAATCCAAAGAGGACCACACCAAGACACATCATAATTAAAATGCTAAGAGCAAAAGACAAAGAGAGAATATTAAAAGCAGCAAGAGAAAAACAGTTAGTTACCTACCAGGGAGCACCCATACGATTGTCAGCTGATTTCTCAACAGAAACTATGCAGCCAGACGGGAGTGGCAAGAAATATTCAAAGTGATGAAGAGCAAGAACCTACAACCAATATTACTCTACACAGCAAAGCTATTATTCAGAATTGAAGGTCAGATAAAGAGCTTCACAGATAAGAAAAAGCTAAAGGAGTTCATCACCACCAAACCAGTATTATATGAAATGCTGAAAGGTATTCTTTAAGAAGAGGAAGAAGAAGAAAAAGGTAAAGATAAAAATTATGAACAACAAATACATATCTATCAACAAGTGAATCTAAAAATCAAATGAATAAAAAATCTGATTAACAGAATAAACCGCTGAATATAATAGAATCAGAGGCATAGAAAGGGAGTGGACTGACAATTCTTGCGGGGGAAGGGGTGTGGGGGGTGCAGGAAGAGACTGGATCAAAATCATACACCTATGGATGAGGACAGTTGGGGGGAGGTAAGGGCAGAGGGTGGGGTGGGAACCGGGTGGAGGGGAGCTATGGGGGGAAAAAAGAGGAACAATGTAATAATCTGAACAATAAAGATTTATTAAATTTAAAAAAAAGATTTTGCATGTGAGTTGTATTAACCTTTATGGAAGAGATCACTGCAACCATATGAACTCTTTCAAATAATAGGAAAAGATTGAAAGCTCCCTGTGGAGAAGTTGTCAACTACTGTATATATTTAAAATCCATCTCCCAGTGAAGAAGACTACAGCAGGCTCCTAGCGGCCAGACAGACTGTTTCTCCCTCTATTGTCGTTAGCTATGGTTATATGAGTAGGTTCTCCCCAAGTGAATGTGAGCAGACATTAAAAGTGCAGTGTCACACTAGCTTGTTTGGCTCAGTGGATAGGGCATTGGCCTGTGGACTGAAGGGTCCCAGGTTCAATTCTGGTCAAGGGCACATGCCCCGGTTGCAGGCTCAATCCCGAGTAGGGGGTGTGCAGGAGGCAGCTGACCAATGATTCTCTCTCATTATTGATGTTTCTATCTCTCTCTTCCTCTCCTTTCCTCTCTAAAATAAATTAAAAACAATATTTTTTAAAATGTTTAAAAAGAATATTACACATTCATTTATTATTTTTTAAACATATTAAAAACAGTTTAATCAGAGTAATTACAATCTCAAAATCAGGAGAATCAAAGTAATTACAATCTCACCCTCTCCCTTCCCCTCTGAAATCAATAAGTGCAGTGTCTTTCCCTTAATAGACCATGTGTGCCCACTTTACTGTTTCCTGCTGGCTGGCATGTGGGTGTAGCCGCAATATTGTTTCAAACACGCAAATGGGGAGGAGACTAGAAATCCAGAACACACCGCATTGTTACAGAAGACCAAAGAAAACCAAGGATGCTTCAAAGAAGAGGAGGGACACTGTTTAATACACTGGCAGACTCAGGGAACAGCCTTCCAAGTCTGAGTGAAGAAACATGCATGGGGCTTTCCTTTATATCTCCCTGTGGTCTTTGTCCCGCAAATATGGATTATGCTTCCAGTCCTTTTCGAGGGCCTTGCAAGAAGGCCCCCAGGTGTTGGGGGTCTCCAGGCCATATCTGATGGTCTGGCCTGGCGCCAGCATTAATAACCCTCCCTCCGGGGCACTGCACTGTTCACAATAACAGGTTCTACAAGACCAGTATCTGGGAAAGAGGTAGTGACTTAATTATAGGTTATCAAGAATGTACACTGAGCTTGCTGGCATGGATTCAGATCACTATCCCCCAAATATCAGGGTTACATTGGAATTAGCCCTTTTTAGCCTTCTCATTCCCCCCACCCGCCTCGTCCCACAAGCTTCTCTTAGCCTTGTGGTACAATGACTACGGGATGTTACGGTGAACATGGACGACGACCGCTCTTAACTGCTTCCAGCTGAAAAGGGACGATGACAAAGGGGTTAGCATCCCGTGAGGGGTTAGTAGGGAATTCTGAAGTTTAAAGGCATTTCCCATCCAGTTTGCAGGCAGGCAGAGGTAAGCAGCAGCCCCACACATGTAGAATATTCCTGCAGGGGAACACCAGGGGTAGGTGGTGTTTTCAGCCTTGAGGATAGAGTTGCACAGTTCATCTGGGAGGCAACCTGTTGGATGTTGGCCCTGGGTACTGCTGAAACAAATAGGAGCAACATTAGTTAGCTGCACATTGGCTGTGACAGATCCTATTATTTTTTTCTGTCCAATACAATTCCCCCTCCCCACCACATGCATTTGGTAGTGGAGTTATAACATGCCGCAGGCTGATAAGTATAGCTAACAAAAATCTGGCTTGATGGGGTTTTCCTGTAGGCTACCCAGTCTAGAATATTTGGGTAGTGAGTTTCTAAGCAAGGACACGTGGCCGTGGTTCCTATGGGAGGCAAGTATGTGCTAGCTAATATTATTAGTGGGAGCATGTTATTCCCTCTATTTCTGTTCAGTGGGGGTCCACAACAGTGAACCGCTAGGACAAAGAGCAGTATTATGGCTATTCCTGCAAGACAGATGTAGCCAAGGATGGCATGACAAGCTGTAGTCCAGCAATTCATGATGAGGCCTTTGTTTCCTTGCTGTGTGGGAAGCAGTAATTTTATGGTGCTTCTGTGTCCCAGCAAGAACAGATGAGTTCTCCTCCTGGTACTAACCTCAGATTCCAGCGGCACTCATAAAAAGACAAATTGAGAATGATTGAAAAGATAAAACCAATGATTATCCAGAAATACCAGAGCATATTACCTTTAGGAGGAGCTAAGAAAGAAAGATTAGTGTTAGGGAGAATTCAGCAGGCGTTTCTAAATTCCTTGGAGCAGGTTGATGGGCCAGATCTGCTGTCTTCTTGAGAGTGAGCCACAGTGGGTGTTTCTGGTCAGAGGTCACCTTCCACTCAGGCTGGGCATCACTCGGCTGGTGGGCTGCCTTCACCTGAGAGTGGTGGATCCAGGTATTCAGTCCTGCAACCTTGAGAGCTGTGGGGGTGGTTAATATGACTGGGTAGGGTCCCTTCCAGGTAGGTGTGAGGGGCTCCTTTTTCTAGTCCTTTACCCAAACCTGGTCTTCAGGTTTATAAGGATGTACGGCTGTTCCTAGAGAGATGGGTAGTCGGTCAGTAACCCATCTGTGGACCTCAAAGACAGTTTTTCCGAGTCCTTGTAGTTGTTTCTGGATTTCTAAGTTCCCTATTTCCCCCAAATCTCCCTTTGGCTGAATTAAGGGAGGGGGTCTACCATATAGAATTTCAAAGGGAGAGAAACCTACCCTGGCCCTTGGGGCACAGTGTACTCACAGGAGTACAAGAGGCAAGATATCTGTCCAGGGTAAGGTTGTCTCTTGGTATAGCTTAGCCATGGTCTGCTTTAGAGTCCGGTTCATGCGTTCTACTTTCCCTGAACTCTGAGGCCTGTAGGCTGTATGTAGGTTCCATTTAATTCCTAAAGCCTTAGCTACCTGTTGTACTATTTCTGCTACAAAGGTTGGGCCATTATCGGACCTTATGGTCAGAGGCGTTCCATACCGTGGAATTATATCCTTCAGCAATGCCTTAGTGACTTTTCTCATCTTTTCCGTGCGAGTGGGATATGCCTTGACCCAGCCTGAAAAGGTGCAAACAAAAACTAGCAGGCATTTATTTCCTCTGCTAGGCCCTATTTCTGTAAAATCTACTTCTAAGTCCTCAAAAGGAGCTTGCCCACAGCGCTGAACTCCTATTGGTCCCACGGGACCCTGTTTGGCATTGTTCTGAGCACAGAGGAGGCAACGCTGAGAGACTGAGGCACACAAGGAGGGAAGATGGGCAATTAGGTAGTATCTGCCTAACAAAGCTTCTAGGGCAGCCCTAACCGGTTTGGCTCAGTAGATAGAACATTGGCCTGCGGACTGAAGGGTCCTAGGTTCGATTCCAGTCAAGGGCATGTACCTTGGTTGCGGGCACATCCCCAGTAGGGGGTGTGTAGGAGGCAGCTGATGGATGTTTCTGATGTTTATCTCCCATTGACATTCCTAAATCTCTTTCCCTCTCCCTTCCTCTCTGTAAAATAATCAATAATATATATATATTTTTTAAAAAAGCTTCTAGGGCAGTCTTCCCTAAATGAGTAAGTTCATGCTGCTGGAGGACTACCTTATGGGCTGTTCTGGGACATAGACCCTATGATCTGGGAGTATCCAACAGCCTTCCTTCGTTCTCTTGCCCCGTTCTTTCTGGACCCATTCCTCTTCCTAAGAAATGTACTTTGGAGGTTCAGGTAATTCAGGGGCCAACATGATCCGTGACGGTGCCACTTGTTCTTTACCAGCCAGCTTGACTGCAGCATCAGTACGTTGATTTCCTTCTGATACTGAGTCTTTCCCTTTTTGGTGACCTTTGCAATGGATGACTGCTATTTCCTTGGGCTCCCAGACTGCTTCTGGTAACTTTAAAATCTCATTCTGATTTTTTGATTCCTTTTCTCTCTGGCTGTCAAGAGCCTCCTTCTTGCTTCCATCAGGGTGACAACAGCTTCCTTGACTAACAATGCCATGGCTGCAAGCGTCCTGAGACAGGGGGCCACCTGTAGGCAACTGGGTCAATCTGCTTGGAGAGATAGGCTACTGGTCTTTGCCAGGGTCCAAACTCCTGGGTTAGAACTCCTAGGGCTACCTCGCTGTTCTCGTGAACAAAAAGATTAAAATCTCCTGTCATATCTGGTAGCCCTAGTGCTGGGGTCTCAGTGAGCTTTGCCTTTATGGTGATGAAGGCTTTCTCCTGTTTGGGACCCCAGTTGGTGGGTGCCTTCTCTTCTCCTTTTAAAGCTTCATAGAGAGGTTTAGCCAGGTCTGAAAACCCGGGGATAATTGGATATTGGCAGATTTTAACAGGCTGTGCCCCAGGCTTTAAGTCAATCAGCACCAGGGCATGTTCCTTAGCCAGGCCTGGAGGATTCCCTTCCACCCAGACCAGCGGAAATTCTTTCTCTAATTCAGGTTCTAATGGTGAGGCCTTTGGCTGGGGGGTATAAAGTTTCCATTCTTCCTCCCTTTGCACTGCTAGGGACAGGATCATTGGGGAGGTCTCCTCACTTAGGCTTAGCTGTGCTGAGCCATCTGGAGCAAAAGTGATTTCTGCCCCCATTTTGTCTAAAAGGTCTCTACCCATTAGAGGCACTGGACAGTCTGGCAAGTACAGGAATTCATGAATTACTTGATGACCACCAAGTTGGCATCGGCGAGGCCGGCAGAATGGTCTACGAGTCTGATCCCCAGTAGCTCCAATAATGGTGAACTCTTTTCCCAAGAGAGGCACTATTTTCTGTGTGACTACTGAGTGCTCGGCTCCTGTATCAACCATAAAGTCCACAGTCTGGCCCCCAATTTTCATTCTGACCATGGGTTCGTGGGGGCCTAGCTGAAAAGAGCCCGGTCTGTCCTAGTCGGAATCAGCCATTGCTAGCCCAATGAGATCTGCTTCAGGTGGCTCTGGTTGATAGCGACTGGGTGAAAAAGGGGGCCCAGTTTTCTTACTTTGTCCTTTGGGACATTCATTCTTCCAGTGCCCTGTCTCCTTACAATAGGCACACTGGTCTCGTCTCAGGCTCGCTCTTCCTTTTCCCCTGATATGTATTCTTGCTTCCCTTTCTGATCTGTCTGGGAGCCTGAGCCTCTAAAAGCCGCTGCTATTATATTGGCCCTTCTTTGTATTCTCTTTTCTTCCTCCTTTTTTGATGCCCTGTCTCAGTTGATGAAAACCTTGTTGGCTATCTCTAGCAGTTCGGTGGCATTTTTTCTTGCAAACATTTCCAGCTTCTGTAATTTTCTCCTGATATCAGGCTGGACTTGGCCTACAAAAGCAGCATTTACCATGGTGTGATTTTTCCGGGGCCTCAGGGTTAAAGGGAGTGTAGATTCGGTATGCCTCAGATAGTCTCTCATAGGAAGCTGCTGGACTTTCATCAGGCTTCTAGAAAACCTCAGAGATTTTAGCCATATTGGTGGGCTTCTTGGCTCCGGCCCTGACTCCCTGCAGGAGAGCCAGCCGATATCTTTCTAGCCTGGCCCTTCTGTTTTCTGAGTTCGAGTTCCAATCAGGTTCCGCATCTGGGAAGGCCTCCCTTGCCCATCTGTCTGTATCTAATGTTCCTGCCGGGGCCTGGGTCTGGAGTCACTTCCGAGCCTCTGATACTACTCTCATGCACTCCTCAGTGTTAAAGAATGTGAAAAGGAGCTGTTTGCAGTCCACCCAGGTGGGCTTCTGGGTCTGGAAAATCGTTTCTAGGAGGTCTACCATGGCCTGAGAATAAGCTTGGGTTTGATGTTTCCAATTCAGGATGTCACTTGTAGTAAAGGGCTGATAATAATAGACTGGCCTTCCCTCCTGCAAGGTCCCATCTTCACCAAGCACTTGGGCACCCTGAATCTCCCTGAGAGGCATCTGACGTGCCGGTTGTGGCTTGGGCCCTTGATCGGCTGAACGCAAGCACCGCCCAACCAGCTCTGGAGAGCCTGGTTGAGGAGAGACGGAGGGGGTGGAGTTTCCAGACTTTCCGGACCTTCCAGACCAATGGGGGGAGCACTTGGTGCTGCCTGTGGCACATATGGAGGTGGTAAAACTGGCGGGACTTCCTCAGGGGGTCCTGGCAGAACAGGGGGTTGGGTTCCCGTCTGAGGGACCTGTTTCTTTTCTCCTGCCTGCTTCTCTTCTGCTTTCTCCTGTCCTGCCTGCTTCTCTCTGCTTTTTCCTGTCCTGCCTGCTTCTTTTCTCCTGCTACTAAACCTTACTCTGGCCCTTGTTACACACGCAGAACTGGACCCAAGGCGGCAAGGTTTGAGCAATTTCTAACCAACTGTCTATGTAGGGAAACTGATCTGAGTGTCCAGGGTCTTTCGTGACTACCTTCCAGACCGCCCCGACCAGTCCTTTACCTAAGGAGCCTTCCGAAGGTGAGCCGACCCCGAAGGCTGGCCATTCTAATTCACAGAATTTCCTCAGTGTTTTGCGGTTCATTTTAATACCATAGTCTCCACTGAAACCCTTTTAATATCTTTTCAACATGCAATTGAGAACAGTGGGTTTACTTTGTCCCGACCCCATGATGATCGGTGGCGAGAGACAGACAAGGGAGGGGGTGACCTGTTTTCACAGATCCTCACTCAGATGCCCTCCTGGCCATGTCCCTTGGGAGCTTAGATTTGTCTTAGTTAAGGTGTACCCATATAAACCCCGGGCCTGGCCACCTCCACATGGGGGTGAGTCACTGTTATGCCTTATGACAAATCGCGGAACTGCAGGTTGGGGCTCACTCGGACTCCGTAACCAAGGTCATGGAGCCACACTAAGGATAGGAGAGGGCAGGCCCTCTCCCTCCACACTCACACACTTTCACCAGACATTCACTCAGAATTTAAAAAAACAGTCCACCCAGTTCCTGACCAATTTAACTGATGAAGTCCTATGACTTCTGGGGAGGTGATCAAGCTCCCCCTTCCACTCACTGGAGTGGGCCTGACTGACTGGGGCCCCTACCTTACCGATTCTGTCGACAGGTCCAGAAGTGTCCGTCCACTTTCTCCAGATGCCGGCCGGGTCCTAGGCTGAGGTCCGGGTGCGCCAGGAGTCCCCTGGTTCAATTCTGCTAAAATCAGCAAGGCACACCTTCTGGAGGCCTATCCCGTGCCCCGGACCCCAAGCCCTGTCCCCTTACCAGAGGCCAAAAAAGCCAAGCGCGGTTGGTTTCATGGTTAGGGAACCAGATGTTGCAGAAGACCAAAGAAAACCAAGGATGCTTCAAAGAAGAGGAGGGACACTGTTTAATACACCAGCGGACTCAGGGAACAGCCTTCCAAATCTGCGTGAAGAAACATGCATGGGGCTTTCCTTTATATCTCCCTGTGGTCTTTGTCCTGCAAATATGGATTATGCTTCTGGTCCTTTTCGCGGGCCTTGCAAGAAGGCCCCCAGGTGTTGGGGGTCTCCAGGCCATATCTGATGGTCTGGCCTGGCGCCAGCATTAATAACCCTCCCTCCGGGGCACTGCACTGTTCACAGTAACAGGTTCTGCAAGACCAGTATCTGGGAAAGAGGTAGTGACTTAATTATAGGTTATCAAGAATGTACACTGAGCTTGCTGGCATGGATTCAGATCACTATCCCCCAAATATCAGGGTTACATTGGAATTAGCCCTTTTTAGCCTTCTCAGCATCTTGGTACACCTTGTTGCAAACCATCATATCTCCATCTATTTTTCTAAGGGCTCATTCATCTTTTTTCAGAATCATTTACTCTCGGCTGCTCTGTCTGTGGAGTAGTCTTTTCTCTGCTTCACTGATAAACTCTTCCACTTTAAACTCTAAAAAAAAAAAAAAATCATTTACTCTCACCGGAGAGGCCTAATCCTCTTTCCCATTCCCCCATTGAGATGATACGTAAATCCTCAAATTTCACTGCTTTGGGGAGTACTGCCTTTTCTTCCTGTGATGCCCCCATGCTCCTAATATTAGAAATTGATAAATGTGCATACCTTTTCTCTTGTTCATCTGCCGGTTGTCAGTTTATGTCATAGACCCAGCTACTGAACCTAGAAGGATGGAGGGAAAGTCTTTCCTCTCGATACCCTCTTCAGGCAAACTGTCATTTTTCTCACTCTTGCCCTTCCTTCTTTTTTTTTTTTTATATATTTTTAATTGATTTTTTACAGAGAGGAAGGGAGAGAGAAACATCGATCAGCTGCCTCCTGCACATACTGGGGATGTGCCCACAACCAAGGTACATGCCCTTGATGGGAATCGACCTGGGACCCTTCAGTCCACAGGCCGACACTCTTTTCACTGAGCCAAACCAGTTAGGGCTGTCCCTCCTTCTTTTCCTCTCTTCTTCCCTCTGCAAACCCAGTGCATTCTTTAAACTCCAACACTTTTGACTTGTGATTCTGAAAACGCAAAGGAGGAGAAAGAGGAAGCTGCTGCAATCCATTTCCTAAACCATTCATTGACAGAGGCTTGAGTGCTCAGTAGTTAAAAGCCTTCATTGTTTAATCTTTTGACCTGCTTAAATGTTCCAAAAACATTTTGGCTGTTAGTGAATGAGCCTTTACAAAAAGACTATTAACTCTGCAGATGTGTTTTTGGTAGAATGCCAATGGGGGTGGGACACATGGCTAGTGAACAAGCACCACAGGCCTTTGGGTTAAGATGGTGGATAGAACACACCAACTGAATTTATTTCCATCCCTAAAACTACAGTAGTGATATTAAACAAAAAAGAGCCCAGCTGATGCTGCTGAGTGGTTGAAAGTCGACCTATGAACCAGAAGGTCATGTTTCTATTCCTGGTCAGGACACATGCCAGGGTTGCAGACTCCCCAGTGTGGCATGCAGGAGGCAGCCAATCCATGGTTCTTTCTCATCATTGATGTTTCTATCTCTCTCTCCCTCTCCCTTCCTCTCTGAAATCTATAAAAATATATATTTTTTAAAAAGACATGAAGGTAGGAGAAACCAAGATGGTGGCATAGGTAAGCACCTAAACTGCTACCCCACACAACAATTTCAAAACTACAACTAAAAGACAGAATGGACAATCCAGAACCACAGGAAAGCTGACTGAGTGGAAATTCTACAACTAGAAGGAAAGAGGAAATCTCACGGAGAAGGAGCGGCAAAGAGCTGAGGTACGGAGATACGCGTGTGCAGAGAGGAAGGGCAGCGGAGTGCCTGGCTGACTTTCTCTGGCGGGAGGGGGAAGGAAGCCCCCTACTGCACTGAACCCCAGTTCCGACTGCACTGAACCTCAGTTCTGGGTGAAACCCTGTGGACCCAGGCTCACACAGGGGGAGTTTGGACTGTCAGGTAGAGAGAAAGGCACACGGAGACTCAGAGACTCAGGGGACCCATGGCGGCAGGGATCTGGAGGCGCGAGTGCACACAAAGACTGACTGCGGAGGTTGCCACAGGCTTTCCCTAGTGGAAGGGAGTCGGAAGCTCCTGACTGCACTGAACCCCAGTTCCGATGGCACTGAACTGCAGTTCCAGGTGAGCCCCTGGGGACCCACGCTCTTATGGGGGAAATCTGGACTGTAAGGCGGAAACTCGGGAACCGCGGAAGGCAGAGGTCTGGAGACTCACGCTCAAGGGCAGGGCTGACGGGAAGCCAAGACTGTCTGCTCCGCCCTGAGACTCCATCCCTTCCAAGTTGAGCACAGAGGCTTTTGCAATCTGGCAAGGCTAATCCTATAAGGCTGCCTCCAGCACTGAAAATCTCTCAGTGTAGACACGGCTGATCCTCCCAGCCAACTGGCCTGCAGGTCAATTCCTCCCAGTGATAGCAAGGGACAACAATCAAGACTTAACTACAACAAGGCTGTACACACAGTCCACAAAGGGGTGCACCAAGAGTGTCCACCTCAGGTTAACTGGGGAGGCCGACCCATTGGGCCATATAGGAAACCTAGCACACAAAGCTACCCTACCAACTCAGGGAATCAGTGAAAATGTGGTGACAAAGCAACAGATAACAAACGAAAGAAATGGAGGAAAACAAACGACTGGATATAGAATTCAAAACCACCGTTATAGGGCTTTTCAAGAATATCCTAGAAAAGGCCGATAAATATGAGACCCTCGAAGATATGAAAAAGGACCAACTAGAAATTAAACATACACTGACTGAAATGAAAAATATTATACAGAGACCCAACAGCAGACTAGAGGAATGCAAGAATCAAGTCAAAGATTTGAAATACAAAGAAGCAAAAAACACTCAACCGGAAAAGCAAAAAAAAGAAAAAAGAATCCAAAAAGTTGAAGATAGTGTAAGAAGCCTCTGGGACAACTTCAAGCATACCAACATCAGAATTATGGGGGTGCCAGGAGAAGAGAGAGAGCAAGATACTGAAAACCTATTGGAAGAAATAATGACGGAAAACTTCCCCGACCTGGTGAAAGAAATAGACTTACAAGTCCAGGAAGCACACAGAACCCCAAACAAAAGGAATCCAAAGAGGACCACACCAAGACACATCATAATTAAAATGCCAAGAGCAAAAGACAAAGAGAGAATCTTAAAAGCAGCAATAGAAAAACAGTTAATTACCTACAAGGGAGCACCCATACGATTGTCAGCTGATTTCTCAACAGAAACTATGCAGCCAGACGGGAGTGGCAAGAAATATTCAAAGTGATGAATAGCAAGAACCTACAACCAATATTACTCTACACAGCAAAGCTATCATTCAGAATTGAAGGTCAGATAAAGAGCTTCACAGATAAGAAAAAGCTAAAGGAGTTCATCACCACCAAACCAGTATTATATGAAATGCTGAAAGGTATTCTTTAAGAAGAGGAAGAAGAAGAAAAAAGTAAAGAGAAAAATTATGAACAACAAATACGTATCTATCATCAAGTGAACCTAAAAATCAAGTGAATTAAAAATCTGAGGAACAGAATAAACTGGTGAATATAATAGAATCAGGGACATAGAAAGGGAGTGGACTGATAATTCTCAGGGGAAAGGGGTATGGGGGGTGCAGGAAGAGACTGGACAAAAATCGTACACCTATGGATGAGGACAGTGTGGGGGGAGGTAAGGGCAAAGGGTGGGGTGGGAACCGGGTGGAGGGGAGCTATGGGGGGGAAAAGGAGAAACAATTGTAATAATCTGAACAATAAAGATTTATTAAATTAAAAATAAATAAAAATAAAATAAAAAATAAAAAGACATGAAGGTAAAAAGATGGGGAGCACAACAATAAACCTTTGGGAGCTAGAAAGCAAACTAACTTAGAAGAACAGAGAAAGCTGAATTCTGTGGCAACAGTGTATAAAATAGAAAACAGACACTATTATTCTGTATCATCACCCATAGACTCACAGATTCAAATCCTTCCCCCTGTCCTCTCCCTATCTCCATGGTCCTGGATGACTGTATCTCCTTGACTCCAATAGAAGTTGGAGTCCCTGAAGAGAATGAATTTGCAAGTCTCTAGACTGGGGCACAGCAGGCACAGCTGAGGACATTGGTACCCTGGAGTTTACATAATCACACCTGTTCAGCATGCTAAAGCTCCACCTCCTGCTCTGCCGCTCTCATCAACTACTTGGTCCTCAAACCATCGCAGCCAGGTCTTTACCCCTCTAGGCAGGAGACTGGCAAACCTCTCTCTGGAGAAATCTGTGCAACCGAAGAGAGAGGAAGTAGAGAAATTGATATTTGGGATTATCCAACAAAGAAGTGGCCCTACAGTAAACTCAGAATACGGAAGAGCTCTCCATGAACTCAGAACTTCTTCTTTAATAAAGAATTGAGCCCTAGCTGATTTGGCTCAGTGGATAAGGCGTCAGCCTTCGGACTGAAGGGTCCTGGGTTTGATTCTGGTCGGGGGCACATGCCCGGGTTGAGGGCTCAGTCTCCGGTGGGGGGCAGAGAGAAGGCAGCCAATCGATGATTCTCTCTCATCATTGATGTTTCTATCTCTCCCTTCCTCTCTGAAATCAATTTACAAAGAAAAAAGAAAAAAAATAAAGAACTGAAAGATAAAGTTGAGGAAATTACGCAAAAAAAAGAAAAGGAAAAAAAAAAAGGAACAGCAAAAAGACAAGAAGATATGAAATAAGAGAAAAAAGATAAGAAAATTAAACCAGTCTATGAAGTCCAGCAGCCAAATAATGGAATTTAATCATGAGCAGAAAACCAAAGATAACCAGAACACTAGAGAAAGTCTCTCTCATGCAAGACAACGACCAAACCAGCAGAAAAAACACGTTGGAGAAAGCAAATGTAGATGAAAGAAAACTTTATATAACGGGTTCAGTCGCTTTGAGAGAGGAGATCGCCAAAGAAATCTGTTATGATTACAACAAACACCAAACTTATCCTACTAGAAATGTGCTGAGCAAGGGAGACACCGGCCAAATGAAGTCTTTCAAATGGACTGACGGAGAAGCTTTGGAACTTGACTTTTATAAAGTTTGGTTGGGGAGGAGTTAGTGAAAAGATGGTTTGAGAGGAAGAGTTGGCAAGGGTGGAGGAGGGGCAGGAAGGAAGGGTGGGGCTCACACAGGAAAGAACTGGTCAGTTTTGCAATTGAGTTGAGTCTCTGCCAGCTTTGATAGGCCAGGCCAGGCTGTTTGTGAAAAAGTCTGGTTTTATCTTCACTGAGCACAGGGGTGCATGCTGAGCTGTTGCTGACACCGTTGGCCTGTTTTGCAAATTGTGGTTTCAGGGCAGTTTTTCAGTTTTTCAAGGTGTGGTTTCTGTAGCTTTCTATTTCTCAGTCCTGAGAGAGATGAGTAAAGAAATTACATCCTTAAAACAAGAACAGGATGTTCTTTTTTAAAAGAGGAACATTGGCCCTGTCTGGGTAGGCCAATTGCTTTACAGGCGTCCTCAAACTACGGCCCGCGGGCCACATGCGGCCCGCCGAGGACATTTATCTGGCCCGCTAGGTGCCGCTGCCTGTCCTGCTTAGCAGCCGACTCGTCCCGGGCCCGCAGTGCACATAGGAATTTGTTCATAGTTTTTTTTTTAAACTATAGTCCGGCCCTCCAACGGTCTGAGGGACAGTGAACTGGCCCCCTGTTTAAAAAGTTTGAGGACCCCTGGTTTAGAGTGTCATCCCCATACACTAAGACTGTGGCTTTGATCCCCAATCAGGGCACATAAAAGAATCAACCAATGAATTTATAAATGTCATACAACCAACTAATGTGTTTTTTTTCTCTCTCCTTTCCTCTATCTCTCTAAAATCAATTAAAAAATTAATTAATTAAAAGAGGAGCATTCATAGAGTAAAAAGGGGCTTTTGAAAGTTAAAAATACGATAAGAAATGAAAACTTAAGAAAAAATTGAAATAAAATCGAGGAAATTACACAATAAAGAACAGCAAAAACACAAGGAGATAAGAAATAGGAGAAAAAAAATAAGAAAATTAAACCAGTCTAAAAAGTTCAGCAGCCAAATAATGGAATTTTCAGGAAGGAAAAAAAGGGACGAAATCAACAGTGAAATAATTCAAGAAAAATTCTCAGAATTGAAAGACACAAATTTCCAAATTGAAAGATCCTATCATCATGATAATGTTGAGCCAAGGTTTTCTCCCAGGGTCCTGTCTCACGACACCAAAGAATGAGCTCCGGGGACCAGAAGATTTAAGCAAAAGTGTGGGAAATGTTTAAAGGGCCCAATAATGGGCTGTCCATGAAGCCTTGTGGTCCAGGGGTGTATATTTGCTACAAGCCTGCTCTATATCTACCTGAGTCGCCACCTGATTGATTCCCACATTGTTCTTGCCCAGCAATGGACCTGAACTTTCCCTGTTTCTATGTGTTCTTACACCTTGTTCTTACACCTTGGTTTCCCATGCCTCCTGCTCTGTGTCCAAAAACATTCTATTATTTCTGCCTGGTTGGTTTCTGTGATTAGGCTTGCTCAGAGTGCCGTGTCTGCCCCTGCTATGTTCCACCTGCCTTTGTTTTCCACTGGACCCCTGCCTGTGTGCTTGTGTGTCAAGCTAACCCTCTCAATAACAGGTTAAAATTGTTCTAACCAAAACACATGATTGTGAAACTTAAAACATTTAGGACAGTGCCCTCTCCCTCCCAGGAGCATGCTGCACCTTTTCCTTCCCCTTCCTCTTCCCCCACAGGCAGGCATCTCCTAACCTCTAAGGGTCCCCATAAGACTTGCAAACAGGAGAGCAATGGCAGCAGCAGCTCATCCTGGGCTAACCCCCTGAACCTGTCTCCAAGGCCCCCTTTTCTCTGACTTCCCAGTGAGCCAAAGCGACCCAGTCTAGGCTCTCCTGTTGTTTCTTCCATGCTAAGCTCTTCCTTGTTTCACTGTCCCCAGCTTTAATCAACATCCTCTCAAAATCAAACAAACCAATAAATAAAATATTTAGAACAAAAGAGGAGATTCTCAGGCTTCAGAAAAGGAGATGAGAGGGAACGGGGCACTAAAAGGAAGAATTGGAATTGGAATTTTTCTCAATAGCAACGTGGTGTCAGGGAAGAAAATGTTCTCTTCCACCCTCTTAGGGTCCCTGACTGGGTCTGAAATTTACACTGACAAGGACAGATTAACAGGAGAAAGACGTACAAATTGTATAGGATGTTTACATGTGCCCGGGAGCTTTCACAAGAGAATGAAAAGCAGGAAGCTTTTATACGTTGTAGACAAAGAGACAATAAGTTTGTGAAGAATTGACAAGACAAACACGAAGAATTGACAAGACAAACACGCTTGGGCTATGGGTTGTAAAGAATGAAGAAGTAACAATAAGCCCTGGCCTGGTGGCTCAGTTGCATATAAAGACTTACAAAGAGCCCTGACCGGTTTGGCTCAGTGGATAGAGCATCGGCCTGCAGACTCAAGGGTCCCAGGTTCGATTCCGGTCAAGGGCATGTACCTTGGTTGTGGGCACATCCCCAGTAGGGAGTGTACAGGAGGCAGCTGATCGATGTTTCTAACTCTCTATCCCTCTCTCTTCCTCCCTGTAAAAAATCAATAAAATGTATTTAAAAAAAAAAAAAAAAGACTTACAAAGAGTGAAAAAATACTTTCCATGTCTCCCTCCTGAAGACACGACTGGAGGATATATGCCACCAAAATGAGAAAACTAAGAAAGAAGGTATGAAATATAGCAAATGAAAAGGAGGCAAAAGGAATGCCTGAGATGCCAGTGAGAGAAAAATCACAGGATGGAAACTAGGTGATTCAGATTGAAAGTCTTTATAACTCAAGAGACCGATAAGTCATCCCATGTTTAACCTGAGGTCAGAATCTGGTTGGCACCTGGCTTGTTTCTGTTGCTTACTCCTTCTCCCTGGCTGCCTGGATCACCTGAGAATCTCAATTTTATCTCATCGAAGGGCTCTGCTTTGATCAACTGCTGAGACCTAGATGTAGGCCACAGTTAGCTAGAAATGGAAAATACAGAACATTTCACGCTTCCTGACCATTTCTGCTGGATGTCCACTCCTGGGCCCACACTGCAACCCGGTGGATGTTTTTCAGGACTCATGACCTTGTCCTCAAACTGCCCCAGATTAAGCTCTTATGAGCTCTTTGAAGACACTTAGTTTGCCTTGGACATTTTCAACAGTGACAATATTGTATTTTTCTTATCCAGATAGTTTTCTTCTTGCTACTCAATGTTTCACAACCAAAAAGTACAGTACATTTTTTCTTAATGCATAACAAATGACAAAAAATATTGAATTGCATAAGGCTGGGGGTCTTGTTATTGCCAGAATTATGAAATGACCATGTGAAAGAATCTAGGGGGCCAGCAGCCTGTACCTAGTTACTTAGTATCCCTAATGCACATTCTTGGTAGCCTATAATCAAGTCACTGCCCCTTCCTTAATTATCTGGTCTTGCAAGACCTATTTACCTAAATACTCCCAATTTACAAGGGCCATAAACCAAGGATGTAACAGCTTAGCTAGAGGGAGGTCCCGGGGGCCAGGCCATCCAGGTTAGGCATTTAGATACAATCTAAGTTCCCCATTCTAACTGACTCAGGAGGGGCTGTGAAAGCCCAGTCCAGAAGCCAAAGATACTTGGGAATATATGTATATATAAGGAGAAATCTGTATAAGTTGTTCCGGCTTTGGATCTTTTGAGTTCCCTGAGCCAGCAGTGATGCTTTGATTAAAGGCCTCTTGAGCATTTGATAGGGAAAATGAGACATTTTCGGGGGGCTAGCCATCTGAATTAGTCCTGATACCTCCGACTGTTTCTTCTTCTGCGCCAATTCCACAACAACCAGGGGTGTCTGGACAGTTCGCTCTCTGGGAATTCTGGGGACCAGGGAACTCATTGCCAATTACTTTATATCATAATTATCATTAAAAGCAAGTTGTAAGAGTTATAAAGAAAAGCAAGGAAATGATTCATATAAAAATCTGGAGAGAAGGACCAGGAGAGTGTTTCCTTTGGGAAGAAGAGAGGGAGAGGTAGGGAAATTACCTTCGTAAAATCAGGACTTTCCTTCTTAATTTGTAATTGTCCATCAACTTCCTAGAAAACCATCAAAAAACCCCACTGATCAAGCAAGGCTAAGTTCATTGGAACTACAATAAGGAAAGACACCACCTTGATGGAATCTTAATAGCATCTCAAAAAGAAAATCCTAAAGACAATATTTCTAGGGTTTTAGGACGCGGGCAAGGTGATTTTATAATGGACCGTAAAAAGCAGGGAATTGAGTAGGATTAAACAAAATGTGCCCATACTGGTTTTTAGTTGTTTAGAAGACCCAGATGACAGTCGTAAGGTAATTATTGACCAGTAAGCTTGATGAATAAGGTGTTAGTTGGTTCATAATTTTGTTTTCTATGAGCAAGTATTTCTTAAAGAGAGTATCAAAGTTATTTTTGTTTAATCTTAGTATTGTTTAGCACAAAAGCAGAAAATACTGCTTCATTCCAGAATCATTTAACACAAAGACAGGGAAATATGTTGGTTTTAGTTATTATAACTATTATCTAAGATACAAATAAGTTAGAGAGTGAAGAATGTTGGAATACTTTTATTGAAGTTAAAATTCCCACGGGCATCATGATAGGAGACTGTACCTAATCTCAAGTCTGACTCAGAGTTGGAAACACAAGTACTTTTCTAGATGATCCTCTAAATATGTAACGATATCTTCTATAGGAGCATAACTTCAACTCAAGCAAGCCTTTTTTTGATCTTAATAGCTAACATACAATGATAAACATTTTGTCCAGGGTAGGTAGGAAGGCCACAAGAATACAGGTTAGAAAAGAGAATGCTACATTTGCTGGTAGCTGGAGGGTCAGTCAGAAATTGAGATGGCTCACTTCCCTCCCCATTTCTGACAGCAGAAATGTTATGGGTAATAAAGGACATAAAGGAACCAGAAAACAAAAATGTAACCTGTGCACCCAGCTGGCATGGCTCAGTGGTTGAGCATTTGATAGGGAAAATGAGACATTTTAGGGGGGGCTAGCAATCTGAATTAGTCCCAGTAACCTGCTTTCTACTGCACTCTCTTGCTAGCCGATAATTTAACTCCATTTGTGAAAGAATGTGGGAGACAGGTCTGGTCCGTCCTTAGTTCCTCCCATGCCAGGTGTCTCCTGGTTATCTGAGCTATGCCGTGCTCAAGGCTGCAAGCTTTCTACAAGATATCTGCTAAGCACAATAAATCTTTCTCTGCCCTCTTTTGTTCTTTTTAACCCCTTCAATATATATATATATATAGAAAATCTCATTGTCCAGGCTGTTCAGAATCTGGATCTTAGAGTCCCCTGAACCAGCAGCGCTGCATTAAAGGCTCTTTTCCGAACCTCACAGTGTCCGACTGTCACTTCCGCGCTATTTTCATAAATTCCATATTCCATAACACATTGACCTATGAACCAAGAGGTCACGCTTTGATTCCCAGCCAGGGCACATGCCCGGGTTGCAGGCTGGATCCCCAGTGGGGGGCATGCAGGAGGCAACCTATCAATGATTCTCTCTCATCATTGATGTTTATCTCCCTCTCTCCCTCTCCCTTCCTCTCTGAAATCAATAAGAAAATACATTTTTAAAAATGTAATCTGTGAGACGAGGCAATGTTCTGCTGTAGTTATCTAAGGTAGGTGGCTTAACGGTTAGCCAGGTTCAAGTTTAGCAAGGAACCTACAATTTAAGCTAGTTTTGGAGAATCATTCCTTGGTTTCCATATTAGCCAGATAAATGAGCGCTTTAGCCTAGGACCTGCAATGCAACTCTGTTATGTAAAGGTGGTAAGAGATTTTAATGCAAGGGGGGGAAATGTTTGTTTTTGTGTGGGGGCCCACACCCTTCCGTTTTGGTGGTCTACCACAGACAATCCATCTTTTGAGTGCCTGTTAGGTCATGCTAAACTCAAGAGACCTGCACTTTTTATCCTGATTTAATACTAGGAAAAATTGTAACCATTAATATCCTGAATGTGACCATTAATAGCCTTTGATCTAAGACTTAACTGTGATCTTTGAGACCTTCCTGATTTCTTAAAATTCCAATTTTTAACTCAGAAAAATTACAAAATGCTAAGAAGGACATTTCTGATGAATTCTTCAAACCATAAATGTTAACCCCAAAATTTCAAGAATCTACTATACTTTAAATAAATACTCTTGCCCGGCTGGCTGACATGGCTCAGTGGTTGAGCATTGACCTATGAACCAGGAGGGCACAGTTCAATTTCGGGTCAGGGCACATGCCCAGGTTGCGGGCTTGATCACCAGTGTGGGCAAGCAGGAAGCAGCCAATCAGTGATGCTCTCTCATCACCGATGTTTCTCTCTCTCTCTCCCTTCCTCTCTGAAATCAATATAAATAAATAAATAAATAAATAAATAAATAAATACTCTCCCAGACAGAATCCTAAAAGAGGTCTTTATGAACTAGTAAACTCGAAGTTAGTCCATAAGATAAAAATTGATCCCTTAATAGCCATTTAAGACACTATAGTTCACTCTGGACAGGTGGCTCAATAGGTTAGAGTGTCATGCCGTACACCAAAAGGATATGGGTTTGATTCCCGGTCAGGGCACATATCTAGGTTGTGGGTTTGATCTCCTGTCAGGATGCATATAGGAGGCAACCAATATATGTTTCTCTCTCTAAAAATCAATACACATATTATGGGTGAGGATAAAAAATAAAAAAGACACTATAGTTCTGTTTCCTTTCTATTTTGAAGTCTTCAAACCTGGAGTGCATTTAAGAGTGGAACCCTTTAGGATAGGACTTGATAAAGGAATAAGTAAAATACAAAAGCTAAATGGGACACTTACCATTTTGAAGTTATTTTCAATCCAAGGGCAGGATGGGAACAAATTTTATAAAACATAATTTGCCCATATTTGGTATTTGTGTTATTCCCATATGTGTCTCATCAAGCAAATTCGCATCATATGAAAGGGTTTTGTATAAGGAATTCAGACAGCTAGATGATGACTTTGAAAGTCTAACTTTAAAATCAAAGCAGAAAAAAAGAAAATCAAAGCAGAAAGAGTGGGTGGCAGTTGTTTGAATAACTTTCCTTCAGAATGTATGGGCTTGGCATTATTCCCAGTGCTAGTATTGCACATGGCCTCAGGATTTAGAAAATCTTTGGTTCAAATCCTTGTTCTGCCATTTAGTTGCTGCCTGGTCTTGAGACAATTAATGACTCTGAGCCTTAGCTTTTGCATCTGAAAAATGGGAATAATGATAGTATCTATGCACTGTCTCACTGAGTACATTAAATGACCCAAAGAATGTAAAATATTTAGTATCCTCCCTAATAAATGTTTGTTAGTGGTAATTTCAACAACTTCTCAACACTACCCTAAAAATATTAAAGGTAAAACTCTCTTCAACCCCCCCCCCCTTTTTTTAAAAGGTAAAACTCTTTAAGAGAGGATCCAAAGCCTTTTAAAATCTGGATCATGCTCTCTTTCCCATTTCACCAAACTGCATATAGTTTTCTCTTGGGAAGAAGGGAGAGAAGGGTAGGAAAATTACCTTCATAAAATCAGGACTTTCCTTCTTAATTTGTAATTGTCCATCTACTTCCTAGAAGACCATCAAAAAACCCCACTGATCAAGCAAGGCTAAGCTCATTGGAACTACAATAAGGAAAGACACCACCTTGATAGAATCTTGATCATGTTCATGTTCTGTAGGTCTCTGCCTTTTCATGCCTTCACCTCCTCTACTCCCAGAAGGGTCCTTCTCTTCTTGGGATTTGCTATCCATTCTTTAAGGCATAGCCCTGGTATCACTTCCTCTCTGAAGTCTCCGCTGATTGGGTTAAAATGCTCCTTGTGCATACTTGTCAGACCTCCTGTTCGAGCTCCTTGACAGCACAGATCATCTTATTCATATTTTGAACCCCAGAAGCCAGTGTGGTGATTTGTACCTGCACGTAATTCATTCCATGAGCATTCTTAGCTCATGGATTGACTCAGGATAGTAATATTCTAGATATCCAGTGGTCGGGATGCCAGGTGGTCTAGATAATGAAATGTTCTTTCTTACACATGACAAGTAGTTATCTATAAGAGTTATAAACATCCCCAACACACGAACTTCTTTCTTAAGTCTCTTAGAAGTTTATCTCTGGAATTCAGTTACCACCAGGCACTGGTGCACAGCTAAAAGTTCAAAAGTGTAAGTTCCCAGGCTAGTTAAAGCAAGAGTAGAGTTCTTTCTTCATGCCTCAACCTACTTGATTTTAATAATTTTGCAACTTGACCATAGTGACTCCATTTTAATTATTATTATTTTTTTAATACTCACCCGAGGATATTTCTCCATTGATTTTTAGAGAGAGTGGAAGAGAGAGGGAAAGACAGAGAGAAACACATTGACTGGTTGCCTCCTGCACGAACCCCGACCAGGGCCGGGAAGGAGTCTGCAACCAAGGTACATGCCCTCAACAGGATTCAAACCCAGAACCCTTCGATCCGCATGCGACACTCTATCCACTGAGCAAAACCGGCTAAGGCCATAATGGCTCCATTTTATTTTGTACTCTTTTCCTCATGACCTTTCCATGTGTAAATTTTCACAATTTGCATAGCAATAAATGGGAGGTTCCCACCACCTCCTCCTCAGGTTTGATTAATTTGCTAGACTGACTCACAGAACTCAGGCAAACAGTTACTTCTAGGTTACCAGTTTATTACAAAGGACATTAAAGGATGAACAGCAAGATGAGGAAATACATAGAGCAAGATAGGTAGGAAAATGTTCAATGTTTCTACACTTTCTCTAGGTGAGCTCATTTCCCAGCACACCCTGTGTTCAGGCTTTATTAAGCATGACTGATTAAATCATTGGCCATTGCTGATTGACTCATCCTTCAGCCCATTCCCCTCCCCAGAGATGGGGGGTGGGGTCAGACTGAAAGTTCCAACCCTCTAATCACTTGGTTGGCAGCCAACCCCCAACCCCACCCTGGAACCCCATCATTGCGGCTTTCCCCAAAGTTGTTTCTTAAATATAAACTCAGGATTGCTTAAGTGGGACTTGTTACATGAATGGCAAAAGACACCCATTTGACCTTCATTATCCTTGTGCTATTTCAGGAACGGTGAACACAACTAAATATTATAAACAAAAGGTGCCTCTGTAGCTTTTTTTAAAAAAATATGTTTTATTGATTTTTTACAGAGAGGAAGAGAGAGGGATAGAGAGTTAGAAACATCAATGAGAGAGAGACATCGATCAGCTGCCTCCTGCACGCCCCCTACTGGGGATGTGCTCGAAACCCAGGTACATGCCCTTGACTGGAATCGAACCTGGGACCCTTCAGTCCGCAAGCCGATGCTCTATCCACTGAGCCAAACCGGTTAGGGCACCTCTGTAGCTTTTATATTGGATATTACAAGGATTTTGCCAGGGACAGTGGAAAGACCAAATATATAATTATTTTTTGTTATTGTGTTGTGGAGCGAACGCGAGTGAAAGACCACTGGAGTCCAGACCAAATTAAAATTTAGGGAGCCTTTATTAGCCGGCCGGCGACTGCTCTGCCTTTCTCCATGCAGGGAGTCCACAGAGCAGCCCCAACCCTCTGTGCAGGACCACTTTTAAGCACATTTACCACATCTTGTTTTTGCAGAACAAGCAATTTAAGACAAAACAGTTTTTCTTAAGTAATGTCAGGGTCATGTTATTGATGACCATGTTATTTACAGGGTCATCCTGTTCTTCAGAAAGCTGAGAGTGTTCTATCTTGCAAGGCTATTTTGTGAGGTGCAGCTGGGATTCAAGGCTAAGTCGACTAGGAGGAAGCATGCTCAAAAATTTCTACTCTCTAACATTCCCCACTGGTTTTTATGGGAGAATCAAATCATTGTTTCTTCATCATCAGTGCAGACATGATGATAGTGAGTGCGCAGGACCATCAGCTTTACTGCCTGTATTCGCCTTTGTACATAGTTGGTGAGACTATATATAAGACAGGGTCCAAATGTTGCGGCTATTAACAATAAGATTAAAGGTCCTGCTAGAGATGTTAGGAGTGTTGTTAGCCATGGGGACTAAGAGAATAGATTTTCAGACCAGTTTCCCTCAGTTCTTTGCCTTTGCTCTCTATCTTGGAGTCTTTTTCTGAGTTGACTTGGGCTTTCTCTGATGACCCCAGAATGGTTGGTATAAAAACAGCAAGTTTTGCCCTGACCAGTTTGGCTCAGTGGATAGAGCATCGGCCTGCGGACTGAAGGGTCCCAGGTTCGATTCCGGTCAAGGGCATGTACCTTGGTTGCGGGCACATCCCCAGTAGGAGGTGTGCAGGAGGCAACTGATCGACGTTTCTAACTCTCTATCCCTCTCCCTTCCTCTCTGTAAAAATCAATAAAATATATTTTAAAAAAAACAACAAAAAACAGCAAGTTTCTCCTAAGGCCATACAGAGTCCTCCTTGCTTCAGGAACAATAAGTCTAAACCCCTTCTATTTTGTAAGACTACTTCTGCTAACGAACTGAGGGAATCCTCTAGGCGGTTTACATTCTCCTCTAGGGTGCTTAAGTCTAAATCCACTTGGCTGCTAAGTTCCTTAAAGTTTTTGTCCCCCGTAACCAGTGCTGCAGTGCCTACTGCAGCTGATCCTGCTATTCCCAGAACAACAAGCAGGGGGACAATTACCGGGGCTCTACAAACTCGCCCAGGGGCTAGACCCAGGTGCTCGCGCCCTCCCTCCCCAGAATAGTAATATACCTGGGGTAGGATATGAGCTAAGATGCATAAGGAAGGCTTGCGTGGGTGCATCAGTGTCAGAGGAGAGACACAAGGGGTGATTCCTGTGGTGCACGCGAACCAGGTGCCTTCAGGGGCCACTAGGTACCAGTCTGCCTCCTCTATATTTTCCTTGCCAAACCTCAGTACTGAGGAACAGGATTCACCATAGGGGGATTTTGATAAATCAAACTCTGAGGACATAACACAAGTACCTCGTCCCTGGAAATCCCCAAGGGTTAATTTTGGGGTGTGCCCCATCTGCACATCCCTTGTGGGGGGTTTGCAATTGAAACATTTCTAATGTCTGATGAATCTGAACCAACAGTGGCATTTGCCCCTATCCCAATGTAGTAGGGGGGTTCTGGGTTTAAACACAACCAACAGTCTCTGGTGGCATTTGGGGAGGTCTGATTTAAAAAGTTAAAGACCGCATCCAGAGTGTCCAGGATAGGTCTCCAGCCTGGTTTGGTAGTATAAGTCTTAGGAACAAGGGCCACCGTCACCTTGATCAGAGGAGTTAACTCAGTATTGTTCCAGGTAGGAGGTGGTGGTGTGGGACGGGGTCTAAGTGGCTGTACTGGAGGCAGCCCCTGGTCTAAGGGTCTTAAAGGCCCAATGAGATTTTTCCTTTGGGTCTGCTGGCTTCTCTGGAGGGTGAAGAGGACCCCGGGATCCCTCCCAGCTACATACAGTCTCAGTCCCCAAGTTTTTCCCGCAACCCAGTAACTCTCCCGCCAGTTTAGGGGCGTAATAACAACGGGATTGCAGTCTCCTACCATACAGTTTTTGGAAGGGGCCCCCGGGCGGAATATTCTCTTGAACGGGATGGCGGGATCTCTGTTAGTCCATAGTGCCATAGTCTTACAACCCCATTGGGCACAGTAATAGTCCCCGTCAGTTCCACATTCATGGCTACCTTCGGCTGGGCAGACATAATGCTGAGTTCACCAAAGTCCTCGTTCTAAGTGGAGGGTGCCACACCCATAACCTGTCCCTACATGATATGCCCCATGTGCTGCTGGGGAAATGTAGAGGGTATTGCTTTCTGGCTTTCTCCAAGTTTTCCCAAATAATTGGCATAAGTCAGCTTCTATTGAGGGGGGCCCTGGGGTCATGGTATGACCTATAACAGTTCCATCCACAGTCCAGGTCAGTTCCAACGTGTAATTAGCCCTCAGGTGGGGATTACTCACCATGACGGGTCACAGGCACATCAGGATCAGGAGGACTGCCTTCGGAGTTGGATTTTCAGGGGTCCTTGGTGCCCTGGGGGATGGATGGTCCATCTCCCCAGCTGGTCCTCTGATTCCGCCATCTTGATTTGAGTTCGATGTATCCAGTGCTTTTTTCCCATAACCTTCACCGCTGATGGGGTGCTGAGGACAACTGTGAAGGGTCCGGTCCACCTGGTCTCCAAGGATGATGGCTCATGCTTCCGCACCCACACTAGGTCTCCTGGTTGAAATGCAGGTGGTGCAGGTGTAGTCCCAGGGGATGGGTCTCAGTGAGCCTCTCGGACCAGCTGGTGGTTAAGTCTGGAATCAACTGTAAGGCCTGTATTATTTGATTTTCTTTCAACATTTCTCTTCTCCTTCTTATTACATACACAACCTTTATAAATTTTACACTTCCAAATTAGCCTTCAAACCTTCTTTCTATGTCCTTTAAAAATGCATAACCATGCCTCAGACCTTCTACTCAATATTCTTTATTCTTTGAAACCTCAATCCTTTAATGATTCCTAGAAAGTAAACTTAAAGTTTTTTTGCTGAATATTCCACCACCATCCAAGAAGTACCCAGTAGCCCTGCCCTGCCAGGCTCAGACAATGAGATTTTCTTTATGTGTACTGGAAGGGTTAAAAAGAATAAAACGGGGCAGAGGAAGATCCACTGTGTTTTGTAGAAAGCCTTGTGTCTTGCATAGTTCAGATAAGCAAGAAACCAAGGATGCCAGCAGAGCAGGTTGTAGCCAGCAAAATCAACAAAAACCTATCTCTCCCTGCTCTCCCCGCCTATACCCCCCCCCTTTCTGAATTAACTATTTACTCTGTCTTTAGCAGGGGAAATAAGGCAAGCAGTCTGAGATCCTGTGTAACCAGGCTTTTTACACGTAAGGAAAGCCTGTAAGAACTTGAGTAAAGATTGGTTATGGATTTCAGCTTTTCTAGATTGGGTTTCCATGTGAGCTGGTGAGGTGGGTAGGTCAGGGTTTGGAAGAGTCACTAAAATCCGTAGAGACCCCACTGGTTTTAGGGCAGCCTCCTGGGCTGCTTCATCTGTAGCCTCATTCCCTCTTGCTTCTGGGGAGTCCCCTTGTCTCACATAGGTAGAGATGGAAAGACTTAATTACATCTGGTAGTGCTAGTTGGCCCATCGTCCTTGCTCTGCTCATGTCTGTCTAACTGCCTAATATATTACCTCAAAGTGTTACAGAAAACCGAAGAACAAAGCAATACTTAGAGAGATGGAGTTACATTTATTACGCTCAGGTCCAGAGGAAAATGTCTCTCAAATTCTGGGCCCCAACATGGAGGAATTTTCCCTATTTATATGTTTTTACCTTCTTTGTCTCCCAAATACAGGGTGTTTCCGGCCCCTTTTGCAAGTTCTTAAAGAGCCCCTATATGCTAGGGCCTTGAGACCTCAACCAAAGGCCTGGTCTGGTGCCAGCACTGATAATTTTGTCCAGGGAAGGTTTAATGGCCTCTCTGAAGTGGGAGTAGTCTCATTTTCCTTATTATTTAAGCAAAGATGCATTTACAGAAGCCACATAGCAGGGTTAAAATTTCAAACAGCAGTTTTTATATAAGATGGATACTTCATTCCCCACTGGTTTTATGTACATGAGTCAAATCATTGACTCTTGGTCATTGTCAAGAAGGGAGTTATATTTACCCCTGAGGACTATAATTTTAATTTTCTGCCTAATAAAGTTAGTGGGCCTGCTTATAAGATAAGGGCCCGGAATGAGGGCCAGGAGTAATCTTTAGAGAGTCCAATAAGTCCTGGACTCTCTATTTTTCCTGGGCTGTCTTAAGCCGGGTGTGATGAAGCCACGTTGAGATTCCGTTGACCTTGACTGCCATGGAGGTGGTCCTTTCCAGGTAAGAGTCAGTCCTTAGGTGGCAAATTTCTTTACCCAAACAGAGTCACCGTGGTTGAAGGGATGAACCAGATCAGAAGTTGGTACAGGCAGAGCATCTCAGATGTGCTTCTGGATTGCTTCCTGGGTAGACTGTAAAGCCTGTAAGAACTTGAATAAAGACTGGTTATGGATTTCAGCTTTTCTAGATTGGGTAGATCAGGGTCTGGTAGAGTCACTAGAATCTGTAGAGGCCCCAATGGTTTTGGGGCAGCCTCCCGGGTTGCTTCCTCTGTGGCCCGGTTCCCTCTTTCTTCTGTGGAGACCCCTTACCTTGTAAATAGCACTATGTACGTGAGCCATTGTAAATGCGTACCTGCTATCAGTATAAATTGTTACTGATTTTTCTTTTGTCTACCAGAGAGCCTGAAACTGGGTGACATGAGTGTTTGACATCCAGTGCTCTAGTGTGTTCCAGAGTAAAGCCTGGACCTCATGTGGTGCAGTTAGGATAAGTTACTGCCCTAGGGTTAACTTATTTGCTTTTTCCATAAGCATAGCTGTGGCTGCTACCGCCTGGAGGCAAGTATGTCACCCCAACGCAAAGGGGTCAAGTCTTTTGGACAAATAGGCTACTGGCCTTTTCTAGGGGCTGAGACTTTGGGTGAATACCTCTGGCTATGCCCCTTATCTCACATACATAGAGGTGGAAAGACTTAGTTACATCCTGTAGCGCTAGTTGGCCCATCGTCCCTGCTCTGCTCATGTCTAACTGCCTAATATATTACCTCAAGGATCCTGGCTCTGAATTCTTTTAGGGAAAATGAACGTTGAATTTCTTCTGTAGCTGCTTTGTGCTGAGGAGGGACGGAGTTTTCTCTCAGAGCCAAGAGATCCTTGCTGTCTGTCACAGGGACGATGAGGCCTAGGCCCAGAAGGAGGTGGGCTTGTGACCTGGCGGAGACAAACTGTAACAAATGGTCTGGTGGAAGGGAAAGAAAACCTTTCAGTTTTAATAACTTCTATTGAAATAGAATTTTTCTCCTCAAAATTACCCCCCATGTTTATCAAAAGAGCCAAATCAAGACCAATTTATCTATTGTATTTAATTTGGCCTGATTGTTTGCATAAACATAACAAGAATGGTAACTGACTACCTTTGCCTGAATTTCATGACTGAATTTTAATGTGCCCCGTAGGGCCAGGAAGCCAAGCCATCCAGCTGCTGTCAGGCCTGCCTGTAGTATCTGCTGAGTTAGGTGAAGTCCTCACCTGTAGTGGCTCTACCCGGGCCCATGCCCTAGGCTTCAAGGCCTATCTCAACAGCCCTCCTACTCGTCGCAACTCAGAGTGCGTGGGGGTCCCGCAGGGACACAGAGGCGCCCTTATTGCTCCCCTTCTACTCTGACCAACCACCAGTGATGGTAGGGTATGGGCCTAATGCTCCAGCACCAGCTATTTTCAGGGCTACCAACCAGGATACCAGACTTTCTCCATGGCACTCTTATTGGCTTCAAGTCTTCAGAGTTTAGGCAGGACTCTTTAAAACATGATACTTCAGTCAAAGTTTCTGGTTAATAAAACTACTATTGGAAACCAGTCTTATTGAATTTATGCAAAGAAATGTATTGCCATGATTTATTCATTAAGTATTGCCAAATTTTGGAGGAATTGTATAAGGAGAAAAATATACTGACCTGCTTTAAGATAGAATTTTCCTTGCCAGTCCTTTTTATGGACTTTCCAAAGTAATATTTTCTGAGTGTATTATAACAAACAGTAACTGTTAGATTTCTTTTATCAGTCCCTCCCTAAGTACTTTGGCATAGCTATTTACCCTCTGTTTAGGGAGGCACAATGCAAATTATTTACTCTTCCGGGCTTACTGGGGAGGTTTTTGGCAGCTCGGAGCCACCTGGGATTGTCAGTCAAGATGTCTATCCAAATTTGGATATAAGGAATTTGGTCCGGGTGGCCGGGATTGTCGAAAATGGCATGTTGGAAGTTATATGCCAGCCCTAGATTGGTGGACCCCTCTGGGGGCCACTCACTGGGATATAGGAAAGTCGGCCATTCCCGCTCACAAAATTTCTGTAAATCAAAAGCATTAACGGAGGCTCCGTAGTCATCCGCTTGCCGCTTAAATTCCTGAAAATTTTTCCAAAAACATTGCAGGGGCATACAGACAGAACATGAAGCAGACTGACCCATTCTAATGATAGAGACAATTAAACCACAATAACACAGAATAACAAAGACAATGACAACCAACTGAGGATCGCCGGGCACCGTCGCGTGCCGGGATCTGGTCTCGGAAGTAGCACTGCGTCCAGCCTTCCAGAGACCCTAGATGGGTGCCCACAGAACCAGAAATAAGTTTCTTACGGGTAAGAAGCAGATCCAGGCGGCTCCGATCAGAGTCAATCAGGAAATTTAGCAGGCGGGGGTCTCCGACCTCTGCCACTCCCGGGGCTGAGGAACGTCTCTCAGAGATCTCCCCCTGGGTCGGAGAGTCCTGGGACCCTGGTGGGCTCCGGTCACAGGACCAGTCAAAGGCTGGTTATCTCTCTGGGGCCCTCCAAATGTTGTGGAGCGAACGCGAGTGAATGACCACTGGAGTCCAGACCAAATTAAAATTTAGGGAGCCTTTATTAGCCGGCCGGCGACTGCTCTGCCTTTCTCCACGCAGGAAGTCCAGAGAGCAGCCCCGATCCTTTGTGCAGGACCACTTTTAAGCACATTTACCACATCTTGTTTTTGCAGAGCAAGCAATTTAAGACAAAACAGTTTTTAAGTAATGTCAGGGTCATGTTATTGATGACCATGTTATTTACAGGGTCATCCTGTTCTTCAGAAAGCTGAGAGTGTTCTATCTTGCAAGGCTATTTTGTGAGGTGCAGCTGGGATTCAAGGCTACGTTGACGAGGAGGAAGCATGCTCAAAAATTTCTACTCTCTAACAGTTGTTAATCCTTACCCAAGGATATTATTTTTTCATTGATAGTTATTTATTTATTTATTCATTCATTCATTTATTTATTTATTATTTTTGTTGTTGTTAATCCTCACCCTAGGATATTTTTCCATTGATTTTTAGGGAGAGTACAAGGGAGGGGGAGAGACAGAGAGAGAAACATCGATGTGAGAGAGACACATGGATTGGCTGTTTCCCATGTGCCCTGACTGGGGCCAGGGATAGAGCCTGCAACCCAGGTACATGCCCTTGACTGGAAATGAACCTGGGACCCTTCATTCTGTGGGCCGATGCTCTAACCCAGTGGTCGACAGAGCCAAATATCAACAGTACAACGATTGAAATTTCTTTTGAGAGCCGAAAACCGACTTCTGTGCATGGGCCACGAAGTTTCAATCGCACTGTATGTGCGCGCCCGCACGTGGTATTTTGTGGAAGAGCCACATTCAAGGGCCAAAGAGCCTCATGTGGCTCTTGAGCTGCAGTTTGCCGACCACTGCTCTAATCACTGAGCAACTGGCTAAGACCAAACATATTATTCTTATCATAAATCAATGATCACACTGACATGATCAGAAATGTGGCTTAGAATCTAAACTAGATAAAACACCTTGATTATAAATAGGATACATTTAGCCTGCCCAGTGGTGCTCAGTGGCTGAGCATCCAAACATGAACCAGGAGGTCACAGTTTGACTCCGGGTCAGGGCACATGCCTGGGCTGTGGGCTCAGTCCCCAGTTGGGGGTGTGCAGGAGGCAGTTGATCTATGATTCTCTCTCATCATGGATGTTTCTATCTCCCTCTCCCTTTCCTTACCTTCTCTGAAATCAGTAAAAACATATATATTTTTTAAAAAGGATAGATTTAGTAAAGGCAGAAGGAGTCAGGGAGGGCTATGGTGATGAAGGGCAGATATCCTAAAAGCCCTTAATAATTCAGTAATGATGATGAAACATTATAATTAGAAGATCAATTTTAATACTTGCTCATTCTTCGTAGTGCAACATAACTTCTAATTGATGAGTATGCATTTTTAAGCATGTCCTTGATTGCTTGGCACAATCCCAGTTGTCTTTCTATTAAGGGCAAAAATAGAATATTGGGGACTAACTATGTTTATGGTAAATATTAATCATGCTCTGATAACCATGATTACCTTGTGTTGGTTAAAGAAAGGACATTCTGACTTGGCTGAGAGTTGTATACCCCCTGGGGAACTGGGAGTCAACCTTGGAATGTGGTCAATTCTCATTCAAGGACTGCCTATTCTCATGGAAAGATTAACAACCTTGTTGCCCAAACAATGGAGTCCCACCCTAGTCCGAATTGCCTGCTTCCCCATTCCTGTAATCCATATTTCCCCATGTAATCTTTTTTTTTTTTGAGAATGTGAATCTATTTATTTTTTTTAATCTTTATTGTTCAGATTATTACAGTTGTTCCTCTATTTTTCCCCCACAGCTCCCCTCCACCCAGTTCCCACACTACCCCACCCCATGCCCTTACCACCCCACCACTGTCCTCATCCATAGGTGTATGATTTTTTGTCCAGTCTCTTCCCGCACCCCCCCCCCCGACACCCCTTCTCCTCCCCACCCCCAGGATTGTCAGTCCACTCCCTTTCTATGCCCCTGATTCTATTATATTCACCAGATTATTCTGTTCATCAGATTTTTTATTCACTTGATTTTTAGATTCACTTGTTGATAGATATGTATTTGTTGTTCATAATTTTTATCTTTACCTTTTTCTTCTTCTTCCTCTTCTTAAAGAATACCCTTCAGCATTTCATATAATACTGGTTTGGTGGTGATGAACTCCTTTAGCTTTTTCTTATCTGTGAAGCTCTTTATCTGACCTTCAATTCTGAATGATAGCTTTGCTTGGTAGAGTAATCTTGGTTGTAGGTTCTTGCTATTCATCACTTTGAATATTTCTTGCCACTCCCTTCTGGCCTGCATAGTTTCTGTTGAGAAATCAGCTCACAGTCATATTGTTACAGAATACCGGGATAAAAACAAGCCATGCTTAGAGAAAGGGAATTACATTTTATTAAGGGCAGGGCCAGAGAAAAATGTGCCTTTCAAATTCTGAGCACCCCTACATGGAGGAAACCTTTTCTATTTATACTTTTCCTAGCTCTTTTGTCTCCCAAATTTGAAATGAGACTTCAGGGCCTTCTGGGAAAGAAGGCCTACGTGCTAGAAGGGGCCATGAGACCACATATCAAGGCCTGGCCTGGTGTCAGCACTGACAACTCTGTCTGGGGCATAGTCCATGGCCTCTCTGGAATGGGAGTAGTCTTATTTTCCTTAGTATTTGAGCAAGCAAGGGTTTACAGAAGCCAAAACAGCAGGGTTAAAATTTCAAACAGCAGTTTTTATATAAGATGGATGCTTCATTCCCCACTGGTTTTATGTACATGAGTCAAATCATTGACTCTTTTGGGTCATTGTTGGTGAGGGAGTTATATTGACCCATGAGGACTATAAGCTTGATAGAATTAATTTTCTGCTGAAAAATTCATTACAAGTTTGAATGTTTCTTACGTTAACAACTGTAATGTATAAAATAAGGTGTATGTCATAGTAGTAGTGATAATGATAGGAAATAAGTAGAGTGTTACAATGTTATAGCAATAGAAAACAATGAAAGAGTGTTATAGGAAATGCAGAAAAATTATTTTTTGTGAAATATTAAAGAGCACAGGGAATGACCACTCTGGCTAAGCCCTAGCTGCACCATATGGATAAGACCATAGCTGAATGCTACCCTTAGGAATGGCAGATGTAAACCTGATAGACACCTTCTGAGTGACACTGTGATTGGTAACCAGCTTGTACTCTGATTAACACTTGTGTGATGACATATGTTACTGATAGCCACCTGGACTGCTGTGGGTCAGAACAAGCTTAAAACAGGTCCCCGACTTCAGACATCAATCATCCTCTTCTTGGTTCTTCGTCTATGCTCCACGCTGCTTTCTCCATGCCGGATGGCAGAAGAAGGGCCCACAAAAAATAATTTTTCTACATTTGCTATAACACTCTTTAATTATTTTCTATTGCTATAACATTGTAACACTCTCTACTTATTTCCTATCATTACCGCTATTACTATAACTGTGCAAAACGGCCCTTCTCTGGAAGATTTTCTTTTTCTTTTTCTTTTTTTGGAGCATTTTCTTAATCCATTGAGATTTTGCTTCCCAGCAATTGTCATCAGTTTGGCTCAAATAAACTCATAAACATTCTCAAAGGAGGATCCAAGATGGCGGCGTGGGTAAATACCTAAACTGCTGCCTCGCACAACAATTTCAAAACTACAACTAAAAGACAAAATGCCTATCACCCAGAACCACGGGAAAGCTGGCTGAGTGGAAGTTCTACAACTAGAAGGAAAAAGAAAAGAGCACTGAGATGTGCACAGCACTGAAAAGCTGAGGTACGGAGGCACATGATCTGGGCTGGCGGCAGGCATTGCTTTTTTCAACCCAAAGGGAGACAAGCTCCCGATTACTCCGAACTCCAGTTTCTGGGGAGACACGGGGGACCCAAACTCCTACGGGGAGAAGCTGGACTGTCTGCCGTGGGGTCGGAAAGTGAGGGAGGCTTGCTTGCAGGGCTGCGCACAGGAATAATTGTTTACTGTGCTGGGCGCAGGACGGGGAGACACGGTCAGAGACGAAGAGCCGGCTGACTGGCAGCCATCACTGTTTGCCACGCCCTAGCCTAGTGACGCCCTGAGACCCCACCCTGCACAACCTACAAACCCACCCA
The DNA here is from genome assembly GCF_963455305.1 of Plecotus auritus. Classification (NCBI taxonomy): domain Eukaryota; kingdom Metazoa; phylum Chordata; class Mammalia; order Chiroptera; family Vespertilionidae; genus Plecotus; species Plecotus auritus. The sequence goes on along the minus strand of NC_137772.1, from coordinate 187,914,042 downwards.
AGCTCCAAGCAGCGGCTTTAGCATATGAATGGCCTGCCCTATCGCAGCTTAACCTAGCAAACTTGCAGCCTGGGTCAGACAGCTCCAAAACCTCCAAACCCCAAGCAAAGAGGAGAAAACTGTAGTTCTTGCTGTAGCTCCTGCTGGGTGGCCTCAGACAGTAGCTGACCTGCACCCCATTGGAGATCCAGAAGCCAGTGTACCTAGTGGGGAATCAGGTGGAGGGGAGCTCTGGGGAGAAAAAAAAGAGGAACACCTGTAATAATCTGAACAATAAAGATTTATTAAAAAAACAAACATTCTCTACAGGTTTGAACGTTTCTTACATTGACACAACTAATGATTTTGCAGTTTAATGTGTTAATACCTGTCTAAATGCAGTTTCAACTTCTCTCAGAAAGATAATCAGTCTGGAATTTCTTGATCAACACTTGTGAGATAATCTGCCTGATAATGTTGTAGGTGGCAGGAATGGCACCAGGTGTATGACTGGTGGGGTCTGACCAAACCTGGGTTCAGACTTGGATTCTGACTAGGAAAGAATTCATAGCCAAGACCCAAACTGTAAAAGAACATTTACTCAGTAAATTACAGAGGTAGGAAAAGTAATTCCTAGAAGAAATGGGCTTAGGAAACGAGTTATGGAGGTAAAGAAAGGGCCCTTGGAGTTTGGAAGTGAGGAAGCCAAGTAACCTGCCTGGGGGGAGAAGGAAATATGGGGGAAGGAAAGGCATTGGCCAACTCCAGGGGGAAAGAGCGCACTGGGTCCTCCACCCTAAGGGTTTAAGGATGGAGATTTTAGGGAATGTCTCAGGGGAAGATCTCAATAGAATATTCAAACACTGAGCCATACCAACCGGCCTCTAGTTATTTTGCTCAGGGGAAGATCTCAATAGAATATTCAAACACTGAGCCATACCAACCGGCCTCTAGTTATTTTGCTATTTATAATTTAATAGCTTAATAGCATTATAGTCAGAGAATGTCATATATGTGATTTTAATCCTGTGAACTTTGTTGAGATTTGCCTTATGGCCAAATACATATTCAGTTAATAAAATTTTCATGTGTGCTTAAAAAGAATGTGTTTTTTGTGTTGTTGTTTTTTTCCCCCTCATCCGATGATATGTTTTTATTGATTTTCAAGAGAGAGAGAAAGGGAAAGGGAGAAAGACAGAGAGAAACATCCTTCGATTGCCTCCTATACACACCCTGACTGGGGATCAAACCCCGCATCCTGGGTATGTGTCCCAACCAGGAACCAACCCGAGAACTTTCAGTGCACCAGACGATGCTCCAACCAACAGAGCCACACTGGCCAGGGCAAGAGAATGTGGTTTTTGCCCTCATCAGTGCAGTATTCTGTGTTACATTATGGTAATTTTATAAATCATATAGATAGAATCTTCTGTGTTCCTTTTTTTTTTTTTTTTAATCCTCATCTGAGAATATGTTTATTGATTTTAGAGAGAGAAACATCGATGTGAGAGAGAAACATGGATCAGTTGCCTTCGGTACACACCAGACTGGGATGCTCAACCTAGGTATGTGCCATGACCAGGAATAGAACCCGCAACCTTTTGGTGTATGGGACAATGCTCCAACCAACTGAGCTACCCAGCCAGGGCAAATCTTCTATATTCTTGCTGAATATTTTCTGTCAATTACTAGAAAGATATATTAAGTTCCTCTGCTATGATGGTAGGTTTATCTCTTTCTTCTGGTGATTCTGTCAGTCTTTGCTTTATACATGTTTTTTTAAGGCTATTGTTTTAGATACAAATAAAAGAAATTCATACTTAGATCCCTCAATATTGAAATTATGTAACTACAATGGCAAAGAGACTCATAAAAGAGCAGGAGAGAAAAAGATATAATCTTCAAAGAAACAGAGTTAGTGAAACCTGGTTTAGGGACAGTGTAATCCACAGGACAATAAAATTTTATCTTTATTGTACTGAGAGTAAGTAACTGAGAAGCTGATATTCTAAACCCAGTGAAAACATTTCAAGAATGAAGGCAAAATAAAATCATTTTCAGACTAATAAATGGAATCTCCAAGATAGAAAATGCTTATCCAGAAAGAAAGTTATCTCAGATGAAAGGTCTAAGATACAAGAAGAAACAAAGGGTAAAAGGTAGTAAATGTTTGGATAAATCTAAAGAAATATCAACTATAACACAATAATAATGTTTAATGATACTTAAATTTAAAAGAAAAAAGATCCACCCTGACCAGTTTGGCTCAGTGGATAGAGTGTCAAACCTTCGGACTGAAGGGTCCTGCGTTCGATTCCAGTCAAGGGCATGTACCTTGGTTGTGGGCACATCCCCAGTGGGGGTGTGCAGGAGGCAACTGATCAATGTTTCTCTCTCATCGATGTTTCTAATTCTCTATCCCTTTCCCTTCCCATCTGTAAAAAATCAATAAAATATATTTAAAAAAGAAAAGAAAAAAGATCCTACATAATATTAAAATATATGAGAGGTTTATCTTCTGGAGGAGACAAAGATGTTGATTAACTTTAGACATTGTTATTTAAGTGATTTATAAGATAGCCCTGGCCAGTGTAGCTCAGTTGGTTGAGCATCATCCCATGCACCAAAAGGAAAAGAGAGAGAACAAGGAATGTAAAACCTATTTGAAAAAATAATGACAGTCCTGGCTGGTTTGGCTCAGTGGAGAGAGTGTTGGCCTGTGGACTGAAGGGTCCCAGGTTCAGTTCCAGTCAGGGCACATGCCTGGGTTGCAGGCTTGATCCCCAGTGGGGGGCATGCAGCAGGCAGCCAATCAATGATTCTCTTTCATCATTGATATTTCTATCTCTCTCTTCCTCTCAATTTCTCTCTAAAATCAATAAAAATATATTTTAAAAAATAATAATGACAAAAAACTTTCATAATCTGATAAAGAAAATAGACATACAAGTCCAGGAAGCACAGAGAGTCCCAAACAAGATGAACCCAAGGAGATCCACACCAAGACACATCATAATTAAAATGGCAAAGGTTAAAGAGAAAGAGAAAATCTTAAAAGCAGAAAGACAAAAGCAGTTAATTACCTTGTCCCCATATGCCAAGGTTGTGGGTTTGATCCCCAATTGGGTTACATGTGGGAGGCAACAAGGGAATGCAAAAGTGGGTGGGACAGCAAATCAATAATTCTCTCATTCCTCTCTCTTTATTTTTTTCTTTGAAATCTTTTACTTTCTTTTTTTAATTTATTTTTTAATAAATCTTTACTGTTCAGATTATTACATTGTTCCTCTTTTTTCCCTCATAGCTCCAATTCACCCGGTTCCCAACCCACCCTCTGCCCTTACCCACCCCCACTGTCCTCATCCATAGGTGTATGATTTTTGTCCAGTCTCTTCCCGCACCCCCCACACTCCTTTCCCCCCAAAATTGTCAGTCCACTCCCTTTCTATGCCCCTGATTCTATTATATTCACCAGTTTATTCTGTTCATCAGATTTTTTATTCAATTGATTTTTAGATTCACCTGTTGATAAATATGTATTTGTTGTTCATAATTTTTATCTTTACCTTTTTCTTCTTCTTCCTCTTCTTAAAGAATACCTTTCAGCATTTCATATAATACAGGTTTGGCAGTGATGAACTCCTTTAGCTTTTTCTTATCTGTGAAGCTCTTTATCTGCCCTTCAATTCTGAATGATAGCTTTGCTTGGTAGAGTAATCTTGGTTGTAGGTTCTTGCTATTCATCACTTTGAAAATTTCTTGCCACTCCCATCTGGCCTGCATAGTTTCTGTTGAGAAATCAGCTGACAATCCTATGGGTGCTCCCTTGTAGGTAACTAACTGTTTTTCTCTTGCTGCTTTTAAGATTCTCTCTTTCTTTGTCTTTTGCCCTTGGCATTTTAATTATGATTTGTCTTGGTGTGGTCCTCTTTGGATTCCTTTTGTTTGGGGTTCTCTGCACTTCCTGGACTTGTAAATCTATTTTTTTCACCAGGTGGGGGAAGTTTTCTGTCATTATTTCTTCAAATAGGTTTTCAGTATCTTGCTCTCTCTCTTCTTCTGGCACCCCCATAATTCGGATGTTGATACGCTTGAAGTTGTCCCAGAGGATCCTTACACTATCTTCATATTTTTGGATTCTTTTTGCTTTTTGCTTTTCCGGTTGGGTGTTTTTTGCTTCTTTGTATTTCAAATCTTTGATTTGATTCTTGCGATCCTCTAGTCTGCTGTTGGATCTCTGTATATTATTTTTTATTTCAGTCAGTGTATGCTTAATTTCTTGTTGGACCTTTTTAATATCCTCGAGGGTCTCGCTAAATTTATTGGCCTTTTCTAGAAAATTCTTGAAAAACCTTATAACCGTGTTTTTTTTTGTTTTTGTTTTTTAATATATTTTATTGATATTTTACAGAGAGGAAGGGAGTGGGATAGAGAGCTAGAAACATCGATGAGAGAAACATCGATCAGCTGCCTCCTGCACACCTCCCACTGAGGATGTGCCCGCAACCAAGGTACATGCCCTTGACCGGAATCGAACCCGGGACCCTTCAGTCCGCAGGCCGACGCTCTATCCACTGAGCCAAACCGGTTTCGGCATAACCGTGGTTTTGAACTCTATATCCAGTGGTTTGCTTTCGTCCATTTCTTTCATTTGTGATCTGTTTCTTTGTATCCACATTTTGGCTACTTCCCTGAGTTGATAGAGTGGTTTTGTGTGGTAGTTGTCCCCAGTGGCTCAGCCTTTCCAGTTACCTGAGGTCGACACTCTTGGTGCACCCCTTTGTGGACTGTGTGCACAGTCTTGTTGTAGTTAAGCCTTGATTGTTGTTGGTATCACTGGAGGGAATTGACCTCCAGGCCAATTGGCTGTGAGGATCAGCTGTGTCTACTATGGGAGAACTTCTGTGCTGGAGACACCCTTATGAGATAAGGCTTGCAAAAGCCTCTGTGCTCAGCTTGGATGGGGTGGAGTCTCAGGGCAGAGCAGACAACAATGGCTTCCCGTCAGCCCTGTCCTAAGAGGCCCCTGGGTCTCAGTGTCCCACGGTAATTGCTGCAAGCACCTCTGAGAGAAAGCAGCCCTCGAGTTCTACCTGTTGCCAGACATCCAGTGTCTCCCCGAATGAGTCTGGGTCCCCAGAGTCTCACCCGGAACTGGAGTTCAGCGCAGTCGGGAGCTTTTGTCTCCCTCCCTCTTGAGAAAGCCAGCCGTGCACTCAGTTGCCAGTCCTCTCCTCACGCACATCTCAGTACCTCTGCCTCCTGCAGCTCCCCTGAGTCTCAGTGAGCTTTTCTCTTTCCTTCTAGTTGTAGAATTTCCACTCAGCCAGCCTTCCTGTGGTTCTGGATGATGTCCGTTTTGTAGTTTTGAAATTGTTTTGCGAGGCAGCAGTTTAGATGTTTACCTATGCCGCCATCTGGTTTCTCTCATTCCTCTCTCTTTAAAAATGAAATAAAAATCACTCAATAAACAAAATTCTTTAAAATCTTTTACTACTCATGGCATATGATGAGAAACTTTCCACCTTTTAGAATTAACTCTCATTTTCAAATCAGCTCTTTATATTGATTCATAATAGTGTTACTGGGCAGAAGGAGTCCATTTGGCTATGTGCATCAAAGACTCAAACAGGAGTTTGCAGCCAAGAAATAAGGATTTATTGGTTTAAGAGATGGCACCATGAGTCTCAGGTGAGCTAATGCTTAAAGACCTGGCTCCCTAATTCCTTCCAGGGGATGAATTATATAGGGGAAAAATAATTAATCATGGTAACTAAAGGAATTGGGGTCATGGTGTCTACTGATTGCTTGGTGCTAGGGTAAAGCGTAATTGATAATTATTTTTTTTAAATATATTTTTATTGATTTCAGGGAGGAAGGAAGAGAGAGAGAGAGATAGAAATAACAATAATGAGAGAGAATCATTGATTGGCTGCCTCCTGCATGCCCCCTAATGGGGATAGAGCCTGCAACCCAGGCATGTGCCCTTGACTGGAATGGAGCCCAGGATCCTTCAGTCAGAAGGCCGATGCTCTATCCAGTGAGCCAAACCAGCTAGGGCCATAATTGATTATTGCATGTGGTCCTGATGTCAACCATGACTTCATTATGTCTGATTTTGCAAGGATTTGTTCCGTGGGATTCTTCTTCTTTCTTGGGTCCCGAGCTAAAATACAATGTAGGCCAAGATGTTATATATTTTTTGTTTTTAATTTATTTGAGAGAAAGAGGAAGGGAGATTGAGATAGAGATAGAGATAGAGATAGAGATAGAGATAGAGATAGAGATAGAGATAGAGATAGAGATAGAGAGGGAGGAAGAGAGAGAGAGAGAGAGAGAGAGAGAGAGAGAGAAAGGGAAACATCAATTTGTTGTTCCATTTATTCACGCATTCATTAGTTGATTCTTGTATGTACCATGGCTGGATCTTACCTGCAATCCTGATGTATCAGGATGATGCTCTAACCAATTGAGCTACCCAGCTAAAGCCAAGGTGTTATCTTTAGTCTGATTGAAAACTCTGGTCTCTGTGGTCAACAAACCTAAGTCCTTGTTTTAAGTTCTGGATGCTGAGCAGGACTTCATTGTCCTAAAGCAGTAGTCGGCAAACTCATTAGTCAACAGAGCCAAATATCAACAGTAGAACGATTGAAATTTCTTTTGAGAGTCAAATTTTTTAAACTTAAACTATATAGGTAGGTACATTGTTATTAACTTAATTAGGGTACTCCTTCAATCGCACTGTATGTGCACACCAGCACGTGGTATTTTGTGGAAGAGCCACACTCAAGGGGCCAAAGAGCCGCATGTGGCTTGCAAGCCGTGGTTTGCTGACCACTGTCCTAAAGGCTTAATGATTAAACAAGGGAGTGGACTTGTAAGGAACAGGAAGGTGGGTGAGTCAGAGAGCTGGGTAAGGGCAGTTTGAACCAAAGGAAAGTAAAAAACAAAAAGAAAAGATCAGACAGAAGGAAACCATGTTTATGGTTGCAGTAGCTTAATGTTGTTAACATAAAAATAAAAGGCCAAAGTGAAAAGACAAAAAATGAAAGGCAACAAGTATTTATTTGAGATCCAAAAGGATAGCTATTTGGGAAGCATTAATTCAGGCAGAAATCTAAATAGAGTTCTGATTAGGAAGTGAAAGCAAGGGGTATATATGAGAAAGGGAAGGGGAATAATTACATGAATAGAACGAAGGAATTTCTATGGGTGTTAATACACTAAAGGAAAAATTTCTATAGGTGCACATATGTTAACTAGAATTAAAGAATGCCTTTAATTTTGAGTCTAGTAGTAATAATGTCTGTTTTCCTGTTATCTTTGCAAATAGAAGTTTGGAATACATTGCTGCTATTGAAGTATAGTAACCTCCATCTTGTATAAACCTGCTGTTTGAATTCTCTGCTATTGTTAGATAGTCCCTAGTCCTGTAAACTGTCATTATAAACTCTCTCACTTTAAGAGTCTGTTATTCTGTAAAATGACTTTGTTTTTAGTTCAAATAATAGAAAAAGATAGCCCTAACCGGTTTGGCTCAGTGGATAGAGCATCGGCCTGCGGACTGAAGGGTCCCAGGTTCGATTCCGGTCAAGGGCATGTACCTCAGTTGCAGGCACATTCCCAGTGGGGTGTGTGCAGGAGGCAGCTGATCGATGTTTCTCTCTCATCGATGTTTCTGACTCTCTATCCCTCTCCCTTCCTCTCTGTAAAAAAATCAGTAAAATATATTTAAAAAAATAAATAAATAAAATAAAATAGAAAAAGATAAACTTAACTGTCTGACCTTGCAAGCTAGCCATCCAATGTAATAGACTAAAATAGACTAATACTGATAACAATTCCCATATTCTTATGCCAAGTACAAACTCATTATGTATTCAAGGTTACAACTGTCTGTAACAATAACTCACACAGAGCCCTTTATAATATCTGCAAACAAAGAGGCTCGAAAAAGTATAAATATGGGACACTTCCTGTATATGGGTGCTCAGAGATTTGGAAGAGACACCTCCCTCTGGGCCACGTGCAATAAACAACTCCTAATTAATTGGCTCATTAAGGCGTCGTGTATCTCATTTGCTAATTTACCGTGCAACACTGTCACCCAGTCCAAATGTTATTTTGCCAAGTGTTAGGCAACGTTTTGAGGAATAAGACATGCAAGACAGTTCCTCTGGGATGGCAGCGCCAGCTCCATTTTGAAATGGCTCCATTAATATTATTTTTACAATGTCTAATTTTTAATTTTAAAAAAATGTTTTTATTGGTTTTAGAGAGATGGGGGGGAGAGAGAGAGAGAAAGAGAGAGAAACATTGATCTGTTGCCTCGAGTACGTGTACTCTAAACCTGAAAGCAACCTGGGTATGTGCCCTGGCAGGGAATCAAATTGGCAATCTTTTGGTGCATGGGACAATACTCAACCAACTGAGCCACTGGGCAATCTTACCTAATAATAGACCAACATGTAAATTGACTGTACCTCTGCTATGCCCACAGCCAATCAGAGTGAGTATGCAAATTAGAAGGCCAAAGATGGCAGCCGCCCAGCTGCTCCAGGCACGGAGTGCCCAGGCGGGGCAGGACGCCTACTATGAGAGGGAGGGCGGAGGCGAAGGGATCTACAGGAGCAGAATGCCGCAGCAAAGATGAAGACTGCAGACTCTGGAGTCTGCAGCGAAGATGAAGATGGCAGACTCTGGACTGAGTCTGCAGCGAAGATGAAGACTGCAGACTCCGGAGTCTGCAATGAAGACGAAGATGACAGACTCCAGCCTGAGTCTGCAGCGAAGCAGTGAAGACGAACCGGCGGGAGTCTGCAGCCAAGAGGAAGAAGGCAGACTCTGGCCGGAGCAAAGGCCTGGGTCCCGGGTGCCAGAGGAAAACCGGTGCTGGAAGCCTAGGGAAGGAAGGCCTATTGCACGAATCTCTTCATGCAACGGGCCTCTAGTATATATATAATGCCTATATATCTTGCTTCCTCTAAAATTCCAAGCTCCATTAGGTCAGGGTTTGTATCATTTTTTTCTTCCCACAGCACATATTACAGTGTATGTGAGGTATGGGAGGTGGCAATGTGAAGCCTGGATTGGAACAGAAGTAATTAAGACTAGAGCTAATAGACTATCTAGTGGGCTAAGAGTTGATGTAAACCAAAGACATGTTGGATGTGGGAAAAGTTTCAAGAAGAGGTTAACAGCGGGGAGGGGGCAGGGGCTGGAATGGGTTCATAGGGGGAAAAGGGGACATATGTAATACTTTTTTTTTTTTAATATTTTATTGATTTTTTACAGAGAGGAAGGGAGAGGGAGAGAGAGCCAGAAACATCGATGAGAGAGAAACATCGATCAGCTGCCTCCTGCACACCCCCTACTGGGGATGTACCTGCAACCAAGGTACATGCCCTTAACCAGAATCGAACCTGGGACCCTTGAGTCCGCAGGCCGACGCTCTATCCACTGAGCCAAACCGGTCAGGGCTGTAATACTTTTAACAATATAGATTTTTTTTAAAAAGAAGAAGAAGAGGTTAACTGAGGACCCAAATTTGTTAGAACTGTTGACAAAAATAATTCTCTTGGGCAGCACAAATTTCTATCTTTTATTTTTCAATAGTTCTGCCATTTATTTGGCATGAATTCAGTGGATTGGAAATAGTGGAGTCCTCTTGTGCAATCTTAGTAATGTGAGATGCTTAAGCATAAAGACTGATCTTATAAAAAGAGCCTCAACTGAACTTAATAAATCCCCAGAGAGGACTAGAAGACTGAGGACTCAGGTGGCAGCTTTATTTAAATGGCTACCTCTGAACTTGCTGGACTTAAGTAACCATAATTAATGTGCTTTCTTTAAGGTGATTCCTATAGGTGCATATATCCCCAAGTTTTTCATAGGACATTCTAAAGGTAATAAAATCACAACGTATGTTTCTTTTCTCAAAAGATTCTCAAAAATTTTTGTGCGTGCCATATAAAGTTAAAAGGCAGAGTAGCCTACATCTAGCCTTCTCATGATGTGAGATAATGACTTTCTTCATGATGATTGTAGGGGAGGAAAATTTCTTTCTACTCTTTGAGGTTGTTTTGGCTGGTCTAATAATTAAATTGGCATAGAACCTATTAACAGGAAAAAAACAATTTTTTAAAAAATATATATTTTATTGATTTTTTACAGAGAGGAAGGGAGAGGGGTAGAGAGTGAGAAACATTGATGAGAGAGAAACATCGACCAGCTGCCTCCTGCACACTACCCACTGGGGATGTGCCTGCAACCAAGGTACACGCCCTTGACCGGAATCGAACCTGGGACCCTTGAGTCCGCAGGCTGACGCTCTATCCACTGAGCCAAACCAGACAGGGCGAAAAAAACAAATTTAAGTTTGTATGTAGTGGAGCCCCACAAAAACAAAAGAGGCTCTCAGAGAGTCAGCTAATTGAGGCTTATATGCCATCTTATGCTAAGGAGAAGAGGCAGGGGTCTGGAGCTTCCAAAGGAAGGAAGACAATTCACAGAAGATGGAAAAAGCAAATGTTTGGTAAACAAATGTTTGCCATGCTGTGCAGAGAGAGCAGTGGGACAGAGAGAGGACTTTGAAGAAACAGCGCTGCCTAATTCTCCCAGCCCAGCACATCTAGGCCCATAGTCTGCAGTTATTTCTGATGACAGTTCTCTCCCTGCACCAGGCCCTCTATTTAAATTCTTCTAGTCAGTGAAGGGGGAGGTAAAATTTTTCCTGGGTCTGTTGAGCCTTGATTGTCTTCTGCTCAACTGTGGTACGTTATGGAGCAACTTGTTCTTGTTGACATAACAATGTCCAAATCTGTAGGAAAAAAAATTTAAGAGCTTATTTGAGCCAAACAGAGGATACATCTGAAAGCAAGATCTCAACAGATTGAGAAAAATGTCTCCCTGAATGACATCTTTCAATTTCTTTTATGCATTTGGAATTAAGAAGGAAATGTAAGGAAGATTAAATGATGATGGGAGAAGGCAAGGTGGGTGGTTGGATTTTTTCCAGTCAACAATTTTTGAATCACTCATTATTTCTTGATTGCTCTAAATCTCCCAAGTAACCAAATCCTTCATTGCCTCGCCCTAGACTTGATGGAAAGTTCTGTTACAAAATTAATTTATGAAAAATATAACGGTTGTTGTAAATGCTTTCCAACTTTTAGTTATTAATGTTTTTGCAATTTAGATACATCAAGAGATACTTTAGGCCAGCTGGCCTGGATCAGTAGTTGGGCATTGACCTATGAGCCAGGAGTTCTTGGTTTGGTTTCTGGTCAGGGCACATGCCCGGGTTGCAGGCTTGATCCCCAATGGGGAACATGTGGGAGGTAGCCAATCGATGATTCTCTCTTATCATTGATGTTTCTGGCTCTCTTTCACTCTCCCTTCCTCTCTGGAAAATTTTTAAAAAAAAGAGAGAGAGAGAGAGCTAATTCAATAATGTAGACAGAAATAAGATAAATATAGGAATAAATCAGAGGGTAGTAGTGATGTTTGTACAACATTATGAATGTACCTAATACCACTGAATTGTACATTTAAATTTTGTTAAAGTGTTAAATGTTATGTTATACGTATTTTACCATAATTTTTAAAAGTCAATAGAAAAATAGAAATCCAAAAACAATGGGAAAATCTTTATAACAGCAAGGGAAACTAGATTATCTGGGGAGAAAATGATAAAGCTGTATAAAAAGGCAGTAAGTTACCTGAATAAATGGAGAAACCATGCTCCTGGACTGAAGAATTCAATGTAAAATATAAACAACAAAAAAAACAACAACAACAAAACCAAGGACGTTCTCTAATTTATCTATGCATTCTATGCAATACAAAGGAAGTCTTTTTTTAATTTTCATTTATTTTTAAATAAATCTTTATTCAGATTATTACAATTGTTTCTCCTTTTTCCCCCCATAGCTCCCCTCCACCCGGTTCCCACCCCACCTTCTGCCCTTACCTCCCCCCCACTGTCCGCATCCATAGGTGTATGATTTTTGTCCAGTCTCTTCCTGAACCCCCCCATACCCCTTTCCCCCTGAGAAATATCAGTCCACTCCCTTTCTATGCCCCTGATTCTATTATATTCACCAGATTATTCTGTTCATCAGGTTTCCCCCCCCCCCAATCAGGTTTTTAATTCACTTGATTTTTAGGTTCACTTGTTGATAGATATGTATTTGTTGTTCATAATTTTTATCTTTACTTTTTTCTTTTTCCTCTTCTTTAAGAATACCTTTCAGGCATTTCATATAATACTGGTTTGGTGGTGATGAACTCCTTTAGCTTTTTCTTATCTGTGAAGCTCTTTATCTTGCCCTTCAATTCTGAATGATAGCTTTGCTGGGTAGAGTAATCTTGGTTGTAGGTTCTTGCTATTCATCACTTTGAAAATTTCTTGCCACTCCCGTCTGGCCTGCATAGTTTCTGTTGAGAAATCAGCTGACAATCGTATGGGTGCTCCCTTGTAGGTAACTAACTGTTTTTCTCTTGCTGCTTTTAATATTCTCTCTTTGTCTTTTGCTCTTGGCATTTTAATTATGATGTGTCTTGGTGTGGTCCTCTTTGGATTCCTTTTGTTTGGGGTTCTGTGTGCTTCCTGGACTTGTAAGTCTATTTTTTTCACCAGGTGGGGGAAGTTTTCAGTCATTATTTCTTCAAATAGTTTTTCAGCATCTTGCTCTCTCTCTTCTTCTGGCACCCCCATAATTCTAATGTTGGTATGCTTGAAGTTGTCCCAGAGGCTTCTTACACTATCTTCAACTTTTTGGATTTTTTTTTCTTTTTGCTTTTTCGGTTGAGTGTTTTTTGCTTCTTTGTATTTCAATTCTTTGACTTGATTCTTGTGTTCCTCTAGTCTGTTGTTGAGTCTCTGTATAATATTTTTTATTTCAGTCAGTGTATGTTTAATTTCTAGTTGGTCCTTTTTCATATCTTCGAGGGTCTCGTTATATTTATCGGCCTTTTCTAGGATATTCTTGAAAAGCCTTATAACCGTGGTTTTGAATTCTATATCCAGTCGTTTGTTTTCCTCCATTTCTTTCATTTGTGATCTGTTTCTTTGACACCGCATTTTCACTGCTTCCCTGAGTTGGTAGGGTAGCTTTGTGTGCTAGGTTTCCTATATGGCCCAGTGGGTCTGCCTCCCCAGTTAACCTGAGGTGGACACTCTTGGTGCACCAATTTGTAGACTGTGTGTACAGCCTTGTTGTAGTTAAGTCTTGATTGTTGTTGCTATCACTGGGAGGAATTGACCTGCAGGCCAGTTGGCTGTGAGGATCAACTGTGTCTACGCTGGGAGAAGTTTGGAGCTGGAGACAGCCTTATAGGATTAGACTTGCCAAATTGCAATAGCCTCTGTGCTCAGCTTGGATGGGGTGGAGTCTCAGGGCAGAGCAGACAGTCTTGGCTTCCAGTCAGCCTTGCCCTTGGGCGCGCGCTCCTCCAGACCTCTGCCTTCCCCGGCTCCCGAGTCTCCGCCCGAGAGTCCAGATTCCCCTCGCAAGAGCGTGGGTCCCCAGGGGCTCGCCTAGAACTGGGGTTCAGTGCATTCAGAACTGGGGCTCAGTGCAGTCAGGAGCTTCTGACTCCCTTCCACTAGGGAAAGCCTGTGGCAACCTGCCCGCCGGGGCTCCCCCGGGTCTCCCCCGGGTCTCCGAGTCTCTGGGTGCCTTTCTCTCTACCTGACAGTCCAGACTCCCCCTGTATGAGCCTGGGTCCACGGGGTTTTGCCCAGGACTGGGGTTCAGTGCAGTCAGAACTGGGGTTCAGTGCGGTCGGGGGCTTCCTTCCCCCTTCCGCCAGAGAAAGTCAGCCAGGCTCTTAGCCGCCCTTCCTCTCTGCGTGCACAAAGACCCTTTGCCGTACCTCCAATTCTCTGTGAGCTTTTCTCTTTCCTTCTAGTTGTAGAATTTTCACTCAGCTAGCTTTCCTGTCGTTCTGGAGCCAGCTTTCCTGTGGTTCTGGATGGTGTCCGTTCTGTCTTTTAGTTGTAGTTTTGAAATTGTTGTGCAAGGCAGCAGTTTAGGTGCTTACCTATGCCGCCATCTTGGTTTCTCTCCAAAGGAAGTCTTAATAGAATGTATATACACACTAGTTGCCCCGTGCATGGATTTGTGCACATAGAAAGGACATTAATTAGAAGAAATATTTTAATATTGCTATTCGCCCTTTCTCTATAATAGAAGTGTCAACCAAATTCACGATCGACAATGACATATTGAAACACATGTGTGCAATTGGCACCAGTGAGAGCTTTATATGTATCTCACATGTGCGAGTCAATGTTTGTTTTTTTTTAAATATATTTTTATTGATTTCAGAGAGGAAGGGAGAGGGAAAGACAGAAACATCAATGATGACAGAGAATCACTGGTCACCTGCCTCCTGCATACCACCCACTAGAGACCGAGCCCACAACCCGCATATGCCCTTGACTGGAATTGAACCCAGGACCCTTCAGTCCACAGGCCAACACTCTACCCACTGAGCAAAACCAGCTAGGGCTCAACATTTATTTTTAAATTGCCAGTGCATGTCATATGTACTGGTGGGTCGGGGTCAGATGGACAATCAGTCACTTAGCTTTTTAGATCTATAGATATGCTATAGATAGATAGATAGATAGATAGATAGATAGACACTTGTACAAAATTTGTGACTATAATTATCAATGATCTGGAGTAGATTATTCAATAATTTGTTATGTCACAAGTGACTGACCATCTGGAAAGTGATAGTTGAACACCTACAACTTACCTTACATGAAAATTAATTCCAGATGGATCAAAAATGTAAACTTAAATAATAATAAAAACAAAGAAAATATAAACCTCCCCTCCCCAAATGTACAAAAGTTGTTGCGTGTGTGTGTGTGTGTGTGTGTGTGTGTATTTAATCCTTACCTCAGAACATGTTTTTCATTGATTTTAGAGAGGGAGGAAGGGAGGGAGAGAAATATCAATGTGAGACAGAACATCAATTGGTTGCTTCCCATATGCACCCCAACCAGGGCTCAATCCTGCAACTTAGGTTCTGTGCCCTGACCAGAAATGGAGCCTGCCACTTTTTGGTGTACAGGTTTTTGCTTCAATCAACTGAGCAGGGCTGTACTAAAGTCTTAGACATTATATCAAACAGGAATTTCAAATGGCAAATAGACATGTAAAGATGCTAACCTCCATCATCATTAGTACAAGCACAATAAATTATTTCTTTTATATATATATATATATATATACATATATATATATATATTTTATTGATTTTTTACAGAGAGGAAGGGAGAGGGATAGAGAGTTAGAAACATCGATGAGAGAGAAACATTGATCAGCTGCCTCCTGCACACTCCCTACTGGGGATGTGCCCGCAACCAAGGTACATGCCCTTGACCAGAATCGAACCTGGGACTCTTGAGTCCGCAGGCTGACGCTCTATCCACTGAGCCAAACCGGTTAGGGCTAAATTATTTCTTTATGGCCACCAGAATGACAGGTGTAAAAGGTTGATAAACCCACATTTGATGCAATAGGAATCTTCGTGCCCTGCTCTTGGGAGTGTACGGTGGCACAATTTCTTTGAGAAACAGTTTGACATTAAACTTACCCAAAGATTCCAAAATCCTATTTCTATCAATTCAAAAGAGTATTATCTTATATAATAGAGCTAATATGCTAATTAGACCAGACAGCGGAACGCCCTTCCAGAACAATCAGTGGGTGGGGCTGCGAGGCAGCAGCCTAGGCAGAAAGCTTGGCTTCCTCCATTGCCAGGGAAACCCAAGCCTCCCTCCTGCTCTCTGTGGCTGTAGCCATCTTGGTTGGGTTTATTTGCATATTCGCTCCTGATTGGCTGGTGGGCGTGGCTGGTGGGCGTGGCTGGTGGGCGTAGCGGAGTGATGGTTAATTTGCATATTACGCTTTTATTAGATAGGATTTCAGAGAGGAAGGGAGAGGGAGAAAGAGATAGAAACATCAATGATGAGAAAGAATTATTGTTCTGCTGCCTCCTGCATGCCCCCACTGGGGATTGAGCCTGCAACCTGGGCATGTGCCCTGACTGGGAATTGGTCCCTGCCCTCCTGGTTCATAGGTCAATGATCAACCACTGAGTCACACCAGCTGTGCGGAAATTAAATTTTTACAACATTTCTGCATTACTTTTTTATTGTAAAAATGTCTGATTTAAAAAAAATGTTATTGTTATAAAAAAATAAAATAACAGGAGCTGTTTCAAACTGGAGTTGGAGCTGCCATCCCAGAGAAACTGCCTTGTAAGTCTTACTCCTCAAAAACCTTTGGAATGTTAAAACTGGGCAAAATAACCTTTGGAAGAGGCCTACAGTAACACTGTATTCCCAACTATTATTTGCAAAGTTTGCAGGAGAGCCCACATAGCCACAGGACTGAAATTAAAGACATTCTTTTTAATTAGCATCACTGTGTTAGCTTATCTGCACCTATACAAATTCCTTCCTTCTCTTCTTGTAATTATTCACCTTTCTATTCTCATAAATACCCCTTGCTTTCTCCTAATGGGAACACTGTTTGGGTTTCTACATGAATAGGTGCCTCCCAGAATTACAATCCTTCTTGGATCTTAAATAAACACTGTTGCCTCTGTGTCATAGTAATAGTGATAATGATAGGAAATAAGTAGAGAGTGTCACAATGTTATAGCAATAGAAAACAATGAAAGAGTGTTATAGGAAATGTAGAAAAATTATTTTTTTGTGAAATACTTGTGTGAAATATTAAAGAGCACAGGGAATAACCACTCTGGCCAAGCTCTAGCTGCACCATATGGATAAGACCATAGCTGAATGCTACCCTTAGGAATGGCGTATGTAAACCTGATAGACACCTTCTGAGTGACACTGTAATTGATAACCAGCTTGTACTCTGATTAACACTTGTGTGATGACGTATGTTACTGATAGCCACCTGACTGCTGTGGGACAGAACAGCCTTCAAAATGGGTCCCCAACTTCAGACATCAATCATCCTCTTCTTGGTTCTTGGTCTACGCTCCACGCTGCTTTGCTCCACGCCGGACGGCAGAAGAACAGGTTATCAATTTCACAAAAAACAATTTTTCTACATTTCCTATAACACTCTTTCATTGTTTTCTATTGCTATAACATTGTAATACTCTCTACTTATTTCCTATCATTATTACTATTACTATGACCTTAACTTTTTTATTTTTAGGTTAACAGTGTCTAAGTAAAACCAAAAATAAAATGAGCCCTAGCTGGGTTGGCTCAATGGATAGGGCGTTGGCCTTAGGACTGGGTGGTTCTGGGTTCAAATCTGGTCAAGGGCAAGTACCTCGCTTGCAGGTTCCCTGGCCCCTGGTCCGGGTGCGTGCAGGAGGCAACCAATCAATGTGTCTCACATCGATGTTTTTCTGTCTCTCCCTCTCCTTTCCACCCTCTAAAAAAAAAAAAAATCAATGGAAAAATATCCTCCGGTGAGGATTAATCAACCAACCAACCAAACAAACACCTATGAGGTTTAAAAAAAAAAAAAAAGGTCACTATTCTTTGCAGGAAATTCACTGCTGTGCAGAGTTTGTATTCCTTGAGGGAGCAGGATGAGACAGTTATGAGAAGAAGCTCTCAATTGTCCAGGTTTTCATATTCTAGCAGTGTGCCCTTGGAATCGGTCCTTTAAGACTTTGTATCTGGAGAGCATGACAGAAGATTCACATCCTATCTAATAAAAGAGTAATATGCAAATTAACCACTCCGTCACACCCACCAGCCACGCCCACCAGCCACGCCCACCAGCCAATCAGGAGCGAATATGCAAATAAACCCAACCAAGATGGCTACAGCCACAGAGAGCAGGAGGGAGGCTTGGGTTTCCCTGGCAATGGAGGAAGCTGAGCTTTCCTCCTGCCCTTGCCGGCCTAGGCCTCCACTCAAGGCTACAAAGTTTCAATGATAGAAGATACATAAACCCAAACAGAAATGGTGGCAGCCACGGAGCTGGAAAGAGCAGGAGGCTAGGGTTGCCCCCGGCGATGGAGGAATCCAAGCTTTCCACACACCCTGACTGGCCAAGGCCTCCGCTTAAGGCTACAAAGTTTCAAATATAGAAGATACATAAATCCCAATAGAAATGGCTGCCACCTGGGAGCAAGCAGAAGGCTTGGCTCCGCTCAAGGCTACAAAGTTTCAATTGTAGAAGATAAATCCCAGATACCAGGGTCTCCACTTGGGTCACCAGGGGGCATGGCCGGCCTGCAAACCCCCACAGGCCCCTCACCCAGGCCATCCCACACCCCAAGGGAACCCCCAACCTGATCCGGGACACCGTTCAGGGCAAACCAGCTGGCCCCCACCCGTGCACCAGGCCTCTATCCTATCTAATAAAAGAGCAATATGCAGATTGACCATCACTCCAACACACAAGATGGCTGCCCCCAGGTGGTCAAAGATCCTGCCCCCATGTGGACACAAGATGGCCGCCACAAGATGGCCAGCAAGGGAGGGCAGTTGGGGGTGATTAAGCCTGCAGGGGAGGGCAGTTAGGAGTGACCAAGCGGGCAGAGGAGGAAAGTTGGGGGCAACCAGGCCTGCAGGAAAAGGCAGTTGGGTGGGACCCAGGCCTGCAGGGGAGAGCAGTTGGGGGAAAACAGGCTGGCAGGGGAGCAGTTAGGCATCAATCAGGCTGGCGGGGGAGTGGTTAGGGCAGCCGTGGGCAAACTATGGCCTGCGGGCCAGATCCGGCCTGTTCGGCTGTTCTATCCGGCCCACGGAGCCGAAAGAACAAAGGGTTCTCTTGCTCTCCCCTCTGTTCCTTTACTTTGAATTTATATTAGTTCACACAAACACTCCACCCATGCTTTTGTTCCGGCTCTCCGGTCCAGTTTAAGAACCCATTGTGGCCCTCGAGTCAAAAAGTTTGCCCACCCCTGGGTTAGGGGGTGATCAGGCTGGCAGGCAGAAGTGGTTAGGGGCAATCAGGAAGGCACGCAGGTGAGCAGTTGGGAGCCAGCAGTCCTGGATTGTGAGAGGGATGTCCGACTGCCCGACATCCCTGGAGGGGTCCCAGATTGGAGAGGGTGGAGGCTGGGCTGAGGGACACACACCCCCGTGCATGAATTTCGTGCACCGGGCCTCTAGTATTATATAAGAGTGTCCCCATTTCTGAGTCCCCTAAGGAGATAAACTATTTTTAAATCTTCCATGTTTTTATTAGCCTTTTCTGAGGCAGAGAGTCTCAACTTTAAATTTCATATATTTTAATCCTCACCTTAAGATATGTTTTTTTTAAAATATATTTTTATTGATTTTAGAAAAGAAGGGAGAGGGAGTGAGAAATAGAAACATAAATGATGAGAATCATTGATTGGCTGCCTCCTGCATGCCCCACACTGGGGATCAAGCCCACAACCCGGGCATGTGCCCTTGACCGGAATCGCACCTGGGACCCTTCAGTCCACAGGCCAATGCTTTATCCACTGAGTCAAACCAGCTAGGGCTGTTATTGTTTTTTAATTGATCTAAAAGAGAAAGGGAGGGAGAAGGAGAAGGAAAGGGAGAGAGAGAAACATCAATGTGAGAGAGAAACTTTGATCTGTTGCTTCCCGTACTTGCCTCGAGCAGGGATCGAACCAACAACCTAGGTAAGTGCTCTGACCAGGAATTGAACTCGTGATCTTTCAGTGAATGGGATGATGCTCCAACCAACTGAGCCACACTGACCAGGGCCAAACTATATATTTCTAAGAAGATTATAAATTCTTCAATGAATTTTCCTCTTTCCTTAGAAGGATTTGGAAAGTTCTTAACTAGATAACTAGCAAACAAATTTTTTAAAAGATTTTTGTTAATTGATTGATTTTAGAGAGAGAGAAAGGAAGGGAGAGAAATATTGATTTGTTGTTTCACTTACTTATGCATTCATTGGTTGATTCTTGTATGTACCCTGACTGGGGATCAAACTTGCAACCCTGGTGTATCAGGATGACTCTCTAAGCAATTGAGCTACCCGGCCAGGGCTAGATTATGCAAACTTGATCTTGACCAAAGTATAAAGCTATAAGGTCAGCAAATTTGGTCATCATTTTAACTTACGTTATAAGACCTCATGAGGGGTATTGTCCAATGATAGGGTGTGTTTAGTAAGGAGCAGTGGAGGAAAGGGAAGAGGACCTAGGGAAGGTGCAGGAGGAAGAGAATGAGCAGAACAAAGGGGAGGAATAAGTCAAGTACAGGGGCCCAGGAGTTAAGTCAATCCAAGGTTGGATCCGGAGAGGCAGAAGAAATTTTAAGATTAGATTTTAGATCCTCCATATATATATTTTTTTAAATATATTTTTTATTGATTTTTTACAGAGAGGAAGGGAAAGGGATAGAGAGTTAGAAACATCGATGAGAGAGAAACATCGATCAGCTGCCTCCTGCACACCTCCCACTGGGGATGTGCCTGCAACCAAGGTACATGCCCTTGACCGGAATCGAACCTGGGACCCTCCAGTCCGCAGGCCGACGCTCTATCCACTGAGCCAAACCGGTTTCGGCGATCCTCCATATTTTTATTAGCCTTTTCTAAGGCAGCAATTTTATTTTTATTTTTTTTCAATATATTTTATTGATTTTTTTTTTTTTTTACAGAGAGGAAGGGAGAGGGATAGAGAGTTAGAAACATCGATCAGCTGCCTCCTGCAAACCCCCTACTGGGGATGTGCCCACAACCAAGGTACATGCCCTTGACTGGAATCAAACCTGGGACCCTGAAAGGGCGGGGAGACTCCATGTTCCTTTTGTTCTATGTTCTCCCACCTCGTGGAGTCAGGTTCCTGCCCTAGAACCTCTTCAAGAGCCCAACCCACACTTTTGGATTAGCCAATAGAAATGCAAGGGGAAGGTAAGCCGCACCCTGCCCCATGTGCAACCTGATCCCGACCAATCAGCAGAGACCACACTACCTCACCCCTCCTACCTCTCCCAGGCCCCCTATAAATCAGCGCGTTTGGGGGCTGACTCTCTCTCTCTCTCCACCTCGCCGCTGCGCCGGTGTGTGTGTGTGTGTGTGTGTGTGTGTGTGTGTGTGTGTGTGTGTGTGTGTGTGTGTGTGTGTGTGTGTGTGACTGAGCTCGAGCTAGCTCGATTAAAAGGCTCTTTGCTTTTGCATCGGACTCGGCTCCCTCGTGGTCTTTGGGAATCACGAAATCTGGGCATAACAAGACCCTGAGTAGTGAAAACAAATCAAATCAAGAGGGTTACACCACAGACAGTAAGAAAGAGTAAAGGTTTAGGTGGCCTTTCGCCAGCAGTGCTGGGGTTCAGCAAGATTAGGTTGTTGCCTCTCGGAGGAAAGAACTCAACAAGACAGCAGTAAGCAGCAAAATTTTAGTATAAGCGAAAGTACATCTGGGGTAGTGGGGGAAGATGAGGGATCTAATATGAAGTGACAAGAGAAGGCTTGACTTTGGGTGGTGGACACATGGTGCTATATACAGATTTTGTAACTTAGAAATCCACACATGAAGCCTATATGTTCATGTTGACCAATGTCACCCCAATAAAATTTAATAAGAAGAAAAGAAAAGAAAGAAAGTATATTGGACGAGGCTCAGATAGGCAGCTCTAGTGAGGTTCCAGAGTGGGTGTAGCTTCTGGCTTTTTATCTGATTCTTGCCCCTCCCACATTCTGTCTTAATCCTTTTGTACCATTGGTCCGTTAGCTGGTGGGCTTCCTAGAATTTAGTTTGCTTGCTTGGCTTGTTGGGTTTCCTAGAATTTTGTTTGTCTACAGGTCTCTTGTAAGATTTGCCCTTTTGCCCTGGCCAGTGTGGCTTATTTGGTTGAATGTCATCTAATGAACCAAAAGGTCATGGGTTCAATTCCTGGTCAGGCCACCAAAGGAACCAACCAACCAAACAAACAAAAAATGCCCTTTTGGTGCTGTAAGTCATTTTAACTGTATTTGCACTTTTCTCCCTGTTTCTGTCTGTGATGATTGTATTTTACGCCCTACCTCTCTGTTTTATTCAAGTCTGATCCATTCATCCTGTCCCTGCCCTGCTCATGTCTTATTACCTACTCGAACAGTTTCCACATGAAGAACAGATCAGGAACAGGGCTTACTCAGCCAGCCTGTCCCTGAAGTTTGAAGTGATACGTCAAGGGGTCTTGGGTGATGTTCTCTTCTTGATGTGGCTGGGGGCTGAGCAGCAGAGGGTCCAGTTCTGATTCAAATTGAGGCACCACAATTTTAGAAAATGGACCAGAACGCCGTTATGTTAGCATAAAACTTTATTCCAGAATGCTGGGTATGAGAGGGCTTCAAACGAGCAAGCTAACCTGTGAAAGGATGGCGTCTTAGCAGGAGGAGTCAGGTGGACTTTGGCTGATTTGCAGAATGGTTGGTCAAAGATAGGTCGTTGGGAAAGAGAGCAGTAATTCTTGTGGATGAGCTATGGTTTAGTTGAGAGGAATTTAGGGGGATGATAAGTAGGGGTTATATTCATGTGCCAAGAGAGGTAGCCCCCCAAAAACAAAACAAGACAAAACACCTTCAAAGCTCTAAGCACCTGAATTGCTGGGCTATTTTCCATTATTTATGTATTTATGTATATATTTTTAGAGAGAGAGAGAGAGAGAGAAAGAGAGAAGAATAGGAAGATAGAAACATTGATGAGAGAGAAACATCATCGAGCAGCTGCCTCTTGCACAGCCCCCACCGGGGACAGAAGCCACAACCCCCAGGCATGTGCCCTGACTAAGAATGCAACTGGTGACCTCTTGGTTCATGGGCCATGCTCGGTCACTGAGCCACAATGGCAGGGCTGTTTTTCTTTTTGATGACTGAACCCTGTGGTCAATGGCTAAGCTTTTTGTTTTCTGTTTTCCAAATTGGCCTTGAATTTGCTTTCTTCAATTAACCAGATCTTTTTCCTGTTAAATAAACACAACAATGAGATGACATAGATTGAGAAGTTGGTACCCATTGTCAATGATGGGGAAAGATTAACTTTCTGGGTGTTAATGAAAGGAAGTATTCTGGCAATATTTGTTATGTTGAAGTTATAGTTCAATCCAGCAGTCTACCTCTTGGGAATCTTTCCAATACTTTTGGATTGTTCACAAGTGGGCAAAATTGGAAATAAAGTGAATTTCAATAGGATAAGGATGAATTTTAAGTGTTTATGAAAAATGTCTTAGAGCTGTCACTGTGACCCGGAGAGATTGTTATGTCTGTTGAATAAAGCAAGAATCAGGAGAGTATGTACCATATGCTATTTAATGAAACAGTGACTAAAATACTTCTATATTTATTAATATATGGTTAAATGAGCATGGAGAACAGTACAGAAGTATACATTGATTAGTACATTGCTGGTTTATCCTTACACCAATTCCAGATTTCCTGTTTGTTATATAGTAAGTCTGGAAATTAGGTTGTGAAAGTCCTTCAACTGTTCTTCTGAGAAGGCTTACCCCTATTTTGTAAAACTACTGTTTGGAATTCTAAGCTGTTTTTTTAGACGGACTCTTATTCTAAAAAAATAACTTTGCTTTCTAGCCTACTTTAGCCTGCTTGAATAATGAGGAAGATAAACTTAGCTGTCTGACCTTGTAGGCCAGAGACTAGATATGCCCATACTCTCAATGCCATGCCAGGTGCATTTTTTAATTGGATAGAACTGTGTTGTTTTTAAGGCCAGCAGTGAGATAACCACTAAGTGCATATAGGGCTGGCTCTTTAATAAAAAGGGAAGTTCTGCTTGTAGCCTTGCTTAGAATTTGAATTCATTTTCTCTAAGCCCACCGGTGAATAAAGTGGGACTCCAAACTCTCTGAGCATTGTTTGGTTATTCCGGTTCTCTGTAACACTTCAGTACAGGCAGTTCTTGGGTTATGTTGGACTCAACGTACGTCATTTCGTAGTTACATTGCCATCTCCCATTTATTTATTTAAAAAAAAAAAAGTTCCGTTATTTCGACGTATGGACATATGTGCATTATGTTTTTTATTATTTATTTACCACAAGTAAAGGTCAGGAATTGTTATCTTTAATTTAAAATTTTTTTATTGTTTCACTTCATTACTGCTGTGCATGTGCTCCATGTGAGTGACGTAGGTGCTTATGTAGGTGGGTTCTGACTTACGGCAAAAATCACGTTACGTCTCGTTGTAGGAACGGATCTCCGACGTAACCCGAGGACCTACTGTGTTCTTTTTTGTGGTTCTTGGTGTTACTGTTACTAGACAGGGAACCTGGCCCTGAGTCGGTCTGCTTAGGGCTGGCTGATAGTGTATGGGTTCTTGACTTGTTGCAGGAAAAATTTCACAGCATGAGTCCAGGTGAGTATGAGAGCACGTTTAGTAAAGCGGGGGACAGCTGAACAAGGAAAGGCTTAGCATAGAAGAAGCAACAGGAAAGCCTAGGCTAGGTGATTTTAACCTACTGGGAAGTCAGGAAGTCAAAGAAAAGGGGGCCTTGGAGACAGGGGGTTAGCTCAGAGGAGCTACTGCTGCCAATTGCTCCCCTGGTTTCAAGTCTCATGGGGGTCCCTTGGAGTTTAGGAGATGCATGCCTTGGGGGTGGGGGAGAGTGGGGGAAGGGAAAAGTGAGGGCATGCTCCTGGGAGGCAGAGTGCATGTTGGGACCATAGGTTTGAGGGGTTTTAAAGGCTGGCAATTTAGGTGAGGTCTTAGGAGAGGATCTCAGTAGAATATTCATCAGTTTTATGCTGATATGCCAAAATGAGATTTATTCCCTTAACTTTTCCCGTCCTTTGTCATGGTTGGCAAATGGCACTGATACATGATTTTTGGATTGGAACATGGTGTTCCCCTGGGCAGGATGGTTCCCTGGATTCTTTATCTGTAGGAGTTGGAGAATGAATCCACAGACAGAAGATGGTATAGCAAAGGTGGAGATTTATTGAAGAACAAGTACAGACTCCCATCTGGGGAAGGGGGAAGAATTTCACAGCACAGACTCCCAGATGGGGAGGGGGAAAGAGTCCCCCTGACTTCCTGTTTTCATAGTTTATAAAGGAAAGTGCCTGTGTCCTGATATCCCTTCTGATTGGGTCAATATTCCCTTTTGAATTGGTTACTATAGTAACTCAGGAGGCCCTCCTCCCTCATTGTCATCCTATTCCCTCTGGGCTTTCTTCCTCCTTCTTTATTTTGTAAATATAGACCTTTTTGCGATTCCCAGTTTCCTTGTCTTATGGAAATGTAACTTCTCCCAGTCTGTAGCCCTGTTTTTTCCATGGACCCCAATTCTAAAAAATTCCCTAAACCTGCCTATATTCCCCTAAAATTCCTATTTCAGCACTAATTGGATTTCTGCTTTCTAGCTCCCTGAGTAGGGTGATTCAAGCTCTTTATTCTCTGGTTGGGAAGAAGTGTAAACCATTTACCATTCAAAAATTTATTTATTGCCCTGGCCATTGTGCTGGTTGTTTTAAGCTCCTCACATACACCAAAAGGTGGCAGGTTCAAATCCTGGTCAGGGCATATACCCATGCTACAGGTTCAATCCCCTGTCAGGGCATGTGTGGGAGGCAGCCAGTTGATGCTTCTTTCTCTCTTTCCCTTCCTCTCTCTAAAATCAGTAATAAAAAGAAAACTTAAAAATTTTTAAATTTACTTATTGATTTTTATTTGTATTAGTATTAATATTATTATTTTAAAATATATTTTTATTGATTTCAGAGAGGAAGGGAGAGGGAGAGAGAGTTAGAAAAAGCAATGATGAGAGAGAATCATTGATCAGCTGCCTTCTGCACATCCCACACTGGGGATGGAGCCCACAACCTGGGGATATGCCCTGACCAGGAATCAAACCTCATAGGTTGACGCTCAGCCACTAAGCCGTGCCAGCTGGGCCACTTATTGATTTTGAGAGAGAGAAAGAAAGGGTGAGAGAGAGAGAGAGAGAGAGAAACATGAACTTGCTGTTCTTATTTATGCATTCATTGGTTGATTCTTGTATGTGCCCTGAACGGGATCGAACCCACAACCTTGGTGTACAAGGATGCTGCTCTAACCAATTAAGTGACCTGCCCAGGCCTAAACCATTTTACTCTTAAGTGTTCTTGGTTTAGGGAAGATAAAATTTTGTGATTTATTAGATGGCTGTAAACTGCTTGGCCATTTAACTATCTGTCCAGTTTCCCTGTTCTGGTTGTCCTGGCTTGCTAGCTTGTTTCATTACCAAACCCAATTTCTTTTTCCTGATGATAATGTTACAGAAAACCCGAGAAGAACCAAGCAACGCTTAGAGAGATGGAGTTGCATTTCATATTATTATTATTACGCACGGGCCCAGATGAAAATGTTCCTCAAATTCTGGGCCCCAACATGGAGGAACTTTCCCTATTTATATGTTTTTACCTTTTTTGTCTCCCAAATGTGGGGTGTTTCCGGCCCCCTTTGCAAGTTCTTAAAAAGCCCCTATGTGCTGGGGCCTTGAGACCTCAACCAAAGGCCTGGCCTGGTGCCAGCACTGGTAACTTCGTCCGGGGAAGGTTTAATGGCCTCTCTGAAGTGGTGAGAAGGCTAAAAAGGGCTAATTCCAATGTAACCCTGATATTTGGGGCTAGTGATCTGAATCCAGGCCAGCACCCTCAGTGTACATTCTTGATAACCTATAATTAAGTCCCTATCTCCTTCCCAGATACTGGTCTTGCAGAACCTGTTACTGTGAACAGTGCACTGCCCCGGAGGGAGGGTTATTAACGCTGGCGCCAGGCCAGACCATCAGATATGTCCTGGAGATCCCCAACACCTGGGGGCCTTCTTGCAAGGCCCGCGAAAAGGACCGGAAGCACAATCCATGTTTGCGGGACAAGGACCACAGGGAGATATAAGGGAGGGCCCCAGTCATGCTCCTTCACTCAGATTTGGAAGGCTGTTCCCTGAGTCCGCTGGCATATTAAACAGTGTCCCTCCTTTTCTTTGAAGTGTCCTTGGTTTTCTTTGGTCTTCTGCAACAGTGGGAGTAGTCTTATTTTCCTTATTATTTAAGCAAGCAAGCATTTACAGAACCCAAATAGCAGGGTTAAAATTTCAAACAGCAGTTTTTATATAAGATGGATGTTTCAATAAAAGGCCAGAACTCAAAACATCAGAGTTTGGAAAAATGTATTGATTGAGAAGGCAGCAACTGAGAAGTGGGAGACCTAATGATGCCTCAATTCCATCTTGATCCATAGACTAGGTTAAAGGTTAGGGGGACAGGTATGCAAAGTGCTGATGGGGTAGGTTTTAATTAGAGGAATTTGGAACTTGGTCTTTTATGATAAAGGGCATCGACACTGAATCTTCCTAGACAATGGACCCCTCACTTCTTTTTTTTTTTTTTTTTCTTTTTTCTTTTTTTTTTTAAATATATTTTTATTGATTTTTTACAGAGAGGAAGGAAGAGGGATAGACAGTCAGAAACATCGATGAGAGAGAAACATCGATCAGCTGCTTCCTGCACACCTCCCACTGGGGATGTGCCCGCAACCAAGTTACATGCCCTTGACCGGAATCGAACCCGGGACCCTTCAGTTCGCAGGCTGACGCTCTATCCACTGAGCCAAACCGGTTTTGGCAAGGACCCCTCACTTCTGAAAGGGTTCAAGTTCTGGTTATGTCCTGGTCTTTTGGTTCTTTGAAGGGGGAACCGGAGAGGGGCAAGACTTTTGAAGCAGGAATTTTAGGGGGATATAGGCAGGCTTAGGGATTTTTTAGAATTGGGGTCCATGGAAAAAAAACACAGGACCACTGACTGGGAGAAGGTACATTTCCATAACACAAGGAAGCCAGGTGCAGTTACATCTCCATAAGACAGGAGAACTGGAAGTAGCCAAGAAAGGCCTATATTTACAAAATAAATAGAAGGAAGCCCTTCATTCAGATGGAAAAGAAGAAAGCCCAGAGGGAAGGAGGGGGGAGAACCTCGCAAGTCCCAGGTGAGGTTCAACCTTTGAGCCCAGGAGTTACTACAGTAACCAACTCGAAGGGGAATAGTGACCAATCAGAGGGGATATCAAGGCACCAGGATCTGCAGCCTATATAAACCATGGAAAGAGGACTTCAGTGGGAC
The DNA here is from genome assembly GCF_963455305.1 of Plecotus auritus. Lineage (NCBI taxonomy): Eukaryota > Metazoa > Chordata > Mammalia > Chiroptera > Vespertilionidae > Plecotus > Plecotus auritus. The sequence continues at coordinate 187,885,986 of NC_137772.1, read as the reverse complement.
TCTTCCCTCTCCCCACGTGGGAGTCTGTACTTGTTCTTCAATAAATCTCCATCTTTGCTATACCACTTTCTGTCCATGGATTCATTCTTCAATTCCGGCGGACCAAGAATCCGGGTTCCAGTCCAAACATTCGGTATCACTTTGGTTGGGTTCGGCTGGAGGCCAAAGTTCTCTCCTCTGCATGTGCTTTGGCTGCATGATGCATGCTTTGGGTCTGTTGTCTCTGAAAAGCTACTCAATATCTTGTTAAACAGAAGAGGACCCCTTTGAGCTGGTTCTGCGGTTACTTTGGTCCTTTGATTTTCCAAGTGCAGGTCTCCAATTATCCTTTTGTCAAATCCAAAGGGTGTTTTCCAGTTTACTCTTATTTTCATCTTTAACAGTGAGATAGTCTAGGGGTAACATTTGGACTCCATCTTGACCAAAAGAACTCCATTTTCGAGGCTGGACTTCCTGTTTTCAGTAAAATTCCATAGTTAAATAAACCTTACTACATCCTTAAAGAAAAGAATGTATGATGATAACGTCTTTCTTAACATCATGTTCTGGAAAATAGTTGTTTTGTAAATTAAAAGGTAATCAGAATGTTTGCACAAACGTTATTTTACAGGCCCTTTGGGTGGTCCACTGGAAAACATCTTGACTACCCAGGCAGGGATCAACCACTGCCAGATGATGATTTTGGGACAACTGACCTCATCCTCATTCCCAAGCCCTATACCCACCCCAAGACCTCTATATAAGCCATCCACAAGAACCCTTAGGGAGCTCAACCTTTTTCTGGTTGATTCCCATGTGCACAAGCTCTTTTTATTTTGTTTTTAATAATTTCTTATTGTTGAAAATATTACAATTGTTCCCCCTCCCCCCCCCCCCCCATTGACCCTCTCCAGCTCCTATCCCACCTCTGCCCCAGGCCTTCAGCACCCTATTGTCTGTGCCCATGGGTTATGCATATGTGCATACTGCACAAGCTCTTTTCAATAAACTATCTGCTTGATCTTGTTCTGAGTTCAGTGCTCATTTCTATGACATAGAGACTCAAGAACCTGGCAAAATAGACGATTTAAGAGGGAGCAGTGCCCTGACTGGTTTGGCTCAGTGGATAGAGCATCGGCCTGCGGACTGAAAGGTCCCAGGTTTGATTCTGGTCAAGGGCATGTACCTTGGTTGCAGGCACATTGCCACTGGGAGGTGTGCAGGAGGCAGCTGATTGGTGTTTCTCTCTCATTGATGTTTCTAACTCTCTATTCCTCTCCCTTCCTCTCTGTAAAAAAATATATTAAAAAAAAAAAGCCCTAACCGGTTTGGCTCAGTGAATAGAGCGTCGGCCTGCAGACTGAAAGGTCCCAGGTTTGATTCCGGTCAAGGGCATGTATCTTGGTTGCGGGCACATCCCCAGTAGATGGTGTGCAGGAGGCAGCTGATCGATGTTTCTCTCTCATCGATGTTTCTAACTCTCTATCCCTCTCCCTTCCTCTCTGTAAAAAATCAATAAAATATATTAAAAAAAAAAAAAAAAAAAAAGAGGGAGCAGTGACCAGACCATAGACTGATAAGAACGTACATACACCAGATTTCTGTCACAGGCTCAGATTTCCAGTCCCCCCCCACGCCCCCTTTATTTTCCCATTATTCAAGCAAGCATATTTACAGAAGCTAGAAATAGCATAGTTACTTATCTGGTTTAGTTATATCCTGGAATTAACAGGTCAACGGACCATCTGTGCCTAAAGGCAGTCCTAACAAAATTTATGGGAATAAAATGGAATGTCTATGGTTCAGATAGAGGGCAAGGGGACAGAACGGAGTCAGGTCTTTCAAGGTCCATTTTTCACGGGGACATATGAATTATACGGTTACAATTGGAGTTTTCAAGACTTGGTCCTGTGTCCTTTTTCTCATCCTACACTTTACATCAAGTAATACTTTCATATTCAGAGTTTTAATCAACTTTTAAAAGATGGAAATGTAGCTCAGGCAATGTGGTTCAGTGGTTAAGTGTCGACTTATGAACTAGGGGGTAATGGTTCTATTCCTGGTCAGAGCATCCTGGGTTACAGGCTCCATTCCCAGTGTGGGGTGTGTAGGAGGCAGCCGATTAATGATTCTCTCTCATCATTGATGTTTCTATCTTTCTCTCCCTTACTCTCTGAAATCAATAAAAATATATTTTTAAAAAAAGATAGAGCCCTGACTGGTTTGGCTCAGTGGATGGAGTGTCGGCCTGCGGATTGAGGGGTCCCAGGTTCGATTCCGGTCAGGGGCATGTGCCTTGGTTGCCTCAGTGGGGAGTGTGCAAGAGGCAGCTGAATTGATGTTTCTCTCTCATCGATGTTTCTGGCTCTCTATACCCCTTCTTTCCTCTCTGTAAAAAATCAATAAAATACATTAAAAAAAAAAAAAAGATAGAAATGTACTTCTCTCTCAGAAATAGTCTACCTGGTCCAGGCTGGAGGAGATCTTCTTTACAGATCTTTCAGCATCTAGTTTCCTTCAGCTTTGTTCCTTAAACATTCCCATGGGCAGGTGTTATAGCCTGGAGCCCTCTATTTTAATAGTTTTCTATTGCTAGTGAAGGGGAGCAAAGTCTTACTACCATGAAACTCTTTCTGGGATATTGATTTTAAGCTGGTTATTCAGAAACAAAAAAACGTGGAAAGGACCTTTGACTATCTCCCCTTTCTTGCTCAAGAGGTTCAGACAGAAAAATCTGCTTCAGAAAGGAAATCTTAGGATGTTCACCTCAGACTAATTTGAATATATGCATAGTAAATTGGAGTGGCTTTAGGAGCTGTTATCTGCTCACTGCCTGTGTCCCATTGTTTTTGGGCTGCCTAGCAAGGACTTGCCTGCCATGTTTGCTCCACTCTTCCTCTACCTGTGAATTGCCCATTTTCACTTATGAAATCTAAAACCTCTCCCCGCCTCCCCTTTTCTCCTTTGTCCAAAATATCATATATATCCAATGTTGCCTCACTGTCTTTGGAATTTTCATGCTTATGAGAATTCCCCATGGGCATGTATTACAATTTTGATTTTCTCCTATTAATTTGTCTCTGTTAATTTGATTATTAGCCCAGCTAGAAGAGCTTTGAATGTGGGAGGAAAAGTATTATTATGACATAATAAATTACCATGAACTGAGCTCCTTAAACAACACACTAATTATTTCCCAAGCTCGAGGTTGTTGGCAGAATTCATTTCCTTCTTCTTCTTCCATGTGAGTTGAGTCCTTCTCATGCTTTCAATCTCAGACTTGCCTTCCTGCATCTCTCTGGCCTCCTTTTGTATTTCCCTCTTCTGCTTTCTAAATTTTTTAAAAAATTATTTTTATTTATTTTTGAGAGAGGGAAGGAGGGAGGGAGAGAGAGAAAAATATCTATCTGAGAAAGACACGTCGATCGGTTGCCTCCTGCAAGCCCTGCTGGCGGGGCTGAAGCCTGCAATCCAGGTATGTGCTCTTGCCTGGGAATTGAACCTTTCAATGTGCTCTAACCACGTAGCAACACCATATGTGCCCTGTTTTGATTGAACCCGAAACCCTGGTGCATTCAGATGATGCTCCAACCAACCTTGAGCCACCCAGCCAGTTTGGAATGTACTAGTTCCTTCAATTATGAGTGTTGGCAACAAAGGCACAGTAACATAGCAGTATTAATAGTAAAATTTTCACCATAATAATCACAGGTATTCTTATATTATCACTAGAGACCCGATGCACGAAATTCATGCAAGATTAGGCCTTCCTTCCCCTGGCTGCTGGTACCAGCTTCCCTCTGGCACCCAGGACCTGGGCTTCCCTCCAGCCGCCAGCAGGCACCCGGGACCTGGGCTTCCCTCGCAGCCCCGGCTTGGTCTGGAAGGTCTTCTGGAAGGTCATCTGGTCTAATTAGCATATTACTACTTTATTATTATAGATAGTTAATGAAGATTAACTAGAACTATCATTTATGTCCATCAGTTTCAAAATCACAGTTGTTAGATCTGCTACTAGATCTTACTTATTGTGTTAAGAAATAATTAATTTTTTTGGGATAATTTTCACATTGAATTAACTTCCTTTGTAATCTTATGTATTTTATTTTAAGCATTTCAAAGCATAATTCTAAGAAGGGGTCTATTGGCTCCACCAAACTGCCAAAGAGATTTCTGGCATTAGAAAAATGAAAATAACCCTGGCCAGGGAATATACAAGTGATAATGTAAAAACATTAAAACCTGTAAAGAATTTTTGTAAGTTTATTTGAGCCAAACTGTCGACAATTGCTGGGAAGCAGAACCTCAAGGGATTGAGATAATGCTCCAGAGAATGTCAGGTTTTCATCTATTTTTATACATTGCAATCAAAGGAGGAGACATAGGTAGGTTACATGAAATCCATTGGTGATAGATTAGAGGTGGGAGAAAGCAAAGCGGGGGAGGCAGGGGACTTCTGGGATTGGATAAAAAGTAAAATGATAGACACATCCTTAGGTGGGTGCAGGATAGTCAACAGTCAACAATTAACATGATAATAATAACAATGAAGGACTCCAAGGGGTCTGGAAAAAGGGAAGTTACAAGTTACCCAGACATTTCAAGGTTATGTTATCATAGATGCAAAAAGACAGATAGGCTCAGTTAAGGTAAAGGTTGACCTTGTCAGTGAAGATACCGACCTAGGAGGTAACTGCCCACCATCACTGCTTTTAGTTAAAGTTTAATTTCAGACCATCCTTTCTGGTTACTTTAGGTCTCTGAGTTCGCAAGACCGCCATGCAGGCCATGTGGCCCCTTTCGTCCACACGAGAAACAATTGATGAATGCATATTAAATAAGTGGAACAACAAATCAAATTTTCTCTTTCTCTCTCCCTCCCTCTCTCTCTCAAATCAACAAATTTTAAAAAATTAAAAAGGAAAATGATCTCAGGGATTATATTCCTTTGCATGGCTCAAATTAGGTTACTGCCATGACTACATTCCAAATCCAAACAAATGAAGGAAGATAAAGGAATTTCAGGGTAAGGCATTCCCTTAGGCACACGTGCATACAATATTTCTGCTCCTGTGTCATTTTGAGAACTGAAACAAGTCTTAGTTGCAAGGGAGGCTTGGGGAATGTATTCTCCAGGTAAGAGGCCTTGGGTCCAGCTATAGAATACTAACAGGAAGGGGAAACAGAATACAGGGGATAACCAAGAAAAGAAAAAGAAAACCAATGACCTTATTTACAACTGAAATGACTAATAGGCACCTTTTATAAATCAACATAATTATGCTAGCCTAAAAATAAAAGGTTGAAGTGTGAGGCAACAAAGCATTTATTTGAGTCCAAAAGCACTGATTTAGGTGGAAACCCAGTCTTCTGACTAGGAGGTGAAGGCAGGAGTTACTTATGAGAAAGGGAAGGGGAACAATTACACGAATAGAAGAAAATTTGCCCATTTTTAACATTCCAAAGGAAGGAGACATGCAAGGCAACTCCTCTGGGCTGGCAGTTCCCAACTCCATTTTGAAGCATCTCCATTTATATTCTTTTTAAAAAATATATATATTTTATTGATTTTTCACAGAGAGGAAAGGAGAGGGATAGAGAGTTAGAAACATCGATCAGCTGCCTCCTGCACACTCCCCACTGGGTATGTGCCTGCAACCAAGGTACATGCCCTTCCTTGACCAGAATTGAACCCGGGACCCTCGAGTCCGCAGGCCGACGCTCCATCCACTGAGACAAACTGGTTAGGGCTCCATTTATATTCTTTTTCACAATTTCTTACTATAGACATGCTAATGATGTCACACACTTTTCTAATCATGTTTTATAAGTTTCAGAGTTAACAATTTGAGCTAAGTATTATCCTCTTTGTTATAGTAGAAAAATATTTGTGTGAAACTTAGTGTGATAGACACCTGTGTGATGTTTTGAACATTTTTGAAAAACATGTTTGTGAAGTAACTTAGAAGCGTATACCCCATAGATAAGGACTTGTTTTGAACTTACTTTGGTTGAAAACATGTTTTTAAGTGCATACATGTGGCACGTTGATAGAAACTTGTCTTGCACCCTAATTGATAAGCACCTGAACTGCTGGACTGCCATGGGTAAACAACCTGGCTATATAACAGGGACCCAAACCAGAGACGATTGATCGATTGGCCATCCACATTCGCTCCATGTCCTGCTCCACACCAAACGGCAGAAGATGGCTAATACCCCCCATGGAGCCTCGATTCAACTCCCTGACCTGTCAGAGATGAGGCTGAGTCAGAAGAGTCTTCTCGAGATCTTGGGTGGTAAAAGCCATGGAAACCCACCAGATTTTGCCAGCCACCAGATGGCCCCGCAGCTGCCTCCAGAGGAAGCCACGCTTTGGGGACCCTGTTAAGCCTGTACCCACGGCACCAGGAATTTGTGTGAGCAATAAAGTGCAATGTGATTTGCTACTGCATATATTTGTGTGGCATAATTCCTCCGGCAGTCTTAACTACCCTATATAATAAAGAGCTAATATGCTAATTAGACTGAACAGCAGAACGACTGTCCGGAGGAAGCTGGGGCTGCGAGGGCCGAGGCATCCAGGGCTGTGAGGGCTGAGCTCCTTGCACGAATTTCGTGCATTGGGCCTCTAGTATTAATATAAGGTCAGATGATGATGCCTACCCTTGGTCCTGCTTGCTTAGAGTAGTCTCTTCGCTAGCAACTACTTAATGTCCGAACACCTGCACAGTTAAGTTTATCTCAAGGGATGCCTTGGATAACACCCCATATACTCCAAGATTGAGATAGCACCTGTAAAGCAATTTGAATGTTGGGAAGCGTAAGAAGAGGATCTATGATTTCCACAGGGGACATAGATAAAAACATCAATGATGACAGAGAATCATGAACCTCCTGGTTCATGGATCAATGCTCAACTACTGAGTCACACCAGCTAGGAGAGCTATCTAATCTTTTAGGGGAATCTTCCCCCAGCCAGATCAGATGGATAACAAAGTTCTTTGTTTGACAGAGTTGTAAATATCAGAAGAAAAGACTATGTAAAGCCCAGCCCTTGATTAAGCTTACTTTCAGGTCCTGGATAATGTGCCCTCCCTTTGCAAGTCTCCTTCCTGGTGACTCCTCAGGGCTGCTATATTGATGAATTTTTGATACAAGAATGTTGGAACCTGTAGAGAATTTTTATAAGAGCTTATTTGAGACAAACAACTGACATGTTGGAAAGCAAGATCTCAAGTGCTCTGGAGAATGACAGTTTTGCAGTTCTTTTTATGCATTTGGAATTAAGGAGGGACTGTAAGTAAGATTATAAGAAGGTGGGAGAAAGCTTGGAGGGAAATCTTTGTGATTGGATTATAGGAGAGTTTACAAAATCATGTATCCCTTAAGAATGGTTGCCCTAAGGTCTGGAAAAGAAGATTACTTTTGGCATTTCAAAGGTGTGTTAACCTAGTTGCATAAGAACAATGGGCAAGGCTTGCTTAAGGAAAAGATAAACCTTTTGTAGACCTGGGGGGATGACTATCCATAATGACCTGCCCAGTTAGGAATTTATGATCAGATCATGCTTTGAGATTACTTTCAGTCACTGAATGTGTCAGATTTATTACATAGTTCCCTTTCCATTCACAAATCTTTTAAAAAAATCTTTATTGCTGTAAGTATTACATATGTCCCCTTATTTTTCCCATTGACCTCTTTTAGCCCCACCCTCCCTTCACCACCCTATTGTCTGTGTCCATGAGTTACGCATAAATGCATACCAGTTGTTTGGTTGATCTCTTCCCACACACCCACCCTCCCCCACCTCCCCTCTCAAATTCCAGAGTCTGTTCCATGCTTCTATCTCTGGATCTATTTTGTTCATCAGTATATTTTGTTCATTAGATTCCACATATGAGTAAGATAATGTGATACTTGTGACAAATCTCAGTTGTATGTTAGGATTGGTGAAAAGATCAAACACTTTTGGGAAATCAGACAGGCTTTATTTATCTAAAGGAGACAGGAGCAAGTCAGTGTAAACACAGACAAGGATGCACCACAGAGAGGTCATCAATTTTATCCCAAATAGACTTAAAGCTTCCTGGGCATTAATCTTGCTGGGCATTAAACCTTCCTGAAGCTGTAAAGGAGTGGGGTTTCTATCAGACTTTCTGGCAACAAAACTCCCTCTCCCTTGGGGGTTCATTTCTGCTTGCTGACCCTTGTGGCTTAGGTTCTGGAAAACCTCCTATCTGATCTGCTCTAGGTTGTGTATTAATTTATATAACTATCTCAACGATCCTATTAGGTAAGTATTAGTGTTACGCTTGTGTTACAGATGGGAAAACTAGGCAGAGACAGGTTAAATGATTTTCCCAGGGTTGTATGTCTAGTGAGTAGCAGAGCCAAGAATTGAACCTCAAGAGCAAAGGAATATCCTGCTCTCCCTATGGCAAGAACTATACACCGCTGCCACTTCTCATTCTTAAGTCACTCAGACAGGATCCCCTTGTTTACTTCATCCTATAAAAACCCTCCTATAAAAAGGTCTAAACAAAAAAGAAAAATAAAGATCTATTTCCTTTTTTTTTTTTTTTTTGAGAACCTCTGCATTAATGGACGTTCTCCCTACTGCAATAGGCTAAAAACAACCAACCAACCAACACAACTCCTTAGGCTTTACTTGGTGCACTTTCTTTCACATGTTTTATAGGAACTTTGCCGACCTCATAACTGACTCACTGGTTCTGAGACCAGCAGCAACAGTAGACCTAATGAATTGGTGATTTCGCAGGTGGTGCTCTTTGATCCCTTTTTAACAAGCTGCCACGGACGATTCCGATTCAGATTAAAGGGAGAGATCCCTTGCTGGAGACGTTTACACCACTGGAAGCGTGAATATGCTTTGCAAACTTCCGCGTGATCCACCGGAGGGCGGGGCTGGCCGCGAAGGCTGCGTAACCGGGCGGCACTAGGACCGCGGAGGCGCCGGCCTCGCAGCGGCCTTGGTTCCCTTTCGGGGCGGAGCCGAGCTGTTCCGGGAGCCCTGGCCTGGCTACTGGACCCGCCCCTGGAGGCGGGCCGAGTTGACTTAAAAACTCTGGCAGCCGAGAGGCTGGCTTGTCTGTTCTCTTACCCCGGCGGGGGTCCGTGCTGGTCGGTAAGTGTGGGACCGCGTAGACGGCTATCCCTCGCGCACCTTATCGCGTCTCTGGCCGGGCGGTGGGCACCGGGACCTCAGGTGCCCGCGGGCAGAAACAGAGCGCGCGCCCGTCCGCCGAGCGCTTTTGTTCCGAGGCCGTGACGGAGTCGCGCGGGCTGAGGGTGCTGGGGCGGCTCCCGGTTGGGAGGTTCCCGCTGGCTCGGAAGCCTCGCGGGCCGCCGCCCGGGCCCGGCCGCCCATCCGGCCGGCCCGCTGACCTGCTCGCGGTGGCCGAACGGCTTGGGCCAGGCTTGCCTCGCGGGAGCCCGAGGGCGCCGCCTCGCCGTTGGAGGTCGCCGGTAGCGCCCGCGAGGACGCATTTTGTTAAACGACAGGGAGGTTGGTTAGGTGGGGAGGTGTAAGAGCTGCTTCTGTTTTTAATTATTTTCTGTCGCTGGGGTGGAAAAAAAATCATTGTTTTGCGTTTAGTATTTATTGATCGTTCCCTTCCGCCCCACCCCCACTATTAGGCTGTTCCTCCCGAAACAAATGATCCACTTGAACTCCAAGTGGCCCGCGAACGCGCCGATGCCAGGGATGTTTTCGTTACTCGGCAATAGTTCGCTCCTAGAGGCATTTTTAAGTGCACAAGTGCATACCGGTTTCAGTAGTAGGTGTTCTCGAGGGACGCGGACTCCCTCCGCACAAGTCCTGAGGGTCCCGGGTTCAGCAGCCAGCTTTCGGGGAATTGCTTCAAGTGAAAACAATTTATTTGTAATACTGCAGTGCCTGTCCTCACGGTAAAAAGAACAGGTGATGTGGCAGGAGCTTAGAGTGCATTTTAATTGGTCGGGTTGCAGACCTTAATGTTACCTGTAAATTTAAATTTTATTCAGTATTAACATGCACGAGTGTTTAGGTTTCAGTTACTTAGGTATATTTTTTTCCTGTACTGTTGGGTTCTTTTACTAATCTAATAAAGAAAATTGTTAAGGTAAATAACTTTTTTTTAAAAAAAAATAAATCTTTATTCAGATTATTACAATTGTTTCTCCTTTTTCCCCCCCATAGCTCCCCTCCACCCAGTTCCCACCCCACCTTCTGCCCTTACCTCCCCCCCCACTGTGCTCATCCATAGGTGTATGATTTTTGTCCAGTCTCTTCCCGAACCCCCCCATACTCCTTTCCCCCTGAGAATTATCAGTCCACTCCCTTTCTATGCCCCTGATTCTATTATATTCACCAGATTATTCTGTTCCTCAGGTTTTTAATTCACTTGATTTTTAGGTTCACTTGTTGATAGATACGTATTTGTTGTTCATAATTTTTCTCTTTACTTTTTTCTCCTTCCTCTTCTTTAAGAATACCTTTCAGCATTTCATATAATACTGGTTTGGTGGTGATGAACTCCTTTAGCTTTTTCTTGTCTGTGAAGCTCTTTATCTGCCCTTCAACTCTGAATGATAGCTTTGCTGGGTAGAGTAATCTTGGTTGTAGGTTCTTGCTATTCATCACATTGAAAATTTCTTGCCACTCCCGTCTGGCCTGCATAGTTTCTGTTGAGAAATCAGCTGACAGTCGTATGGGTGCTCCCTGGTAAGTAACTACTGTTTTTCTCTTGCTGCTTTTAAGATTCTCTCTTTGTCTTTTGCTCTTGGCATTTTAATTATGATGTGTCTTTGTGTGGTCCTCTTTGGATTCCTTTTGTTTGGGGTTCTGTGCGCTTCCTGGACTTGTAAGTCTATTTCTTTCACCAGGTGGGGGAAGTTTTCAGTCATTATTTCTTCAAATAGGTTTTCAGTATCTTGCTCTCTCTCTTCTTCTGGCACCCCCATAATTCTGATGTTGGTACGCTTGAAGTTGTCCCAGAGTCTTCTTACACTATCTTCAACTTTTTGGATTTTTTTTCTTTTTGCTTTTTCGGTTGAGTGATTTTTGCATTGTTTTATTTCAATTCTTTGACTTGATTCTTGTGTTCCTCTAGTCTGTTGTTGGGTCTCTGTATAATATTTTTTATTTCAGTCAGTGTATGTTTAATTTCTAGTTGGTCCTTTTTCATATCTTCGAGGGTCTCGTTATATTTATCGGCCTTTTCTAGGATATTCTTGAAAAGCCTTATAACGGTGGTTTTGAATTCTATATACAGTCGTTTGTTTCCCTCCATTTCTTTCATTGGTGATCTGTTTCTTTGACGCCGCATTTTCATTGTTTCCCTGAGTTGGTAGGGTAAATTTGTGTGCTAGGTTTCCTATATGGCCCAGTGGGTCGGCCTCCCCAGTTAACCTGAGGTGGACACTCTTGATGCACCCTTTTGTGGACTGTGTGTACAGCCTTGTTGTAGTTAAGTCTTGATTGTTGTTGGTATCACTGGGAGGAATTGACCTCCAGGCCAGTTGGCTGTAAGGATCAGCTGTGTCTACGCTGGGAGAGCTGGGAGAAGTTCGGTGCTGGAGACAGCCTTATAGGATTAGACTTGCCAAATTGCAAAAGCCTCTGTGCTCAGCTTGGATGGGGTGGAGTCTCAGGGCGGAGCAGACAGTCTTGGCTTCCAGTCAGACTTGCCCTTGCGCGCACACGCCTCCAGACCTCTGCCTTCCCCAGCTCCCGAGTCTCCGCCCGAGAGTCCAGATTCCCCCCACAGAGCATGGGTCCCCAGGGGCTCGCCTGGAACTGGGGTTCAGCGCTTTCAGAACTGGGGCTCAGTGCAGTCAGGAGCTTCTGACTCCCACTAGGGAAAGCCAGTGGCAACCTCCGCAGCCTTTGTGCACACTGGCAGGCGCGCGCCTCCAGACCTCTGCCTTACCTGGCTCCCAAGTCTCCGCCCGAGAGTCCAGATTCCCCCCGTAAGAGCGTGGGTCCCCAGGGGCTCGCCTGCAATTGGGGTTCAGTGCAGTCAGAACTGGGGTTCAGTGCAGTCAGGAGCTTCTGACTCCCTTCTGCTAGGGAAAGCCTGTGGCAACCTCCTCAGCCTTTGTGCACACTGTCGCGTGCCTCCAGACCACCACCTGCCGGGGCTCCCCCGGGTCTCCCCTGGGTCTCCGAGTCTCCGGGTGCCTTTCTCTCTACCTGACAGTCCAGACTCCCCCTGTATGAGCCTGGGTCCACGGGGTTTCACCCAGGACTGGGGTTCAGTGCAGTCAGAACTGGGGTTCATTGGGGTTGGGGGCTTCCTTCCCCCTTCCGCCAGAGAAAGTCAGCCAGCCTCTCAGCCACCCTTCCTCTCTGTGTGCACAAAGACCCTTTGCCGTACCTCCAATTCTCTGTGAGCTTTTCTCTTTCCTTCTAGTTGTAGAATTTTCACTCAGCCAGCTTTCCTGTGGTTCTGGATGGTGTCCGTTCTGTCTTTTAGTTGTAGTTTTGAAATTGTTGTGCGAGGCAGCAGTTTAGGTGCTTACCTATGCCGCCATCTTGGTTTCTCCAGAACTTTTTTTGTTTAAACTTATCTTGAGGATATATTTTTATTGATTTTAGAGAGAGTGAAACATCGATGTGTATGTAACATCCTTTGGTTGCCTCGCATACCCCAACCGGGAATGGAACCCATAACCTAGGTATGTGCCTGGACCACCAATGAACCCAGAACCTTTGGTATAATGGAGGACACACCAACTAACTGAGCCACCCGGCCAAAGTTCTTTTGTTTTGGAATGAAGGACAGTAGTAGACCTGGAGGGAAGGGTACATGAATTCTAACTTGAAAAGTGAACGGCAATTTAGGCCAGACCTAGTGTTTTTTGTGTGTGTGTGTGTGGGGGGGGTTTTTGGTGTGTTTTTTTAAAATATATTTTATTGATTTTTTACAGAGAGGAAGAGAGAGGGATAGAGAGTCGGAAACATCAATGAGAGAAACATCGATCTGCTGCCTTCTGCTCACCTACTGGGGATGTGCCCGCAACCAAGGTACATGCCCTTTAGCAGAATCGAACCTGGGACCCTTCATTCTGCAGGCCTACGCTCTGTCCACTGAGCCAGACCAGTCAGGGCTGTGTGTGTGTTTTTAAAAAATACATTTTTATTGATTTTTCAGAGACGAGGGAGAGGGAGGGAGATTCAGAAACATCAGTGATGAGAATCAATGATCGGTTGTCCTGATCCTGTTTCATGGGTCTTATGCTCAATCACTGAACCACACCTGTGGGACCTGACCTAGTGTTTGTTTCTTTGCACACTTCAAAAGTCAAGAAAATTGGTATGCTTTTCCTGCAACTTTAAGTAACAGCTTTGCCCAGCAGTGTCATCAAGTGAACAGATTGGCATGTATTTTTATTGTTAACGTAATATAAGTAAAGGTGATACATAAATTTTATATTAATTAATTATATAGTAGTTTCTTGCTATCCCAGGATCAAAGAAGTAAACATTGTGGAGGGATACTGACATGTTTGGAGAAAAATGGGAACACATACAATAATGAAAGAGTTACATTTAAAGGTAAGTATGCCACTTTTTAGTAGCCTAATATATCTGCTACTGGACAAAATTATTAATTAAATGAATCTGCATTGGCTAAAAATTAAACTATAGTACACAATGGATTTGATGACAAAGCTTAGAAATAATGTGGTTAGCTTAGCATGGAGGGTGAGTAATTCATCTTTGCAAGATATGGAAGAGATTTTTTTTTTCCAATATATATTTTTTACTGACTTCAGAGAGGAAGGGAGAGGGAGAATGAGATAGATAGAAACATCAATGATAAAACAGAATCATTGATCCATCTGCCTCCTGCACGCCCCCTACTGGGGATCCGGCCTGCAACGCCAGGCATGTGCCTTGACCTCCTGGTTCATAGGTCCATGCCTAGCCTCTTGTTCAAATTTTTATCTTTTTTTCTTCATCTTAAAGAAAACCCTTCAACATTTCATGTAATACTGCTTGGTGGTGATAAACTGCATGAGGTTTTTCTTATTTGTGAAGTTCCTTATCTGACTTGAAATTCTAAATGATAGCTTTGTTGGGTATAGGAATCTTGCTTCTAGGTTCTTTCTATTCATCACTGAATAGTTCTTGCCACTCCCCGCTGGCCTGCAAAGTTTTTGTTGAGAAATCCGCTGACAGTCATATGGACGCTCCATTGTAGGTAACTAATTCCCTTTTAGGTAACTAAGCTCCCTTGCTGTTGTTTTTTTTAAAATATATTTTTATTGATTTCAAAGAGGAAGGGGGAGAGAGAGCACATCAATGATGATGAGAGAGAATCATTGATGGGCTGCCTCCTGCATGCCCTCTCCTGGGGATCAACCCCGCAACCCCGGTACGTGCCCTTGACCGGAATCAAACCTGGGACCCTTCATTCCGCCGGCTGATGCTATATCCATTGAGCCAGTCGGGCCAGGTCTCCTTGCTGTTTTATGATTCCTTCTTTGTATTAAACCTTTGGCGTTTTGATTTTGATGTGCTGCTCTGTTTCTTATTTGGTTGCTTTTATTTATTATTTCTGGCACATGGTGTTGAACACCAGCACAACTTTGGGTGAGCCATTCTGTGAGATACCAACCAATAAAGCCAGAGTGATCATCTCCCGGACTTTCTTTCATCTTATAAAATTCAAGAGTGATGATTAAGACCACAGTGTTTGCAATCACACTGCTGAGCTTCAGATCTTGGCTCTACTACTTTTACTCTCAGTACAACCTTGGGAAGATATTTAACTACTTTTGTCTTGGTTATCTGATCTGTAAAGTGAGGATAACAGTAGTAACTACCTCTTGGATTGTGTCAGGAGCTGTTCCAAATGCACTGTATTATAACACACAGCTCCTGACACATGGTAATGGCTTAATAAATTTTAGCTGTTGCCATGTTAGAGGAAATACATTTGATGACCTAAGACAATATACTAGGTATTATACAAAATTCAGTTTTCTAATTGCAGTCTACATGAACTTAACCAGCTTTGTGTGAAATTTTCACTATAGATCCTATTGTAGGTTCTGTTTATAAGGAAGTACCAGACACAACTCTAGTTTTTACCTGCAGGCTTTTTTGAAATCATGAATACCTCCATTAAATTCTCCACTCAGGGCAAATTTGCTCCAAAACTTTACTTTTCTATATTTTCTATATTACTTCCCTGAAGTGCTGGAAGCTCCCATCTCATATTATTACGGTCTTGGACACAATAGTAACAAATGTTTAGAGAACTGATCTAACCTACTGTTTTAAAAGGCTTTTATAAAGGTGAGTTTCAAGACTTGGTCTATCTAGGTTTTTTTCTACACCCCTCATCCCCCACTGGAGGCATACTGTATAAAAGAGACATAAAAAACATTCAATATGAGCTAGAGACAATAATTTGCCAACCCTGTTTATAGAAACGCAAGTTAAAATTTACTTTGTGCCTGGCCTATGTGGCTCAGTGGTTGTCATGGGCTTGATTTCCAGTCAGGGCTCATGTCTAGGTTGCTGGCTTGATCCCCAGGGGGAGGTGTGCAGGAGGCACCCAATCAAGGATTCTCATTGATGTTTCTATCCCTCTTCCTTCCTCTCTCAGAAATCAATAAAAACACATTACAAAAGTTTTAAAACATTTACTTGGTAATAAGCCTTGTAAAGAAAGAATTAATCATGTGGACCTTGAAGAATTCTAAATGCTTTGTTTGGGAGGTAGCTATGTAACTATTTATTCTTACTATCCTAAGAGTGCTTGTAAATTGAAAAGCAAGTGAGACATTTGTTAATAGTTAATGATTGCAGAGTTTTAATGAGTCACTATGGTTCTTAAATTACAAGACTTAATTTGTAAATAAAGTTTTTAACTTGTGGTTAAAGTTGCAAACTGTTATAAGGAATTATTGTACTCTTAAAGTTTAAGAGATAGAAATCATAAATAGAATACTGTTTTTTTTTTTTAAGCCCCCAAAGAAAATTTATTGAATCACATAATTTAAAGGTTATGTAACTTGACCTTCAGGTATGGCTTGATCCTGCATCTCTGAATTGAGCTTGGCTTCAGCATTGACTTCATTCTCAGGTACAATTCCCTTCAATGTGTGGCCCCAGTATCTCTGGGCATTTATCTGTCAATGAGTGTCCAAACCTATAGAAAGATTTTGTAGGTTTATTTGAGCCTAACTGAGGACATTCATGGAAGCAAGACCTCAACAGACTTAAGAAAATGCTCTGGAGAATGTTAATTATGCAGTTGTTTTTATGCATTTCTAATCCACAAAGAAAAAAGGTTTACATGAAATTAATTGGCTGTCGATTACAGAGGCTGGAGAAAGCAAGGGGGTGGGAATCACTCAATAAAAAGTAAAATAGAGATATACATAGCTGGGTACAGGATGTTAACATTTTACAATAAATAAGCATGGTATACAGGCAATAAGATCTTGTGCTCCCTTCAGGTTAGTATCTCTGGTAGGGGACTGGCAAAATTACTCGGGCATTTCAAAGGTGTGTTGCCCTAGGTGCACAAGAACCATGGACAGGGCTTGCTTAAGGGAAAGATATACCTTTTACTGAGGAAGTCTTAGGCCTGGGGTAACTACCCACCATGGCCTGCCCAGTTAGAAATTTTTTTATTTTTAAAATTTATCTTTTTAAAAAAAGTATATTTTATTGATATTTTACAGAGAGGAAGGGAGAAGGAGAGGAAGGGAGAAGGATAGAGAGTTAGAAACATCAATGAGAGAGAAACATCGATCAGCTGCCTCATGTACACCCCCCCTCCCCCTCCCCCCGGGGATAGGCCCGCAACCAAGGTACATGCCCTTGACCAGAATTGAACCTGGGACCCTTCAATCCACAGACCGATGCTCTATCCACTGAGCCCCCCCAGGTCTTCACCAAACTATAGTCTGTCCATGGGCTATCCATATAGTGGTTAGGAATTTATGATGATCACCCTGTGAGGTTATGTTGGTCACTGAGCTTGTTAGGTTTAATACATCAACCTGCTTTTGTTCACATATCCAGTCAGTTTCAACTTGCACTGTTCATGACCATTGTCTGCTTGCTCCACCAAAAATTCAAATACCATTGTCTCTCATTGGGTCATGTGTATGTCTATTGCTAGTAACAGGATAATGCTGTGTGTATTTTTGTTTTTGTAAAGTAGCTTAGAGATATAATTCATATACCACAATCATATTATTCAATTAACCCATTTACGGTGTACAGTGGTTTTAAGTATATTTACATATATAAGTATCATACCGATGAAATCATGTGGTCTTTTGTTCTCTTCTCTGACCCAGAACAGTATTTTCAAGGTTTATTCATGTTGACACATGTACATTCCTTTTTATTGCTAAAGAATGCTATATTGTGTAGATAGGCCAAATTTTGTTCTTATCCTTTCATGTTAATAGACATTGTTTCTACATTTTGGCTACTATGAGTAATGCTGCTGTGAGTATTAATGTACAAGTGTTAGTATAGACATTTTCGGGCCTTGGGTATGTATACCTAGGAGTGGAATTTCTCTGTCACATGGTAACATTTGAAAATTTTAATTTTCAAATAAATAAAATTTATATGTGTGGAGAGCAGCTACTGCATTTGGACAGGATCAAGCCTTGGACTGACTAGAGGGCAAGGTCCTCTTGTGGTAAAGCCCCATACAAGTCCCAGCTTGGAGGGCAAAGCCCTCCCAGCACAATTATAGCCAAAGGCTATGGTTGTATGTAAGCTTGACCTTATAGTCCGACCTTGTAGTCCTAGGTAGCTGAGGGATGTGGGCTGTGGGAGGTATAGCAAGTGCTGCCAAAACAAAGCTTGATAAAGAGTTCAGAGAATTACAATAACAGGAAAGAATTGACCACTCCCTTGTTTTGGTTTGTGTGATCTGACTAAAATAATTCCCTGACTAAAATAATTCCGGCTTACAGGCGGGGGTCACTGTGTCCTCATCCAGGTGCAGTGATCCACCTGGCCCCAACTATATTCTCTTGTTTTCTATTCTTTTTTTTTCTCGTTTTCTTTAATCCTTCACTGCCCCTCCTCAGGTTCACCATTGGCCATGCTGGATGCGGTTCAATATGAAAGCTTTTAGTTTTTATTTTTAAATCTTCCCCTGAGGATATTTTTTCCATTTGACCTTTTGAGAAACTGCCAGACTGTTATTCAAAGGAGGTGAGCCACTTACATTCTCAGTATCAGAACATGAATTCCATCCAGTTTGCCCACATCCATATCAACACTTGTGTTTTTAATTATAGCCATCATAGTGAGCAAGAAGTGGTACCCCATTGTGGGTGTTTATTGTATTTCCCTGATGATTAATGACGATCACCTTATCAGCTATTTGTGTATCTGTTTTGGAAAAAGTGGCTATCAAAAACCTTTATAGACTTCGTGTTCTTTAAAATAATGTTTTTATTGATTTCAGAGAGGAAAGGAGAGGGAGAAATAGAAACATCAATGATGAGAATCATTTATTGGCTGCCTCCTGCATGCCCCTACTGATGATCCAAGCCCAAAACCTGGGCATGTCCCTGACCTTGAATTGAACTGTGACCTTGTTTCATGGGTCCATGGACATGACCTCCTGGTTCACGGTTTGAAGAGCCACACCTGCGGGGCAAAGCTTTTATGGACTTATAAATTTGAGTTGTCTTTGTGTTGTTGAATTGTAAGAATTTGTGTATTCTATTCTGAATTCTAGTTTCTTACTGGTGACCATAAATGTGAAGTTTTTATTTGGTCTCTATTCCATTGATTAATGTTTCTTCTATGTCAGTACCACATGGTCTTATTTACTATAGTTTTGTATTATTAAAATTTAGCCCAATAAATTTGAAGATCTGATTGGCTTTATTGAACGATCCCATCTAGTAAATACAGAGGTGCTTCAGGAAGTAGTAGAAAATTAATATAGTATAACATGTCAATATAATTGAAAAATTAAATACAAATAAGTGGAAATGGAAGGGTTTTATAGGAAACTAACTGGCTGGGGCAAGAAAATTTTTTTGAAAAAATAATTCTTTATTGACAGGAATACTTAAGTCT
The DNA here is from genome assembly GCF_963455305.1 of Plecotus auritus. Taxonomy (NCBI): domain Eukaryota; kingdom Metazoa; phylum Chordata; class Mammalia; order Chiroptera; family Vespertilionidae; genus Plecotus; species Plecotus auritus. The sequence goes on along the minus strand of NC_137772.1, from coordinate 187,866,920 downwards.
CCCTCTTTCCCCCAGTGATCCCCTCTAGCCTCCCCTCTGCCCACCTCATCTTGGGGCAAGAAAATTAACAAAAGAAGGAAGGATTGTTTCAGACAAGGTTACCCGACTTTGGTATTTTCGGACAGATTATCTCCCTAATTTGTGATTACTTTCCCCTAGGGCTGAAACTGCAATTAAGACTTGACTTGGTGTCTTGGGGAAGTGGCTTAACATTTAGCCTTTTGATTCTTTTTGACAATACTAATCAGTTTCTAAGTTGAGAAGTATTACTTCTCCAACTTCATTCTTTTTCAAATTGAATGTTAGGGTCAGGTTGTAAGGCCGTGAAGACCCCTGGTGGGTCCTTTGGCAGAGCGACGACCCCAAATCAAACGCCGAACTCGAGTCTCGATGTAAAAACAAGAGGTTTCTTTATTCAAGCGCGGCGCAGGGACTCACAGGCAACAACTCTAACAAGAGGCTGCTGACTGGAGCCCTGAACCAGGGTTGGTTACAGGCTTTTAAAGGCAAAAAACCACACGCAGGTGGGGGGCAAGATAGAATGTTGACTTATTCTCACGGGAATGGTATGTTTTATCTCAACAGAAAACTTTGTGAAAACAAGAACTTTAACAGAAACCAGAAGCTAGGACGTTTACTGATAAGCGCTGAGGGGGAGGTCAGCATGCTCTTCTCTGGGAACAGAGCTGTGCCTGCTTTATTTTAACTTTTCCTGCACCTGCTCTGAGAGTGCATTCTTTCAAGGTTTTTAATTTCTGCAAAGAAATCTGGGATTTGGGTAAGGATTTCATAATTTGGAGAGTTGCTACCTTAACAGTATTAAATCCTCCAATCTATGAATGTGGATTTTCTTCTCCAGTTATTTAGGTCTTTGATTTCTTTTAGTAATGTTTTATAATATTCAGTGTATAAGGTTTTTACTTTTGTTAAGTTTGAAAGTTTTATTTTTAAATTCTCCCGTGAGGATATTTTTTCCATTGATTTCTAGAGAGAGTAGAAGAGAGGGGAGGGGGAAGAGGAAGAGACAGAGAGAAACATTGTAAGAGAGACACAGATTTGTTGCCTCCCACATATGACAGGTCGGGCCAGGATCTAGCCTAGGGAACCTGCATCGAAGGTATGTGCCCTTGACTGGGAATTGAACCCTAGACCCTTGGGTCCACAGTCTGATGCTCCAACCACTGGACCAAACAGTCAGGGGAAGTTTTTATTTTATCTTTTAATTTATTTATTTAAAAAAAAAAAGGTAGTGTAAACAAGAAAGTAGCACAAAAATACAGAGAAGACTGGTGATTACTACAGAGAAACTAAAGCCAGAGGATGTGAATTTGGGGAACACACACTCATGCACAAAGAGTGGCCTGAAGGGCAGAGGACAGGGCTTTTTAGAACTGGGGCCACGCCCTAAACACCAATGTGACGGGGGAAGCTATGATGAACTCCAGCTGTTCTCCCAAGAGAGTCCGCCCAATGAGAGTGAGCCTGGGATAAGTGCATTAATATGATAAGTGACTGGAGAGCACCCAAAGTCTTAGCATCTTTCCAGACCTCCCTGAGGCCTAGTTCACAGCCTGGCCTCCCTTTGCTGTGCAGCTAGAGAACATTGCTACTTAACTGCCCTGGCCTGGAATCCTGATTTCCTCCATTATGTTGTCACCATTCTATTGCCAACTCAAGGGTGCCAGTGCCTTTGGGCCCCGTTTGTGGTACTCACTCTCAGGACCCACTCTACTAGTTTGGCTAAAAAAAAAAACCCACCCCTCAGCTATAGTCGACTGCTGATCAGTAGAGTTCTCCCTATTTTCCTAAATGAATATCTCAGAGCTCTTAATTTCCTTCTCTGACACTCTTCAGTTCTTCCAGTTCCTTCATTATTTGGGATTTGGCAGTGGTCTCAGAGAACTTGTCAAGCAGGACTTCTATTTTCACCTGCAAGAGATTGTTCCGCTTCCGGAGGCACTGAACCTCCCTCTGGGCCACACTTCCACTAATCCCGGTCTCTGCTACCCAGTGGCCATTTCCACACTTCAGGCTTTGTCCCGTCAGGTTCATGGTGGGACTTCCATAGTCAAGGCCCAGTTCCACCTCACTTGTTTGTCTATGCGGGTTGGAGAGAGGCAGATTTCCGAGGGGAAGTCGTCTTTGGACTGGGTGTATTCCCAAAGAGGCATCTTTAGTGAGAATGCTTACAGCTTGGTGGTGGACGGGACAGTAGTGGGGACCAAGATGTTGAAGGCGTTTTAAGCTCTGCTATCATGTCATCCAAGACACAGTGGAAGGCGCCCTGGCATTGTTTTTGCTGACCCGTTGCAGGAGCCGCGTTTCCATTTTTTTTTTCATTGTTACTTTAAATGGAATATTTTCTAGATTAAATGTTTTATGGGAATACATTGGCTTTTGTACATTGAGCTTGTGTTAGACAACCTGGTCGAGCTAATTTTATTAGTTGTATTAGTTTTTTATTGGATTCCTAAACAGTTTTCTATATGCAAGGTGATAGATATCTTCTGCAAGGAGAGAGAGTTTTCCTTTTTCGTTTCTAGTCTGGATGTCTTTTGCTTTTCCTTTTCCTTTTCTGCCTAACTGCCCTGGTACAGTATTGATACTGGAACTGGTGAGTGGGAATTCTTCCCTGGTCTTGTCTCATGGAATCGAGGAATGAAGCAAGGACCAGAGGAGTTCAGGCAAGGCAGGAGTTTATTGCAGGCAAACACAGGCTCCCCACTCGGGAAGGGGACCCAAATGGATTGCCATTAAAGCATTCTGCTCTTTCCCCTTATATCTGATAAAAGCCCTTTCTTTGTGTGGCTCTGTGATTGGTTTCTGGCCTTTTTGCAGCATTTTATTTTGCACTTGCAAGAAAAACATCCTTGTCACAAAACATCCAATTTTTCTGGAAAACATTTTGTGGTTTCAGCTCCAGCTGTCACGTCCATGCGTCGTCCTAACACCCCTAATTCTTTCTTGCCTAATGCTGCTTCAAACTCCTCTATGAATAGAAGTGGCAAGAGCAGACATTATTATCTTGTTCCTTTCTTACAGGGAAAGCATTCAGTCTTTCACCATAAAGTATGAAAGATGTGGGTTTTTTTTGTAGATACCTCTTATAAAGTTTGGGTGTGTCCTAGCATGCTGCTCTCCCCAGATTACCTTCTGTGTCTACTTTCTGTGTTTTTATCATGAAGTGTTGAATTTTAACATGCATTGAATTTCATTCACATTAGATGTTGACTTCACTTGCTGTGCTGATTGTGTGCGTGTTTTTTTTCTTGGTTAGTCTAGCTAAAAAGGTTTACCAATTTAGTTGATCTTTTCAAAGACCTAACTTGTGGTTTTGAACCTCTTTTCTATTTTTGTGTTATTTTGGTGAAACTTTGACAGCAAAGATATAATATAGACCCAACAGGAAAAAAAAATATGCACAGGCAAATTCCATAGAGGTAAGGTGTCTGCTTCCAGCTTCTTGCTGCATGAGAATTGCATGGGCATACTTTTTCTGCAGCTGCAAACTGCAGGGGCACATGGACTCCAAAAGAAAACTCTTCAGGATCCCAAAGAACATTTGTTTATGTAGGTTACAACAATATTCACTACATTAGAAATGAAAACAGGAAATTTTAAAAATTATTTTATTTAAAAGTACAATAAAACCTTTCATGTTTATATAAATCTTTTCCAAAAATAATAGTGAAAAGAGTAGCATTGTTTTGTATTTTTGCAAATCTCTTCAATGCCACATGTAGTTTTGGTTAAAGTAGTTGAAAAGTATTTATTGAGTGATAGAAAATCATCTCAGGTAGGTGTCTGCTTCATTATGGTCCTAAAGATTCACTGCCACACTATTCTTACCTTTTAACCGTTTTTTTCCTGCATGACCATGTCATTGGACAAAGTATGTTGTGGCTAGGGTGACTTAGAGGATGTGATCAGTCAGTTTCACAGAGTGATTGCCATCCCTTCTCACCCAGCAAAACTTGTATAGCTCCCCTGTTTGTTAGGGAAGGAAGACAGTAGACCCAGGAGAGGGGAGGGTGAGAGTTCAACCATTAATCTAATTTACCCAAGGTTGTTGCCACCATCCTCAACGTAACTGCTGGCCGATGGGAGATCTTAATCCAAGGACACTTAAAAACTTTCAGCAGATGCTGACTTTGGGAGTGAATGTTCTTGGGATTTGTGTCTTTGGACAAAGCCCTGAATACCTCATCCTATTAGTCATGATTTTCTATGGTTCCTGATTAAGGAAAAGCAGAACACTCTTATATGTATTAACTAGGCGATAATTATGGCTCTGAATTTAACTAATTGCTGGATCTGTCATCCCTTACTTGATCCTGCTGACAAGAAAGGGTATTCTGTCCTATAGGTCTCTTCTGGTACTTAAGGTCCCTTTGTATCATTAATCTCAACATTCAGTTTTATGAAGTCTGGCTATTAACCCATCCCAATAAAATAACTATATTGTGGTTCTTGCTACCCTCTCAACAGAACCTGGACAACTGGAATGTGATCTATAGTGACGGGGTAACTAACAGGCAACAACAGTTTTAACAGATTTCTCTTCACTAGCATTTCAGCCTGTTAAATGGGAACTGATCACTTTTATGGAAAGAATTTTTCTATGTCAGGAGGTACAAAATTATTATTATTATTTTTTAAAATATATTTTATTGGTTTTTTACAGAGAGGAAGGGAGAGGGATAGAGAGTGAGAAACATCGATGAGAAAGAAACATCAATCAGCTGCCTCCTGCACACTCCCTACTGGAGATGTGCGCAACCAAGGTACATGCCCTTGACTGGAATCGAACCTGGGACCTTTCAGTCCACAGGCCGACGCTCTATCCACCGAGCCAAACTGGTTAGGGCAGGAGGTACAAAATTAGCTCACTCATTTTAATAAGTGATACTTAATATTCCTAATACAGGTTGTACCCTAACAGAATACTGCATCCTTATATAGCTTATACCTGGCTGCTAAACATGAATCCTTTACTTGCAGTTGTCAGAGAGATTTTTAGATGTTTGAGACCATAATGGATCATTTTTTTTTGAGTTGGGTACCTAAAATAAGTTACTAGGCAGAACTCCAAGGAAGGTTAACTGACTCATTCATGTATATTCTCTTATCTTTAATTCCCACTTTAGGAAATAACACAACTAGGAAATTAACTCTTGAACAACATGGGTTTAAACTGTGAAGATCCATTTATTTTTATTTATTTTTTTAATATATTTTATTGATTTTTTACAGAGAGGAAGGGAGAGGGACAGAGAGCTAGAAACATCGATGAGAGAGAAACATTGATCAGCCGCCTCCTGCACACCTCCCACTGGAGATGTGCCCGCAACCAAGGTACATGCTCTTGACCGGAATCGAACCCGGGACCCTTCAGTCCGCAGGCTGACGCTCTATCCACTGAGCCAAACCGGTTTCGGCTGAAGATCCATTTATACATGGATTTACTTTTCAACAAATAACAGTTTAACTTCGTAAGAATACAGTATATCATACATATGACATACAAAGTGTGTTGTTATTAGTAAGGCTTTTCAGTCAACAGTAGACTAGTTAAGGTTTTGGAGTCAAAAGTTATACTTGGATTTTCAGTTTTAGCGGCGGGGGGAGGAGTCAGGGCCCCTAACCCCTGTGTTGTTCAAGGGTTACCTAAAGTGAAAACATTCTTGCAGAATGGTAGTTGCATTGCTTTGCTAGCCAGTCATGATGGGGTATAATGATTTGGATACCTGGATTACTTAATCAGGAAAAAGAGATCAGTTTACTTCCCACTCCTGTTTTTCATGTGGCTCTCACTGGTGAACCTGCCTGGTATCTGGGACATACTTAGCTAGCAGGGAGTCTGGTTGTGGGCTGACCTCCAAGAAAGGCCTGGTCTTCCTGCTCAGAGTCGCAGTCTAGTCACTCAGCCTGGTGTTACCTAGGAGAAAGTATGAAATTAGAGTATTTGATTGAGTGGCCTGAGAATCTGAAGAGAGTAGCTGGATACATGCAAGATTGGAGACTAGAGGTAGGCAAACGGCTTCACCATGGTGCTCTGATAACCTTTGCCTTCCCATGGGCTGCATAGTTCAACTCGGTCTGACCCACAGCTTGGCAGAGGACCCTGCAAGTCCTCCCAGAACAAATGTTGATACGCAGCCTTGTGAGAAGTAGCCACAGTGTTGTTTCTTGTGTGCCTGCCTACTTTCAGTTGAGCACATGATTTTACCACCCTTGCCCTGGGGGGTGTAGTTGCAAGGCTATACAATGGCTACAGATGGCTCCTGCAGAGCCTGTGTTCTCATGAGCCCCTCAGTACGACCTTCTAGGACCTCTAGGACCAGAACACTGCTACTGGTTTTGCTGTTTGAGTAAGTAATAAACGGCATGTGAATCCCTTTGGTCTTTCTCCTTTCTATGTGGCAGTATGGAGAACCACCAACTTTACAGCTGTGATAGTAGGACTTCTAGCCCTGCTGAGCATAGTGATACTGCTTACGGAAGACTGCTTAACTTCATTTATTGTGACAATTAAATGTGATAATGTATTTAGAGCATTCAGGAAAGTTCTTGGCATATAGTAAGTTCTCAAGTGTTAGCTATTAGTATTAATGAAGTTGTTTTATAAATAGTGTTGTATTATAAATATTGTAAGATTTAGAATAGTCTTTAGTCTTCAAAGCCTATTTCAAGGACTGGTAACCTAACTTCTCTGATGATTGAGGATACAAAAACCCAGAGCTACAACAGGTTCAATAAATCACAATACTTTTGGAATTCCTGAAAAGTAGCTCTTATACTTAGAATGTTGGTGTTTGTGGTTTTAGTGAACTTTTTTTAATAGAGGTTTTTTAATATAGCTTTTTCCCAATGCAAATCAGTTTTTCAATGAAAAATGCTGGTTTTCCTTAATTTAAGCACATCAGTAGGCATACTCCAAATAAACTTTGGCTTGTGGAAGTTAAACATAATGGAAAATTTCAATTAAAAATGCCAAAACAGTCAAGCCTGCATGACTCAGTGGTTGAGCGTTGACCTATAAACCAGGAGGTCACGGTATGATCCCTGGTCAGGGCATATTTGCTGGGGTTGCTGGCTGGATCCCCAATGTGGGACGTGCAAGAGCCAATCGATGATTCTCTCTCATCATTGATGTTTCTATCACTCTCTCCATCTTTCTCTTTGAAATCAATAAAAAAAAATTTTTTTAAATGCCCAAACAGATTTTCTGTTGCTTTTCTTTTCAGTTGAGAAGTCTTATATCACATATGTTTTTTAAAGAAGGTATTGAAATACAGATGAAATCACAATTGGCATAGATGTGAAGAAGGGAGAGGCAGGACTGTTTCCCATCAATAAATTAAAATAAGGACTTCCTCAAATTTGGTTTGCAGCAACTACAGCTGTTTATTCATTCAGTAAACTTTCATTGAAGCCTGCTAGATATTGTCTAAATATGCATCTTTGTATTTGTTTTACCCCGAGTCAGTCTCTTTTTTTTATGCCTTCCACCTTGCCTATAACTTATTTTTTGCCTTGTAATTTTTGTAATAAGGCTGACCTAAAAAAAAAGGAAGCTGCTGGGCTGACAGTTTTTCAATTAAACCACATCCTTTGCTTTGCACGGATATAAAATATTTTAAAGTGAAAAAATATTTCACAGATCTTTTTTGTTGTTGTTAATCCTCACCTGAGGACATTTTTCTTTTCTTTTTTTTAAGGGAGAGTGGAAGAGAGGGAAAGACTGAGAGAAACATTGATGTGAGAGAAACATAAATTCGTTGCCTCCTGCACAAGCCCTGTAGATTGGTTGCCTCCTGCACAAGCCCCAACCAGGGTCCTGTCCCAGGGCCAGGGAGGAGCCTTCAACCAAGGTACTTACCCTTGACTGCAATCTAGTCTGGGACCTTTTGGTCTGCAGGCCCTGACATTTTATCCACTGAGCCAAAGCTGCTAAGGCAGTGGTCGGCAAACTCATTATTCAACACTGCCAAATATCAACAGTACAATGATTGAAATTTCTTTTGAGAGCCAAATTTTTTAAACTCAAACTATATAGGTAGGTACATTGTTATTAACTTAATTAGGGTACTCCTAAGCTGGCCTTTGCTAAAAACTCAAGGGGCTAAAGAGCTGCATGTGGCTAGCGAGCCGCCATTTGCTAACTACTGTTCTAGGGCCTAAGTCTCTTTCTTTCTTTCTTTCTTTCTTTCTCTCTTTCTTTCTTTCTTTCTTTCTTTCTTTCTTTCTTTCTTTCTTTCTTTCTTTCTTTCTTTCTTTCCTTCTTTCTTTCCTTCTTTCTTTCCTTCTTTCTTTCCTTCTTTCCTTCTTTCTTTCTTTCTTTCTTTCTTTCTTTCTTTCTTTCTTTCTTTCTTTCTTTCTTTCTTTCCTTCTTTCTTTCTTTCTTTCTTTCTTTCTTTCTTTCTTTCTTTCCTTCCTTCTTTCTTTCTTTCTTTCTTTCTTTCTTTCTTTCTTTCCTTCTTTCTTTCTTTCTTTCTTTCCTTCTTTCTTTCTTTCTTTCTTTCTTTCTTTCTTTCTTTCTTTTCTTTTTCTTTCTTTTCTTTCTTTTCTTTCTTTCTTTCTTTCTTCATGAATCTTCTCTCCCCACCCCATTGACCTCTCCCAGCCGTTTCCACCCCCCCCCCCAGCACATGTCCTCACCCCCTACTGTCTATGTCCATTGGTTATGCTCATATGCATGCATACAAGTCCTTTGGTTGATCTCTTACCCCCTTACCCCCCACCTTCCCTCATAGGTTGGACAGTATGTTCGATGCTTTTATTCATTATATTCCACAAATGAATGAGATCATGTGATATTTATCTTTCTCTGACTGGCTTATTTCACTTAACATAATACTCTATTTCCATCCATTCTGTTGCAAATGGTAAGAATTCCTTTTTACAGCAGCGTAGTATTCCCTTGTGTAGATGTACCACAGTTTTCTAATCCACTCATCTGCTGATGGGCACTCAGGCTGTTTCCAAATCTTACCTATGATAAATTGTGCTGCTATGAACATAGGGGTGCATACTAGGTATATTGGTTAATGTGGATTTTGTAATAAAAGAAAACATAATTTCAAGAGAAACATCAAAAGTGCTTTATTTAAAGTAATGTCCATTGCTAGCTACACATTTCTCCCATCTTTCAGGTAATTTGTGGATACCGTCCCAATAGAACTTTCCTTGTTTTGAGGCAAACCATGCAGAGACCCAATTTTCCACTTCTTCGTGTATTTTGAAGTGCTGCTCAGAAAGTGCGTGTGCCATCAATCAGAACAAGTGGTAATCTGAAGGAGCGAGGTCTGGTGAATACAGCGGGTGTGTTAATACTTCCCAGGCAAAATCTTTTAATGTGTCTTTAACTGGTTTTGAAGTGTGTGATGGTGCATCATCATGAAGCAAAATTACTTTGCCTTGTCTTCTGGCACATTGTGGTCGTTTCATGATCAAAGTGTGGTTCAGATTGATTATTTGTTGTTGGTATCGATCAGTATTAATGGTTTCACCTGGTTTTAGAAGCTCATAATACACCACACCTTCCTGATCCCACCAAATGCAATGCAGAGCATTGTCTTCTTTCCGAAGTGATTTGGTCTTGCAGTCCATGTTGACGGTTGACCTGGATCAACCCATGATTTTATGCATTTGGGATTCTCAAGATAAATCCACTTTTCACAATTTGATGCAAAAAAGACTTTCTTTTTGTGCTGTTGAAGCGACATTTTACCGATGACTTTTTGGTTTTCCATTTGTCTTTCGTTCAGTTGATGTGGTACCCATTTTCCTTTATTTTATTTTATTATATTTTAAAATATATTTTTATTGATTTCAGAGAGGAAAGGAGAGGCGGAGAGAGAGACAGACATCATTGATCGGCTGCCTCCTGTACACCCCACACGGGAATCGAGCCCACAACCCAGGCATGTGCCCTTGACTGGAATTGAACCTAGAACCCTTACCAGCTATGTCCCATTCTCCTTTCTTTAAAATCTTTCCCATTGCTTGTAGACGATTGGAAATTGTTTGCTGAGCAACTTTTAATCTTTCTGCAAGTTGTTTTGAGTTTGACATGCATCTTCATCCAATAATGCTTGTAATTGGTCTTCAAACTTTTTCTGTTGATCTGGACGTTCTTTGTCTTTTACATTGAAATCATCACTTTTAAAGCGTTTAAACCAGCGTTCACAACTATCTTGAGATGGAGCATGTTCACCATAAGCTTCCCAAAGTATGTGATAATTTTTTCTTCAAAATAAGGTAATGAATTAAAACTTCCCGCAAATGCTCTCTTTTTGTCACGAAATTGGACATTTTTAGCGTAAAGTATCTATGATGCTAATACCTTCAGAAAATTTGACATACGAAGTTTTGAAGCTTGTTGCCAATACAATAAAATAGCATACATATCAGATCGCATACACACACACACACACACACACACACGTAACTCCATCTATTGAAAAAAATCCACATTAGTAATGGGTACACCTAGTATATCCTTTTCTGCTTTCTTGGAAATATATTCCGAGAAGTGGGATTACTGGAGCAAATGGAAAATCTACATATATTAGATTTTAGTAGATTCAGGTCTTCATTTATAGCAGCTATTCACTTCCTTTTTTTCCCCTGCTTCACAAATTAATTTGCAGTTTGGAGTTCCCACTTTGGTATTCACAACTTCTGAAGGTAAAATAATATATATACGTGTGTGTGTGTGTGTGTGTGTGTATCAATGATGAAAGGGAATCATTGTTAGGCTACCTCCTGCATGCCCCCTACTGGGGATTGAGCCCCCAACCCAGGCATGTGCCCTGACTGGGAATTGACTGTGACCTCCTAGTTCATATATCTGATGCTCAATCTCTGAACCACACCAGCTGGGCTCACAACTTCTTCTAGTTTGGCTTTTAGTGATTAGCTTTATTGCCAGTTTTCTCATAGGAAGTAAAAGTAATAATATACAAGTTTGAAATTCTGAAACTGTCAGACCTAAAGATAGACTTTGTCTATTTCTAGCATGCAGGATTTTTTAAAGTGAAAAATTTAAAGGCCTTTTTATGACACAAAGGATATAACCATGAATTCTCTCTTAGGAGTATGTGAATTATGCCTCTGAATTTGCAAGAAGTACTTGCCTCCCAGGGAGGGATGCCACATCTAATCAGCATTAACATAATAATATTACCTATTCTGTTAACTGTAAAACCTACTGTCAGAAAGTTGGGGTTAGTAGAGCCAAACTTTAATATTTCTAGAAAAACCAATTTTAAATATAATGTTACATGCAATAAACATGAATATTGCAAGAAAAACGATTTTAAGTATAATAATGTTACATGCAATAAATATTAATATTTCAAGAAAAAGAAGTATAATAATATTACATCACAAATAGAGCCAAACTGTGTACAAACAATATCTAGGATTATCATTTAAGGTTCACTAATTTACCTATAGCTAAGTCAAAGCGAGGATGTTCCCAGGAGAATTTACTGCAACAATGTAAGATTCCAGTGTTCTGATGTTTTGATGGCACCTGTTCCCATTACTGGGTTTCTGGCTGACCCTTTTACCAGTTGACAAGAGTTGAACTATTGGATCCAGCCCACAGTAACTACTAGAGAGGATGGAGCCTTAAACCTACATGCCACCAATAGGTCACTGACTTACAATTCACTTTATTGTTTTATTTTTACTGTTTTTTTAATAAGAACATTTATTTATAAAATCACAGGTAGAAAAAGTAATTCCTTGAATAAGTGGGATTAGGAAACAAGTTATAGAGGCAAAGGACGGTCACTTGGAGCTTGAGAGTGAGGAAGTTAATGGTACCACAGGTATAATGGGGTGAGGGGAGGTGAGAGATAAGAAAAGGGAAAGGTGGATTTAGGAGTGTATAATGTGTTCAAAACTTCTATTTTTCTTTTTATTTATTTTTTATTGATTAAGGTATTACATATGTGTCCTTATTCTCCATTACCCCCCACCTCTCTATTTTTCTTACTGATTTTTGTTGCCCTAACGAGTTAGGCTCAGTGGATAGAGTGTCGTCCTGAGGACTGAAGGGTCCCAGGTTAGGTTCGATTCCGGTCAAGGGCATGTACCTTGTTTGCGGGCACATCCCCAGTAGGGGGTATGTAGGAGGCAGCTGATCGATGTCTCTCTCTCATCGATGTTTCTAGCTCTATCCCTCTCCCTCCCTCTCTGTAAAAAATCAATAAAATATATTTAAAAAAAAAAAAGAAAGGGAAAGGTGAATATAGGAGTGTATAATGTGTTAAAACTTCTATTTTTCTTTTTATTTATTTATTTATTATTGATTAAGGTATTACATATGTGTCCTTATTCCCCCATTACTCCCCACCTCTCTAATTTTCTTATTTTTTTTTCTGCCAATTTGTTGAAAGGGGGAAATGGAAGTCTTGGGACTCTGAATTACTACTTCTCCCTTGTTTATATTTCTGATTCTTGTATTTTAATGCTCTGTTAGGTGCATATTTGTTTATAATTGTGATATTTTCTTGGTGGCTTGACTCTTGTATGGTTATAAAATGTCTCTTAATCTCTAATAACATTTTTTTTGTTTTATTACATTTTGTCTGATAATTAATAGTCATTCTCCTTTTTTACTTTCAACCTACTTGTATCTTTGGATCTAAAGTTTGTCTATTGGAGACAGCATATCGTTGAGCTTTTTATTTTTAAATGGAGAGAGATAGAAACATCAAGGATGAGAGAGAATCATTGATTGGCTGCCTTCTGCACACCCCCTACTGGGGTTGGAGTCTGCAGCCCCAACATGTGCCCTTGGCTGATTCAAACTCGGGACCTGTCAGTCCTCAGGTCAATACACTATCCACTGAGCCTAACCAGCTAGGGATAAAATTATTTTCAATGTAAATAAAATTTTAATAAAATGAGGTAGAATTACTGGGCAATGTTGAGTGTTTTTGTTTTTTTTTTAAAACATTTTTATTGATAACAGGAAGGGAGAGGGAGAGAGAGATAGAAATATCAATGATGAGAGAGAGTCTTTGATTGGCTGCCTCCTGCACACCTCCTACTGGGGATTGAACCCACAACCTGGGCATGTTCCCTTAACTGGAATTGAACCTGTAACATTGTGTCCACAGGCCAACACTATACCCATTGAGCCAAACTGGTTAGGGCCAATGTTGAGTTTGATCTTTATGTTCTTGAAGTAAAATTAGTCTGCTGGCTTAAGTGATTTCTTTTTGTTTTCTCCAGAAAACTTGGGCTGCTCCTCTGTAGAGGAGATTCATAGTTCATTCATAGCTGGAGTTTTTCAGGTGAGTGCCACTGTTGCAATAGCTGAGGGTTTGATAAGGGATGCAGGCAAGGTGGAGATTTTCTGGCAAAATGATTTCTTTTTTCCAAGAGAAATTACAACAATAGACTGGAAATCTATCTCTGATGAAGTCTATTTTTTGCATTTCCATGTAAACAGTATAAGAGTAAGTACATTGTATTCAAAAGTAGAGACTGCAATAAAAAAATTCAGAAAACAACTCCTTCCCTCTAATTTCAGGGATCCTTTTGCAGGCCTTAAGTGTCTTCTGTCTCCTCAAGGAGAGAGAAGGGGTAAAATATGCCAAAGTACACATAAAGGTCATTTCTCTTCATACCCATATGATATGTCTGTATTAGGCTGCTAGGCTGCTCTAGCAAAATAACCACAGCCTGGATGGCTCAGTTCTAGAGCCTTGATGCATAAAATCAGGTGTTTGTTTTCTCCTGAGGTCTCTCTCCTTGGCTTGCGGATAGTCACCTTCCCTATGTGACCTCATGTCAACTTTCCTTTATGTGCATCCACTTAGTGTTTTCTCTTATAAGGACACTGGTCCTGTTGGGTTAGGGATTACCCTAACAATCTCATTTAACATTAATTACCATCCTAAATGCCCTATCTTCAAATGCAGTCACAATGGGGTTTAGGCCTTCAGTCATGTATCTAGGGCTACACGCAATTCAATTCATTACAGACAACCCCCAAATTCAGAGATGGGAGAATTTATTGGGTATCAATAACTTTTTAGAAGTGTTGCTTTTAATTTTGAATTATACTTTTACCTGGTCAATCAGTTATCTTATTAAGGACCTTTACTAGGAGAACACATGTAAGGAATACATAGATTTTTCTCCTTATATTTTGTTCAGACCGTGAATCTTATTTTTCTTGAGTTTAGTGAATAAACTACAACCCATTCTGTCATCTGATCTTGTTCCAATTCATATCCATACATATAAGTTTGTCTTTGTTTTTCTTGCCTTTTTTGCATTTCCATGTAAATTTTAGAATCAGCTTATAAATTTCCACCAAAATAAATATCCTGAGGTTTTTACTTGGATTGCCTTGAATCCTATTAATAAAAGCCTATGTGGTCGTGATACCCTCACTCCAAAACGAGCGATCACCAGGAGGCTGTGTGCACAGTGGGTGTGCTTGGTTGGGTGGGGCTGGATGCGTGCAGGTGGGTGGGGGCTTCACACTGAGTGTGTGGTGTAGAGGTGGTTCCCACGTCTCTGCGTGGTGCGGAGGTGGCTCTGGCCTACCTCTTTGGGGCAATCCATTGAAGAGCCCTGGACGGGTGGCTGGGGCCTACCTCTTTGGGGCGATTGATCACCGGGCTCCCACACTGTGAGAGGGCACAGGCCAGGCTGTGGGCTGCCCCCTCCCCCCAGCCCCCAGTGCATGAAAGCCTCTAGTTTATAGGTAAATTGTTGTCTCCCTAGTTGTCTTCAAATTTTTGAATATGGCTTATCCTTACACTTAAATCTTTGTTATATTTGTCAGATCTGCAAAAAATGTATTTTTTAGTGTGCCTGGGAATTGTAGTAATTAGTTTGTACACCATGATATGAAAAAGGTTAAAATCGCAGGTCTAGAGGTATATACAATTGGATTTTCGATGTAACTTCTATGAGTAGTCAGGTTTGTTTTTCTTAGCTTTTGCTTTCTAGGCTTTCTGGTCCAATAATGGGATGATAGTGACATCTTTGTCTTACTATCTAAAATTTTGAAACTACCATTTATCAAAATTTAATAAATTTTTATTCCTGGTTTGATATAATTGTTCTTTTAATGAATGGATATTGAATATTATCAAGTTCTTTCCATCTATTGAAGTGATCTTTTTTTTAAAAAAAATTATTGTAATGTGATTACTTTGGTTAATATTCAAATGGCAAATCTTGTGTTCCTAAAACCCAGTTTAATCATGATGTGTTATTCTTTCATATGTTACCCCATATGGTTAGCTAACATTTGCTTAAGATTTTTACAGTTGTCTTTTTTGATGGAGATTGGCTTGTTAATTTTCCTTTTTAGCTTTTGGTATGCCAGACTTATTAAATGAGCTGTAAAATAGCCCCTCTTTTTTCCTTTAAAAGAGGTTATATTGGATTAATGATTCTATAAATTATTGTTAGAATGCTCCAATAAAGACAAATGTTAAAAGAGATGGTATTATGTCAGCTGGTAAGGTGTGTTTTTAAAGGAATGTCTTATTTTCACCTAAATTTTGAATGTATTGGAATATAGTTACTTACAGTAAATATTTATAATTTTAATGTCGCATGGTTTAGTGATAGCCTTCTTCTCTAATATTGTGTTGTCTCTTTCTCATGGTCAGTGTTGTCAGAGCTGAAGCTTAATGATTTTTTTTTTAAAGAATCAGCTTGAGTTTGTTGAATCTCTGTATTTTTGTTAATTTTTTTGTTTATTTTACTGTCTTATTTCATTTCTGTGGTTTAATTCTTGGTTCTTTTGATGTGCCAATTATTTCACAGTTTCTTTGTTTTAGTCTGTTTAATGTTATAAATTATCTTCTGGTCTTTTCTTTCTTTTTCTTTTTCAAAAATTTTTTATTTTTGAAAGTATTACTTAGGTCCTTTTCCCCCCCATTAACTTTTTCCAACCCCTTGCAATCCCCCCTCCCTCAGTCTTCAGGTCTTACGTGAACATTGGGATGATAGGAGACTGTTATGAACTAAATTGTGTTTCCAAACCCCCAGCCCTAACATCCAATGTGATTGTATTTGGAGTTGGGCCTTTTAGGGATGTAATTAAATTTAAATGAGGTCACAAGGGTAGGTCCTTAATCCAAAAGGACTGGTGTCATTGTAAGTAGCATAAGAGATGCCAGATTCATTCTCTGTCTGTCTGCCTGTCTTTTCCCTCAAGTGTATCAAGCATTCTTTATTTCTCAATTATTTTGCAATTTGTAGTTATCTTTGGTCCATAATTTCTAGGTTAATTCCACTGAATTAATCTGAATCATTTTTAATCCTTTGAAATTTGAGATTTATTTGTGGCCTAGCCATATGATTAATGGTAAAAATTCTTGTGCACTTGCAAAGAATGTATATTCTGAAGTTGTTGGGTATAAATATGTTTAAGTCAAGGTTGTTTAATTTTATTTTACCTGTCTTTCTCCTATCATGTAGTTTGGTTATGATGGAGCCTCTTACCTTCAATTTGTAATGCAATAAAGGAAAGTGCAATAAATTTACAAGGTACACTTGTATTTAGTCAATAGAGTACTGTTTAAATGGTGGTGCAGCCATAAAGTAAAATGTTATCCAGACAATGAGGTAGATGTATTAGTGAAATGATAAGATATCCTTGGTATAGTAATGAAAATCAGGCAAATTGTAGGCAAGAGTTTGGTAGGATTCCATTTGTTTTTAAAAAAGGAGGCTTCATTTATATTTTAGTGTTTTATTTTTTTAATATGTTTTTATTGATTTTTAGAGAGGGGGGAAAGTGAGAGGCGTGAGAAAAGAAAGGGGGGAAGAGAGAGAAACATCAAGTGGTTGCCTCCCATCTGCACCCCTCATTAAATAAGCTGTGTAGTATCCCTAGGCATCAAGCCTGCAACCTGATTTGATATGCTATGACCAGGAATTGAAACAGGAACCTTTCAGTGCATGGGCCAACTCTCAAATCAAGTCAGCCACACCAGCAAGGGCTATGTGTTAGTGTTGTGTTTTTTTTAGTGTATCAAAATTTTCTGTAAGAGATGGTGTGACAGCTGATAATCACTTATGGTGTATAGAAAGTAGTGATAGATAGTAACATTTTCTGTCTTTTTAAAATAGTGAATGTGGATTACTTAGAATAAAGAGATACTTGAATCACCACTTAAATGTAACAAAGTATTAACTGTAGTGTGTAGGATGAATTCCTGTTAAATATCCTAGAAATATTTTTGACATTTACCATGTTTATTGTTGCATCCTCCTTTGCTGTTTCTCTTTCGGAAATTAAAATGAGGATTTGTCTAATCAGAATGTTGAGGAAATATGATAGGTATAGTGAGCATTGGTACTCAGGTAAACTAATTTTAAAAGAATTTCTGTCCAGGCAAACAGCTCAATAATAAAAGGCCTTTATTTTTTACAGATTCCTCACATTCAAAAAACCTGTTTTTTAATACACTTCTACTACTTCTAATCAATCAACAATGGATTGGAATGCAAAAACGAAAAGTGTCACCTTACCACCAATGTATCCTAAAAAACAGCCATCTTTTTTGGAGCCGAGTATAATAAACACACCATCTCAAGTACCTTTAAACCCTCCTGGAAGTAACCACCCTGCATGCATGTTTCTGAGTAACTCAAATCCAGTTTCACAGTCAGCCCTCAACATCAGAAATACAGCTCCTCAACAAATCTCTGCTTCTGATATGCATAGTAGGACAATTTTTGCCTCACAAGCTTCAGTGGAAAGAAAAACATATGCAAATGTAAAGGGACCCAATCAACTAAATAATAGTTTGCAAATGTCTCCAGGAGTTGCACAAAATGTGTGGGCAAGCTCACCAGTGAGTAATTCTATGTTTTCTCATACAGGGGCAGCTGTTTCTCAACCAACTAGTTTTAGAACTAATCCACCAAATGTAAATGCACTACAGAATCAATTTGTATCATCAGAAATCTATTCTAGGCAAGGACAGATGGTCCCTTCTAATTCTGTAAGAGTTCCTGTAACTTATCACGGAAACCAGAGACTTACCTCATCTTTATCAGAGCAACAGGCTGACTGGGCACAACAGTATACATCCAATGGACTGACTTGTGCAGATTACAGACCACATCCAGAGCAATACAGTTATCCACCACAAAGCTTGTTGCATAGTCCTGCTCTTCAGAAACAAAATCCTATGCCACTTACATCAGTACAAGTTAAAAATAGTCATCCTTCAAATTCTGCACTGACATTACAGTCAAAGCAGACTGCACCTTTACCATCCTATCAAATTGCAGTTCTTCAGACTGAAAAAAGACTTCCTGCTCCTTATGACTGTAGATATATAAGCCAAACTTTGCAAAATACTCAGCATGTTATTACTCACTCTTCTAGCGATATTCCTCAGAGTCAAGAAGCACACATTTCTGAAATAAGGAAAGACTTTTGCAGGGGCTTTCAACAGCAAAACCTCAATGAAAATGTAAGCATGATTGGAAATTTTTGTAACGTGAAAGTAAATACTAATATCAATCAGCCTTTTAATGGCTCCACTAGATCTTCTGTGGATGGTGTTCAGATTCTTCCTCAAAATAATCAAGAAGAAAGAGTAGATTTTTGTAATCTGACTTCAAGTCAAGTACCAGACACAAGTCTTGCAAAAGAAAAGTTAGTGAAAGATATCAAACAATTAGTAGAAATAAAAAAAAAATTTTCTGAACTGGCAAGGAAAATTAAAATTGATAAAAATGTTTTAATGTCATCAGGTTGTATTAAAGCTAATAGTGAATCACCTCAAAATTCTGAAATTTCTCTGAAACAAACTGGCAAAATCCAGTTTGGACCACAGGTAACCCCAGCCACTCCAGAGACTGTAGAGGATAAATCACCAACACCAGTGGAAATAGAAAAAACTAATAGAATGCACAGTACATTGAATTCTAATATTCAAGAGACCAATTGCAGAAATTCTCAACAGGTTAATTCCATTTTACTAAATTCTGTGCGTTCGGGAAAGTGGCCAGTGCCAGACCAGTTACATAATTTAAAAGATAGCACTTCTTTTAAGATACCAGCTATGGAGCAAACCCAGTTTTCATCAGGAAATGCAGTCAATGTTGAAGAAAATGTGCAAACAAATTCTGAAACAATTTTAGTTCCTCAGTCTATGGCCTTTGAGTCATATGCTTCAAAATACCTAAATGAAAATAGGCTACTTATCAATATCCTTACACATGGAGATGAAATTGAGAAAAGGTTAATGAAAGATGGTTGTGAAACTATTCAGGATTCTAAACCACACCGTTCCGAAATGAATGTCAATACTCAAATCGCTGATAACCAACTGAACTTGAAAACCATGGAAACTCCAGGCTCTTGTAATATAAATGCCAAGATATCAGAAAATTCTTTTTGCCTTAACCATAATTCATCCCCAACTGGAGTAACTCTGAATGCTGATAGTCATTCTTTGGAATTGTTAGCAACTTGTCTTAATCTGTGGAAAAAACAACCTTCCAAACCTACAGAAAAAAAGCAGTATAATGAGTTAAACACACACAGAACAGCAGTTGGAATCTCGAAAGCTGGGGAAATTTGTGGTAAAACTCCAGTTTCACTTGTGGGAAATTCTCCAAATAAGATGGAAAACTGCTCACAAGTTACAACTCTGCCAATGGTAGTGCAAAATTATGAATTATCAGGTGCAACTACTATAAAGGGAACAGAACTTCAGGTTGCTGTGGTGTCACCCTTAATTTCAGACATCAAAACATTGCCTGTCAAAGGAATATCACCTGATCCTTTACCTGAAACAGCCTATCCAGTTATTAAAGAAGGAAGCGTTTGTAGTTTACAGAATCAAGGGGCAGAAAACACAAGAGTGACTGCTGTTTTGAAAGTGAATGAACCAGTTACAAGTATAACAAAAACCACTAAGGTTTTCCCACTAATTCAGAAGGAAAAGGAAAATGCATCAATTAATGGTAAATCAGAAGGTGTACCTAATAACAATCAAGGAAATCTGATAGAATCTGAACCAGATACTCACTGTCCTGTGAGTTATCCAGCCTCATCTAACTCAAGAGACAGTGATACTGTGAGTAGTGAGTCGTTGCAGATTGATAATATATGTTCTCTTGTTGAAGGTGATACATCTTATAATTATCAAATAGCAAAGATATTCAACCCACCTCCTATTGAAAAGATTGAGCCACAGAAATTGTTACCTAATCTCCAAGTGATTAGTACTAAAAAAGAACAATTAGACAGTATCACTGAAAAGATAGAGCTTGGTTTACAAAAAGATAACTTACAGTATACAGATGTTTTATGTAAAATATCTGATCAATCAAAGTCACCACAACCTCCAGAGTCATCATTCTTGAAGCATGCTGACTCAAGTAGTGAAAATCCAGAGGAAAGCAATTTCAAGCATTATACTAAAAAAGTAAGCACAGCTAAAGATATGTGTTCATCAGCTGCTTTTTATCAGGACAGTAACCCTCAGGAAATTAATGTGTCCTGCAATCACACTGCCCAGGATCCTGCAGTAAATGAGATTCTTGATAACACATCTATCTTCTTCCCACACAATCAGCTTTCAGAACTTTCAAAAGAATTTCCCTATGGTATTGAACCTGTGAACACTCATGAAGATTCTCCAGCACAGCAAATAACAGAAGCAAACTCAAAAGATGAGTCCTGTGATAAAACCAGCTGTGACTCCAAAGATGCAACTGACCAGATAAAGATTACAATATTAAACTCAGAGCAAATGAAAGAATTATTTCCTGAACAGAATGATGAACCTTGTGAAGTAGATAAATTGACACAATGTGAGAAAGAAAACCCTGTCATAAAAAAAACCCAATGTGACTCGCCAGTTCATACAGATGGTTCTAATTTTGTAATGGATTCAGAGAAAGACGATGTCCGTTGCTGTGCATTGGGTTGGCTCTCTAATGTTTATGAAGGAGTTCCTCGGTGCCAGTGTAATTCCATCAAGAACTTGACTTCAAAGGTCGAAAACGGGAAAGATCAGTGTTCTCTGGAGACCAGCAGTTGTAAGCAAGGAGAGAATACCTCTGATAAAGATGATTCCATAGTATTTAAGAGTTCTCCAAATAATCCAAAGATTG
Source organism: Plecotus auritus (assembly GCF_963455305.1). Classification (NCBI taxonomy): domain Eukaryota; kingdom Metazoa; phylum Chordata; class Mammalia; order Chiroptera; family Vespertilionidae; genus Plecotus; species Plecotus auritus. The sequence continues at coordinate 187,845,782 of NC_137772.1, read as the reverse complement.
CTCTAACTTTTCCGATTGGGAAAAACCCTTTTTCTGAAACAGAACAAGGTAGGACTCTGAAAGATATATCCAAACCAAAATATAGCTCATTAAGGACAGAACAAGAATTAACTGGTCCATCTTTATCTAAAGGGGTTAAAAAACCAGATTCCTTAAAATGTCACATAAGGAAAGGAAAACTGAAATTTCATGAGATAACTTTTCACTCTATTGATAAAAGAAAGTTTTCTGAAGAGAACTCACAGAGAAAGATCATAGGACCAAATTCTAGTCCACCTAAAGCAAAGCCAGGTTTCTGCACAAATAATAAAGATTTGCATGTAAAGAATGGTTCTTTTGTACAGGAAATAGTGCCAGAAGAGAGAAAATTGGAAACAGGTGATCATCAGCAAAAAGATTCAGCGAAAAGGAAGTTAGGTGAAGGGAGCATACTTAATTCAGAGATAAAGAAGATGAAGTATTTTAAACAAGATGAAAATAAAAATGGAGGTGTTACTTTGGAAACGGGTACTGTTTTGTCAAAACCCGATGAAAGAGCCAAAGTTAAAGAAAAGACAGTACCTGATGTTAAATCAGGCTCTTCGTCTAAGGATGGTTTGCCTAAAGTTGTTAAAGTTATAACGCTAGAGCAGTACTTGCAAAGGCAGAAACATAAAGAAGCAATGCGTGTCAAAGCATCAAAATTAAATTGTGAGAAAAGTATACCATGTGACTCTCAATCCATGAGGTCCAGTAAACTTACTATGCAAGTAGAGAGTTGTGGGAAATCAAATGAGATACACAGCAGTGTGCAGACATCTGAAGAATCATTAAGTATTTGTTCAAGCCAAGATAAAAAAACAAAAATCCACCATTCTGAGGTGTCTAAATCATACCTTTTGGGAAGTGTTAAAGAAACTGTTGGTGGAAAGCAACCTGATAAAATGTTCATTGATAAAACAAAATTAGATAAAAATTTAAACATAAACAATGGAGTTGAACCCAGCCATTTGTCTCCCCAAGCAAAGGAGCAAAGGAAACAATATCTGAACAGAGTTGCATTTAAATGTATTGAACGAGAGAGCATTTGCCTCACAAAACTTGAGAGTTTACCGAAAAATGTTAATAAAGAGAAGAGAATGGAAAATAAACCACAAAGCTCTTTACCTAAGAAAAATAACACAGAAAAACAAAGCATGCTGGAGTTTAAATTATGTCCAGATGGGCTGATTAATAAGAAGACAAACTCTACTGAAGAACAGAAGGATCTGCAGCCTTGTCCTAGGAAGGAGCAAACCCCTATGCAAGGTCCAGTATAATAGTCCTCTGAATTTTGAAATTTTGATTTAAACGTTAGGAGATATGTAATCATTATTAGTGATAGCTTTTACCATTTTTGAAAAAGTTGTTTGCTGATGTCACTATAGTTAAAGTGTTAACATCCAGTATACTCATAAGAGGGAGGCATGTGGAAGCAGAAGTGTCATCAAACCCAGGGTGACAAATACGACTTGTCATTACTATTGGTTAACTGAATTATAGAATTTTCTATGTAGTATGGGAGGAAAGGAGAAAATAGATGACTAATCATTTGTGGTAGTATGCAAACACTTATTTAGGACTTTTGAATATTATGTAAAAAGTATTGTGCTGAAAAATTCAGATGGAAAAAGTGACGGATCTGAATGGAAATGTTTCTCTTCTGCTTTTCAGACAGTATCTGTTAAGGTGCATTATAGGCACGTTTTCTTAGAGTGTCAGAGAGGTATTTTAAAAGTATGGGTGATTTAACTTAATGCTATTAATCTGGTACATAGAATTTGAGGCATGGATGTAATGTGAATCTTGAAAGTGGGTGGAGGCAATGTGAATTACGTTTCTGTCATGTGCCCTTTAATACCTTGAGATGTGATGGTGTTCAACCCAAGTGGAAGTCATTGCATAGTGAAGGTGAACTTTTAAAGTAAATTGTTTTTCAAATTTGAGAAAAATAGGCACTTAAAATATGAGAAAGAATTTTCCTGGTGCCACCCCCTCCCTTTTAAAAAAAATTCTCACCTGAGGATATTTTTACATTGATTTTTACAGAGATTTGAAGTGAGGGGTAAAGAAGGAGAGAGAAAAATCTATGTGAGAGAGACACATTGATTGGTTGCCTCCCGAACCTGTCCTGACTGTGGCTGGGGTTTTGAGCCTGCAACCGAGGTATGTGCCCTTCACTGGAATCAAACCAGAACTCTTCAGTCCATGGCCGATGCTCTATCTCCGGAGCCAAACCAGCTAGTGCTCTTGAGCCCTTTTAGAGTGATGTGACTATAATAATACCTTTTAGTCTTAATCTGATATTTCTTCATTGTAGTATTAAAATTGGTGAATAACAATATCTAGACATCTCAAAATGAATACTTAAATAGTTACAGGAATAAAAAGTTCCAAAGAAGATTGGATAAAAGGTGCACCTGAGGAGAAAAGGATTCCAGAAGCCAACCAAGAAATAGGTAAAATCATAATCTATTTAATATTTTTCTTTATTTCTCTGTAAGTCTGTCATATATAAGCTGGATTATATTTGTGGTACTATTGTGAAGTTTTATTTTTATTCATATTCATTTAAAAATGATTCAGGAGTCTGTAACTCAGAGCCGTTGTTGGTTCGGTTCCGGCGCCTCCACTCCAACACCCGTGGGTCTCTTCTGTATGCAATGGATGGCATTGTCCTAGACAAAGCAGCTGGTACAAAGCGGGGACCTGATGAGCTATCCTCTGCCTGCATTACTACAGGACCTAACTCAGCTTCCACAGCAAATGGAAATGATAGGAAGAAGTTTAAAGGTGACAGCAAGAAGTTGAAGTTGAGAGGCGATAGCAAGAAGTTGAAGGTAAAAGGTGAGAGCAAGAAATTGAAAGGTGACAGCAAGAAGTTGAATGGTGACCATAAGAAGTTGAAAATTGACAGCAAGAAGTTGAAGTTGAAAAGTGATAGAGAGAATTTGAAATTGAAAGGTGACAGCAGGAAGTCGAATGGTGACAAGAAGTTTAAAATTGACAGTGAGACATTGAAGTTGAAACTTGACTGCAAGAAGTTGAAGTTAAAAGGTGATGGCAGTAAGTTGAAAATTGACAACGAGAAGTTGAAATTGAAACTTGATTGCAATAAGTTGAAGTTGAAAGGTGATGGCAATAAGTTGAAAGGTGACAGAAAGAAGATTAACAGTAAGAAGTTCAAATGTGATAACAGAAGTTCAGGTGTTCCCTCCCGAGTGATCTGCATCGGGAAGCTCCCCGGGGATGTCACTGAGGACGAGGTCATTTTTCTGGGACTGCCCTTTGGGAAGGTCACCAACCTCCTGATGATGAAATCGGCAAACCAGGCATTCATTGAGATGAACACAGAGGAGGCTGCCATCACCATGGTGAACTACTATACCTCCATGACACCCATGCTTCGAGGCCAGCCCATCTACATCCAGTTCTCCCACCACAAGGAACTGAATACCAGAAGGTCACACAACCAGGCCCAGGTCCAGTCAGCCTTGCAGGCTCTGAACTCCGTTCAGTCCCGGAACCTGGCTCTGGCTGCCTCAGCTTGTGCTGTGGGTGCAGGCACTATAGATGCAGGTCCTGTGGGTACTGTGAATGCGGCCGCTGTGGATGCTGGAGCTGTGAATGCTGTGGATGTAGGGGTGGGCCCTGTTGGCTCAGTAGCTGTGAGCTCAGGCTCTCTGGGAACGGGTGCTGTATCCTCAGGCACTGAGGATGTAGGGCCTGTGGGCGCAGCTGCTGTGGATGCAGCTGCTGTGGATGCAGCTGCTGTGGATGCAGCTATGGAGATGACTGCCCAGAGCCCAGTGCTCAGGATTATCATAGAGAACCTCTTCCACCCATTCTCCCTGGACATGCTTCACCAGATCTTTTCCCATTTTGGCAAAGTTTTGAAAATCATCACTTTCACCCAGAACAATACATTCCAGGCACTGCTGCAGTATGCTGAACCGTTGAGCGCTGAGCTTGCAAAGGTGTTTCTGGACAGTTGGAACATCTTTGGTTGCACAGTTCACATCAGCTTTTCCACCTCTTCCATCCTCAATGTGAAGTACAACAACAGCATGAGCCGAGACTATACCTATCCTGACCTGCCCTGCTGTGACAGCCAGTCCTCACAGGACCAAGCCATGGCCTCAGCCTTCAGTCCTGCTCCAATAATGTCAGCCCCTCTGAAATCAGGAGCTGGTTTCCCTTCTACCCTTTTAAGTCCTCAAGATGCAGGCCACTGTTATCCCAATGAGCTCCAGGCCCTGCCTCCTGTGGCTATCGCGTCAGTGTCAGGGCCAGCAGAAGCAGGCCAGATTACTATTGCAGGCCCGGCACCAGTTACCATCCCGTCAGTGTCAGGGGCAGCAGCAGCAGAAGAAAGCCAGATTGCCATCCCAGGCCCGGAACCTGTGGCCATCCTGTCAGTGTCGGGGGCAGCAGCAGTAGAAGCAGGCCAGATTGATATCCCAGGCCCACCAGGGGCTGGGAATTCTGTCTTGCTGGTTAGAAACCTCAACCCTAAGAGAATCAACATAGAAAGCCTCTTCATTATTTTCGGTGTGTATGGTGATGTGCAGCGGGCGAAGATTTTCTTTAAGAATAAGAGGCGAGCTCTGGTCCAAATGGCAGATGGCATCCAGGCCCAGCTGGCCATGAGCCACCTCAATGGGCATAAGCTGTACGGAATGCGTATGCTCATCTCAGTCACCCCGCACAAAGATGTGCATCTGCTCCGTGAGGGCCAGGCAGACCTGGGCCTCACCAAAGACTACAGCAACTCACCCCTGCACCGCTTCAGGAATGCATGCTCCAAGAACTTGGAGAACGTTTTCCCACCCTCAGAGTACCTGTTCCTCTCCCACATTCCGCCCTTCACATCTGCGCACCACCTCAAGGCCCTGTTCTCCAGAAACGGCAGAATTGTCAAAAAGATAAAGTTCTTCAGGAAGTACAGGGGCATGGCGCTGATCATGATGGGTTCAGTGGAAGAGGCCATCCAGGCGCTCATCGACCTGCACTACTACGACATGGGAGAGAACCACCACCTGTGGGTGACCTTTTCCAAAATACCTCATTATTCCAGAAAAGAGCCACTTTAAAAGCAACTGAAATAACTTTTAAAATACCAGAGATGATTATTTTTTTAAGAGGAACCAGTTTACCTGTTTTTTAAATATAATTCACCTTGCTCACCTTGTGGAGATGGGGTGCCAGCCTCAGGTTTTTGGTGACAGGTGGACAGGATACCTCCTCCTCTTTGGTGCCCCTTTGCCTGTGCCTTCTGCAGCCTGTGTGGTGGGTGTTGCCAAACCTCCACTCTGCCTTTTTGTGCCTTAAAATGCACTGCTCTGGCAGGGCTTTCTTGGTGTTGTTAATGCTCAGGGGTTTGGGGAATGCCTCCCTCAGGGATCATGTACCTGATAGGGCAAGAGGCTGCCAGTTATAGGGTGTGCCCACATTTGAATCTTCGTTTCATGAAGTGTGTGTCATTCTCCCCACCCCTGGCTTAGATATCTGTCCTGTGATGAGACACCTGAAGGTGTGTTCCTGGTGCTGCTTTAGATTGGAGCTTTGTTTCATCATTAATTTCTGAATTGTCCTTTGATGCAATTGCAGACATTTGCTCCTAGCAATATTTCCAGTTGACCAAATATACTAGTCTTGATTTATATTAAGGAATAGCTTTTTATATAGCTTTTTATATACTAGTCTTGATTTATAAATAAGGAATAGCTTTTTATATAGCAAGATGATAAAAATGGTATGTGTATAATCTAAATTTTCTCTTTATATGACCTTTTGTATTGTACCTTTTATTTTATTCCTTGGAGTTAAGTTGCAGGGCAGAATCTAGTTTCCAGTGTAGACAAAGTGGGGGCCATTGAGAAGCCTGGGTTCTTTCTAGAAAGCCCCATACTTGAGAACTCTGGGTGCAGATTCCTTAGACCTAACCTGTCCTCTAGGAGGACCAGTGTTCTTCATACTTGCATGATTTCTTTTTTCATGCAAATTTGGACCAAAGTTTGTTTTTTGTTTTTGTGTTTTTTTTGGGTCTGCCTCTTAAGGTGGGACAATAGCCCTCAAGTCTCAGCTGTCTCTTTTACCTTGTGCAGTTCTGCATTCATGAGTCCTAGCGGCTTCCCTCTGCACAGACCAGACGTCATGCTGGCTGGACTGGCCTCTCTTTTTAATGCCCGGAACCCTGAGCTTACATGATGTATGGGTGGGGACAAGGTTAAAAATATTTATAAGTTTTTATACATGTTGTCAGAAATGAGGTTCAGCATGTAGTTTTTTATAGTGACAAAGGTGTGTATTTTGATACCAGCTATTTACAGGGTCAGTATTGTTAATGTGGTGGGGCTGCCTGCCTGACGACTTGTAATGTGGAAAGAACTGAATTAAAGTGATTTTATAACAACTTTTCCTATTCCCCAGGCTTTCTTGTCATGTTGTTGAAGGCAGTTTGGCCAGTCTGTGCTGGACTTTGAATAAACTCTGTATCCTGAAAAAATAAAAACAAAAGATTCGGTGTTTGTGTTTATCAGTAGTAGAAAGATATGGGGAGGGAAGCAGTGATCTCTTTCCTAAGTATGGAATTGAGATATTTTCATAATGAGACTATGCTGATTTTTATATCTGGGGAGGTATTTGAGCTGAGGACCAACCACAAATACCAGAGCTTTTAACATTCAGTTTAATTGGTTGAATGAACCTAGTTGACTTTTAGGGTTTTGCATTAAAAACTGGAAACTTGGGTTCTGGAGTTTTATTTTGGTTTAGATTTATTGAATGTCAAGACAATAGTTTAGTCACTTGAAAATAGAAAAACAATTTCACCAGAAGCCAAAAGAAAGGAGAGCACATTTTCATAAAAGAGGAATAAGTTGAGAAAACAGCTGAAAGCACAAATACTCATAGAAATTGCATCATACACATTGAATTTGCAAATAGGAAAAACGCTAAAGTTGAATCAAAGGAGAAGTGAACTATTAATCAAAACAGGAAAACAACCAGAAAAGAGCACCCGAGATTAAAAAACTTTTTTTTTTAATTGGAACACTGGAAGTCAAAAATGACAGTGAAAGAAATGAGCATGTAAATGAAAGCAAGAAAGGGCCATAGAAACAGCAGACATAGGTATTACTCTAAAGAGAAGGAGAGCGCCATACTTGAAATCTGAATATGAAAATATTCATAAGATGAATACATGCACGGGTTGACCAACAATGTTCAGACAGGAGGTAAATCACAGGAATAAAAACAACCACAAACAGATGAGCAATAAACAGTGAAACAGCAATACCTAGAATCATGTTGGAAAAATAAAACACCTAAAACAAACCAGAGGAGAAGCTCGGTGAGATCTGTAGCTGTACAAATGAGTGGTCGGAAGACATGCTCTCCTAATTTCTCCATCGTATGTGGAGAGCGGAGCAGTGATCTATTTTAATGATGAGGGGAGGCCCAGTTATACAAGTTGTAGAGCTCTGTCCAAGTCTGATGATACTTCGTGAGAGGAGAGAGAGCAACTGGAGACTGAAACTGATGTGAGACAAGAAATGCTACGACTCCCAAAGAACTATAACCTTTTTAAAGGATTATATAGCTAATTTTGGTATCAATGTTCCGAGTGTGGTGGGAGCAACTTTTAAGTCCAGGTTATTGTAGAAGAGGAAGTAACCGACTCCAATGGAAAGCAACAGGAAGACACCCCTAAGGCAGCAGCATTACTGTCCTCATGAGACGAATGAGGGTGGAGAAGAATAAGAGGACAGATTTACACAGGCAGAATGTAAAACCTACCTCATGTGGAAAGGGATGGCTGGAACAGGGATGAAAAGTATTGGAATTCTGCATCTGGGGAACCGTCAGTGAAATAAAGAGGCACATCAAGAAGTGCACATGAAAAGCTGGCCCCACGATTTAAAGGAGTAGTGAGGCTAATACAGCACTGAAACAGTTTAAAGTAAAGTTACAGGCATGTTTTAGAATTCCTAAGCCAGAATTTTGAAACGAATTGGCTGGTGTTTGTGCTGTTTAAATAGCAATTAAGAAGATCACGCAATTGTATTCAAATGTTAAATCAGATTTTTATTGAGCAAGGGAAAAAGCGGAACACCCTTACCTTAGGCAGGAGAGAAGGAATCAGAGTAGAAAACAACCCAAAGGACAGGCAAGAAAGAAGTTCTGTGTGTAATTTGATTAATTGAGAAAAGCCATAGTTCATCAAGCTTTTAACTCCTTGTCCTAATTTTTTATACCAGAGAAGATTGTGTTTTCTCTGTTTGCTCACTATCTTTAAGAGAATAATAAAGTAAAATGAAATTTCTGTTTCCATAGATGACAATGTCTTGGCTAATTCAAGAAACAGCAACAGAACCTTCAGTGCAGATGGACTTGAGACCCTAAAAAACCCAGTAAAGGATTCAAAAGCAATATTTCAAACCTACAAGAAGATGTATCTGGAGAAGAGAAGCAAAAGCCTTGGTAGCAGTCCTTTAAAAGAATTCTGAGACTTTAATTCCTACGATTTTGTAACTGGCATTAGAAAATTGTTATTTCCTGTTCAGAATATTTTGTTGGAAATACACATAATTTCTGTGATAAAATGCCTCAGTCAGAGTTGGTTACGACTTGTTATATATGTCATTGAGAACCTTATTTGTGGGTAACAGAAAAAGGAAATGCTATTTTCAGGGAAATCATAAGACATTGAATTTCAAAATTATTGAGCCAAGTATACCATTATTTTAAAAGGAGTTCTACAAATCTTTGAAATGCTAACTTACCTTTTCTGAGGGCTAAATATTTTTCAGTTAAGGACTTGGTGAATTTAGCTGAGACTTTAAATATATTTTTGTTTCTAAAACTTAACTGGCAGAATTTAGTTTTCATAAGTGCTCTCTGAATGTCAAAGTATATTCCTAAGTATTTTATACCTAATTGTTAACTTTTATTGTCAGAAGTCTTCTTTTATACTTAGTAAACATACAGGATTTTTGATAATATTGAAACATTACTTTTTATACTTGAAATAAACTTTTAAAAAAACAATTGAAATCAAAATGGATTGATTTGTTTGATTTCCTACCTTCAGGATAGGACACTTTTTAGGAAGGTGTTTTATTTTTTTAATTTTAATTTATTAAAGTAACAGTGCTTCCTAATGTAAATTTCATATTTTCTTTTTCAATAACATTTTATTGATTTCAGAGAGGGAGGAAGAGGGAGAGAGAGTGACGGAAACATCAGTGATGACAGAGAATCACTGATTGGCTGCCTCCTGCATGCCCTTAACTGGGGACCAAGCCCACAACCCAGACATGTGTCCTTGACTGGAATTGAACCTGGGACACTTCAGTCCACAGGATGACTCTATCCACTAAGCCAAAGTTGGCTAGGGGAAATAACATAATACTCATGACCCATCTTTGTTGTCGCAAATTGCAATATTTAATCTATATTATGACTGAGTAGTCCCATCATCTATATACCAGGTGTACTGGTAATAATGTGGATTTTGCAATCAAAGAAAACAAGAGAAACATCAAAAGTGCTTTATTTAAAGTAATGTCCATCGCTACCTACACATTTCCCCCATCTTTTAGGTAATTTGTGGATGAATTAAAACTTTTTAATAAACTTCTTGTTTTGTGGCAAACAATTCAGAGACCCAATTTCCATTTCTTCGTACTTTTTGAAGTGCTTCTCAGAAAATGTGTCTTCTATCGATTGGAACAAGTGATAATCTGAAGGAGCAAGGTCTGGTGAATACAGCGGGTGGTTTAATACTTCCAGGCAAGATCTTTTAATGGGTCTTTAATTGGTTTTGAAGTGTGTGATGATGAAAATTACTTTGCCGAGTCTTCTAGCACATTCTGGTTGTTTCACGATCAAAGCGTGGTTCACATTGATTATTTGTTATCGGTAGTGATCAGTATTAACAGTTTTACCACATCTTTCTGATTCCACCAAAAGCAGAGCATTGTCTTCTTTCTGAAGAGATTTGGCCTTGCAGTCGATGTTGATGGTTGACCTGGATCAACCCATGATTTTTGTGTGTTTAAGACTCTCAAAATCCACTTTTCATCGCCAATCACAATTCAGTGCAAAAAAGACTTCCATGCTATTGAAGCAACATTTTACTGATGACTTTTTCTACTTGTCTTTCCTTCAGTTGATGTGGCATCCATTTTCCTTCCTTTAAAATCTTACCCATTGTTTGCAAAATGATCGGAAATTGTTGGCTGAGCAACGTTTAATCTTTCTGCAAGTTGTTTTTGAGTTTGGCACACATCTTCATCCAATAATGCTTATAATTGTTGGTTTTCAAACTTTTTCGGTTGACCTGGACGTTCTTTGTCTTTCACATCGAAATCATCACTTTTAAAGCGTTTAAACCAGCGTTCACAAGTATCTTGAGATGGAGCATGTTCACCATAAGCTTATTGAAGTATATGATATCTTTTAGCAACACTTCAAAATGAAGTAATGAATTAAAACTTCCTGTAAATGCTCTTCTTTTGGCACTTAATTTGACATTTTGAAGCATAAAAATATGGTGTTAACCCCTTCAGAAAATTTGACATGAAGTTTTGAAGCTTGCTGTCAATACAACAAACTAGCATACATATCAAATGGCATATATGTCAACATATGTGTAACTCCGTCTATTGAAATAAAAATCCACATTATTAACTGGTACACCTGGTGTGTGTGTGTGTTTGTGTGTATAGACACATCATGTTACTTTTCCCCATTCCATCCATAAATACATGTGTTGTATTTATATCTTTAATAGAAGGGTAATATGCAAATTAACTCACTCTGTCACAAAGATGGCGGAGTCCAGTCCTCTTATCTCTGCTGGAGTCCCCCAGTCCCGGGGAGGGTGGGGTGGGGTGGGCACAGCTGCTGAGAGTGGGCAGCATGAGCAGCCTGGCGGAAAGCTTGCTTCTTCACCATGGGACGAGGCGTGCGTTCCGTGCCTGGCCCTGGATGGGCCTCTGGGCAGCGGTCGTGGAGTGGCCAGGCCCTCCAGAGAGCTACTGGCACACCGATTCTTGCGCATAGCTACTAGTTTTAAATAATGCTACAGTGAACATAGTTCATATGTCTTTACGAATTAGTGTTTTTATGTTTTTTAGGTAAATACCCAGAGGAAGAATTGCTGAATCATATGGTAGTTCTATTGTTAGATATTAGAAGAACCTCTGTACTGTTCCGTATTTACATTCCCACCAACAGTGTAAGAGGATACATTTTCTTGTACATCCTCTCCAACACTGATTGTCTTTTTGATAACCATTCTAAGAGATTTGAGGTGTTATCTCATTACCTTAATAATAAGTGATGGTGAACATCTTTCTACATGTCTGTTAGCCATCCGTATATCTTACTTTAAAAAATGCCTTCACATTGTGTTTTTGGTTGTGGAGTTGTATGAGTTATATATATATTTTGGATTTTAGTCTCTTCTTGGAAATATCCGTTACAGATCATCTCCAAGTTATTAGGTTGCCTTTTTTGTTGTTTTCTCTTGCTGTGCACTTACTTTTATGTAGTCAAGTTTTGTTTTGTTTTATTTGCTTTAGTATATTAAGTTCACAAAAGCACTTCTTAGACCAGAGCCCATAAGCTCAATGTCTGTGTTGTCTTGTATGTATTTTAGTGCTTCAGGTCTTAAATTCAAGTCTTTAATTCACTTAGAGTTATTTTTTTGTATATAGTTTAAGGTAGTAGTTTAGTGTTATTGGTTTGCATATAGCTGTTCAGGTTCCCAACAAATTATTCACGAGACTTTTTATTCTCCATGTTATATTCTTGGTTTCTTCATTGAAAATTAGTTTTCCATTTATATTTGTTTATTTCAGGTCCCTTAATTCTCTTCATTGTTCTGTGTGTGTTTTTCTGCCCATTCCATATCATTTTGATTACTAGAGCTTTGTAGTAGAGGATTATTATTATTATTGGTTAATCCTCATCTGAGGATATTTTTCAATTGATTTTTAAAAAAAATATATTTTTATTGATCTCAGAGAGGAAGGGAGAGGGGGAGAGAGACATAGAAACATTGATGAGAGACAGTCATTGATTGGCTGCCTCCTGCACACCCTCTACTGGAGAACGAGCCCACACCCCGGGCATGTGCCCTTGACCTGAGTTGAAACTGGGACCCTTTGGTCCACAGGCCAACGCTTTATCCACTGAGCCAGACCAGCTAGGGCTCAATTGATATTTTAAGAAAATTAATTTTTACAGAGAGAGGAAGGGAGAGAGGTATAGAGAGATAGAAACATTGATGAGTGAGGAACGTCATTGATTGGCTGCCTTCTCCATGCATCCCCACTGTGGAATAAGCCAGTAACCTGAGCAAGTGGCCTGTCAGGAATCGATCCTGTGACCGCCTGGTTCTAGGGTTGATGTTCACCTGCTGAGCCACTCCATCTAGGCTTCAATTGATTTTTAGAGAGAGAAGAAGAACGGATTAATAGAGAAACATCGATGTGAGAGAAAAACATCAATTGGTTGCCTCCCGAACACAGCATGACAGCTAGGGATTAACCCTACAACCCAGTTATGTGTCCTTGACAGGAATCAAATCCAGGACCCTTCAGTCAGTTGGCCAATAGTCTATCCACTGAGCCAAACCAGGTAGGGCATGTAGTAGTATATAGTTTTAGATTGAAGTCTGGGAGTGGGTTACCTAGGGCTTTTTTCTCAGGATTGCACTGGTTATTCAGGGAATTTTGTGGTTCCATACAAATTGGAGGATTTTTTTTGTTCTATTTCTGTGAAAACTGCCATTGGGATATTGATAGAGATTGTATTGAATATGTAGGTGGTTATAGTTAATATAGATATTTTAACAATACTTATTCTTCTAATCCATTAGCACAGAATAGCTTTTTATTTTTTTGTGGGTCTTCAACTTCTTTTAACAATAACTATAGTTTTCAGTATACTGGATTTTTAAAAAATATATATTTTATTGATTTTTTACAGAGAGGAAGGGAGAGGGATAGAGAGTTAGAAACATCGATTAGAGAGAAACGTCGATTAGCTGCCTCCTGCACACTATGTGCCCACAACCAAGGTACCTGCCCTTAATCAGAATTGAACCTGGGACCCTTCAGTTAGCAGGCCGACGCTCTATCCACTGAGCCAAACCAGTTAGGGCCAGTGTATAGGTTCTTTACTTCCTTTTTAAAAATAGAATTTATTAGGGCTATATTGGTTAATAAAATTATATAGGTTCTAAGTGTAAAATTCTATAATACATCATCTGTAAATTGTTTTGTGTGTTTACCATCCTATGTGTATTCTCCTTCCATCACCATTTATCCTGTATATACCCTATTCTACCTGGTCCCACCCCCATTTCCCTCAGGTAATCACCATATTGTTTTTTTGTGTCTTTAAAAAAAATATTTTTATTAATTTCAGAAACAAAGAGACAGAGAGATAGAAACATCAAGGATAAGAGAAATATTGATAAGCTGCTTTTTGCATGCCCCCTACTGGGAATAACAGAACCCAAGCATGTGCCCAACACCAGCCTGGTGGTTTTTTGTTGTCTTTATACTTAGTTCCTTCACCTTTTTCACCCAGCACCCCAAACCCCCTTCCCCCTCCATGACAACTGTCAGTCTGTTCTCTTTATGTGTCTGTTTCTATTTTGTTTGTATACATTGTTAGATTCTAGATATAAGTGAAATCATATGGTATTTGTGTTTTTCTGACTGGCTTATTTCACTTGGGATAACTTCTAGGTCCATCTATGCTGTTGCAAAAGGCCAGATTTTCTTTCTTTCTTTTTTTTTTTTTTACAGCAGAGTAGTATTATATTGTGCAAATGTGCCACAACCTTCCCCCCCCCCCCCATTTATATTGATTTTTTTAGCGGCGAGGGAGAGAGAAAGAGAAACATTGATGTGTGAAAGGAACATGGATCCTCTGCCTTCTCTACACATCCTGCCAAGAATTGAACCATTTTGGAACAATGAATGTAACCCAACCCACTGATCCATACCAGTCAAGGCACCACAGCTTTTTCATCCACTCATCTACCGGTGGGCACTTGGGCTTCTTGTACTGCAATGAAATTTTTGAGGGAAGTTCATGCTGTTTTCCACCATGGCTGCACCGTCTACATTCCTACCAACAGTGTGCAAGGGTTCCCTTTTCTCTACATCCTTGTGATTTGTGGGTTCATTGATGATAGCCATTCTGACAGGTGAGGTAGTATCTCATGGTTTTAATTTGCATTTCTCTGATTATTAGTAACATTGAGCATCTTTTCATATGTCAATTGGCCATCTGTATGTGCTCTTTGGAGAAGTATCTATTCAGCTTTTTTGCCTATTTTTTAATTGGATTGTTTTTTTTAGTGTTGAGTTGTATGAGATTTTTGTAAATTTTAGATATTGCCCTGGCCAGGTAACTCTTGGTTAGAGCATCATCTGAATATGCCAACATTACTGGTTTGATCTTCAGTCAAAGCACATCAAATCCATGTTTCTCCCTTACCTTTTCTCTAAAATCAATACATTAAAGTTTTTTTTGGCTATTAACCCGTTATCAGCTGTATCATTGGCAAATATGTTCTCTCATTCAGTGGTGGTTGCTTCATTTTGTGATGGTTTCCTGTCCTGTGCCCCTTAGTCTTTTGTTAAGCTTAGACCTAGGTATTTTATTGTGTTGGTTGTAATTGTAAATGGGTTTTTCATTTCTCTAGGTTATTTTGTCCTTAGTATAATAGAAATGGAACAGAATTTTGTATATTCATCCTGTATCTTTGAACATTATTGTATTTGTTTATTTTAGTTAGTTGATGGAGTCTTTAGGATTATTTTATATATAAAATCAGGTCATCTGCAAATAGCAGCAATTTTACTTTTTCCTTTGCAATTTGGATGCCAATTTATTTATTTATGCCTAATTGTTCTGGCTAGGACTTCCGTACTGTGTTGAATGCTAGCAGCTAGAGTGCACATCCTATTCTTAGAAGCAAAGTTTTCAGTTTCTTACTGTTGAATATGATGTTAAGTAAAAGTTTGTCATACATGGCCTTTACTATGTAAAGGTACTTTTATACCCAGTTTATTGAGATTTCCACTCCCCCCCCCCATAAATCTTGTATTTTGTCAATGCTTTTTGTTCATCTATTGAGATGATTTTATACTATTTAACTTTTTTAATGGGTTGTTTCGTAATGATTTGTCGATATTGAACTATCCTTGCATTCCTCAGTTTATTTTGGTGTATGATCATTTTATTTTAATGTTGTATTTGATTTGGTACTATTTTGTTGAGGATTTTGACATCTATGTTCATTAGAGATACTGGCCTATAGTTTTCTTTTGTGATGTACTTTCTTGGGTGATATCAAAGTAATGTTGGCTCTGTAAAATGAGTTGCAAACTATTCCTTCTTCTTCAGTTTTCTTGAAGTATATGAAAAGGCTAGGTGTAATATCTTTGATTGTTAGCTAGAATTTACCAGTGAAGCCATTTGGCTCTGGACTTTTGTTTTTTTGGGAGATTTTTTTATTATTGCTTCTATTTCCCAACTAGTGATTGGTTAATTTGGTTTTTCCATTTCTTAATGATTTAGTCTAGGATGGTTGTATTCTTCTAAGATTTATCCATGTCTTCTAGGTTGTCCAGTTTAGATGGCATATAGCTTTTCATATTATTCTTATATACTCTTCTCTGTTTTTGTGGTGCTCATTGTAACTTTCATTTCTTATTCATTTGAGTTTCCTCTTTTTTTCTTAGTGTGTCTGGGTAGAAGTTTGTAAAATCTGTTTTGTTTTTATGAAGGATCCATCTCTTCATTTCAGTAATTTTTTTAAAAATAAATCTTTATTCAGATTATTACAATTGTTTCTCCTTTTTCTCCCCATAGCTCCCCTCCACCCGGTTCCCACCCCACCTTCTCCCCTTACCTCCGCCGCACTGTCCTCATCCATAGGTATATGATTTTTGTCCAGTCTCTTCCTGAACCTCCCCACACCCTTTTCCCCCTGAGAATTATCAGTCCACTCCCTTTCTATGCCCCTGATTCTATTATATTCACCAGATTATTCTGTTCCTCAGGTTTTTAATTCACTTGATTTTTAGGTTCACTTGTTGATAGATACGTATTTGTTGTTCATAATTTTTCTCTTTACTTTTTTCTTCTTCCTCTTCTTTAAGAATACCTTTCAGCATTTCATATAATACTGGTTTGGTGTGATGAACTCCTTTAGCTTTTTCTTATCTGTGAAGCTCTTTATCTGCCCTTCAATTCTGAATGATAGCTTTGCTGGGTAGAGTAATCTTGGTTGTAGGTTCTTGCTATTCATCACTTTGAAAATTTCTTGCCACTCCCGTCTGGCTTGCATAGTTTCTGTTGAGAAATCAGCTGACAATCGTATGGGTGCTCCCTTGTAGGTAATTAACTGTTTTTCCCTTGCTGCTTTTAATATTCTCTCTTTGTCTTTTGCTCTTGGCATTTTAATTATGATGTGTCTTGGTGTGGTCCTCTTTGGATTTCTTTTGTTTGGGGTTCTGTGCGCTTCTTGGACTTTAAGTCTATTTCTTTCACCAGGTGGGGGAAGTTTTCGGTCATTATTTCTTCCAATAGGTTTTCAGTATCTTGCTCTCTCTCTTCTTCTGGCACCCCCATAATTCTGATGTTGGTACGCTTGAAGTTGTCCCAGAGTCTTCTTACACTATCTTCAACTTTTTGGATTCTTTTTTCTTTTTGCTTTTTCGGTTGAGTGTTTTTTGCTTCTTTGTATTTCAATTCTTTGACATGATTCTTGTGTTCCTCTAGTCTGTTGTTGGGTCTCTGTATAATATTTTTTATTTCAGCCGAAACCGGTTTGGCTCAGTGGATAGAGCGTCGGCCTGCGGACTGAAGGGTCCCGGGTTCGATTCCGGTCAAGGGCATGTACCTTGGTTGTGGGCACATCCCCAGTGGGGGGTGTGCAGGAGGCAGCTGATGGATGTTTCTCTCCCATCGATGTTTCTAGCTCTCTATCCCTCTCCCTTCCTCTCTGTGAAATACCAATAAAATATATTAAAAAAAATATTTTTTATTTCAGTCAGTGTATGTTTAATTTCTAGTTGGTCCTTTTTTCATATCTTCGAGGGTCTCGTTATATTTATCAGCCTTTTCTAGGATATTCTTGAAAAGCCTTATAACCGTGGTTTTGAATTCTATATCCAGTCGTTTGTTTCCCTCCATTTCTTTCATTGGTGATCTGTTTCTTTGTCGCCACATTTTTACTGTTTCCCTGAGTTGGTAGGGTAGCTTTGTGTGCTAGGTTTCCTATATGGCCCAGTGGGTCGGCCTCCCCAGGTAACCTGAGGTGGACACTCTTGGTGCACCCCTTTGTGGACTGTGTGTACAGCCTTGTTGTAGTTAAGTCTTGATTGTTGTTGGTATCACTGGGAGGAATTGACCTCCAGGCCTGTTGGCTGTGAGGATTATCTGTGCCTACGCTGGGAGAACTTCTGTGCTGGAGACAGCCTTATAGGATTAGACTTGCCAAATTGCAAAAGCCTCAGCTTGGATGGGGTGGAGTCTCAGGGCGGAGCAGACAGTCTTGGCTTCCAGTCAGCCTTGCCCTTGCGCGCGCGCGCCACCAGACCTCTGCTTTCCCCAGCTCCCAAGCCTCTGCCTGAGAGTCCAGACTCCCCCCTGTAAGAGCGTGGGTCCCCAGGGGCTCGCCTGGAACTGGGGTTCAGTGCAGTCAGGAGCTTCCAAATCCCTTTTGCTAGGGAAAGCCTGTGGCAACCTCCGCAATCTTTGTGCATACTGGCACGCGCGCCTCCAGACCCCTGCCCGCCGGGGCTCCCCCGGGTCTTCCCCGGGTCTCCGAGTCTCCGGGTACCTTTCTCTCTGACAGTCCAGACTCCCCCTATATGAGCCTGGATCCTCGGGCTTTTTCCCGGAACTGGGGTTCAGTGTAGTCAGAATTGGGGTTCAGTGCCGTCGGACGCTTCCTTCCCCCTTCCGCCAGAGAAAATCAGCCAGGCTCTCCGCCACTCTTCCTCTCTGCGCGCACAAAAACCCTTTGCCATACCTCCAATTCTTTGTGAGCTTTTCTCTTTCCTTCTAGTTATAGAATTTCCACTCAGCCAGCTTTCCTGTGGTTCTGGATGGTGTCCGTTCTGTCTTTTAGTTGTAGTTTTGAAATTGTTGTGCGAGGCAGCAGTTTAGGTGCTTACCTATGCTGCCATCTTGGTTTTTCCTCCATTTCAGTAAATTTTTAAATCCTCACCCAAGGATATCAGTATTTTTCCATTGATTTTTTTTTTTTTTAAGAGAGGTTGAAAGGGAGGGTGAGCAAGAAAGAGAGAGACATCAATGTGAGAGAGACACATCTCTTGGTTGCCTCCACACAGGTTCTGACTGGGCCAGGGAATGAGCCTATAACTGAAGTACATGACCTTGACCAGGAATTGAACCCAAGACCCTTCAGTCTGTGGGCTAACAATCTAACCAGTGAGCCAAACTGGGCTAGCGCTCATTAATTTTTTTTCTATTGTCTTTTCTGTTCATTTCCACTAATTTTTATTGTTTAGTTCCTTCTCACTTTTGGCTTTGTTTTTGTTTTTTCTGTTTCTTTACGGTGTAATGTTAGGTTGCTCATTTGAGATTTTCTCAATTTCTTCATATAGTTTTGTATTACTATGTAGGCCATAGTATTACATTTCTGCACCTTACACTTTTTGGTATGTTGTATTTTTATGTCTCTTTTAAAAATTTTTAAAATATATTTTTTTATTGAATTCAGAGAGGAAGGAAGAGAGAGAGAGAGAGAGAGACATCAATGATGAGGATCATTGATTGACTTCCTCTTGCATGCCTCCCCTAATGGAGATCAAGCCCTAATTTTAAAAAATATATATATTTTATTGATTTTTACAGAGAGGAAGGGAGAGGGATAGAGAGTTAGAAACATCAATGAGAGAGAAACATTGATCAGCTGCCTCTTGCACACACCCTATGGCAGGTGTGGGCAAACTTTGACTCGAGGGCCAATGGGTTCTTAAACTGGACCGGAGGGCCAGAACAAAAGCATGGATGGAGTGTTTGTGTGAACTAATATAAATTCAAAGTAAAGGAGCGGAGGGGAGAGCAAGAGAACCGGATAGAACAGCCGGATCCGGCCCGCGGGCCGTAGTTTGCCCAAGGCTGCCCTATGGGGATAGGCCCGCAACCAAGGTACATGCCCTTGACTGGAATCGAACCTGGGACCCTCCAGTCTGCAGGCCCATGCTCTATTCACTGAGCCAAACCAGTTAGGGCTGTTTATTCATTTTTTTAGAGAGCATAAGGGAGAGAGAGAGAGAGAGAAACATTGATGTGAGAAACACAGATTGGCTGCCTCTTGTTTGAATCGTACCCACAACCTACAGCCTATAGGTGTTCCCAACTGCGAATCCAACCCACGACCTTCCTTGTATGGAACAGTGCTCCACAGCAGCCAAGGTGTATTTTTCTTTGGCTTTTATTTCTTCAGTAACATGTTGTTTAGTCTCTACATATTTGGGGTTATTCTTCTTTCTTTTTGGAGTCGATTTTTAGTTTCATACAGTTGTGGGTGGATAATATGTGTGATATGATTTCAAATATTTAAAATTTATTGAGACTTGTTTTGTACCCCAACAAATGGTATATCCTTGAGACTGTTTATATGTGCACATGAGAATAATGTATCTTCTGTCGTCTTGGGATGGAAAGTTCTCTAAATATGAAATAAATTCATGTGTTCTAATGTGTCTTTTAAAGTTGATACTTTCCTGTTTACTTTCTGTCTGGATGATCTAGCTCTTCCTGTAAGTGGGATATTAATTTCCCCTACTATTGTATAATTGTTATTATTGTAACAATTTGTCTCTGTCTCTAACCTTCTTTGTTGTTGTTAATCCTCAACTGAGGATACTTTCCATTGATTTTTAGAGAGTGGAAGAGAGGGAAAGACAGAGAGAAACATCAATGGAGAGGAAACATCTATTGGCTTCCTCCCGCAGGAGCCTTGACCAGGAGGAGCCTGCAACCAAACCCCCAGGGCCCTTCGGTGTGCAGGCCGATGCTCTGTGCACTGAGCCAAATCAGCTTACCTTTTTTTTTTTTTTTTCCAATCTTGTAATCTGTTCTGGGTGATACAAGTTTTGCTACACCACTTTTCTCTGGATGCTAATTGCTTGAAGCATCATTTTCTACCCTTTCACTTTGAGCCTATCTTTGTCCTTTGAGCTGAAATGGGTCTCCTGAAGGGAACATATAGTTAAATGTTGTTTGCATGCTTTACTCACCGAGAAGTCATGGAAAAGGGTGCCTGAGGGAGGGTTCAAGTGTTTAGCCTGAGACAAGCTGCTGCTACTCATTGCTCTCTGGTTGCAGGTCTCATGGGCCTCCTTAGAGTTTAGAAGATATATACATTTTTGAGAAGAAGACTGGAAAGGAAAGGTGTGAGTGTGCTTCCAGGATGGAGAGCACACTGTCATTACATTTTGACAGTTTTAATATAATGTATCTTGGAGAAAATGTTTTTCTATTGAATTATTATTTTGATGTGCTGGTAGGTTGTATTTGAATGTACAGCTTCCACAGGTTTGAGAAGTTTTGATCAATTGTTATTGCCCTCTACTGGTGTACCCATCTACACTAATAAAAGAGAAATATTCAAATTGACCATACCTCCACGACAACCATAAGACAATCAGGAGTGAGTATGCAAATTAACCCAACAAAGATGGCGGTTTAATTTGCATATGCAGGCGCAGAGTGGCCGGGTGGGGCAGGACGCCTGCTATGAGGGCGAGGGCGGCAGGCGGAGGGAGCTACAGGAGTGGTGCTCCGCCAGGAGCAAGGACTTGAAGGCTCCTGGGCAGCCGGGAGAGAAGCCAGGGGAAAGAAGGCCTATTCTTGCACGCATCTTCCTACAAAGGGCCTCTATTTATCTTTATATTGCTCTTTCTTTTTGGGTCAGATTGTTCTGATAGAGTTTTCTTTTTTCCTCCCCTCCCACCTCCTTTCTTCTTTTACTTCTTTAGAGTAAGGGAGAGAAACATCAATTTATTTTTCCACTTATCTATGCATTCACTTGTTGCCTCTTGTATATACCTTGACCAAGAATCAAACCCCATCTTTGGCATATAGGGACGATGCTCTAACTAACTGAGCTACTAGGCCAGGGTTCTTGTGGAGTTCTTTAATTTATTTTTTTTAAACTCTTGGTTCTCTCTCCACCTGAAATATTTGTAGGTTTCTGGTCATAGAGCTTGCTTATTCTCTTTTGCATCTGTTCTAATTATTTCCAGTACAATTAATGCATTCTTCATCTCATTTACTGAGTTTTTGAGCTCCACAAGTTACGTTTATAGTTTCAACATCTTGGGTAAAGTACTCCTTTTGTTCAGTAATTTTATTCTTGAGTTCATAAATTGCCTGAGTTTTCTTGAATCTTGTTGATTTTCTAAATATCATCTTGTATTCTCTGTTATTTAAATTAGTCTTGCATGACTGAGTTTGGTTTATGGAGATTTTTCATTTTCTTTCTTTGTTACCATCTTACTTCCTAAGTACTTTATGGATTGTTTCTCTTCCTGCGCATTTGAGGTCATGGATTTTTGCTGTTATTTAGATAACGTTTTGCTCTTAATTCATGAGTTTGATGAGTTGAAGTCTCTTCTTTTCCAGTAGCTGGTGCTATGGTGCAGGTTTTTGTTTTATTTTACCTGCATTGCTTGTAGAGTAGCTGTGGGGCTGTGTTGCTTTGATTATGGAAATTATTATGTACCCACTGGTTGGTGTCCCCTCTGTGTTGATGGTTGCCTCAGTCTCTAGGCAACATCACAGGGGTGGGGGCATGTAACTGGGTGGTGGTGGGTAACCGGATTTGCAAGCTCCCAGTACCGCTTACTTGTCACTAATGGCAGCCAAGCCAACTGTACTATATGACACATCTCTGCTGCCTCTACTGTGTTCTGCTAAGATGAGGGAGAGGCCTGTTTGCCAGTCTACATCACTACCTCCTTGTTAGTAATTGCCACTGGCACCACCTCTCAGCTATTGCTACCAGGTTCTGTGGCAATAGGGGTGGGAAAGGAAGCTGGCTTCTTAGCATGGATTCTGGTTTGTGCCTCTTAACCCTGTAGGCCGTATGTGTCTGCTGACGTCCACCTCCTCTGCTGCTATCTCGTTCAATAGGATGGCACAGGTGTCCAATTGCATATTTGGCCACTGTCCCCATCCCTGTTCTTCCCCTCTACGCCGCCCCTAATCATTCTAATATGCCCTTCTTTAGATATGTGCATCTCAATGTGTGCATCTCTCAGTTGTGTGTTGAGCAGTGGGACCTTTTTTGAATTACAGATGTCTGCTTTTGTAGTGTTATTTTTTTAATGTTTTTATTGATCTTATAGAGAAAGGGAGAGGGAGAGAGAACCATCTGTTGGCTGTCTCTGGTAAGCCTCCTACTGGGGATCAACTCTGAAAATGGGATATGTCCCCTGACTGGGAATTGAGTCGGCGATCTCCCCAAGCATGAGATGATGCTCAGCCAACTGAGCCATGCCAGCCATTGTTGATTTGTAGTAGTTTTAGGGAGAGAGATACAAAGGGGACCTTATTTCTCCACAATGATGCTGATGTCATGCAGGTGCTTTTATTTTTATTTTATTTTTATTTTTTAAATATATTTTAGTGATTTTTTTACAGAGAGGAAGGGAGAGGGACAGAGAGTTAGAAACATCGATGAGAGAGAAACATCGATCAGCTGACTCTTGCACACCCCCCACTGGGGATGTGCCCGCAACCAAGGTACATGCCCTTGACCGGAATCGAACCCGGAACCCTTCAGTCCACAGGCCGGCGCTCTATCCACTGAGCCAAACCGGTCAGGGCCATGCAGGTGCTTTTAAAAGGAAAAATGGCCCTAGCGAGTTAGGCTTAGTGGAGAGAGCATCAGCCTGAAGACTGAAGGATCCCGGGTTCAATTCTAGTCAGGGACACATGCTGGGTTATAGGCTTGATCTTCAGTGGGGGGTGTGCAGAAGGCAGCTATCAATGATTCTCTTTTATCATTGATGTTTCTATCTCTCCCTCTCCCTTCTTCTCTGTAATCACTAAAAATAAAAAGGAAAATGGTTAGCACTGGCTGGTGTGGCTTAGTTGCTTGGAGTGTCCTGTGTACCAAATGTTGGTGGGTTCAATTTCCAGTTAGGGCACATAACCCAGGTTGTGAGTTCAATCTCCAGTTGCAGTGCTTGAGAGTTGTAATAGATTAGTGTCTCTCTCACATCCCTGTTTGTCTCTCACATTGATGTTTCTCTTTCTCATTCCTGCCTCCTCCCTCTCCCTCTCCCATCCTTTCATTAAAATCAATTTCAAAAAGCCCAGCCATTGATGCTCAGTGGTTGAACATCATCCCAGAAGATTGTATGTTCGATTTCCAGTAAGGGTACATGCCTGGGCTGTGGGCTCGATCCCCAGCTTGGTGCATGCAGGAGGCAGCTGATTGAAGATGTTTCTCATCAGTGTTTCTATCTCTGTATCCCTCTCCTTTTCTCTCTCTCTAAAAATCAATAAAAACATTTTTTTTAATAGGGTAGGGGAAATGTTAGGCTGCCACAAGTAAATATTTTTAAAATTTCATTTAGAATAACAAAAATTGTACTTGGTTCAGGAAATTGCAAAAATGTATGGAATGCGAAATAAAATATTTCTATAGTTTATGACGGTTAGAAAAGTTTTAGTCATTTTCATAATGCTAATTATAGTTTATTCCTTTCAGTGCTACATCCTGGGGAGAGAGGGAGTGGAGGGGGTTATTGGGGGAAAAATGGGGGCATCTGTAATACTTTAAACAATAAAGATAATTTTATAAAGTAAAAATAAATAAAATCTACATTTCTGAGAATAAGGAAAAATTTGGAATAGTTTAATGTGTATAGCTTCAGTTTTCCTAGTGTGAATATTCTTAACACTGAGCTGTACACTTATAAATCCTTATGATGCCAACTTTTTTTTTAATAAATCTTTATTGTTCAGATTATTACAGGTGTTCCTCTTTTTTTCCCCCATAGCTCCCCTCCACCTGATTCCCCACCCCACCCCATTCCCTTACCCCCCGCCACTGTC
The DNA here is from genome assembly GCF_963455305.1 of Plecotus auritus. Classification (NCBI taxonomy): domain Eukaryota; kingdom Metazoa; phylum Chordata; class Mammalia; order Chiroptera; family Vespertilionidae; genus Plecotus; species Plecotus auritus. The sequence goes on along the minus strand of NC_137772.1, from coordinate 187,821,623 downwards.
TTCATCCATAAATGTAAGATTTTTGTCCAATCTCTTCCCGCACCCCTCACACCCCATTCCCCCTGAGAATTGTCAGTCCACTCCCTTTCTATGTCCCTGATTCTATTATATTCACCAGTCCATTCTGTTCTTCAGATTTTTTATTCACTTGATTTTTAGATTCACTTGTTGCTAGGTATGTATTTGATGTCATTTTGTTGTTCATAATTTTTATCTTTACCTTTTTCTTCTTCTTCCTCTTCTTAAAGAACACCCTTCAGCATTTCATGTAATCCTGGTTTGGTGGTGATGAACTCCTTTAGCTTTTTCTTGTCTGTGAAGCTCTTTATCTGACCTTCAACTCTGAATGATAGCTTTGCTGGGTAGAGTAATCTTGGTTGTAGGTTCTTGCTATTCATCACTTTGAATATTTCTTGCCACTCCCTTCTGGCCTGCATAGTTTCTGCGGAGAAATCAGCTGACAGTCATATGGGTACTCCCTTGTAGGTAACTAACCGTTTTTCTCTTGCTGCTTTCAAGATTCTCTCTTTGTCTTTTGCCCTTGGCATTTTAATTATGATGTGTTTTGGTGTGGTTCTCTTTGGATTCCTCTTGTATGGGGTTCTGTGTGCTTCATGAGCTTGTAAGTCTATTTCTTTCACCAGGTAGGGAAAGTTTTCTGTCATTATTTCTTCTAATAGGTTTTCAATATTTTGCTCTCTCTCTTCTTCTGGCACCCCAAAAATTCGGATGTTGGTACGCTTAAAGTTGTCCCAGAGGCTCCTTACACTATCTTCATATTTTTGGATTTTTTCTTTTTGTTTTTCTGGTTGGGTGTTTTTTGTTTCCTCATATTTCGGATCTTTGGTTTGATTCTTGGGGTACGTTGATCTACAGTTGAGTTTCTGTATATTCTTTATTTCAGACAGTGTATGCTTAATTTCTGACTGGTCCTTTTCCATTTTTTTGGCATTCTCATTAAGATCCTTAAAGGTCTCACTAAGTTCCTCAGCAGTTTTTAGAAGCTTCTTGAGTAACCTTATAAATGTGGTTCTGAACTCTATGTCGTTCATTAGTTTGCTTTCCTCCATTTCTCTCATTCGTGACATGTTTCTTGGTCTCCGCATTTTGCTGCTTCCTTGTGTTGATGGAGTGGCTTTGTGTGGTAGGTGACCTATAGGGGCCCGTAGCTCAGCCTCCCCAATCACCTGAGGTGGACTCCTTTGGTACACCCCTTTGTAGGCTGAGTGCAAAGTCTTGGTGTAGTTAAGCCTTGATTGCTGTTGGTACACTGGGAAGAATTGACCTCCAGGCCAATTGGCTGTGAGGACCCGCTGTGTCTATAATGGAAGAACTGCTGCACTGGAGACACACTTATGGTGCAGGACTTGTTTCATTGGTGCTTTGGTGCTCACTGAGTCTGCCTCTTGAATGTGTCACTTATGGATGTGAGGAGTTGAAATCTGGTGTCTCACACTGACCACTAGGTACACTGGCTTCTGGATCTGCAATGGGGTGCAGGTCAGCTACTGTCTGAGGCCACCCAGCAGGCGCTACCGCGAGAACTAGTTTTCTCCTCTTTGCTTGGGGTTTGGAGGTTTTGGAGCTGTCTGACCCGGGCTGCAAGTTTGCTAGGTTAAGCTGCGATAGGGCAGGCCATTCATATGCTAAAGCCGCTGCTTGGAGCTTGGGTGGGTTTGTAGGTTGTGCAGGGTGGGGTCTCAGGGCGTCACTAGGCTAGGGCGTGGCAAACAGCGATGGCTGCCAGAAGCCAGCTCTGCATCTCTGACCGTGTCCCCGGGTCCCGTGCCCCAGCACAGTAAACAATTATTCCTGCGCGCAGCCCTGCAAGCTAGCCTCCCTCACTTTCTGACCCCATGGCAGACAGTCCAGCTTCTCCCAGTAGGAGTTTGGGTCCCCCGCGTCTCCCCAGAAACTGGAGTTCGGAGTAATCGGGAGCTTATCTCCCTTCGGGTTGAAAACAGCAGCACTCCCGATTCGCGCGTCTCCATACCTCAGCTTTTCCGCGCTTGTGCACCCCTCAATGCTGTTTCTTCTTTCCTTCTAGTTGTAGAACTTCCACTCAGCCAGCTTTCCCGTGGTTCTGGGTGATAGACGTTTTGTCTTTTAGTTGTAGTTTTGAAATTGTTGTGCGAGGCAGCAGTTTAGGTATTTACCTATGCCGCCATCTTGGATCCTCTCATGATGCCAACTTTTATGTCACAACTTAAAATATATATATTCTGTATCTGGAGACTCTGAGTTTAATAGCATCTCGTTATGATTAGACATATGCTAAAATGTGTCACTATTTTGATGATCTGCATAACTGTACCAATATTTTATGATAACCAATGCAATGTGATAAGCTATCCATTAAAAAAGCCAATTAGACCAATGGATTTGAATGGGACAATGCTAAAATTCTTTGTGGCTTCAGCTTCTATATTACAACTGACCTTTAGTAAACATCTTGTCAGCTTCTGGTGCAGTATTAAAGAACAATAGGTACGATTATCTGAAAAGTCTATTAAGAGCACTTGCTTAGTCCACGTGAAAAGCTACATGTGCATATATGTGAGATGGGATTTTCTTAACATTTCAAACAAGTCAGCATAGGTCAGTGACAAACCAAATGCACAAGTGGATATGATAATTCAGCTGTCCTCAGACAGTAAAGAGATGAAAATATTGAACAATGTCACATTTCTCAATTTTTGTTTTGATAAATAATGTTTTCCCAAAAAATGTTATTTATATAACAATGTAATGGATTCATTTTTTAAAGAAAAATGCTTTAAGATCTGTTTCACTCTCTCATGAAATATCTCTGGAAATTCTTCAATTGATAAGATTGTTTTAAAATAATAATCTCTTAGAGTGGTTACAGTGGTGTTTCAGGAATAGACATAATTAAATGGATATGATTAGTCTTCCATGATTGCCAAAAAGTCAACATTAACTTTCAAATACTTAAATCTTATAAACCATTTAGAGTTGCCTTTAAGTACTTAATGTTGATTTGGCTGTTATCATTATTCTTTGATTGTTTAATAGTTAACATTTTAAAAAATATATATATTTAACCCTATCTGGTTTCCTTAGTGGATAGAGCGTTGGCCTGTGGACGAAGATCCCAGGTTCGATTCCAGTTAAGGACACATGCCCGCTGCACACTGATCAGTGATTCTCTCTCATCATTGATGTTTCTATGTCTTCCCTCTCCCTTTCTCTCTGAAATCAATATAAATATATTAAAATATATATACTTACATATTTTTTAGCCTAGCCTGTGTGGCTTATTTGTTGAGTGTCCACCAATGAACCAGGAGGTCGTGGTTGGATTCCGTATTAACAATATGTGGCAATAATTTTAACCAAGGATGTAAAAGACCTATACTCAGAAAATTATAAAACACTGAAGAAAGAAATTGCAGAAGAAACAATAAATGCAAGTACATACCATGTTCATTGATAGAATTGACATCATTAAAATTTTTATAGTAACCAAAGCATTCTATAGATTCAATGCAATTGCTATCAAGATATCAATGGCATATTTCACAGAACTAAAATATTCCAAAATTTTATATGGCACCACAAAAGACCCCAAATAGCCACAAGAATCTTAAAAAAGAAGAACAAAGTTGGAGGAATCACACTACCTGATATCAGACTATACTACAAGGCCGTAGTACTCAAAAGTGCATAATACTGGCATGAAAACGGAATTATTTAGAACTCATAAATAAAACCATGCCTTTATGGGAAATTAATATTTAACAAGGTAACAAAATGGGTGAAGAGTTTATTCAATAAGTGGTGTTGGGAAAATTGAACAGATATGTGCAAAAAAGTAGACTACCTTATACACAAGAATAAGACTCTCGTAGCAATGTTTTTCTGGTATAGCTCCTCAGGCAAGGGAAATGAAAGAAATGTGACTACATCAAACCAGAAAGTTTTTGCACAGCAAAGAAAACCGTCTCCAAAAAGACAACACGTTAAATGTGAAAACATATTCACCAATGAATTTGATAAGTGGTTAAAATCCAAAATTTATTTTCAAAAGTCAAATAACTCCAAAAAAAGTCCAATTAAAAAATGATCTAAGGTTCTTAATAACTTCTCCATAGAAGACATACAGATAGCCAGTAGGCCTAATGAAAAGATGCTCAACTTTACTAATTATCAGAGAAATTCAAGTTAAAACCACAATGAGATACCACCTCATCTGTTAATGTGGCTATCATCAATAAATCAATAAGTGTTGGTGAGGAAGTGTAGTAAAGGAAACCCTCATGCACTGTTGGTGGGAATGCAGATTGGTGCAGTCACTGTGGAAAACAGTATGGAGTTAATGAAACTGCATTATGACTTCTGGGACTATCACTGAAAAAACCCGAAACACTAGTGATAATGCTGACGTTGGGTGTGTGATCCCCAATCGGGGCACATAAAAGAAGAAGTCAATGAATACATTAATAAATGGACCAACGAATTGATGTCTCTGTCTCTCCTCTTTAAAAATCAATTTTTTTAAGAGTATATGCACCGTTATGTTCATTACAGTGCTATTTACGGTAGCCAAGATTTGGAAGCAACCCAAATGCCCATCAGTAGATAAGTGGGTAAAAACGCTGTGGTACATTTACACAAAGTTAAAATGAAGGAAATCTTACCTTTGGGACAGCATGGATGGACCTGGAGAGTATGCTAAGTGAAATAAGCCAGTTGGAGAAAGACAAATATATGATTTCACTTATATGTGGAATCTAATGAAAAAAAGAAATAAACTCAGACTGACAGCTGTCAGAGGGCAAGGGTGCTGGGAGGCTGGGTAAAGGTGAAGGGATTAAGCAAAAAAAAAAAACACAAAAAAACAAAGCACAGCTCATAGGCACAGACAACAGTATGGTGATTACCAGAGGGAAAGAGAAATGGGGCAGGCAGAAGAGGGTAAAGTGGGGACAAATGGTGATAGGCGACTTGACTTTGATGGTAAACACAAAATACAATATACAGATGCATTATAGCGTTGCACACTTGAAACAATTTACTAATTGGCATCCCAATAAATTCAATTAAAATAACAAAACATGGCTCCTACCTTGTGATATAAATTCCTGAGTTCCAAACTCCTTATTTATTTTTCAGAAATCAAAATACCAGAAAATGAATCCCACGCTTAAGCCTACATGGGCTGAGGATAATACCAAGTTGTTATGCATGGGGAGAATTACCTTGACTCAGTTTCTTTTAGGTGACTCAAAGAATCTCATGGGAAGCTAAAGTTCATGGATGGTTATATTTTTGTGCTTAGATTCAATTGCATCCTTTATTAATTAGCCTTATTCATCTCTTACTAATGATTGTTCACAATAAACCAGGCAGTTATATTGCCCTTGCTATATAACTGAGAACACTCATAAACAGAAAAAGAATTCAAACAGCTTTTAAACAAATGTATACCTAAGAATTAATATAATTATTATACTATTTCTAGTTAGATTCCAAGCACTAAAATGTGCAATTACAGCCCATTTCTTACCAGGGAACATTTCCATGATATGGTAAATGTCAATACTTGTCCTTTCTCCATGATTAGAAATTGGCCAAAATATGCCTCCTAAGGCATTCCAGCATAGTACTCACACAATGTCCCTTAGCTCCCTCCTGTATTCGGCATTGCACTTAAAATTTCAAATGGCTTTGTCATTTATTTTCTAACTTCCTCTCTGGGTCAGCATGATTTTCCCTTATTGCCTCCCTTTTCTTCATTTGTGATAATACCCCAAACCAGCTTCAAGAAGCATTCAGCAAGATTGTTCATTGGCAGATATTTGACACCTGTTTTCTTTTTGGTATTTATGGAACGAAGTTCAGGGATTTGGAAAAACAGGAATTTGTTTACAAGGATCCTGAAATAACCAAACGTGCAGTGATATATCACAGGTTGGAGGAATTTTATGCTGAAAGATTTGGAGAGGTTGTGGTTAAAGTAATTGAGGATCATAGTCCTGCAGACAACTGTAAATCAGATCCTAACAAGATGTTTGTGCCCCTGGGGAACTTCGTGAACAAATCAAACTTGGACCTTTTTGACTGCTTCTCATGCTTTTCCTTATGTAAACGGGTCAATGCCACTAACAAGGTAGGAGATTATCTTAACAACAATTGAAGTTATAGCAGACATTTCAATGTTTTCCTAAACACAGGAATTGACATGTGTAACACATCTGGATCCAGCAGATCCCAAAATGTTTCAGATGGTACCCAAAATGTTCCTTAGTGAGATCTGTAGGCAGAACAGTTGCTCAGGTTTTCCTATCTGATATACCCAGTGGTCCAAAACTCTTCAGGTGTCATAAAGTGTGACTCTCCTTCTAAGATTTTGCTGACTTTTTATACTGCTGTAAATACTTATGTTATATTGCAATTAACCTCATTTCCCAGATAAATTAGGAGCTCTTTGAGTGCCTAGGCCCTACCTTAGTTATATTTGTGTTCAGAGTACCTGTTGTCTAGCATAGTGCTGTGTAACAGAAATATATGTGAGCAAATACATGATTTTAGTTTTCTAGTAATTACATTATGAAGAGTAAATAGAAACTGGTGAAATTAATTTAAATAATACATTTTATCTAATCCAATATATTTAAAATATATTGTGAATATGTTTATAGAAATTATTAGTGAGATATTTTACTCCCCTCCCCCTTTTTTTGATACTGAGATTTGGAATTCTGGTGTATATTTTACATGTTCTGTACAGGACATCCTAATTCAGTTGAACATTTCAGATTCTCAATAGCCATATGTGGCTCCTAGCTACTGAATTGAACAGCAGAGGATAATTTTTTAAAAAGGTACTCTCAAGGATCTGTTAGTACTTCTCATTTTTTGAGAATGAGCCTACTGAATTGAACAGCAGAGGATAATTTTTTATTTTATTATTATTTATTTATTTATTTTTTTTTATTTATTTTTATTTTTTAAAATAAATCTTTATTCAGATTATTACAATTATTTCTCCTTTCCCCCCCCCCATAGCTCCCCTCCACCCATTTCCCACCCCACCTTCTGCCCTTACCTCCCCACCACTGTCCTCATCCATAGGTGTATGATTTTTGTCCATTCTCTTCATGAACCCCCCATACCCCTTTCCCCCTGAGAATTATCAGTCCACTCCCTTTCTATGCCCCTGATTCTATTATATTCACCAGATTATTCTGTTCCTCAGGTTTTTAATTCACTTGATTTTTAGGTTCGCTTGTTGATAGATATGTATTTGTTGTTCATAATTTTTCTCTTTACTTTTTTCTTCTTCCTCTTCTTTAAGAATACCTTTCAGCATTTCATATAATACTGGTTTGGTGGTGATGAACTCCTTCAGCTTTTTCTTATCTGTGAAGCTCTTTATCTGCCCTTCAATTCTGAATGATAGCTTTGCTGGGTAGAGTAATCTTGGTTGTAGGTTCTTGCTATTCATCACATTGAAAATTTCTTGCCACTCCCGTCTGGCCTGCATAGTTTCTGTTGAGAAGTCAGCTGACAGTCGTATGGGTGCTCCCTTGTAGGTAATTAACTGTTTTTCTCTTGCTGCTTTTAATATTCTCTCTTTGTCTTTTGCTCTTGGCATTTTAATTATGATGTGTCTTGGTGTGGTCCTCTTTGGATTCCTTTTGTTTGGGGTTCTGTGGGCTTCCTGGACTTGTAAGTCTATTTCTTTCACCAGGTGGGGGAAGTTTTCTGTCATTATTTCTTCAAATAGGTTTTCAGTATCTTGCTCTCTCTCTTCTTCTGGCACCCCCATAATTCTGATGTTGGTACGCTTGAAGTTGTCCCAGAGTCTTCTTACATTATCTTCAACTTTTTGGATTTTTTTTTTTGCTTTTTGCTTTTTCGGTTGAGTGTTTTTTGCTTCTTTGTATTTCAATTCTTTGACTTGATTCTTGTGTTCCTCTCTTCTGTTTCTGGGTCTCTGTATAATATTTTTTATTTCAGTCAGTGTATGCTTAATTTCTAGTTGGTCCTTTTTCATATCTTCGAGGGTCTCGTTATATTTATCGGCCTTTTCTAGGATATTCTTAAAAAGTCTTATAACCGTGGTTTTGAATTCTATATCCAGTCGTTTGTTTTCCTCCATTTCTTTCGTTTGTGATCTGATTCTTTGACCCCGCATTTTCACTGATTCCCTGAGTTGGTAAGGTAGATATTTGTGCTAGGTTTCCAATATGGCCCAGTGGGTCTGCTTCCCCAGTTAACCTGAGGTGGACACTCTTGGTGCACCCCTTTGTGGACTGTGTGTACAGCCTTGTTGTAATTAAGTCTTTATTGTTGTTGGTATCACTGGGAAGAATTGACCTCCGGGCCAGTTGGCTGTAAGGATCAGCTGTGTCTATGCTGGGAGAAGTTCGTTGCTGGAGACAGCCTTATTGGATTAGACTTGCCAAATTGCAATAGCCTCTGTGCTCAGCTTGGATGGGGTGGAGTCTCAGTCTTGGCTTCCTGTCAGCCTTGCCCTTGCGCGCATGTGCGCTTTCAGTCCTCCGCCTTCCCCAGCTCGAGTCTCCGCCTGAGAGTCCAGGCTCCCCCCACAAGAGCGTGGGTCCCCAGGGGCTCGCCTGGAACTGGGGTTCACTGCAGTCAGAACTGGGGCTCAGTGCCGTCAGGAGCCTCTGACTCCCTTTCACTAGGGAAAGCCTGTGGCAACCCCCGCAGCCTTTGTGCACACCAGCGCGTGCGCGCACGTGCGCTTTCAGTCCTCTGCCTTCCCCAGCTCCCGAGTCTCCGCCCGAGAGTACAGACTCCCCCCACAAGAGCGTGGGTCCCCAGGGGCTCGCCTGGAACTGGGGTTCACTGCAGTCAGAACTGGGGCTCAGTGCAGTCAGAATCCTCTGACTCCCTTCCACTAGGGAAAGCCTGTGGCAACTTCCGCAGCCTTTGTGTGCACTGGCGCGCGCGCATGCGCACTTTCAGTCCTCCGCCTTCCCCGGCTCCCGAGTCTCCGCCCGAGAGTCCAGACTCCCCCCACAAGAGCGTGGGTCCCCAGGGGCTCGCCTGGAACTGGGGTTCACTGCAGTCAGAACTGGGGCCCAGTGCAGTCAGGATCCTCTGACTCCCTTCCACTAGGGAAAGCCTGTGGCAACCTCCACAGCCTTTGTGCGCACTGGCCCGCGTGCGCCTTCAGACTTCTGCCTTTCCCAGCTCGAGTCTCCGCCCGAGAGTCCAGACTCCCCCCGTAAGAGCGTGGGTCCCCAGGGGTTCGCCTGGAACTGGGGTTCAGTGCAGTCAGAACTGGGGTTCAGTGCGGTCGGAGGCTTCCTTCCCCCTTCCGCCAGAGAAAGTCAGCCAGGCTCTCAGCCGCCCTTCCTCTCTGCGCGCACAAAGACCCTTTGCCGTACCTCCAATTCTCTGTGAGCTTTTGTCTTTCCTTCTAGTTGTAGAATTTTCACTCAGCCAGCTTTCCTGTGGTTCTGGATGGTGTCCGTTCTGTCTTTTAGTTGTAGTTTTGAAATTGTTGTGCGAGGCAGCAGTTTAGGTGTTTACCTATGCCGCCATCTTGGTTTCTCTCCGAGGATAATTTTTTAAAAAGGTACTCTCAAGTATCTGTTAGTACTTCTCATTTTTTGAGAATTTTGTCAAGTGCTCTGCCAATAGCCTGACACGTGGTTATATATTATCTCATTTAATATACATATAACCTGAAGATGCAACTATCATTATTTCCAGTGTTAAACCATATATTTTCTTCACCATTGTATATCCAATTCCTGGCTGACTTTTTTTTTTTTTTTAATACATATTTTTATTGATTTTAGAGAGGAAGGAAGAGAGAGAGATAGAAACATCAATAGTGAGAGAGAATCATTGATTGGCTGCCTCCTGTTACTCCACACTGGGGATTGAGCCCGCAACCCAGGCATGTACCCTGACCTGGAATCGAACTGTGACCAACCTAGTTCATAGATTGACGTTCAACCACTGAGCCATGCTGGCTGGGCCTAGCTGATTTTCTTAATAAATATTTATTTTATGAATAAATTTAAGACTATTGAGTGAACATTTGGTTTTAAAAGGTTAAATTGTTTGTCTAAAGTGAGTGACCGAGCCAGGATTCAGACCCAGCTCTGTCACTCAACTCCTGGGCTCCTCACTCTCCTGATATGCCTCCTCTATGGATGGATGAAAACCATTATGTTATTCCTACGTGGCACATTAATAAGCATATAAAGCCCTAAGAAATAAAAGATTCATCATGTATCACTATGTGGAGCAGTTGTTGAATAACTAAATATCAGTCAGGAAATGCTTAAAAGTGGAGTTATTTAAAAAATTAATATCAGAGGCACTTGTGGTATGATATGTGTCCAATAAAAAAATGATTCTTCTTGTAGCCAACCTGATTATGTCCTGCCATTAGAAACAAATGAGAATAACTTTTAAATAGCCTTTGATTTCCTTATACTGCAACACCCCACAGCCTTTTTAAGAACAAATTCTTGAATATGATTAAATGTGAAGCAGACACAGCCCTAGCTGGGATGCTCAGGGGTTGGAGCGTTTTCCTGCGGACTGAAGGTGACACATAGAATCCTAAAGGGAAGCTGGGAAAGGGTGGGATGCCAGAAACTAGTGAGGTCAGGTGAAGGGGTTACAGGAATAGCTCCTGAGGGAGAAAGTCTACACGTTGAGACTCCTGTGAGTTCAATCCCAGTGAATTACTTTGATCCCAGAGAAATCACAGTTGAGCAATCCTCCTAGATAATAAAAGCCTTATATGCAAATAGTCCCCTTGACCAGGAGTTCTACTGGAGGGCAGGGCTGGCTGGCCAACCTCCCACGTCCCCTCCCCTTGGCTAGCCAAGCCCCGATTGGCCCCTATGGGGCAGGCCAGCCAGACCCCACCTGTGCATGAATTCGTGCACTGGGCCTCTGATTATAAGAATAATTATAGTTGACATTTATTGAGCATTTACACTTTGTTGGGCATTATTTAAGTCAGTGCCTGGTTTAAACCCCAGATATGTTGGATACAATAGTTCTACTCTATTTGGAAATGTGAAGAGAACACCACAGGCCCCAAATGGCACCACTCCCGCTAAAAGCCCATGATACCAAACCTAGATTTTATACCCGATTTAACTGCAATTTTAGTCTCTCCCAGAAATGTAATCTCAATCAACCAGACTGGATTTTTCCAGTCAAGCACCAGGTAGGTAATCTGTCACATGGACCCTCTCCATCTCATCTCCCCCCGCCCCCCAAAGATACAATCTGCATAGGAAAACCCTTGCTGTTCTTCCTCCTCCAAAGAAGATGGTCTGGGTAAAAATAATCCTTTCTTTGGCTAATAACGCCTCTGACATAGCCTCTCCCTATAAAAAAAACTTTCATTTTGTGCAACCTCTGGGAGTGCCATTTTATTTATTTTATTTTTTAAAAAATATACTTTATTAATTTTTTACAGAGAGGAAGGGAGAGGGATAGAGAGCTAGCAACATTGATGAGAGAGAAACATTGATCACCTGCCTCCCGCACACTCCCCACTGGGGATGTGCCTGCAACCAAGGTACATGCCCTTGACCGGAATCGAACCTGGGACCCTTCAGTCCGCAGACAGATGCTCTATCCACTGAGCCAAACCGGTTAGGGCTGGGAGTGCCATTTTAGTTGCTAGACGGGATGCTGCCTGATTCATGAATCTTTATTTTTAAGATGCCTTTATTGATTTCAGAGAGGAGGGGAGAGGGAGAGAAAGAGAAACACCAATGATAAGAGAGAATCATCAATTGGCTGCCTCCTGCATGCCCCACACAGGGGATCGAGCCCACACCCTGGGCATATGCCCTGACCAGGAATCTAACCGTGACCTCCTGGTTCATAAATCCATGCTCAACCACTGAGCCACGCAGGCCGGGCTGATTTGTGAGTCTTTTAATTAAGCCAATTAAATCTTTAAATTTACTCTGTTGAATTTTGGTTCTTTATCAGCAATAAGAATGAGCCTTGGTAAGTCACTCATTTGGAGTGGGGATTGGAAACTGGCATGCCAGTCCAGAATCTGGACGCAGAGGTAAGGGGCAGGGCCAGGGAGCTGAAGTGGTTCTGGGCTAAGTTCCCAGGGCTGCTGGCTGCCCTCTCTGCTGGACTCTTGGAGGCCCCAAACGTGGGTCCTAGTTTGATGACCCTCTACGTCCCCTGACTGCCTTACCAGTGCCCAAAGTCAGGTGACTTATGGGGACCCTCACTTAGTCCTTCCCTAGCCACACAGGAGAAAGATGTTGGAATTTTTGCATAATTTATTAGGTAACCAAAAGAAAAATTTACAAATGTCTACGAAGACCAATGTCTTACATGACTATTCAGCTGAGAAGTGTTATTGTAAGAACATTTGTCCTAGAGGATCATCCCATGAAGGGTCAGGGTGGAGGCAGCCAGTCATCTTCCTGGCCACTGCACCTCAGATCTGCTGCTGCCAGCCTCCCCATGAAAGTGGTCGCACCTGAGAGCGATGCTGGAAGGAACAGTCCTCCTGAAGTCTGGGTTCCAGTTGTCCATCCCACTGCAGGGCGACAGACAGAGGGAGTCTGCAGGGCGAGCCACAGCTGGGCCTCTAGGCATCAGGCCCTCCACTCCTGGCAGCCTTTCTGGTTCCTGGATCTTAGGTGTGGGGTCCTCCAATCCTGGGGCCTCATTGATCGGCTGCCTCCTGCATGCCCCTTCTGGGGATCAAGCCTGTAACCCTGAGCATGGGGCCCTGATCGGAATCCAACTGTGACCTGGTTCACAGGTCAACATTCAACCACTGAGCCATACTAGCCAATCTGCAGAAGCTTTTTTTAAAAATATTTTTTAAATAAATCTTTATTGCTCAGATTATTACAATTGTTCCTCTTTTTTCCCCCCATAGCTCCCCTCCACCCGGTTCCCACCCCACCTTCTGCTCTTACCTCCCCGCTACTGTCCTCATCCATAGGTGTACGATTTTTGTCCAGTCTCTCCCTGCACCCCCCACACCCCTTTCCCCCTGAGGATTGTCAGTCCACTCCCTTTCTATGCCCCTGATTCTATTATATTCACCAGTTTATTCTGTTCATCAGATTTTTTTTTCACTTGATTCTTAGATTCACTTGTTGATAGATATGTATTTCTGCTTACGTTTTTGGTGGGCAGGGACTTTGTAGCTTACCTCAATTGCTCATTTATAAGGGAAAGAGCTTATGATAATTTCTAGAATGAACAAGAACATAGGTGTTAAAACAAAATACAACTGGAGACCAGACTTGAAAATTCCCCAAACAGCAGAACCAGCTAAGCCATGTAAGTGAAATCTAAGGTAGCTTATTCCGCAGTGTAAGCAAAACTTCACTAGGGTTGTTTTTTAAAAAATGCCTCCGAAAGTCACTTAAAACACTTGTACTGTTGCCCAGCCAGTGTTGCTTAGTGACTGAGTGTTGACCTATGAACCAGGAGGTCACAGTTCAATTCCTGGTCAGGGCACATGCTTGGGTTGCAGGCTTGATTCCCAGTGAGGGTGTCCAGGAGGCAGATTCTCTGTCATTGATGTTTCTAAATCTCTCTGTCCCTTTCCCTTCCTCTATGAAATAAATAAAAATATATTTTCAAAAAACTAAATTGTTTTCCAAAATTAGCATAAGATGACCACTTTTAATGAATCCCCTGTCATTGGGTGGGGGTGGGGGGGACCAAATGCTATAACTAACTATAAAGATTAATTAGCCTCAGTGTTTTTACTATATAAGCTATCCTATAACAACATAGCTCTGGGCTCCATAATACTATTGGTTTGACAATTCTGTTTGTGAACTGTTCATCTATACACAATAAACTCTTACTAAAGACAATTATATTGATCTGGTTTTATTTTTAGCGGTTTCTGGATTTTGACGGGCCACCTGCCACCTTTACATTGGATTGGCCATAAGAATTGAAATCTGGACTCTGCAGTTGTGTTGCACAAAACATTCATTGTGAGGAGAAATTTACAAAAGCTTTGATTTGAGTCAAAGAAAAGGAGTGTTGGAAATGATGAATATTGCTCATTTAAAATGAATTAATATATATGACTAACAACATATTGTTATGTTTAAATTAGTTCCATTTAAAAATGTCTATTTAGACCCTAGCAGAGGGTCTAAATAGACATTTTTCCAAAGCAGACATACAAATAGCCAACAGGCACATGAAAAGGTGCTCAACATCACTAATCATCAGGGAAAAGCAAATCCAAACCACAATGAGCTATCACCTCACATTGGTTAAGATGGCAATCACCAAGAAGACAAGAGGTAAGTGCTGGCGAGGATGTGGAGACAAGAGAAACCTGTGCACTGTTGATAGGAATGTATATTGGTATAGCCACCATGGAGAACAAAAATAGAGGTTCCTCAAGAAATTACAAATAAAACCATGACTTGATCCAGCAATCCCACTTCTGGGTATTTGTCTGAAGAAAACAAAAATACTAACTAGAAAAGATATCTTCACCCCATTTTCACTGCAGCATTATTCACAATAGCCAAAATATGGAAACAACCTGTGTCCATCGACAGATGAATGTGTTAGGGGCAGAAATAGAATAATTGGGACTAGCTATAATTATAAGAAATATTCATCATGCTGTTAACCATGATTGTTCTGATTAGAGAAGGCACATTTTACTCTGGCTGAGAGCTGTACTCTCCGGGGCATAGGAGTTACCCTGGGAATTCAGTCAGTCCATTCTTCTTTTCCGAGAATGGCCCATCATCACGGAAAGATTAACAACTTTGTTGCTGAAAGAATCTGGTACCAGAGGCACTCCATTGTTGCGACCCCTCAGCCCACATTGCCTGTAACCTGTAACCATTATGCCTTGCCTACTTCCCTGTGGCTGCAATTCCTACTTTCCCATGTAATCTTTGTCCTATGCATTATAAACAGCTGGCTTATGGGGTGAGGTAGAGCAGATCTTTGTGGATGACCTGCTGCTCTCCCATACTGCCGGCATTATTGGAATAAACATTCGCATATGATTCAACCCTGTCTCTGCTTAATTGGCTCAAGTAGTTGACAGGCAATCTGGACCCATTGGTTGTCGGGTTTCAAATAGATGAAAGAAGATGTGGTATATACAAACAATGGAATATTATTCAGCCATAGAGAGAAGGAATTCCTATCATTTACAACAACATGAATGAAACATAAGGGCATTTTGCTAAGTGAAATAAACCAGACAGAGAAAGACAAATACTGTGCGGTCTCACACGTGAAATCTTTAGAAAAGAGTTTAAAAAGTCAAACTCGTAGAAATAGAACAGAAAAAGTGGTTGCCAGGGGATGGGGAGTGGGGAAAATAGAGGTTACTAAAAGGGTACAAACTTTCAGCTACAAGATTAATAAGGTCTGAGGATGTAAAGTAAAACGTGGTGACTGTAGTTGATAACTCTGTATTTTATAAATGAAATTTGCTAAGAGAGTGGAACTTAAATGTTCTCACCATAAAAAAGATAGAACCTTTCCCAACTTCCACTAGGCCTTTCAGCTTATAGAATTTTGTCTTAGAATTCAGGACAAGAAAATATCTCCTTCTTCTCTTTCTCTTATTCTTCCTTCTCCTTCTTCTATTTCACCCTTATTGAGGTATAATTGTTAGAAAATTCATAAGTTTCAACCACTTTTTAAAACTATGGGTATTTTTTAAAAATATATTTTATTGATATTTTACAGAGAGGAAGGGAGAGGGATAGAGAGCTAGAAACATCAATGAGAGAGAAACATTGATCAGCTGCCTCCTGCACACCTCCCACTGGGGATGTGCCCGCAACCAAGGTACATGCCCTTGACTGGAATCGAACCCAGGACCCTTCAGTCCGCAGGCCGACGCTCTATCCACTGAGCCAAACCGGTTTCGGCAAAACTACGGGTATTTTAATAAACTGCAGATACACTCCCCATCAGGTGCTACAGACATGGAAACACACTGCCCAGAACACCCCTGGGAGTCACCATCTTTCAGCCCCACTGAGGCAGCTGTTGTATGATTACTGATGTCAAATTGGACTCAGCCTCTTTCTTCAAAATGCTTTGACTCCAAGTAAATTGAGAAAGAATGAAGACACAAGCCAGCTGCACGCACTATCTGTCTGCTGTGTTCCAGACAATCCAGGGTGCAGACTGTTGAGTAAAATTTAATGAAAACATATCCACACCTCAGTACTATCCACACACCTCTCTATCAGGGGACCTAGAGATACCAGGGAGAACCCTTGTCTGAAAATATGAAGACTTAAGTTTCTTGCTCTGAATCTATCACTAAATTGCTGTGTGAGCTTAAGTAAACCACTTAATGGCAATGGCAATAACTTTTTCTCAGTTGTAAAGAGGGTGGAGCTTGGGTTAAGATGTTCTCTAATCCCATGAGATTATTATTCCTTCTCTTGTCCCTTGAGATTATTTTTATTTGTCCACATCTATCCATTTACAGAAACAAGAGTGATGTGATTTTTGTTTTCACCTGTTCACTTTATTGTATACAGGCTGACCAGAAGTGAGTGAAAGAGGCTGCTTGCCAGGAGGTGAATGAGAATGGTAATGAAATGAGTCTGTTCACTCCCAGGCATCTCCAAACAGCCGTTGTTTCTTGCCAAAACCGGTTTGGCTCAGTGGATAGAGCGTCGGCCTGCGGACTGAAAGGTCCCAGGTTCGATTCCGGTCAAGGGCATGTAACTTGGTTGCGGGCACATCCCCAGTGGGAGGTGTGCAGGAGGCAGCTGATCGATGTTTCTCTCTCATCGATGTTTCTGACTATCTATCCCTCTTCCTTCCTCTCTGTAAAAAAATAAATAAAATATTAAAAAAAAAAAAAAAAAAAAAAAAAAAAAAGAAATGAGTCTGGGTTTCAAATGCCAAACGGGCAGCCCAAAACTCCTGGATTGATTTGAAATACCAGTAATATCGATTGGTAGGTTAATTGAGAGGGTGGGACTAGATCTCAAAACCTGGCCTATTGTTATGTAAAACAGAAGGGATTAACTGACTCATTTCCCCTTCTCTTCAAGTAACTATTGTGGATTTCCTAGAACAGTTCTCAAAGGAATACACCTTATATTATGACCTGGGCCACATACATACATACATACATACATACATACCTGACTCAATACTTACCCTTACAACATTATGTTCTTTTCTATTCTATTATGTTTTGGTTTCTTTGTTGTTGTTGTTGTTTTAAGAATGAAATACAGGGTTTATTTGGGTGTGGGGTGGAGTGGGGTGTGGAAGGAGGCAGCCGGGGTCTAAAGATACTTGGGATTTGAGCGAAGCATAGGCTGACCGTGGGCAGGGGTGGATTTGTAGACGGCCTGAATGAGACTTCTAACACACAGTCCTAACAGTAGAAACCTAAGGAACAACTGTGAAAATGCTAACTTTCACACAGAAAGTAAGTCTAGAGCTAGACCAAAAGAGGAGGGTCTAGCTCAGTGGTTTTCAACAGAGAAGCAGTATGACCTCTACAAACAGATCGGGGGGAAGGGAGGTCTGAGTTCTGGGGAGACGTGGCCACCAGAAGGCAGCACCAGGGGTGCTGCATGCTCAGTGAATGACTGTCCTGTCTCAAATACCAGGGGCACCCCCGTAATCTACCTGGGACCAAGCAAGGCTGGGAGGGGCACCCTTCCCCTCTGCTACCTCTCTAGTTGGTGCTGATGGCTTGCCAAGAAGTTAAGTATGGCTGTGGGGACTTGAGGAGCTAGGAGCCTCTCAGGAGACCTGCACGCAGCTGCTGCTCGGATCCTTTTCCGCTCAGGCTGATGGGCTGCGGCTAATTTATGCTGAGGACATCCCTCTGGATCTCGTGGCTTAACTGGGTCTGTAAATCACTCAGCTTCTTCTTCAACCCAGAGAGGGCTGAGAGGACGCTGGTGTCAGGGCGCAGAGAGCCACAGGACTCTGCGTGGTAGTAAAACCTCTCCGGCTTGCCGTTGGGGTCGTAGGTAGGCCTGGGACTCATCTTCATCCAGCTCTGAGTACTCACTCTTTGGCCACTCCTCTGGCTTGGGGTACACTGTGTGCCTCAGGGCATTGTCGGGATCATATTCAAAAGCCACCCCTGCAGTCGGGTTCCACTGAGGATGTTCCTTGCCAAAGCCCTTTGGGGCATAGGCGCGCAGTCTCAGCTCCTGGCCCTTTCGCAGTTTGACAATGAGGATGTCCGTCCTGGTCTACGTAGTCATTGGGGTCGTTATCTCGGTTCCGGGATGTCACTGGAATGACCAGGGGCTACTGGAGATAAAGTCTCTGAGACGTGACGTCATGAGTCTGGTCTTCGTGGCACCGCATGTCCACAGTGAACTCCACGGAGCTCTGGGGGCAGAACTCACGCGTGCAGCCCCGGAGTACTGCAGCTTGCCCACAGTGTCATTGCGAGTGAGGGGATTAATCCAAGCCTGTGAGGGCTGAGGCAGTGGGTTCCATATGAGCCCAGTCAATGGCTATTATGGGCACCTCGGTGATGAAGACCCTTTGAATAGAATTGGCCACCGCTAGGTCCGTATTTTCGATGATGAACTTGACATTCTCGTAGGTGAGCTCCCTGATCCACACGGTGGGCTGGTTGGTATACATACGGCATCGCGCTCAGCTGCCCCGCTGGCCCGCCGGCGTCAGCTGTTTTGGTTTTTTAATTCTTGGCTTTCATCAGCATGTTTTAAAGCTTTGTCTTGGGGTAGAGGGCGTGTTGGCTAGCAGCTGTCTCCTTCTTAGAGCTGGGTTGCAGATTTGAGAACAGATGTTTGCTATTCGCTCCATAACGTCCTAGGCAGGATGCCAGTGGGGGTTGTCCTGCTGTGGGTCTTTGAACTGATGGCCCATCTGTCCTGGATCTTGACAGGAGTGGGCGTAGAAGTGGGAATGCAGAGAGAAAGCTCATTAAACATGACCTTGTTCTGGGATTCAGAATGTGGCACTGAGTTACCCTGTTGGAGAGGTTATTCTTTTTTTTTTTTTTTAATATATACATATATATTTTAAAAATATTTTTATTGATTTCAGAGAGGAAGGGAGAGGGAGAGAGAGATAGAAACATCAATGATGAGAGAGAATCCTTGATCAGCTGCCTGCGGCTCAAGGGGTTCTGGGGATCAAGCCCACAACCCAGGCATGTGCTCTGATCTGGAACCTTGTGGTTCTTGGGTTGACGCTCAACGGCTGACCCGCCAGGCTGGAGACTTTATTCTTTAAAGAAAATTTGTATCTTTGATTCAAGAGTTTCTAAAAATAAATAATTAAACAAGGTTAGAAATGCAGGTATCTCCTGTTGTACACAATAATCTGTTATTGAAGAAAAAAACCAAAACACCAGTTGTTCTGCATGAAAATGATAAACTGGAGCCTGCTTCTCATTTTATTTCCGATAGGAAAAATTATACTTTGTCAAACCCAAACCCTCAACTGATTTTTTAAACAGGTAAGCAAAGTGTGGTAATACACTGTATATATATAATTTTTTAAAATCCAAACTATCTTGTTAGGTGTAAAATGCTTAATAGATCGTTTCTTTATCACAAAATAATTAATCACAATAAAAACAACAGCTTTCGCGCAGTGGAAGGCCACTGAGCAAGATGGCTTTAATGTCCTCAGCTTGGCTAACCATAGACAGGCTTCTCTCTGACTTTAGACCCCTGAACTCCCTTCTTTTAGAGTATTAGCTTTAGGAAAGATAGTTATACATTCTTTCTCTGTCCCTTTGAGATGTAAATATTTTTAAATGCCTCTTGAGAGTTTTACAACTCAGGAAGGTCTTTCTCAAGAACCTGGGAATCATCTCTCTGACATGTGTCTGAGCAAGGGAGCACCCTCAAAAGGAGTCACTCATACACGTGAGTGTCTTTCCACAATGCCAGGTGTATTAGGGGAGACCTCCGCAATAAGCCAGTAGAGTCACATGCACATTACATACAGAGAGGGGGAGTTTACATGATGGAAGTGAGCAGGGCAAATGTTCAGTGCAATGCCCTGGTCACTGGCAGTGGCCTCAGGTCTCCGGAGAGGCAGGCGTCCATCTGAAGCCAGGCGGCTGTAGTGGCAGCACGTGTCTGCTGGAGTGGAAGTCCAGCAGGGTTCTGGATGTGACCTGTGGTACAGCAAGCACCAGCGTTGGGTGGTCGGAGCTCTCAGTTATCATTGCCCACTGAGGGTGGAGGTCCCCACTCATATCTGTGTCCAGGTAAAGTCCTTACCCGAGTGTCCACACTTGTGGTTTTGGGCATTCTGACCCCCTTCCTAGGGCATTCCTGTGACATCCCAGCCTTTATATATATTGTTTATTGATTTCAGAGAGGAAGGGAGAGGGAGAGAGAGATAGAAACATCAACAATGAGAAAGAATCATTGATCAGCTGCCTCCTGCACGCCCCACACTGGGAGTGAGTCTGCAACCCGGGCATGTGCCCTGACTGGGAATCACACCATGACCTCCTGGTTCATAGAACCTCGATGTTCAACCACTGAGCCATGCCGGCTGGGTTCTACTTTTCTTCTTATAAGGATACCAGTCATACTGGAACAAGGGACCACAATACTTGAGTATATCCTTGAAACAGGAATTTTAGGGGTAAAATAGGACAGGTTTAGGAAATTTCAGAAATTAAGGGGACCATGGAAGAAGCACAGGGCTGCAGAGCAGCAAAAGGTATATTTCCATAGAACAGGGAAGCTAAAAGGTTGCAACAGATATGTCTCCATAGAATGAAAGAGCTGGAAACAGCAAAAGGTCTATATTTACAAAATAAAGGGAAGGAAGCCCTTCATCCAGAAGAAGAAACCTCAAAGGGAACAGGAAAACAATAAGAAAGGGGGGGAGAGGGGGGAGAACCTCACATGTCCCATGTGAGATTCGACCTTTGAGCTCAGAAGTTACATAGTAACCAGTCTAAGGGAAAAGTGACCAGAGAGGATATCAAGGCACCAAGATCTACAGCCTTTACTAGTATAAACCATGGAAACAGGGACTCAGTGGGACTCTTCCCCCTCCCCACGTGGGAGTCCGTACTTGTTCTTCAGTAAATTTCCACCTTTACTATACCACCTTCCATCTGTGGATTCATTCTTTGATTCCCATGGTCAAAGAACCCGGGAACTAGTCTGCCCAGGGGAACACCATGTGTTCCAGTCCAAGAAATTTCGCTTCAACCTCATCTTAACTTACACAGTGTCTCTTTTTTGGTGGGGGGTGAGTGGGGTGGAGCACAGTGCAACCCACAACTGACTCTGAAGAAATATCACTAGCATTTGAGATGAAAGACTTTGCCTGCATATCCTTTTGTTAAAAATATTGTATTACGTTGAAAATGTAAATAGAAGATTTTATATAATGTAAATGGTGGTTGCAAATATTATATTGAGAAAGACATGTTTTATGAAGTTTGGCTATTGAACATGAAACATTATTTCTTTCTGGACAAGGTTTGCCTGGGAGGTATTGTGCAAGGTATGTAGTAATCTGTCTGTCTGGACGGTATGCTGAGGTTTGCTGAAGCTTCTTTGAGGGGGAATCAATACATGTATCAAAGACAAAACTAGACAAGTAAAGCGATTAACTATATTGAGGCTATTGTGATAAGGAGAGTATCCAGAGTGCCTCAGAAGGTTAATTTTGTCTTAGACTTACAGAGACAAGGCTATATAGGCTATTGGTGGGGGTGATTTATAGTTGCTTTGTTCTGTCATCAGAAGTCTCAGTCAGGTAGCTGAACAGAAAGTGTGTTTCTCTGTTAGTGAGTTCAGGGGAACAAATCGGTCTAACTTTCGATAATTCTATCTAATAAAAGAGTAATATGCAAATTGACCGTCACTCCAACACACAAGATGGCCACCCCCATGTGGTCAAAGATGGCCACCCCCATGTGGACATAAGATGGCTGCCACAAGATGGCCGGCAGGGGAGGGCAGTTGTGGGTGATCAGGCAAGCAGGGGAGGGACCAGGCCTGCAAGGGAGGGCAGTTGGGGGCAATCAGGCCTGCAGGGGAGGGCAGTTAGGGGTGACCGGGCCATCAGGGGAGGGCAGTTGGGGGCAACCAGGCCTGCAGGGGAGGACAGTTAGGGGCAACCAGACTGGTAGGGGAAGGCAGTTGGGGGTGACCAGGCCTGCAGGGGAGGATAGTTAGGGGCATCCAGGCTGGCAGGGGAGGGCAGTTGGGGGTGACAAGGCCTGCAGGGGAGGACAGTTAGGGGCGACCAGGCTGGCAAGGGAAGGCAGTTAGGGGTTACCGGGCCATCAAGGGAGGGCAGTTGGGGGCAACCAGGCCTGCAGGGGAGGACAGTTAGGGGCAACCAGGCTGGTAGGGGAGGGCAGTTGGGGGTGACCAGGCCTGCAGGGGAGGATAGTTAGGGGCATCCAGGCTGGCAGGGGAGGGCAGTTGGGGGTGACCAGGCCTGCAGGGGAGGACAGTTAGGGGCAACCAGGCTGGCAAGGGAAGGCAGTTAGGGGCAATCGGGCCGGCAGGGGAGCAGTTAGGCATCAATCAGGCTGGCAGGGCATTGGTTAGGGCCGTGGTCAGCAAACTGTTGCTCGTGAGCCACATGCTGCTCTTTGGCCCCTTGAGTGTGGCTCTTCCACAAAATACCACGGCCTGGGCAAGTCTATTTTGAAGAAGTGGCATTAGAAGAAGTTTAAGTTTAAAAAATTTGGCTCTCAAAAGAAATTTCAATCGTTGTACTGTTGATAGTTGGCTCTGTTGACTAATGAGTTTGCCGACCACTGGGTTAGGGGGTGATCAGGCTGGCAGGCAGAAGTGGTTAGGGGCAACCAGGCAGGCAGGCAGGCGAGTGGTTGGGAGCCAGAAGTCCTGGATTGTGAGAGGGATGTCCAACTGCCCATTTAGGCCCGATCCCAATTGGGTCCCAGATTGGAGAGGGTGCAGGCTGGGCTGAGGGACATCCCCCCCCCCCCCGCACAAATTTCGTGCACCGGGCCTCTAGTCAATTATAACAAAAAATGGGAAGGTGGAGGATCTGTGATCTTATCAGCAGATTTGTCACAAGTAAACAGAGGTGTCAGCCCTGAGAATAATGGGTGTCATGAGAGGGTGGACTGTGAGTTCTAAGTCTTATAGGGAAGGGTATTTCTTTGAGTAAGCCATTTCTTACAGCACAAAGGATTTCTGGAAACAAAAAGTTGCGGAGGTGTTCTTTATCATCGCTGCTCTCCAGAAGCGCAGGGCTCAGGTGCAGTTCAGCACTGTCAGTGGGCAAGAGGAAGAAGGATCTGTGTACAGTGGGGTGCATGCTGTCCTCCCCAGCTAGTTACAGTTACTCTTTTTAGAGATGGTTTATTCATCTCTGAAACATGGATCCCACAGTTGTGGGACACCGCTGCCCCCAAGTGGTGGTACCTATGTAGTGACTGCCAAACCTCAGACTGGAAAAGAAACTACATCTTTTTTCAGACTCCTGTAGGCTGTGTGTACCCTCGGAGTGTGCAAGAAAAGCCGCTGGGATGCAGGCAGAAAATAACAAAATTCCTACTTCATTTTATTTTTATTGAAAAATGCAAGCAAGAATTTAAACTTTACTGATATTTATCATACTGCCAGTTTGCACTGGGTTCTTTACTCTGAATCTGCCACACACCACCTGCTCAGAGAAGAGTAGAAGCTTCACACGCTGGCAGAGTTCCTCTCTGGACCTCTTCAGAGTGTAGTAACATATTGCAGATCGTGGGTGATTCGTTAAATGCAGGTAATATTACCTAGTTTCAACTAAACCTACCTTTACACAGTGGACAGGAGGCATTAGAGGACTCCTACAGAGAAACTGCTGGTTTAGAAAATAACCCTAATAGGGCATGAACCAGCAAACAGGAAACCATGCATCATTGACAAGTATTCTTACAGTAGAAGTTTTTTTTATCAACTCCTTGACAGGAAAACACACACACACACACACACACACACAAATCTAACTTATTGTACCAGAGGTTGGTCAAAACATTCAAAATTGTCAACACTGTTTTGCCATGACCTTCGTGGCGGGGTTCAGGATCTGAAGGAGGGGCTGACACACAAATGAAAATGCTATACAAGAAATATGAATTTAGAAGGCATTGGGAGCCAGGTGGAGCCTCTTTCTTGAAGTGACACCCCGACTTCTGGCCTGGTCTGCTATTTATTTACTTGAATACACATTTGCCCTTTAGCAATGCATACAGGCATATATATCAAAAGTAAAGTTTGGTAAACAGTAAAAGGATTATCAGGTTAGGGAATTGCCTTGAGCCACCACTATCTCAACAATCGGGTGCTTAGTGTCAGCCCTGTTAATGCCCAAGGTCCATTGGCCTTCCGCGTTCCTTGGTGCACTGACAGTATTGGCAAGCAGTGGCTTCCCGCACTGTTTGAAATATGGATTCCCTTTAATTATTGTCAATATAAGCCTCACCCCAATTGCTGTGTAGGAAGAGGTTTCATGAGATAACTGTTTTGGTTATTGCAGCCACTTGCCCACTAATATTTGCAATAAATTGAACTTAGATCCAGTTCTTTACATCACTATTTCATAGTTTTAACTCAGCCTTCTCAAAATTCATGAAATACAGCACATACAATCCCTGGTCCTCTCCCTGTTATAGTGGGACAGACCTGTGACCAGCATCTATGTACAGGTATGAGATATGTTAAAGATTAATTTTCAAAAAGGTGAACTCATGACTTTCTGGCAAATATAAGATGATCATGTGTCAAAGATGTTACTTAACTCATTGATTAGGTAAATTAATGAACCAGTGAAGATGTTATGACCGATTCAATGCTTTAAGAAGCAAGGTTATTTATTGAATAAGACTTATAGGATGTACTACTGATTAATATCCAGTTAGCCACACTTTAAAAAAAATATATAGAACACTTCATAAATTTTCATGTCATCCTTGTGCAGGGCTGTGCTAATCTTCTCTGTATCGTTCCAATTTTAGTATATGTGCTGCCAAAGCGAGCACTAGCCACACATCTTTGTAGGAAAGTTATTTGCATCTCTGCCAGATTCTGTTCACCAACAAGTTATCTGCATCTCTTCCAGTCAAAAATCTCTGAAACCCGACAACCAGTGGGTCCGGGCTGCCTATCACTACTTGAGCCAATTAAGCAGAGACAGTGTTGAATCATATATAAGTGTTTATTCCAATACTGCCAGCAGGATGGGAGAGCAGCAGGTCATCCACAAAAATCTGCTCTACCCTACCCCATAAACCAGCTGCTTATATTGGATAGAAGGACAAAGATTACATGGGAAAGTAAGATTACAGGCCTGGGGAAGCAGGCAAGGTACAAAGGTTACAGGTTACAGGTAATGTGGGCTGGGGGTCGTAAAGGGTGGGCAAAGGGCAGGTGCCTCTGGGACTAGATGGTTTCAGCCACAAGGTTGTAAATCTTTCCATAATGATGGGCAGTTCTCGGAAAAGGAGGATGGACTGCATTCCGATGTTGGCTCCCATGTCCCGGGGTGAACAACTCAGCCAGGTTAGAATGTGCTTTCTCTAATCAGAACAGAACAATCACGGTTAACAGAGCAGGATTAGTATTTCTTATAACAATCGCTAGTCCCCGCTATTCTATTTCTGCCCCTAACATTACTAGAGGGAGAAATTTGAATTGACTTTGGTTTTAGGAATACTACTTCAATGGGCCTTTTGATTACGGAAAAGTAAAACCAGAGTCCCATTTTGGAATAGAAATGTCTCAGGCCATGGGTAGATAGGCTATTTTGCTCAGTATTGTAAAATGTTGTCTCCTCATGTACTTGCTTTCAGTAAAAATATGTTGTAAGAACCTTTTTACAATGCACCTCTTGATAACATTATTTTCAAAAAATCAATATAATGCTCAAAATGGAACATATGGAAGTGGTAAAAAATTAATTATAAAAATATAGTTAATATGTAAATGTTTGGCATGATCAGATTAGAAGGGATAATGAATAGTGAGCTGGTTGGGCCTCTATGTAGGCTAATGAGTGTGATGGTCACCAGCGCATACGGAAACAGTTACCATATACTGTCACCAGACGGGACTGGGGCCTGCCGGTAGCATGTGGTTTCACAATGTAAGTCCAGGTGACTTTGAGAGTACGTTTATTAAAGCTGGGGACTGTGAAACAAAGAAAGGATTTAGGCTAGAAGAAGCAACAGGAGAGAGCCTAGGTGGTACTCTGCTTGGCTCTCTAGAAATGCCGCAGGAAAGAAGTGAGCCAAGGAAGGGCTGCTTTAGCTCACTGGGAAGTCAGAGAAAAGGGCGCCTTGGAGACAGGTTCAGGGAGTTAGCCCAGGACCAGCTGCCACTGTTCATTGCTCCCCTGATTGCAAGTCTTGTGGGGACCCTTAGAGTTTAGGAGAAAGTAAAAAGTTCACAGGTGTAATCCAGAGTGCGCCCCCCCCCCCGCCACCGCCCTTTTGTCTTGAGGGTTTTATCTCTCTTCTGCAGGTGAGAATCATCTTAGGGGGGTGTTTCAGCAGAATATTCATCAGTTTACCAAGTGCATTTTTAATACACTGATGCATCAGAATGAGCACATAGGGGAGTGCGGGATCATTTTCTGGCCAGCTTCACTGCTTTACTTTCATCTTGGGTCTATCTGGCTCTAATTGTTTTTTTGTTGTTTCCCTGACTTCATCCGTCCTTGGGTTTGGCTGGTACAAGTGGCTTTAATTGGGTCTCTGTCCTCTATTTTCCTGACCAGGGTTATTTAAGTGATTTATTCTCTGGTTAGGGGGAGAGATATAAACCATTTGCTCTTGAGTGTCCTTGGTTAGGGAAGATAAGGTCTTGGGATTCACTAGCTGGCTGTAAGTAGTTCAGATTGTTTGACCTTGTTTAATTATCTTGTCTCAGTTTCCCATTCCACTTGCCCAGGAATTTTCCTAGCTTCTTACAATTCTGTCTCAATATCACCAACTCAAATACCATAACCTACCATATCTGAAGTTGCCTTCAGAGAAAGGATTTTCCAAATGGTGAATAACTAAATAAAATCCTGAGCCAGGTAAAGCACAATCTTTTCCAGACTTGCACAGTGGATGCATTCCTGGAAAATTTAGTGTCTAGTAAAAACATGCAAAAATATTTTGCTTATATGTGAAACTTAAGCTCAGATAATTTTAAACAGGTGTTTAAGCTTCATAAATGAGTGGAGGGACATAAAGTTCATGCTGGCTGAGGGACAATGTTGCATTGTCAGACTCTTTTACACATCTAGTGTCCCGGATCCCCACCTACTAAATGACAGTAGTGCTCATACTGAGAAGGCAAACCCCTATTTTGTAAAAACTGCTGTTTGGAATTCTCTGCTGTTTTTCTTAGACGGCCTCTTATTCTAAAAAAATAACTTTGCTTTCTAGCCTGCTTTAGCCTGCTTGAATAATGAGGACCATAAACTTAGCTGTCCAACCTGATAGGCCAGAGACTAGATATGCCCATAATTTTAGCTGTCTGACCTTGTAGGCCAGAGACTAGATATGCCCATAATTTTCAGAACTGTGTTTGTTTTCAAAGACAGCAGCGAGATAACCACTAATTGCACAGAGGGCTGGCTCCTTAATAAAAGGGAATTTCTGCTTGTAGCTTTGCTTAGAATTTGAATTCATTTTCTCTAAGCCCACCGCGGTGAATAAAGTGTGACTCCAAACTCTCCTGCATTGTTTGATTATTCCGGTTTTCTGTAACAATACAAATCCCTTCACTTCAGAATCCTCGTCCTTGGGATAGTCAAAAAGACTTTCAAAAATTTCCCTCTAGAGGGCAGTATAATTCCTATGGAGAATCACAGAACTAAGAGGATCTGCCACAAATCAAATCTGTCCTTGCCTGTGGGGTTAGGGTAGGGCAGCATTATTTTGTTGCCTGGGAGGCTGGCTTGGGGTTGGAGTGAGTGGTAGGAACAAAGGAATGTTTTTTCTTGTTAGCCCTCAGGGAAGTCTGGAGAGCTGAGGCACTTAAGAAATGACTGAGGTAACATTTGACACCTTTCTCATACATTCTAAGTTTTCTTTCATTAATTTTCCCAGCATAGAGAGCTAGAATAAAAATCCCCTCCCTGAGACTTTGCTGAAATATCTCAAACAAGCAGCAGCTGGTGTCAACATGCCCAAAACTTATCAATAAAAGGCCCAGGATCTGGCACTAGCACCAGCCTGCTTTGCTTCTCAGCTGGGTCTCACCTGGGCACTTCCAAACCCAATACAAGAAGCAGCCATCTGCAAATCTCTCAGTAGCTTCTGCTGGCTGGCCCCAAGTAGTGGCTGACTTTGCACTTTCCAGGAGGCCCCAGAGCCAGTGCACCTGGTGGACATTTCAGACCATACTAGATTACAACTCTACACATCCACAAGTGACACTCCAGGGGCAGACTCAGTAAGCACCAAAGGCCCACTGAAGGAAGTCCTGCTCCATATGAGGTATCTCCTGCACAGTAGCTCTTCCACTATAGTTACAGCTAGTCCTCACAGCCAGTTGACCTAGAGATTAATTCCTCTCAGTGATGCCAATCAAGGCTCAACTACAACAAGACTGTGCACACCGCCCACACAGGGGTGCATGTAGAGTGCCCAGCTCAGGTGACAGGGGAGGCTGAGCCAATGGGCCCTATAGGACACCTACTACACAAGGCCACTCTACCAATTTCAGGAGATACAGCAGCTCTACCTAATACATAGAAACAAACACAGGGAAGCAGCCAAAATGTGGAGACAAAGAAACATGTCACAAATGAAAGAAATGGAAGCAAGCAAACTACTGGATACAGAGTTCAAAACAATGGTTATAAGGTTACTCAAGGATCTTAATGAGAGCTTCAAGGGACTTAGTGAGACTTTCAAGGATCTTAATGAGAATTTCAAAGACATGAAAAAGGACCAGGCAAAAATTAAGCATATACTAACTGAAATAATGAATAATCTACAAGGATTCAACAGTAGAGTAGAGGATTCCGAGAATCAAATCAATGATTTGGAATCTGAGGAAGCAAAAAACACCAACCAGAAGAGCAAAAAGAAAAGGAATAAAAAAAATATGAAGATAGTGCAAGAAGCCTCTGGGACAATTTCAAGCATACCTACATTCTCATCATGGGGGTGCTGGAAGGAGCCTATTTGAAGAAATAATGACAGAAAACTTCCCCCACCTGGTGAAAGAAATAGACTTATAAGTCCAGGAAGTGCAGAGAGTCCCAAACAAGAGGAACCCAAAGAGGCCCACACCAAGGCACATCATAATTAAAATGCCAAAGGTTAAAGACAAAGAGAGACTCTTAAAAGCAGCAAGAGAAAAGCAGTTCGTTACCTACAAAGGAGTACTCATAGGACTGTCAATTGATTTCTCAACTTTGCAGGCCAAAAGGGAGTGGCAAGAAATATTCAAAGTGATGAATATTAAGGACTTACAACCAAGACTACTCTACCCAGCAAAGCTCTCATTTAGAGTTGAAGGTCAGATAAAAAGCTTCATAGATTAGAACTAGCTAAAGGAGTTCACCACCACCAAACCCCAATATTACATGAAATGTTGCAGGGTATTCTTTAAGAAGAGAAAGAGAAGAGAAGAAGGAGGAGGAGGAGGAGGAGGAGGAGGAGGAGGAGGAGGAGGAGGAGGAGAAGAAGAAGAAGAAGAAGAAGAAGAAGAAGAAGAAGAAGAAGAAGAAGAAGAAGAAGAAGGAGAAAAGATAAAAAAATATGAACAAAAATGGCAATAAATATGCATCAACAATTGAATCTAAAAATCAAAATAAATGAACAAGAAATTGAATGAACAAAATAAATTGATGAATAAAATAGAATCAGAGGCATGGAAACCTGGAACAGACTGACAAATCTCAGAGGGGAGAAGGAAGAGAGGTGGGAAGAAATTAACCAAAGATCTTACATGCATTACATATGGACACAGACAATAGGGTGGTGAAGGCCCAGGGCAGGAACCTGATGGAGAGATTATACTCTTAACCATAAAGATTAAAAAATCCCCTCCCTATAAAAATGATGGAATAAATAAATACAGGTATATCTATCTGTGTGTGTGTGTGTGTGTGTGTGTAGTAGTAGTAGTAGTAGTAGTAGTAGTAGTAGTCGTCCCCTTATCTGTGGTTTTGCTTTTTGTGGTTTCAGTTATCCATGGTCAGCCACAGTCTGAAAATATTAAATAAAATATTCCAGAAATAAACAATTCATAAGTTTTAAATTGCATGCTATTCTGAGTAGTATGATAAAATCTCAGGATGTCCTGCTTCATCCTACCTGGAATTTGAATCATCCCTTTGTCTATACTGTAGTTGTTCCCCACCCATTAGTATCCATCTTGCTTATCAGATTGACTGGCAGTATCACAGTGCTTGTGTTCAAGTAATCCTTATTTTACTTAATGATGGCTCTGAAGAATAAGAGTAGTGATGCTGGCAGTTTTGATATGCCAAAGAGAAGCCTTTAAGTGATTGTTACAAACCATCAGAAGGTCAATAGTAGCTGAAGGCTATGTTATAATGCCTACTGTCATTCACCTGCTTCATTTCATCACACAGGCATTTTATCATCTCACATCATCACAAGAAGTGATGTCAGTACAATTAAGATATTTTGAGAAAGAGGGAGACCATATTCACATAATTTTGACTACAGTATCCTATATAATAAAGAGGTAATACACAAATTGACCATCACTCCAACACACAAGATGGCCACCCCCATATGGACACAAGATGGCCGCCACAAGATGGCCAGTAGGGGAGGGCAGTTGTGGGTGATCAGGCCAGCAGGGGAGGGCAGTTGGGGACGATCAGGCCTGTAGGGGAGGGCGGTTGTGGGCGATCAGGCCAGCAGGGGAAGGCAGTTGTGGGTAATCAGGCCTGCAGGGGAGGGCAGTTGGGGGTGACCAGGCCTGCAGGGGAGGACAGTTAGGGGTGACCAGGCCTGCAGGGGAGGGCAGTTGGGGGTGATCAGGCCAGCAGGGGAGGACAGTTAGTGGCAATCGTGCCAGCAGGCAGGCGAGTGGTTGGGAGTCAGCAGTCCTGTGTTGTGAGAGGGTGCAGGCTGGGCTGAGGGACATCCCACCCCAATACATGAATTTTATGCACCGGGCCTCTGGTATTATTATAATTACTAGAGGTCTGGTGCACAAAATTCTGCATGGGTAGGGTCCCTAGGCCTGGCTGGTGATTAGGGCCAATCTGTGGGGTGACCGACAGGGAGATCGGGGGGGATGGGGGGGAGACCCTGCTGGTACCTGCCTTGGCTGGCCTGGGGCCTGTGGGCTGGGGCAGCTCTTGCATTGAGTGTCCCCCGTTAAGCCCCCTGATGGTCAGTGCGCGTCATAGTGACCAGTCGTTCTGCAGGTCGTTCTGCCATTTGGTTGATTTGCATTTTAGGTTTTTATTATATAGGATTCTATTTTAGTATTAGTTACTTTTATTAATATCTTACTGTGCCCAATTTATAAAGTAAACTTTATCATGGGTATATATATATAGGAGAAAACAATAGTATATATAGGGTTTGGTCTATCTGCAGTTTCAGGCATCCACTGGGGATCTTGGAACATAGGGGTGAAGCTACGGTATTGTATGTATACATACACACATTTATCATGTCATTATTTGCATTGTAGAAAAAGGGGAGGCAAGCTAAATGTCCATGAACTGCAGAATAGACTTTCAAAAAAGAAACAAACATATGGCACATCTATAAAACAGAATATCATTGAAGCCATTAAAAAAAACAAACAGGTAGATCAGTTCACCAGCTTTGGAGAATGCCTTCCACAGCATCAAAACTATAAATTTGATGCTCAAAGAAATAGGATTGAGAGATATAAATTAAAATATTATTTGTGCTTATTCTGGTGTCTGAAAGTTGCCAGGTGTATTAGGTGTAGTAGAATGACCTCCTAAATCACGACTGCAAACCACAGAAAGCCATGTGTGATAGCCAGATTTCAATCAGATACCTATTTTCATTTGTTTTTACATTTTTACAGTTGAAATAAATTTAATTTACTCCTTCTATTTCATTTAACAACCCTTTTTTTCTGTTAAGAAAAAAACTATCTACAACTTAAAAATAAAGCAAAAGTATAATTATGTGTTTTTTCATAGTCATACTGAAATAAACTCTACCAAGGACTGTCTAATTTTCTGGGGCAATGGTTCTTAAACTTGTTGGCCTTAGGAACCTTCATACATTCCAACAATTATTGAGAACCTCAAAAAGCTTTTTTTTTTAGGTGGGTTATATAAATCATTATTTACTGTATTAGAAACTATGAAAGAACACTTAAAATATTTATTAATGCCTGGCCAGTGTTGCTCAGTGGTTGAGCATCGACCCATGTACCAAGAGGTTGCTGGTCGGGGCACATGCCCAGGTTGTGTGCTCCATCCCCAGTAGGGGGCGTGCAAGAGGCAGTTGATTGATGTTTCTCTCTCATTGATGTTTCTCTTTCCTTAATATTTTTATCTCTCTCTCTTCCCTTTCTCTCTCTAAAATCAATAAAAATATATAAAAAAGTATTTATTAGCTTTTTTAAAATAAAAAGAATAAAATCATTCCATATTAGCATAAATATTTTTTAAAAAACTACATTTTAAAAAAATGAGTGAATAGAATCTCATTGTTTTACATTTTTGCAAATCTCTTTAATGTCTCGCTTCATAGATTCTAATGTCTGCTTCTGTGTTTAGTGGGCTGCAATGTCACATGTAAGCTCTAGAAAACGCCATTGTACATTCATGAGAGAATGAGAGTGAAAAGGCAAATAATGTCTTAGTATTCTAAAAATAATGTGACCTTGCAGACCTCTTAGATTCTAAGGTTGCAAATCCTTTTCTAAGAGAATTTTAGCCACTTTCTACCCCATAAGTCTCCAGACCACACTTTGAGAGACCCTGCTGTAGAGAAATGCACTCAATTAGAACCAGACTCTGTAAAGTTAAATGTTAAACAGGTGAAAATTTGCAAATGATTATTTTTTCTAGACCAATATAAATGATGTCTGTGCAGTAGAAAACATAAACCAAAATGTTACAATTTTTGTTTTAAATATATATATACTAGTGGCCCGGTGCATGAAATTCGTGCTCATTAAAAGGGGGACCCAGAGTCAAGGCCCCACCCACCCACATGCACCTTTTCAAAATCGTGTGAGACCCAGACCCAACCACTCCCCCCATTGGGCTAGATCCAGACCCAGCCAGTCCCACCCTTATCAAGCCCCACCAGGCAGGGGGTGTAGCCTCAGGTCCCCTGGCCTGGTGCCAGGATGGGGGGCATGGCCTGAGGTCCCCCAGATGGGGAGGGGGATGTGCCTTGAGGTCCCCCGTCAAGCCCCTCCAGGTGGGGGACACTGCCTGAGATCCCCTGTCAAGCCCTGCTGGGTGGGGGTCATGGCCTAAGGTCCCCTGTCATGCCCTGCCAGGCGGGGGGTGGAGGGGGCGGGCGGGGAGGAATGCAGCCTCAGGTCGCTCGGCCCAGCACTGGGAGGGGGGTGCAGCCTTAGGTCCCCCGTTAAGCCCCACTGGCAGGGGGGTGCAGCCTCAGGTCCCCCGTCAAGCCCCACTGGGCGGGGGCACGGCCTGAGTTCCCCCGACCCAGCACTGGGGGTGCACTTTGAGGTCCCCTGTCAAGCCCCGCCAGGTGAGGGGCATGTCCTCAGGTCCCCTGGCCTGGTGCCAAGGCAGGAGGTGTGGCCTGAGATCCCCCAGCCTGGTGCCAAGGCAGGAGGTGTGGCCTGAGGTCCCCCAGCCTGACGCCAGGGCAGGGGGCATGGCCTGAGGTCTTCTGTCAAGCCCCACAGGGGTGGAGGAGGGTATAGCCTGCTGATTACTCGTTGGCTTCAGCTGTGGGTGCAGCCATCTTTGCGATGGAGTGATGGTCAATTAGCATATTCCCTCTATTAGATAGGATATATATATACTAGAGGCCCGGTGCACGAAATTCGTGCACTGGGGAGGTTGTCCCTCAGCCCAGCCTGTACCCTCTCCAATCTGGGACCCCTCAGGGGACATCTCTCTCATAATCTGGGACTGCTGGGTCCCAACTGCTTGCCTGCCTGCCTGCTTGATTGCCCCTAACCGCTTCTGCCTGCCAGCCTGGTCACCCCTAACTGCCCTCCACTGCCAGCCTGGTCACCCCTAACTGCCCTCCCCTGCCAGCCTGGTCGTCCCCAACTGCCCTCCCCTGCTGGCCTGATCGCCCACAACTGCCCTCCCCTGCCAGCCATTTTGTGGCGGCCATCTTGTGATGACATGGGTGCAGCCATCTTGTGACCACATGGGGGTGGCCATCTTGTGACCACATGGGGCAGCCATCTTGTGACCACATGGGGGGGCCATCTTGTGACCACATGGGGGGCCATCTTGTGCGAGGTCAATTTGCATATTACCTCTTTATTATATAGGATAACTTTTTAATAATTTCAGAGAGGAAGGGAGAGATAGAAACATCATGATGAGAGAGAATCAATGACTGACTGCCTCCTGCACAACCCCTACCAGGGATTAAGCCTGCCCTGACCAGGATCAAACCGTGACCTCCTGGTTCATAGGTTGATGCTCAAACACTGAGGAACACTGGCCGGGCAAGCCATTTTTGTATCTAATTTAGCAATCATATGCTGGCAATCTTTCCCCCTCTCCCCTGGGATTATGCACAGGCACACCTCTTTTCATTGTACCTCATTTTCATGCATTTCAGAGGTGCTACATTGTTTTACAACTGAAGGCAGGACCCTCCACCTGCAAAAAGATGACAATTCACTTTATGGTGATACAGCTTTATTGCGGTGGCTTGGAACCGAAACTTCAGCATCTCTGAGGTATGCCTGTATGTACCCAGTCTCTCCTCCTTTGAACCAGTTTTTCATCTAGCTGGTCCTCTTCATTAA
The DNA here is from genome assembly GCF_963455305.1 of Plecotus auritus. NCBI lineage: Eukaryota > Metazoa > Chordata > Mammalia > Chiroptera > Vespertilionidae > Plecotus > Plecotus auritus. The sequence continues at coordinate 187,786,722 of NC_137772.1, read as the reverse complement.
TGAGTTAAATAAACCTTTAACCAAACTTTTATATTTATATGAGAGTTATATTTTTAAGTGTTTAAAAGTTATACTTTGATAGTTCTCAACTTTTTATCTTGAAAAACTCCAAACCTTTAGAAAAGTTGCACGAATACCTAGGCCACTTACCTAGATTCAATCATTACATTTTTATCACATTTGCTTTAACTTCTCTCTCCTCCCCCCTCTTCCTCTTTCTCTCCATCCACTATTTTAAAATTAATTTTTCCTTTCCCTGTTACCCTTCTTAGAGTATTCCTAGAGCATTTCTGTGAGAAAACTTAGGTTGCAAAGCCTTTTCCTAACTTTTTAAAATTGAGGTATAATTGACATAAACATTATATCTCTAAGTTTTAAAAAAGAATAAACATTTTAATTTAGATGGTTAAGTACAAGGGCATTCTCCAACACATCCAAATATAATGATCTCATTCAGAAAATTTAGAAAGTACACAGTAAGCTATTCTATTACCTAATACATTGTCACATTACAAATTTTCCAACAGTCCTAATAATGTCCTTATAGCTTTTCTTTTTTTTTCTTTTTTCTTCAAAATCCAATCAAGGATTACACATTCATTCTTTAGGAGTTTGAACTCTCCACTGGCCAGGTGAGAGCTTACATTTTAAACATTTCTTCATCCAGAGTTTCTGCCTCTTTTCTGTAGGTAGCTAACAGCATGACGTACTCGATTCAAATCTTTGTATTTCCAAAGACTTTAGTTTCAGTAAGTTGCAGTGAATCCATTAGGATGCTTTTGGTGGCAAGTAACAGAAAATAAAAAATTTAAAAAATAACTTAAGCAATGACATTTAATATCTCACATAAAAGACATCCAGAATTAGAGCAGCTGCTCAGGGATGTCATCAAGAAACCCAGTTTTTTCTTTCATTCCATTGTGCCATTCTCGGCACACTGGTTTGTCTCCAATGGCTGCCCTAGTCACATCTGAATGACAATGTTCAGAGGCAGGAAATATGTTTTATCTCTGCTTTGCTCTTTTTAACAGCTAAGGAAACCTTCCTGAAAGTCCCCAAACCAACCTCATTGGCTAGATTTCATTCCATGCCTTTGCTCAAATCAGTATCTTGGCAAACCAAATGACACTTCCATGGTTGTCTGGGCCAGTTACAATTTATCTCCTAGTCTGGGGAGGGGCTCACACTCCTCTGTAGTAATTGTCTGCATGATGAACAAAATCTGGTTCGGGATAAATGATCAACAGTGTCTGCTACACTCAGTTTTCTTCCTTATCAAAAGGAGGATAATAACATCGATGGGAAGGCTGCTATGAGTATAAAATAAAATAATATATTAGTAATCCCGTAAGCTGGTGCCTGGAGTGAAATGTGTTAAGATAAAATTTCTTTCCTACTTCCTGCTTAAGATTTTCTACTGTTGTTCAGCCAAAAGATGGCAGCAGAGGGAGAAAATCTTCCATTTAATAGTCTGCTAGAAACTCCCCAACAGAGAATATTAATTGACCACCGTATCTGTGTTAGAATTTATCAGAATCTTTAAGAACTCTGAATTTTAATATTGCCAGCAGAACAATATTTAGTAGGGCATGGCTTGCATTTTAATGTTATAATAACTATTCTTTAAATCACGTAAGGTTTCCACACTTACTAATCACTTTAGAAGAGAGTCTATTGTAATTACAATTCTTAGCTAGGAGAGCAATTGTATAGACTGAAAAACACGCTGCTGAAACCATTTGAGTCTCCAATTATTTTTATTTCAGGGGCAAACAGTTTAATAATTTCATCTAATAGTTAAGCACTGATTGATTAATATTTATATCTTCCAGTAGAATTTGCTATAATTCAGTTCAGTTCAGCAAACCTATTAGATGCCAAGCTCTGTGCTCTGTGCTGCCTTGGAAGAGTCTGTTGTGTTGGGCAATGACACAAATAGAAATTCCAACAAATAAGGCTAAGCTAAAGATAGGTACATGGTATCATAGGAGCAATAAGAGGACTAGACCCAGACTGGGAGCTCAGGGACATTTTTCTAGGGCCGATGAGGCCTGAGTTGCTTGAACTGCCTTTAGAATAGCAAGAGTTTGCCGAGCAAAGAACATTGGGAAGACAATCTCAAGGTGAGAACAATCACAAAGCGTACCACAAATCTCAGACTTAGAGTGGAATGTTGGGGAGGGAGAGCTGTGAGCAGAGATCACCAGCCATCGAGTGTGACCTGAGAGTAAAGTCCACTATAGGAAAAGGAGATGAAACTGGAAACCTGGGGAGCCAGTTCATGGAAGGCCTTGCAGGCTAATAGAGGGGAATGGATTTTTATTAATAAACAGTAAGTGAGGGTTTAAAGGGTTTTAGGCAAAAAAAGGACTGTGGTATAATGTCCACTTTAGGTAAATCAACCAGACAGATAGGCGTCAGGAAAACAAAGAGGAGAAGCAAGACACATTCGTCATCAGGCTGTTTTCCAGGTAAGGGACTGCATGGGCTTGATCTAAGACAGAGTGGTAGGTGGAAAGGAGTGAGTGTTTTAATGTTTGGCGAGGTTAAATATTTTTAGTTAAATAGGATGAACCAACAGACATGGAGAGGTTTGAAGATATCAATGAATGGGGGCAATTAATGCAGAAAGATCCTGAAGACTTTCATGTAACCACATTGCATAATTATCCATGGCTATATATAGCTATGACTACTCATTGAAATTTATCTCTTAGTCTGGATTGTGGGTTTACCAATTTTTTGTCCACCCAGTAAATGAACTCCTTCATTTTTGTTTTATTTGAATTAGGGTACAAAAAAAAAAGTCCACTTATCATATTTGCTTTTTGTCTCTTAAAAATGTTTGAACCTGACCAGGGTGGCTCAGTGGTTGAGTGTCCACCTATGAATCAGGAAGTCACAGTTCGATTCCTAGATAGGGCACATGCCTGGGGTTTTGGGTTCAATCCTCAATAGGGGGTGTACAGCAGGCAGCCTACCAGTGATTCTCTCTCATCATTGATGTTTCTATCTTTCCCTCTCTCTTCCTCTCTGAAATCAATAAAAATATATTTTAAAAAAATGTTTTGAAACTTGTTGGTTTCTGCTTTTTTTTTAATATATATCTTAAGATATCTTTCACTACCCCAACACTGTAAATATTTTTTCCTATGTTTTCTAGTGATTCTATGGTTTTATTATCTTTAGGTCTATGATCCATTTGAAGTTAATTTTTGTATATAGTGTAAGGTAAGAATTGAGGTTCATTCCCTCCTCCCTTCCTGCCTCCCCCCGTATGGATATGCTGCTGTTTCCGCACCATTTGTTGAAAAGACTGTTCTTCCATCATGGAATTACCTTGGCATCATTTTTGAAAATCAATCAATCACATATGGGTTTACCTCTGGACTCCCTGTTCTATTCCATTGATCTATATGTCCTTATGCTAATAAAAAATTGTCTTGATTACTCTATTATGGTAAGTATTGAAATCAAGTAGTATAAGGCTTTGAACTTTTTCTTTTTCAAAATTGTTAGGTTATTTGAATTTCCATGTAAATTGTAGCTTGTCAATATCTACAAAAGAGACTTTTGGAATTTTAATTGGAATTACATTGAATATATTGATCAACTTAGGGAGTATTGACATTTTAACAATATTGATTGTTTCCATCTGTAAACACGGTGTAATTTCCGTTTATTTAGATCTTCTTTAGTTTTTCTCAGATGTGTTTTGTAGTTTTCAATGTACAAATCTCATACATATTATGTTTAAATTTTTTCTAAGTATTTCATATTTTGAATGTTACTATAAATAGTATTTTTAATTTCAGTTCCCAGTTGTTTGTTGCTAACATATGTAAATAATATTGAATTTTGTTTAACAGCCTTGTATCCTGTGACTTTGCCAAATTCACCTATTAGCTTTACCTTTTGTAGTTAGGAATGCTATTTGAAGACTGCAATCTAGATTTTAGGAATGTATATTGCCACGGGGTTATTGTTTCAAGGGCTTCTCATTGGATTGCAACAGGAAGAAAACATGAGAATACCTTGATATTTTCTAACGTTTATTGATTGATTGGTTGATTTTAGAGAGAGAGGAAGGGAAAAGAAACAGATTTTATTTTATTTTTTATGCATTCATTGGTTGATTCTTTTTAAAAATGTTTTTATTGATTTTAGAGAGGAAGGGAGAGGGATAGAGAGATAAAAACATTGATGAAAGATATTTATCAGCTGCCTCCTGCAGACCCCCTTCTGGGATTGAGCCCACAACTTGGTCATGTGCCCTGACTGGGGATGGAACCGGGGATCTCTTGGTTCGTGGGTTGATGCTCAACCACTGAGCCATTGGTTGATTCTTGTGTGTGCCCTGACAGGGGATTGAACCCACAACCATGGCTTATCAGGACGATGCTCTAACCAACTGAGCTACCAGGCCAGGGCCATATTTTCAATTCAAATTTTAGGTTATTGGGTATTACTTAAAACATTTAATTTAATTTACATGTTTCTCCCTTCTCATGTTGAAAACCCTGGTTCCTAACATCATTAGCATGATTAATTCTTGTTTATTCACATCATATATAAATATACTTGTATCAAAATATATAAATACTAGTGGCCCAGTGCACGAAATTTGTGCACGGGGGGTGGGGGGCGGTGTTCCTCAGCCTGGCCTGCACCCTCTCCAATCTGGGACCCCTCGAAGGATGTCCTACTGCCGGTTTACAGGAATCGGGCCTAAACTGGCAGTCGGACATCCCTCTCATAATCCGGGACTGCTGGCTCCAGCCGCTCACCTGCCTGCCTGCCTGCCTGATTGCCCCTAACCACTCTGCCTGCCAGCCTGCTCACCCCCAACTGCCCCCCGCTACTGGCCTGCTCACCCCCAAATGCCCCCACCCCACAGCCTGATCACCCCCAATTGCCCCCCTGCTGGCTTGTTTGCCCCCACCTTCCCTCCCCACTGGCCTGTTCACTCCCAACTTCCCCCCTGCGGGTTTGCTCACTCTAAACTCCCCCGCCACTGTCCTGATCACCTCCAACTGACCCCCATTGATGGCCTGCTCACCCCCAACTGGCCCCCCTGCTGGTCTGCTTCCCAACGGCCCCATCCCACACCAGCCTAATCACCCACAACTGCAATTCCATCCTGGCCTGATCACCCCCTGGTGACCCAAGCTCCCAGCCCCTCCTTTTTTTTTTTTTTTTTTTTTTTTAGCACCTCCTTGAGCAGAGGCCAGGGCCGGCTGGAAGCAAGTATCTGGGATTTATTTATCTTCTACTAGTGACCTGGTGCATGAAATTCATGCACACTAAAAGGGGATTAATTAGAGGAAATAATTTAATATTGCTATTTGCCCTTTCTCTATAATAGAAGTGTCAAAGATGAAAGAAAATTAGTAAAATGTATATGAAAACCTTCCTCCTGTCAGAGTCTGGGGCACACCATGGGACCCAGAGTCAAGTCCCTGCCCACCCACATGCACCTCAAAATTGTGTGAGACTCAGACCCAGCCACCGTTCCCCCCCGCCATTGGGCTAGATCCAGACCCGGCCAGTCATACCCTTGTCAAGCCCTGCTGGGTAGGGGGTGTAGCCTCAGGTACCCTGGCCCGGCACCAGGATGGGGGGCATGGCCTGAGGTCTCCCAGCCCAGACCAGGGTGGGGGGGCGTGCCTTGAGGTCCCTCGTCAAGCCCTGCTGGGTGGGGGGCATGGCCTGAGGTCCCCCATCAAGCCCTGCCAGGCAAGGGGGGGGCACAGCCTCAGGTCCCCCGGCCCAGCACCGGGAGGGGGGCGCAGCCTCAGGTCCCCCATCAAGCCCCACCGGCAGGGGGGCGCAGCCTCAGGTCCCCCGTCAAGCCCCACTGAGTGGGGGGTGCAGCCTGAGGTCCCCTGGCCTGGCTCTTGGGCGGGGGGGTGGGGGGGGTGGGGAGCAGCCTGAGGTCTCCTAACCCAGCACCAGGATGGGAAGCACACCTTTTTTTTTTTTTTAAATATATTTTATTGATTTTTCACAGAGAGGAAGAGAGAGGGATAGAAAGTTAGAAACATCAATGAGAGAGAGACATCGATCAGCTGCCTTCCTCCAAGCCCCCTACTGGGGATGTGCCCGCAACCCAGGTACATGCCCTTGACCGGAATCGAACCTTCAGTCCGCAGGCCAACGCTCTATCCACTGAGCCAAACCGGTTAGGGTGGGAAGCGCACCTTGAGGTCCCCTGTCAAGCCCTGCCGGGTGGGGGGGCGCAGCCTGTGGTCCACTGTCAAGCCCTGCTGGGTGGGGGGCGTGGCCTGAGGTCCCCTGTCAAGCCCCACGGGGGCTGGGGAGGGCATAGCCTCAGGTTCCTGCTGATTGCTTGTTAAGGCTCCTTAAGGGAACTTGGCCTCAGCTGTGGGTGTATCCATCTTTGTGATGGAGTGATGGTCAATTAGCATATTCCCTCTTTATTATATAAGATAATTGAAACTTTGTAGTCTTTTTTTTTTTTAATATATTTTATTGATATTTTACAGAGAGGAAGGGAGAGGGATAGAGAGCTAGAAACATCGATGAGATAGAAACATCGATCAGCTGCCTCCTGCACGCCCCCCACTGGGGATGTGCCCGCAACCAAGGTACATGCCCTTGACCGGAATCGAACCCGGGACCCTTCAGTCCGCAGGCCGACGCTCTATCCACTGAGCCAAACCGGTTTCGGCGAAACTTTGTAGTCTTGAGCGGAGGCCAGGGCCAGCCAGGGCAGGCAGGAAGCTTGGCTTCCTCCATCGCCGGAGCAATCCAAGCCTCCTGCTCGCTCCAGCTCCATGGCCGCTGCCATCTTGGTTGGGTTAATTTGCATACTCGCTCCTGATTGGCTGGTGGGTGTGGCTTGTGAGTGTAGCGGAAGTACGGTCAATTTGCATGTTTCTCTTTCATTAGTGTAGATACAAATATACAAAAATATATATTCATATCAAAATATTAATATCATTGCTAACAATAAGAATATTGAATGAAGTTCAAGATTTTTTTACACTTCTTTTTATCTTTAGATATATTCTCTGTCAAGATGTTCAATCAAGATACTGTGCAGTGCCTGGCCAGCTTGGCTCAGTGGTTTAGCATGGACCTATGAACCAGGAAGACATGGTTGTGGGCTCAAACCCCAGTGGGGGGCATGCAGGAGGCAGCTAATCGATGATTTTCTCTCATCATTGATGTTTCTATCTCACCCACTTCCTCTCTTAAAAAAAAAAAAAAGACTGTGCAATATAGTTGGATGCATTTGTTTTCATTTATTTTCAATTTCTAGATATTGACTTTTAATTTAAATTAGTTTATGATTGTATAAATATTTTTATTATTTCAAAGTTAAAACTAAATAACTACATTCAGACAAGTCTCATTTCCACCACTGTCCCTTCCATTCTATTCCCTAATGAGTAACTATTTTAATCAATATTTCATCAACTTTCCATTGGTTTATTATGCAAATATAAGCAAATGTTTTTGTTTACTTACACTTGTATATTTGTGATAGGCTAATGGAAATGGGACTTTGGGCCAAAAGATAAGTGCATTTGTAGCTTTTTTAGATATTGACAAATTTCCCTTTACAAAGCCTGAACCATTGAGCATGTCCTTCAGAAATGTCTGAGAGAGCCTAGTTTTCCCACAACCTTGCTAATAGAATATAATGACAAATTTTGAAGTTCTGCCAACAGATTGGTGGTAAATAGTATTTCAGTATGATTTTAACTTATATTTCATACCATATTTTCAAAGATTACTTTTTCTGGAATATTGCTAATGCTATGAATTTTGCCTTTTAACAAGTATTGCTGATACTTGGAAAGAGAAATGGATTTTATTACATGGATTTGACATTAATTATATTCTGTGTTGAATTCTTGATTAATTATAATTACATCTTAGTTACAAATTAATTAATGTAAATTCAGAGATTGGCTATCTATATCATGGATTAGCTAAACCCTTTTCCCCTTTCTTCCTTCTTGTGTCATATTATCTGTGGCTATTTTACCAATAATTAATGCTCTCCTTATTAGCTGACTAGGCAGTCAGTAAAAAATATGATAAAAACAACTGAATCAGTCAGTTTCACTACTGGGCATGGCAAAAGTAGGTTTACAGTTATTTGTATGGAAAATAATATAATAATTAATAAATAAAAATGCAAGAATAAACTCTTTGTTTCACATACTCACAATTATAAACCTACTTTTGCCCCACCCTGTATTTGCTGGTCGATCGCCATTATGATTAGTTAAATGGTAAGTTTCTCCTCTACCACCTTGGAAAATTGAGTGTTGTTTGAAAGTTACGTGCCCGGATAACAGATGCTTTAACAGACTCTGGGGAATGGAATGGAAAATGGTGGTTTGCATGAGTGAGTTTGCATTTCTGAACTATTTTCCATGCTTCTGTTCATATTTGTAATTGAGGTTATTGGGTCAGTAAGGTAAACAATCATTGGCAGGAAAGCGTTTTCAGACACATGGCAGAGAACTTGGACAAAGAGCAAAGCCCTGATCACAGCTGTTAGAAGTGTAGCCATCTGCATAACACATTTATTATTTTTTCAAAAATATGTTTTTGTTGATTTCAGAGAGAGGAAGGGAGAGGGAGAGATATAGAAATATCAATGATGAGAGAGAATAATTAATTGGCTGCCTCCTGCATGCCCCCTACCAGGGATTGAGCCTGCGATCTGGGCATGTGCCCTGACCCAGAATCAAACCTTGATCTCCTGGTTCATTGGTTGACACTTAGCTACTGAGCCACACCAGCTGGGCACAGTTTTATTATTAATTAGAGGCCTGGTGCACGAAATTCTTGCTTTGGGAGGGGAGGGGTCCCTCAGTCTGGCCTGTGCCCTCTCACAGTCCAGGGGCCCTCGGGGGATGTCCAACAGACAGCTTAGGCCTGCTCCTTGCGGGAAGCGGGCCTAAGCCATCAGTTGGATATCCTTAGCGCTGCCGCGGAGGCAGGAGAAGCTCCCCCCATCACCGCTGCACTTGCCAACCATGAGCCAGGCTTCTGGCTGAGTGGCACTCCCCCTGTGGGAGTGCACTGACCACCAGGGGGCAGCTCCCGCGTTGAGCGTCTGCTCCCCTGGTGGTCAGTGCGCGTCATAGCAACTGGTCGTTCTGGCGTTCGGTCGATTAACATATTAGCCTTTTATTATATTGGATAACATATGTCACCAACTCTTTTATTCTTGATGTATACTGATCGTCAGTTAACCAGATAATGCCCACTGTTTGCCAGTATCAAAGGTTGGGGACCAGTGATATGTGTAGGGTGCTCCAGCGTATTTCCCTGTACTAGACTAAGGGTAGCTCTAGATGTAGCCCTTGCCCTGTGTTAAAGGGTGGGAACACTTTCTGAGAGGCAGGGGCACTGGTTTTCTGAAGCTGCTATGGTCTGAGAGTTAGTGGTTATGTCTCTTTAGATGTCTCCTGGGAGAGTCTCCTGATTGAAACTTTCCCTTTATGCTGGCAGGTCCTTGAAGACAGGCATCATATCTTGCACACCTTTAACCTCCACATGGGACTCACATTTCCTCTCAGATCAGAGGATGCTGAAGCCTTGGTAAGCTGTGGCCTTGGGCCGTGGTTATTTTTCTCTCCCACAATTGTTCACGGGAAACCAGTGAACTCCATGAGGGCAGGGGTGACATCTGTTTTGCCGACTATAGTATCTCCAGTTTGGCACATAATGGAAGTTCCATTTGTAGAAGGAACTGTCTTTTCCTCCTGAATGTCAGAGCCTTGCTCTAGGCCTGCACAGCCTCCAAGTCAATGGAAAATAAATCTGACTGGATTAGGACCCCCAACATCTCACATGGGTAGGATCAGGAGTTGATTTCCTAACAGAACCCAGAGTTAAGTTCAGAGGTATAGCTTTCCCTCTTTCCCTTCCTCACTCCACATTTTATGTGTCTAATTTGATTGAATGAGATTCTTCTCAACTGCCCACTGGGATTTGAGTCCTACCATTAACCAACCCATTTGGTGATGGACCAGATCCCCTGCACTGCTTTCTCTTTCTTTTCCTCGTGGAATTGGCCACAGCTCCCCAAATCCTCAGCTTTGTTCTGTGTCCTGGCTTCCTGAACCACAAGGATGCCATGATTTTGACAGCAAGGTTTGCTAGTACCCATTGATTGTTATACTGAAGTCTCTGCCAATCAAAATAGTTTCCAATCTGGGTCAGACATGAATCAACACCCTCCCTCCTAAAACACACACACACACACACACACACACACACACACACACACACACACACAACTTTGGTGGACTTGTACAATTTAAGATACTGTCTGTACTTTGGAGATTGATTCTATTACCAGTATGCTGTCTTAGTCACAGATCATTCATTCCTGGGCTTGCTCCATCTCTCGGCTAGTTCACTGTTGGATTCGTAGCAGATCTCAAGGCCAGGGTTGTGTATGGTTATGAGAAAGGTTCCTCTCCTTGGCACTGCACAGGGACTTTCAGGGGATAAGTAGCAAAAAGGGAGCCTGATTGAATTGCTTCCATCTTCCTTGCTTGTCCACTTCTTTGAAACAAAGGAGTATCTTGCTTTTCCTCTCTAGGCCACACAACTAGCATGCTATTTTTTAAAATAAAAGTGTTACTATGATTTTGATGCCTTGAATAATTTATTTAAAGTGGATACATGAGCCAATTCTGGCAAATGAGATGGGAGTGGAGCTGACCTGGGAGGGGTTCTGCTCCTGAAAAACAAGACGAGGCACCAAAGGAAGACCTCTTGTCCCCTTCCCCTTGTTACTGGCTTGGATTGGGGGAATGCCTGGGGCAGCAGAAGCTGACTCCGGATGACAAGCCTGAGGACAAAAACCCAGGCGCTGAGCACAGCAGGGTGGCAAGAGGGCTGAGTCCCCACGGCATCATTTTGTAGCTGGGCTTGTTTTGTGAGAAACTTTATCTTTGTTTAAGCCTGAAGTTACTTGTTTGTTTTTTTTTACAGTGGAACCTCAATTCTCGAACTTAATCCATTCCAGAAGGCTGTTTGAGAAGTGATTTGTGCGAAAACCGAATCATTTTCTCCCCATTAGAAAGAATGTAAATTGAATTAATTCATTCCAGACCCCAGAATGATTTCTTTTTAAAACTTCCTTATACACAGTACATGTCTAAAAAACCGAGTCCTTAGTTTTCCAGCATATAGAGTGCAGGTGGCAGGTGGGAGGGGGTTGGAATTGACACTGAACAGGATGATCTGCCACAGACTTCCTTAAAGAAAGATCTTTCTTTATAGGAGAGCTATTTAATTGGTTACTGCTGCAAGGCAGAGAAGAAATGGATTGCAATTCAGCAGCAACTCCAGAAAAACTAGTAGTGATAGAATGTTTGAGAAGGAATTATAGGCATGAGAGCCAAGATGAATGAATGATGCCTCCCGTGAACTGAGGAGAAGGAAATAGTGGCTCTCTGCCATAGATTAAGGACTTATTTCTGAAATTTCTTTTAGGTAGCTCCATATATAAACTCGTTAAAATATCCACGTTTCTTTTTTAAATAGGATGGTGATCTGTTCAAATAAATTAAATTCTTAGATTTTTTTTGTTATTGTTGTTAAGCCTCACCTGAGGATATTTTTCCATTGATTTTTTAGAGAATGGGAGAGAGAGGGAGAGATAGAGAGAAACATTGATGTGAGGGAGACACATCAATTGGTTGCCTCCTGCATGCTCCCAGACCAGGGATTGAGCCTGCAATTGAGGTATGTGCCCTTGACTGGAATCGAACCTGGGACCCTTTAGTTCTAGGGCCAATGCTCTATCTACTGAGCCAAACCAGCTAAGGCTGTTTTTGTTTTAAAATATATTTTTTATTGATTTCAAAGAGGAAGGGAGAAGGACAGAGAGATAGAAACATCAATGATAAGAGAGAAGCATTGATTAGCAACCTCCTGTATGTCCCCTATTGGGGATCGAGCCCTAAACCTGGGCATGTGCCCTGACCAGGAATTGAACCGTGACCTCCTGGTTCATAGGTCAATGCTCAACCACTGAACCATACTGGCCAGGCAGATTTTTTGTTTTTACCTGTTTTAAATTTACTTCTGGAGGAACTTGGCCAAATAAAGCCGTCCTTCTGCTCCTACGTCAGTACATGAAAAGCCAACCTGTGGGACATCTCTATGTTGCTGTGATCTTATATGCGATGTTGAATCGAAGGCCTTCTAACTAGTTATGGGAGGTCTTGTTGAAGTGAAAGAGTGGAAGAATACCTTCTAACTGCTCCCATGCTCAGCACCTTGGTAATGGGCACATTTTAACAACCTGCAAAAAACATGTAAATTTCTTCATTGATTATTCTGTGCTAAACTGTTAGTCGTGCCCCCCCTCCCCTCAAGGTCAATGTTCATTAATTTAGTACCACCATTTGGCTGACAGGCTGTCCTATAGCCTGTCAAGAGCATCGACAAGTGACAAGGATATTGCTTTTCCTGAAGGATTCCAGGGGCCTTCACCCCACTCTCTGACAGCAGAAAGTGTCAGTCCACTGTCAAGGTGTCACCAAGTGGCAGCTGGAACATTTCCTGCTGCTGCTGCCATAAGCCAGATACCATACAGTGAAGCTCTTCTTAGCATTCAGCTCCTCCCCTGTTCATTCACTTTCAGAGACTGTTTTTCCTTTGATGATGCTTCTCAGAGAGAATGGTGACAAGTATACAAATAAACTGTCTCTTCCTACTTTGCTGCTGTACAACAACATGTCTTCTGTCTAAAATCCTCAAATGTATCAGCTTTTAGTTCATTTTCTTGATGTATTCATTATGGTAGCTATACTGAGGGTTATCAAAGCAAGTTTCTATTAGTGACTATCTTAAAATATGAAGTGTGTCTTTGCAGGATTGCATATCTTTAATAAACTTTGCTACGAGGTTACGTTAAAAGCAAGCCATGTTTCTTTTCATTAACATCATCATACAGGTTGGGTGGGACATGGAGGTGGAGGGATTGAGCAAAAAGAACACCTCATGAATGCGGACAACAGTGTGGTGATTCAGAGGGGTGTGTAGAGGGAGATGGAGAAACATATGGGGGAACAAATGTTGATGGATGGAGACTTGATTTGGAGTGGTGAACATACAATACAGTGTACAGATGATGTGTTGTGGAACTGTGCACCTGAAATCTGTATAATCTTATTAACCAGCGTCACCCCAATACATTTAATAAAAAGGGGGAAAAATCACATTAAAAAGAAAAAACAACAACCCCAAACCCCACCATCTTACAAAGGAGGAATTTCATGCTTATTAAAAACAAGTGTCAATATAAAGTAAAAGCACTTAGCAGAATACAGCAAATTAAGAAAAAAAAAACTTTAAAAAATATATTTTATTGATTTTTTTACAGAGAGGAAGGGAGAGGGATAGTTAGAAACATCGATGAGAAAGAAACATCAATCAGCTGCCTCCTGCACACCCCCTACTGGGGATGTCCCTGAAATCAAGGTACATGCCCTTGACCAGAATCGAATCTGGGACCCTTCAGTCCACAGGCCGATGCTCTATCCACTGAGCCAAATCAGTTTGGGCAAGAAAAAAAAACTTTTAAAGGAAAAGGGAACATCAGTAATAACAATTTTAGTACATTTCAGCAGAGATATCAGATTTTGTGTTTGTTAGAGTGAAGTGATGTTATTTGCACATTAATCCTCCTAGGTTATTAGGCCTAGTTACTAGGTAATTCTTTTAGCCATTTGTTGCAAAGAGGTTTGTATTTTGTTGTTTGCTTATCTACGTGGTTTATTTTATTAGAGTTCTGTTTGTATAGTAGGTCAGACATCTGATAGATGAAATGCTCAATTGGTGTCTTTTATACAAGTTTTACGAGAGGCCCAGTGCACGAAATTCTTGCATGGGTAGGATCCCTAGGCCTGGCTGGTGATTAGGGCCGATTTGTGGGGCAATTGGTGGGGCGATCAGGGGGCCTCTGCTGGCACCAGCCTTGGCTGGCCTGGGGTCTGCAGGCTAGGGGCAGCTCCTGCATTGAGCATCTGCCCCCTGGTGGTCAGTGTGCGTCATAGTGACTGGTTGTTCTGCGGGTTGTTCCGCTGTTTGGTTGATTTGCATATTAGGCTTTTATTATATAGGATTGGTGAGCCTGAGACTGAATCTTATCTCTAGAACCAGGCCTACTGCCTAACCCTTAACATATTGTCAGGGACTGAATGAGTTAACCTCAACCCCTGCATACTGTGAAAATAATTACTTCCTTATTTTTTTTTCCATAAGTTTGTATGCCAGCATAGGAGGTTTTATTTAAGTGGCATAATGTATACACTGAGTGGCCAGATTATTATGATCTCTGAACACATAATAATCTGGCCACTCAGTGTATATCCTATATAACAAAAGGCTAATATGCAAATTGTCCCCTCAGGAGTTTGACCAGCAGGCAGGCTGGCCAACTGCCCATGTCCCCTCCCCATGGCCAGGCTGGCCGGACCCCACCCATGCACAAATTCATGCACCGGGCCTCTAATACACTCACTCACACACACACACACACACACACACACTCTGAGTGGCCAGATTATTATGTGTTCAGAGATCACAATAATCTGGCCACTCAGTGTAGTAATTAACAATAAACGATGAGAAAGAAGGAGTGAGGAAAAGAAGGAAGAAGGTAGAATCATTGAGAAGAAACTAAGAGAAATTTGGGTAATAAGAATATTTGTACAGCTGCTAGTTGGGAACTGGTTTAAACCAGAGCAGGGGTTGGCAAATGATGGATCACTGGTCAAAACTGGCCCAATGCTTGTTTCTGTACTGCCCATGAACCAACAGTGGTTTTTATATTTTTAAATGGTTGGGGGAAAAGTATTTTGTGACATGTGAAAATTATAATAAATTAAAATGTCAGCATCCATAAATAAAGTTTAATTGGAACACAACTGCCTCATTTGTTTGAGTATTGTCTGTGGGTGCTTCCAGAGTGTCATGGCCAAACTGAGCAGTTGTGGCAGTGATCACATCACGTGGCCTGCAGAACCTAAAATATTCGCTATCTGGTCTTTTACAACAAAAGGTTGTCAACCCCTGAACTAGACTTCTGAGTTTAAGTTTTGATACTTCTTTCTTCTCCTTGCCTACACGCCCCTATTCTGTGCACATCTTGGTGAGCCCCAATCTGATCTCAGAGGTGGCGTCTGGTTGAAAGGGAGGGTCTTGGTTTATACCTAAGTCTGCAGTAGAAGAGGCCCAGAAAGAGCAGAGAACTTAATAGAAGGCAAAACTGGGTTTGGATTCTGGCTCTGCTGCTTGTATATCTTAATGAGCATTCATTTTGCCATTTATAGCATAGGGATAATACTTCTGAGATGTGTACTGTGTAGTCTAAAAAAGTGTCTGATATATATACTATCTTCTCTATACTTACTGCCTTTCCAATTCCCTAAGGAACAATGCTCTAAGCTTGTGGTTGTTCCCCTAAATTCATAGAGATGGTTTTGGGGATGAAGAACTTCTTCCATGGAGTAGTTATTTTCTTAGGGTCCTCTCTGATGGGGTGACTTTTAAAGTAACCTTCCTGGGCTTAAGTGGACTTCCTATCTAGTCTACATCAGGACCCCTTCACCTTGGGGTCTGAGGAGGTCTGCTTTGCACAATTAATACTGTGGCTAACCTAAAGGATCTGTGCTTACATGTGACTTTTCATAGTTTCATTGACGTTTATCAACGATGCTTATGTCTGGATTTACACTTAAAATGATTCTCATTATCCTATAATATTTCTTCCCCTGTGGAGATTCCTAAAACAACTATATCCTGGCCAATTAGAAGATATATATATCTTCTAATAATAGACAAACATGTAAATTGACCGTACCTCCGCTATGCCACCAGCCAATCAGGAGTGATATGCAAATTAACCCAACAAAGATGGAGGTTAATTTGCATACTCAGCTGCAGAGTGACGTGGGCAGGATACAGGTGTTCTGCCCCACCCCCAGTCTCTCAGGGCCTCTGGCAGCATGGGAAGGAGGGGCCAGAGTGGAAAGAGGTGGCTCCGAGGCCTGAGCGGAAAGGGGCTGGGCTAGAGTGGAAAGGCGATACCAGCAGCCAGGGAAAGGAAAGCCCATTCTAGCACGAATCTTCGTGCATCGGGCTTCTAGTATAGATAGATAGATAGATAGATAGATATATAGATATATAGATTTTTTTTTAACCAAAATGCTCTTAAATTCTTTCATCGTATGCTCTTAAACATATACTACAAACACTAAGTGATTTGCTGTGCTTTTAAATGTTACTTGTTTTTCTATACAAAATATAGATATTCATTAAAGTTCTCACACTTAAAATACTTGCATGATTATTGTTACATCTCAACTTCGCTTTTGGTCTGGATAGAAGCCACAGAGATGACTCAGTTCATTCTATGAACCTGAAGTCTAATTTCCTAAAATAGACAATAGCTGAGTTATGTTTATGTCATAAACAAATGAACCAACAGTATATAAAAATTATAAATGTGGCTTCTGTTTTATATATTTATTTATATATTTATTTATTTATGAGAGAAAGAGAAAGGAGAGGGAGAGAAAGGAGGGGGGAGAGATTTGTTGTTCCCTTTAGTTTGCATTCATTGGTTGCTTCCTGTATGTGCCCTGACCAGGGATTGAACCCACAACATTGGCATATTAGGATAATGCTTTTATCCTGAGCTACCTGGCAAGGGCTCTGGTTCTTGTTTTGAGAAAGAAATTCACTTAAATATAACTTCCTTTATATTTATCTGAAGCATGCACTATATGCTTTTTATGTTTGTTTGTTTTTCCTACTTGCCCTCACTAGTGGTAAATGTTAAGTTTTTGTCTTATGGATGAATGATAAAACTTTTGGTTCTAAAGTGAAAAATATTTAAAAAAAATTAATCTGGTGTGTTGTAACATGAGTTATGTCCTCCATCCTACCCCTGTTCCTGTGCACATCCTTCAACTAGTTGTCCTTTCTCAGGACCCTACATGTTCAGCTTCATTATAGGTTTCCATAGTCTGGAAAGCCTACCCCTCACGCCCTTGCTACCTCCCATTGCTTCAATGGTCTATTTCAATTTTCAGTTTTACTAACTGCTTCAGGAGTGATGTTTGGAAACATGAACAAAAATCATCAATGATATTTTACTTGACTTATTTTGCATTGCTTAAGATGACTTGTAATTCTTAGATATACATTGGGGATAGAAGACGAAGTGGTAGAAAGTAAGAGAGGAGTACATGGCTTAGGAGAGAAGCTTATATGAACAGTTGAACATCATTTGCCAGTTGTGAGGCCTTGGGCAAGGTACATAAACTCTCTGTGCCTTAATTTCCTCATCTGTAAAACAGGAATATTATTATTGTCATTATATTATAATCACTATCAATTTCCTAGCATCTTATAAGGGCTATATTATAAGATGTAATTTTAAAATGTAATGTAAAAAAAGCATTTCTAAAATAGAATGATTTTAGGAGACATAGTGATTTTGTTTGACTTGTTTTACTAAAAATTATTTGTGCAAGTTGGTTATGTAGCCATGGCATCAACTGGGTTTCTATGGTTACAAAAAATAATTACTCTTCTACATCTTTGCAACAGAGAAGTGCCCTGGCCAGTGTGACTCGGTGGGAGCATTGTCCTATGAACCAAAAGGTTGCGAGTTCGATTCCAGGTCAGGGTACATACACAGGTTGCAGGTTCAATTCCTGGTCGGGGTATGTATAGGAGGCAGCCAATTGATGTTTCTCTCTTACATCGATGTGTGTCTCTCTCTCTTTCCCTTCCTCTCTCTCTAAAAATCAATTAAAAAATGCTTTAAAGATGCTTAGAACAGGGCTTATCATAGATTGGCATTCAAGACATGTAATCTTTTTTTTAAAAATATATTTTATTGATATTTTACAGAGAGGAAGGGAGAGGGATAGAGAGCTAGAAACATCGATGAGAGAGAAACATCGATCAGCTGCCTCCTGCACACCTCCCACTGGGGATGTGCCCGCAACCAAGGTACATGCCCTTGACCGGAATCGAACCTGGGACCTTTCAGTCCGCAGGCCGACGCTCTATCCACTGAGCCAAACCGGTTTCGGCAAGACATGTAATCTTTTTAAAAAGTTGAAGAAAATGACGAATTAGGTTGGAATTAATCTTTATATCTGTTTACTAAATTGAACATCAAGAGTTTTTTTGAAATATATTTTTATTGATTTCAGATAGGAAGGGAGAGGGAGAGAGAGATAGAAACATCAATGATGAAAGAGAATCATTGATTGGCTTCCTCCTGCACTCCCCGCACTAGGGATTGAGCCCGCAACCCGGGCATGTGCCCTTAACTGGAATCGAACCCGGGACCCTTGAGTCCGCAGGTTGATGCTTTATCCACTGAGCCAAACCAGCTAGGGCAAACATCAGAGTTTTTAAGTGGGTTTTCCTGAATCACCCAAAGATTGTAGTTGAAATAAATTCTCAATGAGGCTTGTGTAGCTCTGTCTAGACAGCCGTGGGCAAACTACGGCACGCGGGCCGGATCCGGCTGTTCTATCTGGTTCTTTTGCTCTCCCCTCCGCTCCTTTACTTTGAATTTATATTAGTTCACACAAACACTCCATCCATGCTTTTGTTCCGGCCCTCTGGTCCAGTTTAAGAACCCATTGTGGCCCTCGAGTCAAAAAGTTTGCCCACCCCTGGTAGCATGTGGCCATGGGCAGGACATAGCATCTTTTGGTCTCTCAAGTATCATCATGAAATTAGGCTGGTATATCCAGGAACTTCAGTAGGGGAATCAGAGGACAGAGTAGAGAACTATTATCACATGTGCTTGGTACTTACTAAAAAATTTCAAGCCCTGGCCAGGTGGCTCAGTCAGCTGGAGCATCATCCCTTTGTGGACTTGATTCCTGGTCAGGGCACATACCAAGGTTGCAGGTTCAATCCCCAGTTGTATGGGAGGCTTTCTCTCTCCCTCTTTCCCTTCTTCTCTCTCTGAAATAAATGGAAACATATCATTGGGCAAGGAGTAAAAAAAACTTTCAAAAATAGCAGAAAAAAAAAAGTCAAAAAAGCTAAGAAGTTTAGCTGGGTATGCAACACAGTGCCAAATCATCTAACTTTCCTCCACTGGCAACGAGAGAAAGCATTTCTAAAATGAAATGATTTTAGGAGGCATAGTGATTTGTTTGACTTGGTTTACTAAAAATTATTTATGCAAGTTGGTTATGTAGCCATGGCATCAGCTGGGTTTCTATGGTTACACAAACAATTACTCTTCTACAGTCTTTGCAACAGAGAAGTGTTTGATTATGTTCTTAAAGTTGTTTTGTAGTTCAAGGAATTTTATTTCAACCTAAAAAGCAAAACTGAGTGTTTAACTCTTTTTCTGAACTGCTCATAATTTAAAAGAATAAGAGGAGAAAGTTAGATTATGGAGATGTCAACTGTGTGCATTATGTTTTGCATTTAGAATTACACATCCAGGCAGTTCACTCTGCAGGGCCCACACACTGACCCTAGCATCCACTCATGGGTTCCAGGTCGCCCATTTTCCATTGCCTGTGACTAGTACTTCCCTCTATTACCCGGACTTCTCCTCTCTCAGCAGACTGAAGGCAGAAAAAATAGAGTCCCTAACCTTTTAATTTATTTTTGTTTTTTAATTTTCTCCTTATCTTATTTAAATAGATAAAAGGGAAAAACACAAAGACCTCAATAAGAAAATTGCACAAGATGGAAATAGAGAAGAAATATCAATGGTAAATAACTAATGGTAGTGGTTTTGGTCAGAAGGTTCAGTCTCATTTGTTATCAACAAAATGTAGATTGAAATGACAATAAGATGATAATTCTTCTTTGCCTGTAAAATCAGCAAGAATTTTTTTCTTATATTTTATTTTTTAATTTTTTTCAGCAAGGGTTTTTAAAAGTAATAACACGCAGCACTGGTAAAAGTAATAACGCTCATCTCCACATCAGGATGAACTTACTCCTTCATGGGAGGTCTGGAGGATCAACTTCAATTGACATGAAAATTAGCACCTTCAAAACATGCATGCTCTTTGACCCAGTAATTCCACTTGGAGTAAGTTCTATACAGGTAAAACTCCTACAACAGGAGAATGAGTGCAAGTATTTATTTTTAAATATTTTTTTAAAAAATTAAAAATAAAATACGTTTCTATTGATTTTATAGAGAGAGATACAGGGAGAGAGAGAGAGACATTGATTGGCTGCCTCCTGCACATCCCCTACTGGGGATCGAGCCTGCAAACTGGACACGTGGCCTGACTGGGAATCCAACGGTAACCTCTTGGGTGCATGGGATGACACTCAACCACTGAGCCACACGGGGCAGAATTTCTTTTAAATACTTGACTGTGAGCCAAGCACAAATCTGATATCTTTGCATGTATTTCGTCATTTAATCCTCATCAGAACTCTATGAAGCAACACTCCCTGATTACAAAGGGGGAAACTGAGGTACAGAGAAGCTAAGCAACTTACGTGCTCAAGGGCACACAGGCAGGAAGTGGCTCCAACTCCAGAGCCAGGCCCTGAACCACTATGCGCCACTGCCTAGTTCTGAAAAAGAGTTAAGGCAGCAGGCAGAGCAATATAAAACAAGATAATTTTAAGAATTCTACAGAAGTAAAAAAACCCCACAACAACTGGTGGGACATAAAACAGAGCTAGGAATGATATAGGTGACATGATGGGCATTTATCATCCCTGCTTCTCTGCCAGGTTGAATTCATGGTGGTTGCAAGTTTCAAGTATTCTCTCTCTCTCTCTCTCTCTCTCTCTCTCTCTCTCTCTCTCATCCACTTATCAGAGAATATTATGTTGCAATTGTCAGCATCTGGAAGGAAGCTTTCTTGTTTGTTTCAGAGGCACTGAAATCACATCCAGAGAGCCTATTAGTCAAAGTTTTGTAAGGGCATGGTCATTTGCTACTCTTTCCACAGCATCAGCAACTGTCTTTTTTTTTTTTTTTTTTTTATCATGTACACAATGATGGGAGAGTTGAGTCCTGCTTTCTAAGTCAGAAAGCTCGTGTGTGTGTGTGTGTGTGTGTGTGTGTGTGTGTGTTGAACAACTCCTGGCCACTGAGAAAAAACTGGTCTATTGATCCCACAGCCTCCTAGTTACACAGAAATAGCTTTTTTCCACTTCTATCTCTTCTTTCCTGTTGGTTGTTCTCCATCCTCGACTCTTCTTTATTCTTTATTCTCTTTCACCCTGACTTTGCCTTCACCTCCTTTTGTGACTCTTCATCATTGCTCTTCATATTGATCAAAGTGGCCATTTTAAGAGTATATAATATTTAGTTATGGAAGCCAACATAATGATCCAGTTCAGGGCTTTGGAGTTATGATTCAATTTTTGGCTTCATTACTTAAGAGTAGCCTGACTTTGGGAAATCATTCAACTTTTTCTTTCACCACCTGTAAATTGGGGGATAACGGTTCCTACCTCAAAGAGTTGCTGTTAGGATGGGAGAGAATGCATGTGCCATACTCAGAAGAATGCTTGGCACATGGTCTCAATAACTATTAGCTCGTATTATTTGAAAATGTTTATTGTAGGGGATTGTTGATACTGTCCTTAGGGAACTTCATGCAACTTTCCTTTATTGAAGAATCCAGAGAACTACTGGGGCAAGAAATAATGGCACTTAGAGGCTTCCTGGGTGCAAGCACCATAGAGATTTTTTTCTTTTCTTCTTTTTCTGAGTAGATAGTGATCTTGTGATAAGCTGGGCACAGAAAGCTTGGACAAGGGCAAGGGCAAGCATCTTTTGCAAAGACTTTCCTCGGGTGGAGATTACCTTGTTGAGTGTGAGGTGAACCAGGCCAAGGGAGGGAGGAGGGAGAGGGAAGAAGGAAGTGGGGAGAAAGCAGGCGCCTTGCGGCACGTCTGATAGGCGTGGGAAGCACAGCGTCTGGCTACCGGAGGCTGGGGAAGAACCCCGAGAGCCCAGGCTAGGAAGATGCGCGAGCCCGGAGCGCATCAGTTACTGTTTGCTTTTCTGTGGGAAAGACGCTGAGTCCAGGCAGTTTGCAGAGCTGGGGCTCTGGTGTCAGTGACAGAGCAGGGGCACCCACGCCACTGTCGGGGCCTTGGCCGTCCGCAGGGTAAAAAGCCCTGGGAGGATCTCCCGCCCAAGGCGAGCCGGCTGGGCGGGCGGGGCGGAGGCTTCCTCCCCGCACGTCCAGCAGCCGTCCCGTCCAGCAGCCACCGCCTCCTCCTCCGCCTGCGTCCCCCCGCCTCCCCCGTGCAGTGGGTGGCGGTGCAGTGGGTGGCGGCTGTGGCCTCGCGCGCCCGGTGGGACGCGCCTCGGGACGTCGGGTCCTTCCCTCCTCCCCCCGCGCGACTCTGTCCGCCTCCCCGCCTCCCGCTCGCTCGCGCTGGGGCCAGGCGCGGAGGGAGGGAGTGGGCCCGGACTGCATCATTCCGCACCGGCTGCGGCGCGGCCAGAGGGAGCAGGTGGAGTGAGCGGCGGGCAGAGACCCGAGCGCGGGGTCCGCGGGGACTGCAGTGACGCTGCCCGGGAGACATGGCGGCCCGGCGCCTCTGAATAAGCAGAATCCCGAGCCCCTCGCTGCCGGGCCGCAGCCGGGGCCATGCCGCTCGGCCGCTGAGCGCACGCAGGGGCCGGCCGGGAGGACACAGGCGGCAGCCGCGGCCGCCTCGCCCCTGCTCTTCGCCCCTGCATTCTCCATGTTGCGTTTCACGTCAGTGTCTCGGGCGGTGTAGCTACTGCTGCTGCCAGAGGAGCAGACAGGACATTGCTCTGCTCGTTCATCCAGCCACACTTTTCTTTTCCATTTTTATCCCATTTCCCTCTCCATTTCCTTTTCCCTTACCCCGCCTGCTTTGCATCCATCTCCCCCACCCTGTGACCCCCTCCCGACTCCGTGCAGTGCACCGGGGCTATGGCCGCAGAAGAGGTATTGCAGACTGTGGACCATTATAAGACTGAGATAGAGAGGCTGACCAAGGAGCTCACGGAGACGACCCACGAGAAGATCCAGGCTGCTGAGTACGGGCTGGTGGTCCTGGAAGAGAAGCTGACCCTCAAGCAGCAGTATGACGAGCTGGAGGCCGAGTACGACAGCCTCAAACAGGAGCTGGAGCAGCTGAAAGAGGTGAGTCGCCTGTCACCCCTTCCTTCCTCGACCCCCCCCCCCCCCGCCCCGTCCCCATCCCCAACCCCAACCCCAACCTCATCCCCACTCATTTATTAAGAAGTCGGAAAGGATGCTATTGAAAGGATTGTTTCTTCATCTTAGAGCCCTTTGTTGATAAGAGAAATTGAAAGGGTCCATTGTTTTCCTCCTAAGAGAAAAATTGCCCAGGAAATGAATGTATAAGCTGGAATTTGGGAGGTAGTGGCTGTGGGGGTGGGAGATTCGTAAGAATCTTGGAGTCTCAGCACTCACTCTAAGGCGACATTCCACTGGGTCAGAATGTATACATCCAACTTCACAAAACTGCTGTTATTGCAAACCCACGTTTCAGTGACAATCCCATAACTCACAAAGGCTTTGAGCAGGTTTGTGTCCAGGACCCACAATTTCAGGATGTAGAATCTAGGATACCTCCGCCTTCTGTTGAAGGTAACCACTTCTTGATGAGAGAGGGGACTGTTAGAAGAACTCCCTGCCAATCCCATTTGGCAGTCTTCCTTCTCCTGGGCTTTACTTATTCTTGTCCTCTGGCTGAGGGAGAAAAACAACTCTGCTGGATGGTCCCACTGCCCTGCTTTCACCTGCGTGAGGCCGGCTGGGCCATGCACAAGTCTTATAAGGTCACCCTGACCAGGGGAAATTTAACTCCCGCACAAATGGCCTGGAGAATGGTATAGATCCAATACGTGGGCAGACCTGCACTTCACAAGAGGCTCTTGTGTTTGAAAGGACTGTATTTATAAAACGAGACTGTCACAAATGGACACTTGTCCTCTTTAGTCTTTTGGTATTTGGCTTTTTTTACAGACTGGCTAATGGATTGGAAGAAATAATAAATATGCTTTGATTTCCTATCAACGACACTCATAGGAATATACATATTGTTGAAGAAACTCAGTCTGTTTCATCCCATTTCTAAGACACTATGGGTAGCAAGTCGCTGGTAAATACATTTAAATGTACCGATGCGTGGCAAGTCTTTATTTTTAGGTGCACATTGGCATTTGAAATGTTAATTCTAATTTTGTATATAATATCAAAAATGCGTTTCTTACAACACACTCAGTTTTTTTTTTTGGGGGGGGCAGGGGCATCTTCTATTGTGTTGTTACAGTTTAAAACATTTATGGCATAACTAATCAACTTGCCTTCTAATTGAGTACATAACATGGTAAGCATTTATACTTTCAGGTACCTCTTATTTTCATTCTGATGCCTAAATGTCCCCAAAATTCATATATGGTAAAAATTCTACCTGGGAATCGGATTTTTGTGTACAGGCTGTGAATTTCTCGTTCAGGTTTCTCTGACCAGGTACATGTCTGTTGTAACAACACCTGGACTTACTGGTATTTTCCAGTGTAGGTTGGGTCTTAGGCTGATGTGTTTAAATCCAGTCAGACTAAACCTTGTGAAGTCAGGAAACAGGATGATGATTGTAATTCTCAGAGATATTTTGATGTTGTCTACAGCTATCATCATGGCTTTGCCAAGACAAGGACGCGCAAACCAGGCAGCGTTAAGCCATCACGTCCTTGATAAAGGAGGAAGACTTATTTTAGTGAAATGGAGTAGAACTGTTACCTGACCTTCCTGCTGGATTTAAATAACCCTTCCAGGCTTTTTTTTTTTTTTTCTGTGTCATTGTACTGACCATGCAGAGTAAACCTTAATGCAATTGTTTTTTGCCTTTACTAGATTATGAGCTCTCAGGCAAGGAATCTGACTTAATTTACTTTGCTTCCGAAGTCTTTAACACAAAGCCTAGCACAGCGAGTGTGCAATAAGAATTTTTAGAAAGAATAAATTTATACTGGGAGAAGATATCTTTATCAAGCATTCACTAGTCAATATTGATTAGTGTCAGAGGAAGACCAAGAAAATTAGGAAGTATGGAAAGGGACTAGTGTTAAAAAAAACTACCTGTATTGCTTTCTTCAGCAATAGTGGGGCAAATGACAAAACAGTGTTTTGTAGGAATAGTGTAACACTGGTTTCTTAACAGAGAATAATGCTAACACCAATTATTTATTTATTTTTTTCTGTAAGAAATTTGAGGCATATTTTGTTCTTTATAGCAGGAGGGTAATAGAATTTATCGGGAGGATTTTTACCAAATGATACGTGTTTACATATGTGTTTTGAGTTGCATTTAGCATAAATGTAATTCAATTTTAGGTTCCTAATGACTGGCTTATACAGCTATATAAAATATATTTTAAGGTAGCCCAGCCAGTGTGGCTTAGTTAGTTGAGTGTTGACAAATGAACCAGGTGGTCACTGTTTGATTCCATGTCAGGGCACATGCCTGGGTTGTGGGCTTGATCCCCAGTAGGGGGCGTGCTGGAGGCAGCCGATAAGTGATTCTCTCTCAGCGTGGATGTTTCTATCTCTCTCCCTCTCCCTTCCCCTCTGAAATCAATAAAAATATGTTAAAAAATATGTTAGGGTAATAAAATAATAATTATACTTGATAATTTGATAGTGAGACCTGTTATTTTTATTCTTTTACAACAATATATACTTTAGTTGGGAGTATTATTTAGCTTTTTTTTTTAAAAAAATATATGATTTTAAAGAGAGAGAAAGGGAGAGGGAGAGAGAGAAACATCAATGTTACAGAGAAACAGCGATTGGCTATCTCCCACATGCAACCAGGGATTGAGCCCGCAACCTGGGCATGTGCCCTGATCGGGAATTGAATAAGCAACCCTTCGGTGCAGGGGGTGCTCAACCAACTGAGCCACACTGGCCAGAGCAGGAGCATTTTTAAGTGAGCTAAATCAGTCTCAAAAATATTTCCTGTTTAAAAGTAAATTCAAAATAATTGTGCAAACGAAAATACTCCAATGATAATAGCACATAGACGTCATGTTTGAGAAATATGCTTTCTGAGTGCTCTGATTTTTCAAAAGGAAGTTTTGTTCATTTTCAGGTATATACAGCAAATAATATATATCTAGAATGCTAAGTATAAAATACATCTTTGGCTTTATTTTTAAAAATATATATTTTTTATTGATTTCAGAGAGAAAATGAGAGAAGGAGAGAGAGATAGAAACATCAATGATGAGAGAGACTCATTGGTCGGTTAACTCCTGCACACCCCCTACTGGGGATTGAGCTCTGACTGGGAATCCAACCTTGACCTACTGGTTCATAGGTCGACATTCAACCACTGAGCCACACCAGCCGGGCATCTTTGGCTTGTTTCTAGGCTCTTGCAACAAATGTGACTCATAACTAAATAATTGGGATGGGAATGTCAACAGAAAAATACTGTACTAAGTCCAAGTTGGACATTAGTAATTTGCATTGTAGCAATTAGGCTCATTCTTTATAGGTCATTTTGTTTTTGAGAGTCAGCACCCAGCAATGCTTCCTTCCTTGGCCATGCACTGCCCTGACAGTATTGCAAGTGAGCAGTGTTGCCTGGAGATGTACAAAATCAAGATGATGAAGTTATTACTTTTTTTTTTAGACATGTCTTTTCTCAGTCCAGATTGCTTTTTGGTCTGGGCTGATAACACTAAGGCCTCTACCCTGTGCCTACACGATTGCTGTAATTCTGTTCCCCAAAGAACACACTTCAAAGAAAAGTACTAAGGATCTGAAAAAAGGAGGACGTCTGACATCACCATGGTCTCCTTTTCATTATACTTGGGCAGCTGGACAAAGCAGCATGTTCACTAGAATACTTGACCGTGGTTTGAGTTCACAGGTAATGCTTGCTTTTCAGTGACCTGAGGGGCAACCATGCCCAATTATGTCCTGGCTGGTTTTATGTCTGGGATGTGTGGAAATCAACACAGTCTGTCCCCAGGCCAAAATAGTACTTGAAGAAGTCATGATTCTAAGATAACTTGGAAAACAAAAAATATACATGTATTTTAAAAACCCCATAGATTTAAATTTAAGGATTTCTTTTAAACTTAAAAAATATAGTTGAAATTTTAAATGTAGTCAAGTTTAAAAAGATCCCCTAAGAGAGGAATGATTCAGCATTTCTGGTATCATTTTAGAAAACATATCCTCATGACAGGACAGCTTTAGGAAAGTTTTGCAGCTAGGTTCCAATAGACTATGGACTAAGAATCTTCAACTCATTTTCTTGGTCTGTTTCTCAACCCTGATTCCAAGGATAGACACCCCTTGCTGAAGAAGCACTGTCTGGGCACTGGACATGTTTTTTTTTTCAGGGCCATAGTGAAATCATTCAGTAAATAAGTATTTAACTTAGAAATTGTCACATTAGGGACCTGATGAAAGCCCCTTAATTACCTGCTTTCATCTTTAAAGAACTAATTCCCCCCCCCCCCCAGATGCTTAAGAAAGATTGTTAGCTTATTTTATGTCTGTAAATTCTAATCATGAAATCATATGGGGGGGGGAGTAAAATAACACACCAGATTTTTTTCCAATCTATGAATAAACATAGAGAAAGTTAATTCTTTATTTGATTTACTCTATTATTTTTCCCTTATTGCTTTTAAAGAAGAAATATTTACATTTATTATTCAGTTTATTATCAAATGAATCAAAACATCTAAAATCTATCAACATAAGCTCTGGGAAACTGTGAACAACCTCAAAAACAAACATAACCTCTTTCGATCACATTTCTTTTTTTTTTTTTTTTTTGACCCAATTGCTTTACCTTGCATCATCCCCGCTTTTTCAACTTAACATTTCAGCTGTGGCAAAGTTATTTCTCAGATATCATTTCACGAGATTTTATACTCTGTCATCAAATTTACCATGTTTGCACGAACATGGACAGCAGCCATGGTTTGAAGATTTTTTTTTTCTTCAGAATTTCATGCTTACAAATATTCTTCCCTGTCATCCCTTTAAATGCACTTGTACATTATGGATATTGATATTGTGTTCCAGGTTGAAAATATAGTTACTTGTATGTTGAAAAATACAGTAAAGGACTTTCTCACACATAAGGTTATACCTATAAATATGGCTTTGAAGGGGAGGAGGACATGAAGAGATGCATAGTCTTACTATTAAGTCATTCATTATGGTAAAGAAAGGCATGTGAAGTCAGGTGGCAGGAGATGAGAGTGGGAAAGTGGTAGTGGCTACATTTGGTCTTGGGACTGCGGAATCATTAAAAGGAGGTGTTTGGTGCCTTATGTCTTATCTTATTTAATCCTCAAAGTAATGTGGAGGCTTCTTGCCCATTTTCACAGGTAAGAAAATAGCAAAAAGAATAAAGCATTGAACTATGTGCAAAGCACCGTGTAGGCACGATGCATGCCTTATCGTTATTTCTTATAATACTCGTTTACAAGGTATTACTTGAATTACACTTGAAAGAAGAGGAAAATACATTGGGCTTAGAGAGGTTAAGGATGCTTCTCAGGCTGCAAAGCCAAGTAGTGAAACCTAGTTTGGGAAGAAGCCCACTTTCTTGCCACTGCAAAGGGTGAAACATCTCAGTCACAGTGCAGTTTATTTATTTTTTAAAAAATATTTTTATTGATTTCAGAGAGGAAGGGAGGTAGAAACATCAATGATGAGAGAGAAAATCATTGATCAGCTGCCTCCTGCACACCCCACACTGAGGATCGAGCCCACAGCCCGGGCACATGAACATGTGCCCTGACGGGGAATCGAACTGTGATCTCCTGGTAAATAGGTCAGTGTTCAACCCTGAGCCATGCCGGCTGGGCAGTCCCCGTGCAGTTTAGAAGGTCATGGTGTTGGTCACAGAAGGTGGGTTGAAGCTCTGTGCCAGGGAAGAAGGGATAGTGAGGAGGGGATAAACCTGGGAGGTTAGGGCAGAGCTCAGTGTGGGATGTGACTGGAAATAGGCAGTAAGTTGCGAGTCTCAGGATGGATAGATAGTTCCATTCACGAAGGAAGGTCCAATGGCCTGGGGCACTTTTAGAGAATGAAGTTGATGGCCAATGAAGATATGTGAGTCCTTTTAATTCATGTTTTCTTTGAGGGAAGGCATAAGTTGCAAGAGGAATTCAAATACTCAACTTTCAATAAAACAAATGAATCTGTGTACTTGGGTGCCCAAACCTAATTTCCAGAATATGGAATATATGAACACTTTAACTACATTTTCGCTAACTAATTCAGATTGTATTCTGAATTAGGAGATGTGCAGACTAGTAAACAGTGGACAGAGAAGCTGGGTTGGCACAGTGAGGACTTCCAGGGCAGCCTCAGTGGAAAACTAGCCCTTGCTGACCTCTCTGGAGGGAGGGGTGGGAGCAACAGCACCTCCCTCACTGACTGGTACTTGAAATTCCATTAGTGCTTTTAAGTGTTTTAAATTTTTTTTTTCATAAGAGGTTAGTTGCACTTTAAAAATTACCGTTGTATAATTATGACCGTTTCTGGCTATCATCCAAGTTAGATAAAAATCATATACAAATTAATAAATTCTCCTTCCTCTCCTCCCAAATCTGTCTGCATTGTTACTACTATGGTGGATATTCTCTTATACTTGTTTTAAATACTTTTAAACATACGAATTCATATGCAGGGTTTTTTGTTTGTTTGTTTGTTCTTGTTTTTATAAAAGTGAAATTGTGCCATGCATATTACTCTGCAACCTGGCATTTTTCATTTACTAGTATGCACTTTTTTTTATTTTTGTACAGAGAGGAAGGGAGAGGGATATAGAGTTAGAAACATCCATGAGAGAGAAACATGGATCAACTGCCTCCTGCACACTCCCCACTGGGGATGTGCTCGCAACCAAGGTACATGCCCTTGACCGGAATTGAACCTGGGACCCTTTAGTCCACAGGCTGACGCTCTATCCGAGCTAAACCGGTTAGGGCTAGTATGCACCTTTAAAATGCAGTGTTTTGTAGGACAGGACTATATTTAAAAAACATTCTTTTTTTTTAAATATATTTTATTGATTTTTTGCAGAGAGGAAGGGAGAGGGTTAGAGAGTTAGAAACATCAATCAGCTGCCTCTTGCACACTCCCCACTGGGGATGTGCCCGCAACCAAGGTACATGCCCTTGACCGGAATCAAACCTGGGACCCTTCAGTCCGCAGGCCGACGCTCTAGCCACTGAGCCAAACCGGTTTCGGCTAAAAAACATTTTTTTTTTTTTAAACTCATGTCAGCGAGGAAGGGAGACAGAGAGGGGAAAGAGAGATAGAAACATCAGTGATGAGAGAGAATCATTGATCGGCTGCATCCTGCACGCCCCACACTAGGGACCAAGCCCACAACCCGGGCATGTGCCCTGACTGAGAATCAAACTGTGACCTCCTGTTTCATAGGTTGACCCTCAACCACTGAGCCACACTGGCCGGGCAGGACTGTATTTTTAGGGCACTGATGTTTAAAGTGTGAAGAAAATGGGATGGATTAGGGAAGAAAACCAGAAAGCTTCAGGGAGTGTGGGTGGTAGTGGGGGTGCAGGTGGGTGGCTCACAGAGAACACAAGTGTAGGTGTGTTTAAAAGAAACGGATGGACTTTGTTTGGTTGCCCCACAGCAATCAATACCAAGGAAAAAAAGTTTTGTGGGTGAATTAGCAGCGAATCTGATTTCTTGTCTTTTTGACTGGAGGGAGCTATGTGGATCAGCATAAAGGGTGGCTGGTGTCCATGGCCAGCCGGAGCTGTTCCTGCAGTGTGGCCACATCCTGTCCATACAGGGTCTTGGTGAGAAGCCAGGATGATTCAGGCAGTTGGGGCTCATTACGTCATCCCATCTTTGCCTGGTGATACTTGGCGTTTTGAGATGGCTGGTTAGGACCTTCTACAGCATCTCAGATTCAGCATGTGAAAACAGGCCATGGGGAGAAGAGAGTACAAGACAGGAAAATGTTCCACAAAACTGTTCTTCCTTGTGGCAATTGATACCTTTTCTTCCTGGGATTTAATTACTTTGTCTATAAAATTAAGGATTTGGAATAGATAATCTCTATGATTTTTATTATCTCTAAACTTCCATGATACTGTGCTTTAAAGTAATGTAGTCTACTTATTTATCTACTTGTCCTTTACTTTTCAAATTTATTCTACTTTTTTACAAAGTACAGGTTACTCTTGCTTAATGGCAGTAATTTTCACCTAGGCTTCAGGGATAGGCATCAACTCTTCTCTGTATTTTCCCTCCTTTGCATTTCCCCTCTGGTTATTCAGCTGCAGCCAGGAAAATCCACCTGTTTTCACACTTGTACTGTACCCTTCCACAGGTTTTTAAAAATATATATTTTTATTGATTTCAGAGATAAAGCCGGGGGGAGGAGTGGTGAGGGAGAGAGAAAGAAACATCAGTGATGAGAACCATTGATCGGCTGCCTCCTGCACGCCCCACACTGGGGATCGAGCCTGAAACCCAGGCATGTGCCCTGACCGGGAATCTGACTGTAACCTCCTGGTTCATAGGTGGATGCTCAACCACTGAGCCACTGAGTTTAAAAAAAGAAGAAATTTTATAGTTCTTTTTTCCTTTGAACACCTGGCCCAAACTCATTTTCCTTCTGGATTCACTTTACCTCTCTTATCAGGCCTGTACTATTATGGAACTGATCCATTGAGTTACTTTTCATTGACATTTTTGTACATGGCTTCAGAGAGCAGAACAGGGCTCAGTGGGTTCCTGGGAGCTAGATTTTGGATCAAAAATGAAGAACTAACAGGTATAGCTTCCTGAGAATGGAACAAGGCAACTTGCATTAGGAAATTGTGAGTTCCCAGTCACACAAAAAATTTAAGAAGATTCTAGCCAACCACATGCTGGGAATACCAGGCTGGTGGGTTTATGCTTGGAAAGGGGTTTATATTGAACAATATCTAACGTGCCTTTTCTAGTCTGAATATTTTTTACCTTATTCCAGGTATTCCAAGTAATTTCATATGTTTCTGGATGTTGTTGGTTTTTTAAAAAAAATATTTTTATTGCTTTCAGAGAGGAAGGAAGAGGGAGAGGGAGAGATAGAAACATCAAGGATGAGAGAGAATCATTGATCGGCTGCCTCCTGCACACTCGACACTGGGGATGGAGCCTGCAGCCTGGACATATGCCCTGACCAGGAATGGAACTGTGACCTCCTGGTTCATAGGTCGACACTCAACTGCTGAGCCACGCCGGCTGGACTGTTTCTGTTTTTTACAGTCCCTTCCCCACCACCAACCATATCACAGTGTTTCTAACATGGTTACATTTTTGTTTAGCATTTCATAGTATTTAGGACTTTTGAACATGTAGAATGTTTTCAAAGTATATTAGAGGTTTGTCATTATTTTGATTTATGTTTTGCTTGATTTTCAGAAGAAAACGGATGCATAATAGAGAAGTTTGAGATGACCACATCTGTAAATTTTGGGAAGTTTCCATGAAACTATATATTTTTAAGCCACATCGTTGCTTTGGGCAGGGGAATTATCACCTCTAGAATCTTTCCTTTTTTTTTTTTCTTTTTGATAATTCCCAAAGATTAACGTTTATTCTCAGAGACATCTCCTATTTGAGGAAGATAAACATTTTTATATAGGAAACTGCAAACCTCCCAGCCCCCTTTGTTCACCTTCTACCTACAAATGGCCCCCCAGACCCATCCAGGACCCACTTGCCAACTCCTGATGGGTGGCTGCCTTTAGGGGCACTAACCCTGATCAAGTGGGCTTCACGTCTTTTCTGTCTTCCCCTCTCACAACCCCTGGGTTGGGGGAGTGACCTCCAGGCACAACCCCATTGCTTCGAGTCCCCTGAAGCCACATCTGCCTTCTCATACATCCATTTATTGGTTGATTATTTGTTTATTCCATTAATGCACCTCCTCTGGTGCAGGACCCTGCACTAGACCACACCCCACCAACCTTGGGGTTTTTCACTCTTCCCCCCTAGCTCCTAATTTATGGCAGAATCTTTGTTTTTTTCATACATTTCTTTTTTTTCACCCACGATTATATATTTTGTCATTTACACATCATCCAGT
Source organism: Plecotus auritus (assembly GCF_963455305.1). NCBI lineage: Eukaryota > Metazoa > Chordata > Mammalia > Chiroptera > Vespertilionidae > Plecotus > Plecotus auritus. The sequence goes on along the minus strand of NC_137772.1, from coordinate 187,753,572 downwards.
GTTTTATAATCTTCATTGTCAGCTCTTTACATTATATGCCAATTGGAGTTTTTATTTTTCCTTAAATTGCCCATTACTTCTTGTTCTGTTTCATTTATTCATTCAAAAGTGTGTATTTCAAGGCTACTATGTTGGGTACTATGCCACTCGCTGGAGGTACAATGTTGAACAAGACAGATACGAGGGAGCTGCCTGCATGGAGCTCATGTGTGAGACCAGGAGATAGTCAGCAAGCACTCACGCTCTTCAGTGAGTGAAGAGGTGGAGCCTGGCTGGGGAAAGCGTGATCAGAAAAGTCTCTCCCAGCAGGTGACATTTGAGCTCAGACCTGAATGATGAGGAGTCACTCCTGTGGAGATTGGGTGAAGTCCCTTTTAGGAAGAAGGACAAGTGTAAAGATTTTAGAACTCTGTAGTAGTGATGGAACTGCCAGGTCACCATGTCCTGTAAAAATAACCATTCGTATTTGAAGAATGACCATCTATAAAATAGTATGTTGACTCTGGAGTTTTTGAATGAGATTTTGTGTCTCCATGCTGGAAGGGTTTGAGCTGAGCCTCCATACCCGCTGAGGGCTTCTGTTAGAAGAGGTGGATCAGGAACAGTGACTTGCAATACAGACTACTTATTAGGATCACCTGGGTGATTTCTAAAAACACTGCTGCCTGGCCCAGCCGGCGTGGCTAAGTGGTTGAGTGTCGACCCATGAACCAGAAGATCACAGTTTGATTCCTGGTCAGGGCACATGCCCGGTTGCAGGCTCGATCCCCAGTGTGGGACGTACAGGAGGCAGCTGATCAAGGATTCTCTCTCATGGTATTTCTATCTCCCTCCCTCCTTCCCTCCCTCCCTCCCTTCCTTTTTTTTCCTTTTAAATCTTTATTGTTGAGATTATTACAGTGTCCCTCTTTTTCTCCTCAAATTGCCTCCCTCTACCCAGTTCCCGACCCACCCCAGGCCTTCGTCACCCTATTGTCTGTGTCCATAGGTAATGCATATATGCATATAAGATTTTTGAAAACATTTTTTCTTTCTTTTTTTTGCATATAAGATCTTTGTTAATTTCTTCCTGCCCCTGCCAACCCTCTCTGAGAATCGTCAGTCTGTTCCATTTCCATGCCTCTGATTCTATTTTATTCACCAGTTTATTCTGTGCATTAGATTTCTTATTTGTTTATTATGATTTTTAAATTCAATTGCTGATAGTATGTATTTGTTGTCACTTTGTTGTTCATATTTTTGATCTTTTTATTTTTCTTCTTCCTCTTCTTAAAGAATACCCTTCAACATTTCATGTAATACTGGTTTGGTGTGATGAACTCCTTTAGCTTTTTCTTATCTGTGAAGCTCTTTATCTGCCCTTCAACTCTAAATGATAGCTTTGCTGAGTAGAGTAATCTTGGTTGTAGGTTCTTGCTATTCATCACTTTGAATATTTCTTGCCACTCCTGTCTGGCCTGCATAGTTTCTGTTGAGAAATCAGCTGACAATTGTATGGGTGCTCCCTTGTAGGTAACTAACTGTTTATCTCTTGCTGCTTTTAATATTCTCTCTTTGTCTTTAGCCCTTGGCATTTTAATTATGATGTGTCTTGGTGTGGTCCTCTTTGGATTCCTTTTGTTTGGGGTTCTGTGTGCTTCCTGGACTTGTAAGTCTATTTCTTTCACCAGGTGAGGGAAGTTTTCAGTCATTATTTCTTCAAATAGGTTTTCAGTATCTTGCTCTCTCTCTTCTTCTGGCACCCCCATAATTCTGATGTTGGTACGCTTGAAGTTGTCCCAGAGGCTCCTTACACTATCTTCATATTTTTGTATTCTTTTTTCTTTTTGTTCTTTTGGTTGGGTGTTTTTTTGCTGCCTCATATTTCAAATTGTTGATTTGATTCTCAAAATCCTCTACTATTGAATCCCTGTATATTATTCTTCATTTTAGTTCGTGTATGCTTGATTTCTGATTGGTTCTTTTCCATGTATTTGGCTTTCTCACTAAAATCCTTCAAAGTCTCACTAAGTCCCTTGGAGGTTTCTAGAAGATTCTTGAGTAACCTTATAACTGTGGTTTTGAACTCTATATCCAGTAGATTGCTTTCTTCTATTTCTTTCATTTGTGACATGTTTCTTTGTCTCTGCATTTTGGTTGTTTCCCTGTGTTTGTTTCTATGTATTGGATAGAGCTGCTATGTCTCCTTGAGTTGGTAGAGTGGCCTTGTGTGCTAGGTGTCCTATAGGGCCCAGTGGCTCAGCCTCCCCAGTTACCTGAGCTGGGAGCTCTAGGTACACCCTTTTGTGGGCTGTGAGCACAGCCTTGTTGTAGTTGGGACTTGATTGCTGTTGGTATCATTGGGAGGAATTGACCTCCAGGGCAATTGGCTGTGAGGACCAGCTGCCCCTACAGTGGGAGAGCTGCTATGCAGGAGACACCCCTATGGAGTAGGACTTGCTTTGGTGGGGCTTTGGTGCTCACTGAGTCTGCCCCTTGAGTGTGTCACTTATGGATGTGAGGAGTTGTAATCTGGTATGGTCTGACACTGACCACTGGGTACACTGGCTCTTGGGTCTCCAGGGAGGTGCAAATCTGCCACTGCCTGGGGCCACCCAGCAGGAGCTACAGAGAGATCTACAGTTTTCTCCTTGTTGTATCAGGTTTGGAAGTACCCAGACGAGGCCTAGCTGTGAAGCAAGGCAGGCTGGTGCTGGTGCAGGGTGGGGGTGGGGGTGGGGGAGGTAGAGTGAGGGGGAGTGTCTTGGGCCTTTTATGGATAAGTTTGGGGCTCCCTGACCCAGCTGCAGCTTGTTTGAGATCTTCAAGGACAGGCCATTCATATGCAAAAGCTGCTGCAGGCTGCTTGGGTGAGGTGGTAAATTGGATAAGGCACAGTCTTAGGGAATCACCAGGGTGGAGCAAACAGAAATGGCTGCCAGTCAGCCCTGGGAGGTCCCAGCATAGGAACAATGATCCCTGCGAGCACCTCTGTCTGGGAGAAAGCTGCCCCCAGGTTCCTGCCCTGATGCCAGACAAATGTGTCCCCCCAGAGCCTCACCCTGGTGTGGAGCTCAGAGGAAGCAGGACCTTGTAAGTTCCAGTTTGTGGTGCCGGCCTTTTAAGAGGACCAGCTGGGTCTCCAGCAGCCTCTGTGTCACTGAGCCTCAGTCTGCACTGGTTTTACAGCCCATAGTTCTTATTGCCTCTAGGGACTTCTTTTCCCAGCTCTGGGACCCTGGGGCTGGGCGGCTGGGACCCCTTGCTCCTCCCAGTGGCCTCTGCAGAGACAATCTCCCTCCCAATTAAAAAAGCGGCACACGGGGGTGCCAGAGCAGCCCGTTCCGCGCCTCCGCATCTCCTACCAGCCTCAGTGTGCTTTCTTCTTCATTTCTCTAGTTGTAGGACTTCCATTCAGACAGCTTTCTGGCGGTTCTGAATGATGGTTGTTCTGTATTTTAGTTGTAATTTTGAGTAGTGGGAGGTGGTGAGTACAGGCATTTCCTACCCTTGCCATCTTGGTTTCTCCTCAATGTTTTTATCTTACCCTCTCCCTTCCTCTCTGAAATCAATAAAAATCTATTAAAAAAATACTGCTGCCTGGACCCTACTCTGGGACAGTTCCATCAGAGTCCTTGGAGGTGGAGCTGGGGCTTCAGGGTGTTAACCCCCCTCTCGTAGGTGCAGCAGCACTGACAACCTCTCTCCTAGGAACACCAGCTCCAGGAGCAGAGAACTCTGTAGGGATAGAAGTGTTTGGTAAGAAGAGCTGAGCCGTTATGAGCTCATATGTAAACATTGCACAATCTTTTCACTACTCTATTTTCTGGAAATGAAGACTCTGTAATGGCTTTCAGAAAACTATCAAACATCATCAAAACCTGCATTAGACAGTTAAGATGTATGTTAAATGAGACTTTAATATTCTGTCCTCAGGGTTGTTAAAGTTTCTTTTTAAAGTTATTCGTCTCTGGTATTGCGTCCATTTTGTTTTTCTGTTCTGTTTCCAGTTATTTATGCCAATTTTACAAGTTTAGAAATGGAATATTAAAAAAGAATTGCTTTGATAGATTGATCTTAAACTTCTGGAGTTCTTTTCTTTTTTTTAAAATCCTCACCCGAGGATATTTTTCTTTTGATTTTAGAGAAAGAGGAAGAGAGAGGGAAAGACAGAGAGAAACAATGATGTGAGAGAAACTCATCGATTGGTTGCCTCCTGCACACGCCCTGACCAGGGCCTGGGTCAGGAAGGAACCTGCAGCCGAGGTATGTGCCCTTGACTGAAATTGAACCCAGGACCCTTTGGTCCGCAGGCCGACGCTCTATCCGTTGAGCCAAACTGACTAGGGCCTAGGGTTAATTTCCATTGTTGTTTCAGTTATATATGCTTACCACTTTCAAACATTTTATGGAGAAAAAGCACTACTCTAAAATGTAATATTTATCGGGTGTTTTCATCTTTAAATTTAGAATCAAGAGTAACAAACTTGTTTACATTTATGGGAAATACGCAATAACAGTAGCAATTTCCTTCAGAATGTTTTGTTGCAGTTTGGCGTGGGTCTAATGGAAGGTTCAGAATGATGGGTCTTTGTTTTTCTCTTGCATACTGCAGACTAATGTGGAATCAAATGCCACTGCTGAAGAGCCCTTAGCCATCAATTTTTGGAACTGAAAGAGGTTTATATTATAATGTGGATGTGCCTTGTTGATAAGCCTCACTGATCACCATTTTGTAGATGGTTTTAGGCGATTTTTCAAAGTTGACCTTTGTGTGAGGTAACTAGATGGAGACAACGTAAGTTTAATCTTGTACATGACTTTTTTTTTGTTGAGCTGAAGATACTATCATCTTGCAGATTATCTCTGGCACCCACAGCTATCCCCTCTCCCTGCTAAATCACAATCTGGCTTGCTTTCTGCTAATGCTGGCATGTGCACAGAGCCTTTCGGGTCAAAACCTCAAGAAAATATAATTAGGAAGGAAAAGCAACAGTTAGAGAAAAAAGGCAAGAATATAATGTATTTGAAAACCAATTAGAAATACCTTTTGACTCTTTGTGTTTTTTTTTTTAAACTAATAAGGCTTTTAATTAATGTTAGCAATTAAGAATTAACTATAGTTTAATGATCTGGTTGTATAGATCTACATACTAATGTTCCCTTTTTGTTATTTTTAAATTTTACTTTAATTCTCACCCAAGAATATGGTTTTATTAATTTGAGAGAGAGAGAGAGAGAGAGAGAAAGAGAGAGAGGGAGGGAGGGAGAGTAAGAGAGAGGGAATGAAAGAAAGAAATGTTAGAAACATAGGTCGGTTGCCTCCTGTAGGCACTCTGACGGATTGAACCCGTGACCTTTCAGTGTATAGGACGATGCTGCAACCAACTGAGCCACACTGGCCAGGGCCCATTTTGTTAATATTTTAAAGTAATTTAGAACTAGAACCTTTTCTTAAAAAGAGTTCTCAGGTCTCAAGTCCTCTATCTTAATCACTATAGTTATTTCCAATCAAATTCTAGATGCTTTTTTTTTCTTTTTCATTTTAGTGAAATAAATAACATACCTTTGCAAGTCACATTGAATTGTTTGGGATAATATGAGCTATTATTTGCTAAAATTTAGATCAGAGCCTCAAAACTACAATTACATTTTCAGACAATGCTCGAAGTAAGACATCTCAGGAAAAGACATTGAAAAGAACTCTAGACTGATGAGATTGTGGTTATCATTGATCAATTCCAAGTAAAAAATTTTAAAAATTGCATTTTAATTTGTGATGCCAATATGATTAGAAATGAGGAAAATGGATACCAAGGTAAATACTGTGAGCAGACAGGTCATTGCATAAAACTAAATAATGGTTCATTCGTTCTTTTGTTCAATCCTGTATATTTAGCACCTCCCATGTGTTAGGCACAGATCTGGGTGCCGAGGATATGACAGAGAACAAATCCCGCAGAAATCTCCATGCTCATGAAGCTCACATTCTGCGTGATATTGATGGTATTGGATTGATTTGCGCTAAAAAAAAAAGAGATGAACTTATTAAGATAGTCAGCTATTTTGAGGAGAGTTTAGAATAGACTACTTGTTCTAAAACTAACCATATGTTTGACTAATTAAACCAGTTAGTAAAAGACACTGACTTACCTTGGTTCTTTGTTCCCGAATCTTTACCTAATTTTCATCTACTCCCCATCCCTTATTCTGGACCATAAGAGCCAGGCTAAGGTGACATAAAGACAGTTTCAGCATTCTATCACTGGTTCTGTGTTACAGTTGATGTTTTAGCTCCCAAGAGACTGGAATCAATGCTGGTCATTCTTTCATTCATTTATGTATTGAATATTTTTTTATTGTTTTAAGTATTACATATAGTAGTACATATATCTCCTTTTTTCCCCCATTGACCTTCCCCAGCCTCCCCTATCCCCTGTCGCATGCCCTCATCCCACCCACCCAGTGTCTTGTGTCCACTGGTTGTGCTTATATGCATGCATACAAGTCCTTTGGTTGATCTATTTCCTCTCCTCCCCAACACTCCAGCCTTCCCACTGCAATTTGACAGTCTGTTCGATGCTTTACTGCCTCTGTATCTATCTTTTTGTTCATCAGGTTATAATGTTCTTTATTTTCCATAAATGAGTGAGATCATGTGGTATTATTCTTTCATTGCCTGGCTTATTTCACTTAACATAATGCTCCCCAGGTCCATCCATGCTGCTGCGAATGGTAAGAATTCCTTCTTTTTTATAGCAGCATAGTATTCCATTGTGTAGATGTACCATAGTTTTCTAATCCACTCATCTGCTGATGGGCATTTAGGCTGTTTTCAAATCTTAGCTATGGTGAATTGTGCTGCTATGAACATAGGGTGCATATATCCTTTCTGATTGGTGTTTCTAGCTTCTTGGGATATATTCCTAAGAGTGGGATTACTGGGTCAAATGGGAGCTCCATTTTCAGTTTTTTGAGGAAACTCCATACTGTTCTCCACAGTGGCTACACCAGTCTGCATTCCCACCAGCAGTGCATGAGGGTTCCTTTTTCTCTGCATCCTCACCAGCACTTGTCGTTTGTTGATGATAGCCATTCTGACAGGTGTAAGATGGTACCGCATTGTTGTTTTGATTTGCATCTCTCGGATAATTAGTGACTTTGAGCATGTTTTCATGTGTCTTGGCCTTCCTTTTGTCTTCTTTCGAAAAGTTTCTATTTAGGTCCGTTGCCCATTTTTTTTTAAATTTAATAAATCTTTATTGTTCAGATTATTACAGTTGTTCCTCTTTTTTCCCCCATAGCTCCCCTCCACCTGGTTCCCACACCCCCTTCTGCCCTTACCCCCCGCACCGCTGTCCTCATCCATAGGTGTACGATTTTAGTCGAGTCTCTTCCTGCACCCCCCACACCCATTTCCCCCCGAAAATTGTCAGTCCACTCCCTTTCTATGTCCCTGATTCTATTATATTCACCAGTTTATTCTGTTCATAAGATTTTTTTTATTCACTTGATTTTTAGATTCACTTGTTGATAGATATGTATTTGTTGTTCATAATTTTTATCTTTTTTTAAAAATATATTTTATTGATTTTTTACAGAGAGGAAGGGAGAGGGACAGAGAGTTAGAAACATCAATGAGAGAGAAACATCAATCAGCTACCTCCTGCACATCCCCTACCGGGGATGTGCCCGCAACCAAGGCACATGCTCTTGACCGGAATCAAACCTGGGACCCTTCAGTCCGCAGGCCAACGCTCCATCCACTGAGCCAAACCAGTCAGGGCCATAATTTTTATCTTTACCTTTTTCTTCTTCTTCCTCTTCTTAAAGAATACCTTTTAGCATTTCATATAATACTGGTTTGGTGGTGATGAACTCCTTTAGCTTTTTCTTATCTGTGAAGCTCTTTATCTGACCTTCAATTCTGAATGATAGCTCTGCTGGGTAGAGTAATCTTGGTTGTAGGTTCTTGCTATTCATCACTTTGAATATTTCTTGCCACTCCTGTCTGGCCTGCATAGTTTCTGTTGAGAAATCAGCTGACAATTGTATGGGTGCTCCCTTGTAGGTAACTAACTGTTTTTCTCTTGCTGCTCTTAATATTCTCTCTTTGTCTTTTGCTCTTGGCATTTTAATTATGATGTGTCTTGGTGTGGTCCTCCTTGGATTCCTTTTGTTTGGGGTTCTGTGCACTTCCTGGACTTGTAAGTCTATTTCTTTCACCAGATAGGGGAAGTTTTCTGTCATTATTTCTTCAAATAGGTTTTCAGTATCTTGCTCTCTCTCTTCTTCTGGAACCCCCATAATTCTGATGTTGGTACACTTGAAGTTGTCCCAGAGGCTGCTTACACTATCTTCAACTTTTTGGATTCTTTTTTCTTTTTGCTTTTCAGGTTGAGTGTGTTTTGCTTCTTTGTATTTCAAATCTTTGACTTGATTCTTGCGATCCTCTAGTCTGCTGTTGGATCTCTGTATAATATTTTTTATTTCAGTCAGTGTATGCTTAATTTCTAGTTGGTCCTTTATCATATCCTCGAGGGTCTCGCTAAATTTATCGGCTTTTTCTAGAAAATTCTTAAAAAACCTTATAACCGTGGTTTTGAACTCTATATCCAGTCGTTTGCTTTCCTCCATTTCTTTCATTTGTGACCTGTTTCTTTGTCTCCGCATTTTGGTTGCTTCCCTGAGTTGATAGAGTGGCTTTGTGTGCTAGGTGTCTTATAGGGCCCAGTGGCTCAGCCTCCCCAGTTACCTGAGGTGGACACTCTTGGTGCACCCCTTTGTGGGCTGTGTGCACAGTCTTGTTGTAGTTAAGCCTTGATTGTTGTTGGTATCACTGGGAGAAATTGACCTCCAGGCTAATTGGCTGTGAGGATCAGCTGTGTCTACTATGGGAGAACTTCTGTACTGGAGACACCCTTATGAGACAAGGCTTGCAAAAGCCTCTGTGCTCAGCTTGGATGGGGCGGAATCTCAAGGCGGAGCAAATAGCATTGGTTTCCCGTCAGCCCTGCCCTAATAGGCCCCTGTGTCTCAGTGTCCTGTGGTAATCGCAGCAAGCACCTCTGAGAGAAAGCCGCCCTTGAGTTCCGCCCGCTGCCAGACAGTCCAGTTTCTCCCCGAATGAGTCTGGGTCCCCAGAGTCTTGCCTGGAACTGGAGTTCAGTGCAGTCAGGAGCTTCTGTCTCCCTCCCGCTTGAGAAAGCCAGCCGCGTACTCAGTTGCCCGCCCTCTCCGGGCATGCGTGCCTCGGTACCTCTGCCTCCTGCAGCTCCTCTGAGTGCTTTTCTCTTTCCTGACAGTCCAGTTTCACCCCGTATGAGTCTGGGTCCCCAGAGTCTCGTATGGAACTGGAGTTCAGAGCAGTTGGGAGCTTTTGTCTCCCTTCCGCTTGAGAAAGCCAGCAGTGCATTCAGTTGCCAGTCCTCTCTTCACGCGTGTCTCAGTACCTCTACCTCCTGCAGCTCCTCTGAGTCTCAATGTGCTTTTCTCTTTCCTTCTAGTTGTAGAATTTCCACTCAGCCAGCCTTCCTGTGGTTCTGGATGATGTTCGTTTTGTCTTTTAGTTGTAGTTTTAGTTGTAGTTTTAAAATTGTTGTGCGAGGCAGCAGTTTAGGTGTTTACCTATGCCGCCATCTTGGTTTCTCCCCCATTTTTTTTTTTTATTGGATCATTTATCTTTTATTAAGTTGTATGAGTTCCCTGTAAATGTTGGAGATTAAACCTTATCAGTGATAACAGTTGCAAATATGTTCAGTGGGCTTTCTTGTTGTTTTGTTGATGGTTTCTTTTGCTGTGCAAAAGCTTTTTATTTTGATGTAGTCCCATTTGTTTATTTTCTTTTTAGTTTCCATTGTCCTAGGAACGGATATGTGAAGAAATTGCTTCCGCATATGTCTGAGATTTTGCTGCCTGTGAATTCCTCTAGTATTTTTATGGTTTCGCGTTTTATGTTTAAGTCCTTTATCCATTTTGAGTTTATTTTTGTGTATGGTTTAAGTTGGTGGTCTAGTTTCACTTTTTTGCATGTATCTGTCCAATTTTCCCAACACCATTTATTGAAGAGACTGTCTTGATTCCATTGTATGTTCATGCCTCCTTTGTCAAATATTAATTGAGCATAGTGGTTTGGGCCGATATCTGGGTTCTCTATTCTATTCCATTGGTCTATATGTCTGTTCTTGTGCCAGTACTAGGCTGTTTTGAGAACAGTGGCTTTGTAATACAGCTTGATATCTGGTATTGAGATCCCACCTACTTTGTTCTTCTTTCTCAAGATTGCTGTGACTATTCGGGGTCTTTTTTTATTCCAGATGAATTTTTGGAGAGTTCTTTCTATGTCTGTGAAATATGCCGTTGGTATTTTAATGGGGAGTGCATTGAATCTATAGATTGCTTTGGGTAGTATGGACATTTTAATGATGTTGATTCTACCAATCCATGAACATGGTTTGTTCTTTCATCTGTTTATGTCTTCCTCTATCTCTTTTTATGTATTGAATATTTAGAGAGCATCAGTTATATGCAAGCATTATTCTGGTATACAAAAATGAGGAAGACGTACTCTTTATTTTTAAGTTATTTATTGTTGGAGGCAACAGACTTGAATAAATGTGCGTATGATATTTTATTTGAAAGATGATGAACGTTTGAGTCAGAATGACTGTATTTCAATATGTTTAGTAGCTGTGTGATCTTAGGCTAGTACTTGAACTCTCTGCACCTCACTTTTTTCCTTTGTAAATGGAGGAAGATTATAATGACGGGTGTTAACAAAAAATTCATGGAAAGCAATTAATACAGTCCCTGACACAGAGTGAACACCTGATAAATGATGGATGTGATGGTGGTAATGATAATTAATAATAATATTAAAATAATAATGCATTAGCTGTGCTTGATAGGACACCAGAGTGGAGAGCAGCAAACTCAACTTGAAGGAATCAGAGAAAACTTTCTGATCAAGGGAATAGGGAAGGGGGGTGGGGGGGCATGAAGAAAGGGTAGGGGTTTTCCAGGCCGAGGAGAGGGCAGCCTCATGCAGGAAGAGGAAACAGCCTGCAAAAGAGGGAAGATTGGAGAGATGGCTGCTAGTCAGCAGCTGTGTTGTTGCAGTAGGTGGTATTTGAAATAGGATGGGAAGTGGAAAGTGAGCTGGAGACAAGGTTTGGGGCCGTTGGTGAAAGGCCTGTAATGAGGCTTGTCAGTCCCTGCTAGGCAGGCCTGGGTGCAGCTGACTGTAATGATGTCTGCCACGGGAAGGAGTTGCCTTTGAGGGCCAGGTCCAGTGACACTACAAGAAGTATCTCCAGCCTGGCCGGCATGGCTCAATGCCTGAGCATCGACCTATGAACCAGGAGGTTAAATTTTGATTCCAAGTCAGGGTACCTACCTGGGTTGTAGGTTTGATCCCCAGTGTGGGGCATGCAGGAGGCAGCTGATCAATGATTATCTCTCATCATTGATGTTTCTATCTCTCTCTCCTTCTCCTTTCCCCTCTGAAATCAATAAAAATATATTTAAAAGAAAAAGAAAAAGAAATACCTCCAGCTAACAAATGGCCTGGATGTCCCAGGCCCAAGATCACACAGCTACTACACAGGGGTCTGCTGCTCCCATGCCCATTGCTTGTGTTTTAGGGTTTGTTCTAGCATCATGTGAATTAGAGGGTGGCAGATTTCCATTCTCCCCACATTGGGACCAGGTTGCCTAATTGTCCTTCAGTTGGGTCCTCGGGGCCCACTATCCTTCCACATAGTTGGGCTGGGGCTGCTCCTGATGACCCCGATCTCTCACACATCCCTCTGGTTCTCAACTCTCTCAGCTCTGAAAGCCACGCATGTCCTGTGTCTTGATTTAGATTCTCTAACCTGTTGACCAGACAGGTTGCATATTGAGCTCTGTCTATACTAGACTTAAAGATTCCCTCGTCCATTGGCTTTGTTAATTAGGATTAATTGCCGTTTTTCTCCTCTCTCTTGTCTTTTCTCTCAGTTGTCACTGATTCGTGTGCAACCTTTGTTTTGCTTCTCCTCTGGGAAGGTCCTCCTCATGCCTCTGGAACAGGCTCAGGCCACTTACGGGCGTGCTAAGGTGCTTGAACTTTATTGTATTGTGTTACAGGTGATGCCTCGGAAAAGCATCAAAAGTTTCAAAGCAGGAGATTAATATAATAACCTTATGTTTTAAAATTGATTTTTGGCTTTTGATTCTGGCAGTACAGTGGTCTAGCACCTCTGCTAATCCTTCTGCTGGCAATAGTTAAAAATGCTAGATACAATATAAAACTAGCCCTTCAAATGCATGAATACATTGACTTCTTAGTAAGGATGCTCAGAGGCTAAAACTGATTGAAGGCAAGAACCTTTAGAAGTAAGCAGTGCATCAAAGCTGACCTTTGCTTTGAGTGCATTTGCTGAATCAGGTAAAACTGAGAGAAAAGGAGACAAAGCATAGAGTTGGGTCCCAAAGTGGGACTTCACACTCATAAGGGAAAAAAGATATTACCGCCATTCCCCACCTCCAACAGGTGACTATGTGAAAAATTGGGTATGTCCTGTTAGACTTCATACCACCCTTTGGCTCTCCCTAGGATTGCAGCCTACTCACACAGGGTGTGTATATGTATAGAGGGGATGAAATCCAAAAAACATTAAGATCAGAATTTAGAGTGATCCCAGGTTAGTCATGCCTGCAAACATCTTTCAGAAGCAAAAGCAGACTTGCTTTGAAGAAACCTACCATCATAATGGTTGACAAAGAATCATCACAGATAATATTCTAAAAAACAATGAGCCTACAATAACAACAGCAACAACAAAAACCAGTTGTAAAATATACAAGGAACAGGGTACTATTGGCTCTATATCCATGTCATTACTTTGTATTGTCAAACTTTAGAATTTTTGCCTCACTGGTAGATGGGAAAGGGTATCTTATTGTAATTTTAGTTTGCATATTTGTGACTATGAATGCGGTTAAGCATCTTCTTAGATGTTTACTGGCATTGAAATGTAGCTCTTCATTGAAATGGTTTCTTATTTCTCTTACCCATTTTTCTACTGGGATTGTTTATATGTCTGTGTTTTGTACACTAAGCCTTCCCAGCTATATATGTCAGAACACTCTTTTTCTAGTTGTGGTTGTCTTTTCACTCTCTCTGGGGTGACCATTGATGGAGAGAACTTTATAATTTTAATTTAGTTGATTTATCACTCCTAATGTTTATAAGGTTTTAAAAAATTCTTACTTAAGAAATCTTTTCTCACTATGTCATAAAAAATTATATTACTTTTAGGATATCTTACAGTTTTCTATTTAAATATTTAATTCTCCCTGGAATTGATTTTTGTGTTTGATGTGAGATAGATATCTAATTTAATGTTGTTCATAATTTTTCACCATAATTTTCTCCCCATAAAATTGGATAGCCAGTTATCTCAACACAACCAGTTGTTGAACACTCTCTTTCCTCCACTAATCTTCAGTGTCTGCTTTGTCATAAGTTTTTATATAGGCATGGGTCTATTTATGGATTATTCTGTTTCATTGGTTTGTTATTCCATTCCTATGTTACTGTTACTGTTACAGCTTTACAGTATGGTCTTGCTGGTGGGATATTTCTCCCTAGTGTTTTCTTCTTTAGAAGTCATTGGCTTTAGGAGTCTTCTTTGTTCCCATTGGCTCTTTGCTGTCATATGCTTTCAACATTTACAAAAGAGCCTTAAGTGAATAAGAGTAGATCACATTGTTTACTTCCATCTCTTCAATAGGCATGGTTGTCCTAGCAGTGGTTGGCAAACTCATTAGTCAACAGAGCCAAATATCAACAGTACAACGATTGAAATTTCTTTTGAGAGCCAAATTTTTTAAACTTAAACTTCTTCTAACGCCACTTCTTCAAAATAGACTCGCCCAGGCCGTGGTATTTTGTGGAAGAGCCACACTCAAGGGGCCAAAGAGCCGCATGTGGCTCGCGAGCCGCAGTTTGCCAACCATGGTCCTAGAGTAGTGTATGTCTTAAGCCAGTGGTCGGCAAACTCATTAGTCAACAGAACCAAATATTAACAGTACAACGATTGAAATTTCTTTTGAGAGCCGAAAACCGACTTCTGCACATGGGCCACGAGGTTTCAATCACACTGTACATGTGCGCCTGCATGTGGTATTTTGTGGAAGAACCACACTCAAGGGGCCAAAGAGCCGCATGTGGCTCACGAGCTGCAGTTTGCCAACCACTGTTTTAAGCAAAGGAGGCAAGCTTCAACAAAGAAACTCACTTGTCTAATTAGATGTTAACTAGAAGCCTGAATGGGATCTCTCATCTAATTCTCCAGAAGTCACTTTGGAGAAAACTATCGAGGGCTTTTCATAAAGTATTAAAAAACATAAGCTCTAATTCCTCAGTGTCCCTTTTGTGACTTTTGAGCAAGCATATGCATATTTCTAACTTAGGCACCTGAAATATTTTATTACCTCTAGCTCTCTAAAAATTCTTCCCTTGGTTATTTTTTTTTTTTAAATCACAGTAATTGAAAAAATAAATTTCTACACTAATTCCCAAGTCTATTTTGGTATAAATAACATCATACTCGTTCAAAATTTAAACTTTTATGGAACAGACTCAGATGAAATATTACCTAAGTAGGAATTAATTTTTTTGAATCATTTTACCTGATACATTTCATTTGTAATATTTTGAAAATTGTAATTGTTTCTCTCCTTACAAAAAAAAATCATTGTTATTTATTCATGATCAGATAGGGTTTTTTTTTTTTTTTTTTTATGCAAAAAGCTTTATTGTTTCATTTGGTCCGATGCATGGGAGAGGGCTCAGGGTGGTTAAAAGAATGGCCAGCAGTTTTGGGGAGAGGCTCAGGTAAAAGCCAGACACCAGGGGATGCAGAGGGGGCCCTCAAAGGCCTCTGGGCTCCAAAGGCTTCTCGTGCTTGAGGGTGAGCCTTTGGAAGAGATACTCGCCCAGCCCAGCATGGGGCCGGCCAGCCTGCGGAGGTGAGTCAGGTGTCACCCATCTTCTAGATGAGTTTCACCCCTCACCCCGGAAGTGATTCTGCAGGAGTCACAGGATGAGGGCCTGCAGCTCCCAAAGGGCCTGGTGCAGGCCCCTCTCCAAGGCCAGGCGGCTCCCATGGCCCTGAGTTTTGCCCACTCGTCCTGGGAGGCCTCAGCGCGTCCTGGAAGAGAAGGCGCCCCGCGCTGGTTTTGCAACTTTAGGAGACGCTCAGCGCCCTCCTGCGCTTCTTCTCCGCCAACTGGCGGAAGAAGCGGCCCCCGCCCTCGAGAGCCACATCATCAGGTGGAACAGAAGCCCAGAGGGAGGTAGGTGTGGGGGGCCCGCAGGTGCAGCCTGGCCAGGCCGGTGACCGCAGCCTCCACCTCGGTGGAATAATTCTCACGAATTTGGGAGCTCATGGTTGTTCGGCAATAAGGAGTTAAGGTAGAAAAACAACAACAAAAAACTGTGTGTTGCCTGGTTCCAGAAGTGGTTCTGAGGTGGTGACTGGGAGATGCAGGAGAGTGGCCGAAGGCTGGAAGAAGGGGGTGGTCCTTGGGTCTGTCAGTCCAAACACGGTGGAAGCAAGAGACAGATCCGGGACCGCCCAGGGCACTGCCCATGCTCAGTTTTAAACCCAAGTTTTTTTCTTATGTTTGTAGTTTATATTTTCAAGTCAACATATTTGAACTTTTTTCTCTATAGCATTGACAATATGAAGAAGAAAAGTTCAGCAATAAGGCATCACGTTTAAAATACTTAAAAGTAAGACTCTTCCAGTCCCTTTTCCCCCTTATGCTTTTCTTTCTCATCTTCTTTTATCCCCTCAATCTTCATTATCTCTACACTAGAATAACAAGGATTTAATGGATCATTAAAGAATAAGCTCAAAGTAGGAGAAAATTCCTGAGAATGTTTATTAAACATCAGTGTGGAGGCAACCTTCTAAAGCAAGATATAAATCTTAGCATCAAAGGGCAGTACTGACACATTTGTTACATAGAAATGTAAAAAATAAGGTGATAGGTATCACAAACAAAAGTCAAATACAAGCAACAGATTGGGAAAATAATGCAACATAGATGACTTACAAAGATTATTATTTTTTTTGAGCTTATAGATAAGCTAGTTATTATTATTATTTTAATTGTCTAAAGTTTTACATATGTCTCCTTTTTCCCCAATTGATGCCCCTCCCCCAGCCATTTCCACCCTGGGACAAAGGTCATTATTTCTAATGTATAGCTCCTATAAATCGACTGAAAAACAATAATACAGTAGAAAAAAAAAGACAAAGACTGTAACTAGACCAACTGAAGAGTATGAGCAGATGATCCATAAACATTTTTAAAATGCTTAATCTTAGTAGTCAGTGAATGCAGAGTAATAATATTGACTAGATTTCCCTTTAAAAAATAATTTACAAAAATTTTAAATATTGATCATACACAGTGTTGGAAAGTTTGTGGACATGTGAGCATTGTCATGCATGGTCTGTGGGAGTGTGAATTGCTATGAGCTTTGAGCATGTGATCTGTATTAAGATATAAAATGCACACCGTGCTTGGGCCCAACAATCTCACACAAACCACAGATAATTGTATATTGGTACCCAAATGCCACCTGTCAAAGAAAAGCATTGCTTAGCATTTAATATCTAATCTAGCCCTATCTAAGCATAGATCACATATGTCTGGAACATAAAAATAATTATACTCATTCTTCTTTAACCTATCTTACAGACTTCCATATACTTAAATAATGCTTTTGTACATTTAAATAAAATAATATTTAAAAATCTAACTGTGATCCTACACATCTCTACTTCTCCCTTCTCTCTTAGCCCATTACTTAGACCTGGTTTGAACTTTTGATTTAGCACTCTCAAAATGTGAGTAAAAACATATGTTTCATTATTTTTTTAACTCTTTTTGGTTTTGGTAATATGTTTGTGAGCATTTTTAAAAAAATTGATTTCAGAGAGGAAGGGAGAGGTAGAAAGAGATAGAAACATCAATGATGAGAGAGTCATTGATCAGCTGCCTTCTGCATGCCCCACACTGGGGACTGAGCCTGCAACTCAGGCATGTGCCCTGACCTGGAATCTAACTGTGACTTCCTGGTTCATAGGTTGACGCTCAACTACTGAGCCATGCTGGCTGGGCTTGTGAGCATTTTGACAAAAGGTGATGCTTATCGTTCTGGTGGACTCAGGAGTTTGCTCCTCCCAAAATAAAGGGACCTCTATTATCCCATGTGCTCATTGCTGCCCCCGAGGCAGTCCTCCCATTGGTCTACTGACCATAATAGCCAGAGCAGTGGTTCTCAACCTTTCTAATGCCGCGACCCTTTAATACAGTTCCTCATGTTGTGGTGACCCCCAACCATAAAATTATTTTCGTTGCTACTTCATAACTGTAATTTTGCTACTGTTATGAATCGTAATGTGCGACCCACAGGTTGAGAACCGCTGCTGTAGAGCCGACCATCGGAAAACACAGATATTCATATTACGATTCATTAACAGTAGCAAAATTATAGTTATGAAGTAGCAACGAAAATAATTTTATGGTTGGGGGTCACCACAACATGAGGAACTGTATTAAAGGGTCGCGGCATTAGAAAGGTTGAGAACCACTGAGCCAGAGGAAAATACATGTTTATGCACAGGTTTACAAATATACTATGCTCATTAAAAAAAAAAAAGCCTCCTTTCACCCAGCCAGTATGGCTCAGCTATTGAGCATCGACCCAGGAACCAAGAGGTCACTGGTTCAATTCTGGGTCACGGCACATGCCCGGCTTGTGGGCTTGATATGGGGTGTGCAGGAGGCAGCGGATCAATGATTCTCTCTCATTATTGATGTTTCTGTCTCTCTCTGATGTTTCTGTCTCTCTCCCTCTCCCTTCCTCTCGGAAATCAATAAAAATATTAAATAAATATATGTCAGATCATTATGTTCTACACCTAAAACGAATACAATATTATATGTCTAAAAAAAGAAGAAAAGCCACTCTCACATATTTCAAATAAACACTCCCTCTCCCCACGAGGGTAATAAGTACTCTCAACCTAGAAGCCCTGAAAGCTGGACCCAGGGAGGTGGTGTGGGGGGAGGGGGATGTTAGGGAGAAGGAGAGGTGGACAGTGACCCGGTCCTTGAGCACAGATAAGAAGTCTGGATTTTATTTTAAGCATATCGGGCAGCCACTGAAGTGATGTGATCTGATAAATGTTTTAAAAAGATCACTCTGGCAGTTCCTTACAGACTGTGGCAGGAGTGAGCCAAGTTAGGATGCTGTCGGCAGTAGTTCCAGAATTAGATGATGGTGGCTTGGACTGGGGCGAATCTAATAGAAGTGACAGATGATCTGATGCAGGATATATGTTGAAGGATTTGCTAATTATAATTGAATTTGAGAGCAAATGAAAGGGAGAAATCAGGATGGCTCCTAGCTAAGAAAAATATAAAGAAATCCTATGCTAAGGAGATAAGAAAAAGAAGGAATAAAATATAATATTTCACAGTTAAATTTAGGAGATTAAATATTGCAATTTATTTGAATTTAATTCTATGGATCCCAAATTTGATGTTTTGTTTAAAGGGAATTTAAAAATATGTCTGCCAAAAGCATTTAATATTTGGAAAGGATTCATGACTTTGACAGAAAAACAAGCATCATCCTATAGTTATGCTCTATGATGTAATTTACTGGACTTAAGTTGGCTACATTTCATGATACACATTGAGGTTATAGCCATATTTCTTAGTTTCCTATTACAAAGCTAAAATGTCAAGTCATTTTTTTTTTGTCTTATAAAATCAAACAAACTAGTCATATATACTCTTAATATTCTGGGAAGCCAACCCCATCCAGTTACTAAAATGGATGTCAGTTTAAAAATTTTTTAATTGAATTCATTGGGGTGACATTGGTTAATAAAATTATATAGCTTTCATGTGTACAGTTCTATAATACATCACTGTATATTGTATTGTGTGTTCACCACCTCAAGTCAAATCTCCTTCCATCACCATTTATCCCCCTTTACCCTCTTCTACCTGCCTCTACTCCCTTCCCCTCTAGTAATCACCACGCTGTTGTCTGTGCCTATGAGTTATTTAATTTTATTTTATCTTTTGCTTAATCTCTTCACCTTTTTCACCCAGTCCCCAAACTCCTCTCCCCACTGGCAACCATTAGTCTGTTCTCTGTATCTATGAGTCTGTTTCTATGTGTTAGTTTATTTTGTTCATTAGATTCCACATATAATCAAATCATATGGTATGTGTCTTTCTCTGATTGGCTTATTTCATTTAGCATAATACTTTCTAGATCCATCCATGCTGTCACAAAAGGTAAGATTTCCTTTTTTTAAGGCTGAGTACTATTCCATTGTGTAGATGTACCACAGCTTTTTATCTACTCATCTACTGATGGGCACTTGGGCTGCTCTCAAATCGTGGCTATTGTAACAATGCTGCAATGAACATAGGGGTGCATATGTTCTTTCGAAATACTGTTTTTGGTTTCTTTGGATATGTTCCTAGAAGTGGAATTGCTGGGTTGTAAGGCAGTTCCATTTTTAATTTTTTGAGGTAACTCCATACTGCTTTTCACAGTGGCTGCACCAATCTGCATTCCCACCAACAGCGCATGAAGGTTTTCTTTTATTTACATCCTCGCCAATACTTGCTGTTTGTTGATTTATTGATGATAACCATTACGACAGGTGTGAGGTGATATATCATTGTGGTTGTAATTTGCATTTCTCTGATGATTAGTGATGTTGAGCATCTTTTCACATGTCCATCGGCTATCTGTATGTCCTCTTTGGTCTATTTAGGTCCTTTGCTCATTTTTAAATTGGACTGCTTATTTATTTT
The DNA here is from genome assembly GCF_963455305.1 of Plecotus auritus. NCBI lineage: Eukaryota > Metazoa > Chordata > Mammalia > Chiroptera > Vespertilionidae > Plecotus > Plecotus auritus. Next base: position 187,733,688 of record NC_137772.1, on the reverse strand, counting down.
TTTTTTGGTGTTGTTATATAAGTTCTTTATAAATTTTGGATATTAACCCCTTATTGGTGAATTTGTTCATCCATTCAGTGGGTTGTCTTTTCATTTTGTTGATGGTTTCCTTTGCTGTGTAAAAACTTTTTAGTTTGATGTAGTCCCATTTGTTTATTTTTTCTTTTGTTTCTCTTGCCTGAGGAAATAGGTCAGAAAAAAATATTGCCATGAGAAATGTCCGAGATTTTACTGCCTATATTTTCTTCTAGGATTTTTATGGTTTCAAGTCTGACATTTAATTCTTTAATCCATTTTGAGTTTATTCTTGTGTATGGTATAATAAGGTGGTCTAGTTTTCCTTTTTTTTTTTTTTAACAAAGCTGTCCAATTTGCCCAACACCATTTATTGAATAGACTATCTTTACCCCATTGTATATTTTTGTCTCTTTTGCCAAATATTACTTGACTACAGAGGTGTGATTTACTTTTGAGCTATTTCTGAGCTCTCAAGTTCCTTGAACATCCTTATAATCATTTTTTTAAACTCTATCTGATAAATTGCTTGCCTCCATTTCATTTAGGTCTTTTTCTGGAGATTTCTCCAGTTCTTTCATTTGGGGCACGTTTCTTTGTCTCCCCATTTTGGCTGTCTCTTTATGCTTGTTTCTATGTATTAGGTAGATCTGCTATGACTCTCAGTCTTGGTAAAGTTGCCTTATATAGTAGGTGTCCTGTGGATCCCAGTGGTGCAGTTCCCTTGATCACCTGATCTGGGTGCTCCAGGAATGTCCCTTGTGTGGGTTATGTGGGCCCTCTTCTCTTAATTGAGCCTTGGTTGCTATTGGCCCATTTGTGTGTGGGGTCAACTCTCACGCTGGCTGACTGTGAGGGTTGACCCCAACCAGAGTGTATGAGCTGCTGTGCAGGTGCTGACCACATGAAGCAGAATTCTCCTCAACAGGGTGTGGCGCCTGCCAAGATCTCCCTTTGGAAGCTAATTGGATCCTGTTCCAATGTTGTCTGAAGATGGCCACTGGGTATGCTGGCTCTGGGGCCTCTTGGAAGGGCCTCTGGTGTAGGCCCAGATGCTGCCTGTGACTGGCCTTAACAACTTGTTTGGAGTTGCAAAGCGATCCGCAGCTTGTGGCTGCCTCTGCTGGGCCTCAGTGTGCTCAGGAAGGACCACCCTGCACACTATGGCTGGTTTTTACCAGCAACGGGCCTGGGGACAGGTCAGCTAAAGTCCCAAGGCACCCCAAGATGCCCCTCTGCCTGCCTCCAGCTGCTGGCTGCCTGTTAGGCTCAGTCACTGAAAGAGCCTCTGGCGGTACTTGAGTTGCATAAGGTAGAGTCTCAGTGAGTCACCAGGTAGGGGCAAGTGGTGTTCACCAGATACAGGTTCAAACTTGGTGCCAGTGCTGGGTCTGAGGTCACTCAGCAAATGTCCTAGGGTACACCAAGTCTAGCTGCCACCCACTGGGTGCTCACACACTTTTGTGGTGGGGCAGGACCTCAGGGAATTGTCCAAGTGAGGCCAGCAGGGTTTATGAGGCCCAGACAGACCAAGATTTGATTGTATGAAGGGAGGGCTCTGCAAGGGAAAAATGGCCCCCATTCTAGAGCCACACAACTCAGTCTGTCCCAGATTCAGCCAGGAACCCAGTCTCAGCAGGATGGGGTCACCTGGATTTGGAAAGAAGGGTCTAGTGGATCTCTTGTCAGGCTTGGGGGAAGGTGGGAGTAACGCCCCTCATCCCAGAGCCACACAACTCAGTCTATTCCAGATTCTGCCCAGACGCTGGCAGCGTGGAGCCACCAGGAGTCAGGAGAGTGGGACTAACAGATCTCCTGTGAAGGGGAGGAGCCAGTCTGGTTTGAGGGAAAGTGGGAAGAATGGTCCCCACACCAAAGCCACACAACTCAGTTCACTGGCACCCCCTGAGTCTGCCCAGATCTCTACACCCCAGCCCAGGCAGCTGACTCCTCAACTGGGCTCTGCAGGGTGGGGTGACAGGGAATCCAGAGTGTGGGCTATTGCTTTCCCCCTTACTGATGCTGTAAGGAGGGGAGTGCTGCACCCAAGAAAGATGGTGTCTGCAACATGGGAGAGTGACTCAGCACAGGGATCCTGGCGGCTGTCTCCCCAACTCTCTCCCCAGAGCCACAAACCCCAGACTCTCCTCAGGTGAGTCTCGTTTGCTCCATCCTCCCTCCACCGTAGCCCAGGGTTAGTGGTGACAAACAAGATTTTGTGTGTTGGCCCTTTAAGTGGGCACCTGTGTTTCTAGCTGACTCCTGTGTCTCCCTGAATCCCCTCCAATTCTCACAGCCAGATGTTATGTGGGCACCTCTTCCCGGCTCTGGTGCTCTGGGCTGGGGAGCCTGGCATGGGGTTGAGACCCCACAGCTGAGATACCCCCAAATCTCACCTACTGCCCCTGGGAGCGAGGCCAGCCCTTTTTGCATCTCTGCCCTTCCTACCAGTCTCCATGTGACTTCTTCTGTAAACCCTTGGTTATAAGACTTTTTTTCAGCCAGCCTTCAGTTGGTTATTCAGGTTGATTATTCGATATTTTCGTTATAATTTCAGTTTGGTCTTGGGAGAAGGTGAGAGTAGTTTCCGTCTACTCTGCTGCCATCTTGGATCCAATGTCAGTAATTTTTAAACCAGAGTTAAAATAATTACTTATAGGAAGCAATGTGTGTACTGTAGAGTAGAAACATGGAGACTGGGGCATAAATATCCTTCCACTCTAATTAAAGTAAAAAATGTGACTGGCACAAAGAACAGCTTTCTTTCCCCTCTACCATGGACCTTTGTTGACTTGCTCACAGTGCCAGAGATGCTGCAGTCCCCAAGGCTCGGGGAGCCAAATGAAGAAGACCCCTGAGAAAGACGATGGGATCTTGGTCTGCATTAATAGAAACACTGTCCAGAATGTGATGATACATTTCACCCACCCACTCCCGGAATATTGTTCTAGGTGTAATGATCCAGGAACCAGTGGTGTCAGATACTAGGATACAGAGCTCAACTTACTATGAAGAAGGACCTTCCTTACAGAAAACTAAGAGCAGAGTGAGCAATAGGAGGCTTTCTGAGAAGAGAACCACCTCTGGGCTAATGGAAATGTTTAAGGAGAAGCCAAAAAGCTACTTGGTAGGGATGTTGAGGAAGTGAGTCAGGCACTTAATGAATTTGGACAGGATGTCTAAACTGCGTCAGCACTGTGACTCTGTCATTAAATGTACCCGACTTGTTCATACCTCAGAATTAAAACAAAGTCCTGATAACACCGGTCCCACCAGTCCTGTGGTTTGCTTTGCAATAGTTGCTTAATCATTAAACTCTACAGGTAGAGAGAAATCCCAGAGTGATTGGCCACCTCCCATCTGGAGCAGACATTGCAAACTGGTATCCCGTGAGCAGAATCCAGCCCAGCGATATAGAAACATTTGATGTAGGGAGCTGCTTTAAATAAAAAGTAGAGTCATTAAAAAAATCTGGATTTCAGGTCATTCTCAAAAAATTGTAAGATTTCACAAAGTGCTCGGCCCGCGTTACTGTCTGACATCAGAGGGCTGAGTGAGTCTTTCTCTTTCATAAGGGGCACAAGTCTCCAGTTTGCCACAGCACCCACCATTCCATCTCATCTGCATCATCTTACTGTCCACTTCCCTTATTTACATCATCTGTCACTGCCTTGTTGACATTTGAGTGTCGACTTCTGATCTTGATGCTGACACTCGCTTGCCCTGTTAGGCTCAATTGTGTTTGCTGCCTACCACATAGTGGTTCTTGTGTCAAAGAGTTAATACATCTTACCTCGCGCCCTCCCCCCCTCCCCCCGCTGCCCCAATAGCCTTGAAGTAGATGTTTTTTTTGTTTGTTTTTTTAAAAATATATTTTATTGTTTTTTTTACAGAGAGGAAGGGAGAGGGATAGAGAGCTAGAAACATCGATGAGAGAGAAACATCTATCAGCTGCCTCCTGCACACCTCCCACTGGGGATGTGCCCGCAACCAAGGTACATGCCCTTGACCGGAATCGAACCCGGGACCTTCAGTCCGCAGGCCGACGCTCTATCCACTGAGCCAAACCGGTTTCGGCGAAGTAGATGTTTTTATTATTACTTCCATCATATAGATGAGAACATTGAGTCAAATAGATTAGTACCTGTCTAGTTAGTGATGGAACTAAAATTTGAGATAGGCAGTGTGACTTCAAAACTTACATTTTAAAGTAATAACAATAATATCAACAACAGTAATACTCCTGAACTGATAGGAGTAATGACTTGGACTTTCATAGTGCTGGCTGTGGGTCAAGTGTTTTACATATATTAATTCATTCTAACTTAAGTGAGCGGTGCTTTCTTAGTTCAGAGGATTATTATGAGTATTAAACATGACTATGTGTGTATACTTTTATGTATGTTTATACAACGGCTATGGGATTTATAAATTAACTCTAAATTCCTTAGGTGGCATTACTGTACATTCACACAGGAGAATGAAGAATTTAGTGATTTTGATTAATTTATATTCTTTAAAGTGACCAGGAAGGTAGAGTTGGCTGCATGCAGGAAAGCTACATGTATATTAATTTCACAAAACAGCATGACATTTATAGCTTGGTCCTTCTTTAGTAAGTTTGTAGTTCAATTTCCATTTTCTTCAGGACTTTTTACAAAACAGAATTCACACAGTGCTATTATTTAGCAAATGTATTACGACTTCCTAATTGGAAGGGCTAACGACCTGTTTGGTGCCTAGTCCCTGTGGTTGCTAAGGTGACTGTTGAACAGCGTTCATTTACTTTTGCTGCTGAATTAGGTTTCAGTACACCATGGACTCACTCTGTTTTTGTAAAGTTGTTTGTGACCAATCATTTCTGACAATTTCTAAGGCAGTAGTTTTATGGCCTCTGCTGCACTTTTTCTTTTTGTGTCCATCCTGGTGAAAAATCAAAAGCCCTTACATTGAATCGGTTTGGTCCGTGTTCCTCAACAAGATGGCAAGCTGCTTTAGGCCTCTTTCTATCCCTTATACTACTAGTATGTAGTCACAGCTCAGTAAATACTTGCTGATTGACTTTCAAGTTAAGGGTTATTTTTAAAGTAGCATATGGTAGGGTTTTTTTTTAAATCTGGTAGTGAAAAACTTGTTGGCATGTATCCATTTTCAGATTTTTCTAGAAGGTCTCAGACCAGACGAGAAGCAGCAGAGCCACCTGTCCCTGTCCCGAGAAGGGCTCTCAGCAGCCCTCTTTGGGCTGCCCTGTCTTTGTAGTGGCTCTCCTTGCTGCGCAGTAATTAAGTCAGCCGGTGGGAGTCCCTGGGTGGAAGGGGCCTCTCCCTGCTGGGTAAGTACCACTGCCTTTGTGTCACATGCCATGTTATCGTGGAGTGGATAATTTTTCTTCCTGCATGGGTCTTGATTTAACAGCAGGATCTTCTGGGCTTCTTCCAAGAAGCAGCACGTTTCCCTGAAAATAAATGGTGGATGAATTCTTTCTTGAGATTATGAAAAACTATTTTAAATGGAAGTGTTTCTTTTTATCGTGTTCAAAACAATGCTAAATGTTTGTAATTATACTCCCAATGAGTTACTTGGTTCACTGCCTGCCTTCTTACTTTGGCAATATATATATTACATTGTTAATCCCACCCCAGGATAATTTTTCCATTGATTTTTAGAGAGAGTAGAAGGGAGGGAGGGAGGAAGGAAGGGTAAGGAGGGAGGAAGGAAATGAGAGACACACACACACACATTGATTGATCTGTTGCTTCCTACACTTGCCCTGAATGGAATTGAACTCATGACCCTTTGGTGCACAGGCTGACATTCTAACTATTGAGCAACACCGGCCAGGGCTGTAATGTTTTTAAAATGCTTAAAAGTCAAGAATAAAACATCTTTATAAACATCTCAATGTAGTCTACTGAAAGAAAAGGCATAAATGAGACTGTTAGAATTAGACTTGAATATCCTTTATTCATCTTTTTTATTCTTAATTTCATAAAGACTTGTGTTCCCTACTTCAACCAAAGCTCCCTCATTCTCTTACCCTCCCACCCATTCTACTTCTCTGTAACCCTTCTCCATGGTAAACAAACTTCCTTATAACTTAATCTCTTCCCAGAATATTCTTTCCATCTCCTGGACTTGGTTTACTCATCTTCCCCTGCAGCTCTTTGTAGAAGATATTACTCATTTTCTCACATATCCTTCAAATTCAAGAATCCAGAGACAGTGGTATATCCTCCCCCCCTCCCCTGCCACATTGCAACCATTATTATTCTCTACTAGTGGCCCAGTGCATGAAATTTATGCACAATAAAAGGGGATTAATTAGAGGAAATATTTTAATATTGCTATTTGCCCTTTCTCTATAATAGAAGTGTCAGAGATGAAGGAAAATTAGTAAAGTGTATATGAAAATCTTTCTCCTGTCAGAGTCTGGGGCACGCTGTGGGACCCAGAGTCAAGTCCCTGTCCACCCACAGCGTCTCAAAATTGCGTGAGACCCAGACCCAGCCAGACCCACCCCCATTGGGCAAGATCCAGACTCAGCTGGACCCACCCTTGTCAAGCCCCGCAGGGCGGGGGGTGCAGCCTCAGGTCCCCTGTCAAGCTCTGCTGGGTTGGGGGGCGCAGCCTTAGGGCCCCCGTCAAGCCCTGCAGGGTGGGGAGCACAGCCTGAGGTCCCCTGACCCAGCACCGGGGTGGCGGGCGTGGCCTGAGGTCCCCCATCAAGCCCTCCTGGGGGGCAGGGGGTGCAGCCTGAGGTCTTTGTGATAGCCATCTTTGTGATGGTGTGATGGTCAATTTGCATGTTCCCTCTTTATTAGATAGGATAATAATACTTACAGAGACATGGCCTGAGATCCCCCGTCAAGCCCCACTGGGTGGGGGGCGCAGCCTCAGGTCCCCGGGCCCGGAGTTGGGGCAGGGAGCACGGCCTGAGGTCCCCTCTCAAGCCCCTCCAGGCAGGGGGCACAGCCTCAGGTTTCCTGCCTCGGCCCAGTGCCATGCAGCCTCAGGTCCCTGCTGATTGCTCGTTAAGGCTCATTATGGGAACTCGGCCTCCACTGTGGCTGCAGCCATCTTGTGTATGGAAACCCCGCCTCTGCTATGGGTACAGCCATCTTTGTGACAGTGTGATGGTCAATTTGCATATTCCCTCTTTATTGGGTAGGATAATAATACTTACAGAGAATGGTATTTATTGTTCCATCATTCCTTTATCATTGCCTCTGCTTTTGCTAGGCATTCTTGTCTTTATTCTATTTTAACTGAAGAATTCAGTGAGAAAGACTAGAACTCAAGGAAAGAGCTAAGATGGGGTGATACAGGTATGTTATGGCATGACGCTTTCATATTTTTATGAAAACATGTAACTTCAGGACTGGCCTGTGTGGTTAAGTGGATAGAGCATTGGCCTGTGTGCCAGAAAGTTTGATTCCTGGTCAAGGGCACATACCTGGGTTTCAGGTCCCATCCCTGCCCCCTGTTGGGCAAGTGCAGTAGGCAACCAATCCACATGTCTGTCACATTGCTGTTTCTCTCTCTCACTCTCAACCCTCCACCCCCCCCCTCTCTCCTTCCCTCTCTTCCTCTTCCCTTCCATGCTCTCTAGAAAATTAGTGGAAAAAATATCCTCCCTCCTTGGGTGAGGTTTAAAAACACACACAAAACGTGTAACTTCATTCATAAGCACTCAATTCTGACATGTGGCTGAGTACAAAGCAGGTCAAGAATGATAATATAAAATTTGGATATTTAATTTAAGAGTAGCAATAATATTCCATTGATGAGATGCACAGTTATATTCCATTGATGAGATTCACAATGAAATGTCTAGTAAATCAAGTAAAAATGGTCCTCAGTTTTCCAAGAAGCATTTCATTTCTGGCTGGAGCTTTGGAATTCTGTTATTGCTCCAAGGATTTATTAATAGGAACAAACATATTATAAGTGTAAATTATGAAAAGTGCTGGAATTTACTTGTGCTCACAGGTGTTACTGAACTGTACACAGAGGAAATGGAAATCTGTTTTCTTTTCCAAAAATCATTACTTGTTGGATAGGTAAAACATGGCATGCCATGCCATTTAGAATTTTTAAATTATTAATAAGGATGAAATTTTTTTTCACGTTATTTAACCACTTAAAATTCCTTTTCTGACAAATTTTTTTTGGTGTGTGTGGCCATATCAAACTGCATGTTAACACCTCCATTGAAAGAAGTGGCAGAGTTTGAGAGTATCTTTATTTTCTAAGCAGTTTATTTATGTGATTAAATGTTTATAAGAGCTAGATCTACAAACAAAACCAAAATTGTTGGGGTTTAGTTTTTTTTTTTGATGAATAAAAATTTGCATATATATCCTCATTCTTATAGGATTGAATACTTAAGTGTGTGTAGCTTTGACATTTGAAGAAATAGAACTAAAAAAAGAAGACATAACGATAACAGCATGTTATATACCAGAGGAAATGTGTTGATTGGGAACTCAAAACTTTTCCGTGTAATTGAAATCTTCCTAAGCATGTACATGTGTCCTTGACTCAGAAAGGAAAACACACGAGAGACATTTATACTAGTTACCTTCTAATTCTGTAAAAATCTCTCAAGTTCAGAGTCTTCTGTACCCTCTGAGGGGATAAAAGTTCAGAACCACGGTTCTCTGGTTCACATCTTTCCCTTTAGCCAAGCGGTTACATTCTCGGAGCCCTTGGCTCTCTTTCTGTGAACATAAGGCGCTCCATCTGCCCTTTCCAAAGTGGGGATTCACAATTCCAACAAGACACTGTTTGATTTTATACTCCTGTCTTATACGACACCAACTTAAAGTTAAGAAAATGGAATTATTCAAAGATCTGATTATCTCATGTATAGCTTATTCAAAATTTATGTTTCTGATTTATTTTTTTTGTCCTGATAATCTGCTTTTGATCCATTTGATGTGTTTTTGTTAAGCTAAAAATGTATGAAAAGATATCTCAGAACAAAATCCTTTATTTCTAATGCTCAGTGAGAAATTTGATGTAGAGGTCCCTCCATTGGACAGATTTTTGAATAGCACCTACCACAGTATGCTGTACATACTGGTTTTCTTGCCTTTTTTAGTCTCCATTCTTTGTAAGCTTCATGAGGCAGTGAACCTTATCTTGTTTTTGTCTCTCCCCAGGGCCTACCACATGGTAGGTGATCAACAAATGTTGGTTGAATGTAGGAGCTAAATCATAGTCTAGTTTTTTAAAAAAAGGTATAAATCTCATCAATATTTTCCATTTTGCTGAACAAAAGAGGAGATAGTAGATTCCTTTTATAGGGAGGAAAAATTATAATGAAAAACACAGAAGTCTCCACCCCTACTTCTACGTGATGGTCAACTCTTCAAGCTCCACTGGGCAGGACCTGTGCTGTCACGGGCAGGGGGGCACAGCTGAGACTGTGGAGGTCACTGCATCTCTGAACACATAATAATCTGACCACTCAGTGTGTATCCTATATAATAAAAGGCTAATATGCAAATTGTCCCCTTGACCAGGAGTTCCACCAGCAGGCAGGTTGGCCAACTGCCCATGTCCCCTCCCCCTGGCCAGACCCCACCCATGCACGAATTTATGCACTGGGCCTCTAATATATATATATATACTGAGTGGCTAGATTATTATGCATTCAGAGATCATAATAATCTGGCCACTCAGTGTATAAACATGTGAAAATATGTTGATAAAAATAATAAATCATAGTGATCATACCAATTTATATATCTACAATAGTGAATGAGAATTCTCTATCCTCATCATCATGGATATTGTCAGATTTTAAAGTTTTGCTCCTCTGATGGGTGTATAATGGTGGTATCCTATCATAGTTAAAGTTTGCATATCCCTGATTACTGGTGAAATTGAACAACTTTCCATGTTTATTTGAATTTCCTATTTTATGAAATGCCTAAGTCTTTAGCCATTTAAAATATTAGGTTATCTGTCTTTTAAAAAATGGCACATAGGAGTTCTTTATATATTCTTGATCTTGGTCCATTATCACTTGTATGTGTTACAAATATCTTCTACACAGTGGTTTGTCTTTTTTCTCTTTTTGTGATGTCCTTCAATAAATTTCCTGATTTTAATGTAATTAATGTAATTGAGTGTATCAATGTTTTCCTTTGTTGCTCATGTATTTTTGTGTCTTCTTTTAGTCTTTTTTTTTTAGTATTTAATTTTTATTATTATTTTTTTTTGGATTTTTTTCTTTATTGATTAAGGTATTATATATGTGTCCTTATCCCCCCATTGTCTCCCCCCCCACTCATGCCCTCACCTCCCTGGTGTCTGTGTCCATTGGTTAGGCTTATATGCATGTATACAAGTCCTTTGGTTGATTTCTCCCCCTACCCCCACCTTCCCCTACTTTCCCTCTGAGGTTTGATGGTCTGATTGATGCTTCTCTGTCTCTGGATCTGTTTTTGTTGATCAGTTTATGTAGTTCATTATATTCCATAAATGAGTGAGATCATGTGATATTTATCTTTCTCTGACTGGCTTATTTCGCTTAGCATAATGCTCCCCAGGACCATCCATGCTGCTGCAAATGGTAAGAATTCCTTCTTTTTTACCGCAGCGTAGTATTCCATTGTGTAGATGTACTACAGTTTTTTAATCCACTCATCTGCTGATGGGCACTTAGGCTGTTTCCAAATCTTAGCTATGGTAAATTGTGCTGCTATGAACATAGGGGTGCATATATCTTTTCTGATTGGTGTTTCTAGTTTCTTGGGATATATTCCTAGAAGTGAGATCACTGGGTCAAATGGGAGTTCCATTTTTAGTTTTTTGAGGAAACTCCATACTGTTCTCCGCAGTGGCTGCACCAGTCTGCATTCCCACTAGCAGTGCAAGAGGTTCTTTTAGTCTTCCACAGCTTTTTTTAAATTTTTACCCCAGCATATGTGTTTTTTTAAAAATTGATTTTAGAAAAAGAGGGAGGGAGAGAGAAAGAGAGAGAGATTGATGTGAGAGAGAAACATCCATCAGTTGTCCCCTGTATGTGCCCCAGCCGGGGACTGAACACAAGGCCTAGGTATGTGCCCTGAGTGGGAATCGAAACCACAAATCTTTTGGTGTATGGGATGATTCTCCAACCAACTGAGTCACCCAGCCAGGGCCATAGTTCTTTAATCTGTAAGTATAAATAAATCTTTGAACCCATGGTAGTGGAATTGCATATATAGAGGTTGAGTTCATAAATTATTCCTTCTGAGATATTAGAATATCACAATAGGACAATGCCTTTTATTACTAGTAAAATCTAATACAGTATTTTTCCTTTCCCATTCATGAAAATGATTTTGCTAAAGCAGAAATGAATGTATGCAAGTATACATCGGTAGTAGATGTGAATGCCAAAGATTACGGTTTAAAGTAGCCAAATATACCTTCTTAGATACAAAAACATTTTGTCAAATAGCATCTGGCTTCATCTGGGCCAAACAAATAATCACCAGGAGATGTTATACAGTGAAATTAATCTATTTATGGTAATAGTATTTAATAACCACTTTCAGCCTTGGCTGGCGTGGGTCAGTGGTTAGAGTGTCAGCTTGTGCACTGGAGGGTTATGGGCTTGATTCCCCATCAAGGGCATGTACTACCTGTGTTGCAGGTCCAATCCCTGCCCAAGTTAGGTATATGTGGGAGGCAGTCAATCAATGTGTCTCTGTCACATCAATGTTTCTCTCTCTCTCACTCTCTCCCTCTCCCGCCACCCCCACCTTTCCTTCCATTCTCTAAAAATCAATGGAAAAAATATCCTTACTCCTAGGGTAAGGATAAAAAAAATAATGATTTCTTTCATTAATCAAGGCAGGTTAATTTATTATCTGCCTATATAACAATGTCAAAAAATCTGTTATCTACTGAAACCTTTTATACAGTGAAGGGGACCAAATTTTGCCACCTCAAAATGTGCCCTTTGGGTTATTGATTTTAAGCTGGTTATTAAGAAACAAAAGAATCAGAAAGAACCTTTGACTCTCCCCTTTCCTGCCTAAGGAAATTCTGATGGAAATACCTGTTTCAGGGAGGGAACCGGAGCATTTTGAATTAAGTATGGTAGACTGGACAGATCCTTGCAAAAACTCGTTCTTCTGGATTTCCACCTGTGTCGCACTGTTTCTGGGTTGCCCAGCAGGAATTTGTTTGCCATGTGTTCATCATTTCCTCTGCCTGTGAATTGCCTACTTCCCCTTCAAAATCCCAGACCCCTGCCCCTTCTCTTTTGTCCAAAGTGACATATAAATCTCAACTGCCCAAGGGTCTCATATTCTATGGACTGCTGAGTGTACATCTGTAAAATACACTTTGGACATTTTCTCCTGTTAATCTGTCTCATATGAATTTGAGAGCCCAGCTAGAAGGACATAGGAGTGGGAGGCAAAAAATTTTTTTGTACCCCCCACAATAGCAAGTTAAGCTCTTGTTTCCTTCATAAAGATTGATTCAAATATTAATCCAAACTGCTCTGAATCACTTTCTCTCCCTCACCTCCCCTACAAGAAGGGCCAAATAGTATTATCAGTCATCACAGAGCTCAGAGCTTTCTCTTGTATCCACATACTAGGCCACTGATTTCCTTTAACGGACAAATACCAATGGCATCAGTGTGGGTGGGACAAGTGCCATTTCCCTTATCTAGGAAAAGAGATGGGTGTCTCCTGATGGTTGAGTAGTTTACATAGACATAGAGGGAGACCTAAGTTTTATTGAGAGCAGTATTTAAATCAGTACCACTGTGCACACATTATCTCTGCATATTTTAGCACCTTGTGTTGGATTCCTGCATGTTAGGTCTTTGCTTCTGCTAAGGGACTGAGTGAATAAGACAGGAATGAGGAAGTAAAGGAGCCTTAATGACAAGTACATCCTTTCAGTGCCCACAGCCACACATCATTGAAATCATGAGGAAGGCTCTCTGGCATGGATATTAGAGGAAAAGGCCATGGAAAGGGGCCAAGTAGGAGGGATGAAAGGTTTCATCTTTGCTATTAAAATCCTATGGTTATATTTCCAAATCCCATTCTTCTTTCTTTTCACTATAATTTATTGAGTGCCAATTAAATTACCAGGTACTGTGGTAAGCCCAGTACAGGAGATCCCAAACATCTTTAAGTAGCTCTTGGTCTTAAAGGAGGGAAGGAGGGCCCGGCCAGTGTGGCTCAGTGGTTGAGCATCAATCCATGAACCAGGAGGTCATGGTTCATTCCCCATCAGGGCACATGCCCAGTTTGTGGACTCAGTCCCCAGAAGGGTGTGTGCAGGAGGCAGCCAATCAATTATTCTCTCCATCATTGATGTTTCTCTCTCTCCCCCTTCCTCTCTCAGAAATCAATAAAAAAAGAAGGAAGAAGGATGGAGATGCTAAAATAATTTATTATTATAATACATGATAATTTACAGGATGCATTGGGAACACAGAGCCAGTAAAAAGAACAGAGAAAGCAGTTTTTGAGTTGGCTTTTAGAGGACCAAGTTGATAGAGTTAGGGAGAGGGAGTTTTTTGTTTGTTTTAAGGCTGGAGTGAATATTATTTCTGTAAATGCAGGGGTTACGGAGAAATGCTTACTGTAGAACAAAGTTCCAGAAGACAGCTGATTTCTATTTTCTGTGTGTGTATATATCATGACAGTCTGTTCATAGACACAAACACTCATCCTCGTTCATAAATTATTCATACAATATTTACCTTTACCCAGTCTGAGTCGTCAGCTTTGGGTGTAGAGAATAAGGAGCCAGCTTCTCCTTCAGTGTGTGTTTGGGTGGAATGCTTTCAAAGCAATTCCTTTCTCTTGGTTCTTTTTTTTCCTAGTTCAAGGATCTTGATTAGAGCTCTCTGCTTGTCTCATACCTTCCTGATCAATTGATACCCAGGAAATTTGATATTAAGGACATTATTTAATCTTTGAAAGGGGGTTTTAAGATAATAAATACCCCTGAAGGTCAGCTTAGTTTTGCTGAGGTGAAAATTACTATCATAATCAGGGTCTTTAGGAAAATAGAGAAATTTCTGGTCAAATGATGAACCGAAGACTCAACAGTTATACCGGGGAAGTTTTATTCATCCCACTAGGCACTTTGTAGTGTGTGTAGTGGTATTAGACCCTTATTGCATACCGATTGGCATTCTGTTAATCTACTTTGATCTTGATAGACAAATCAAAATAGAAATTAATTGTGTTTTTAGTCAACTATGTATCCAGCAAGTGTTTACTAAGTAACTACTATACGTAAAGCACTATCCTAGGCGCTAGCCATACAAAGATGAGAGCAAAAACAGGTACTCGTCCTGCCCTCATACTATGTACTTAGAATTGAGTGGGAAAAATGGAATTAACCAATTTTCCATATTTATAATTACAAATGACATAACATACAAATATAAAATTTATCTCCTAACCCAGTGGTCGGCAAACTCATTAGACAACAGAGCCAAATATCAACAGTACAACAATTGAAATTTCTTTTGAGAACAAAATTTTTAAAACTTAAACTTCTTCTAACGCCACTTCTTCAAAATAGACTTGCCCAGGCCGTGGTATTTCGTGGAAGAGCCACACTCAAGGGGCCAAAGAGCCGCATGTGGCTCGCGAGCCGCAGTTTGCTGACCACGGTCCTAACCCATTCATTCTTCCCTTTTACTCTTCCTAATTATACCATCTGCACAAGTTAACAGTCATTTGTCAGACTTATTTAGCAACCAGTTCTGCAGTTTTCTCTTGCGCATTTTTGTTAACAACTACTGTTAGGTAGTCACTCTTACAGATTGGCCAGTAGTACCTCACACCCCTGATGGCTTCCAGGTTTTCATCTTGGGAAACAGGTGGATGGAGAGGCCATGAACTGAAATAGAGAACATAAGAAGGAAGATTTGAGATTAAGAAAAAAAAATAATGGTTTGAACCCACGCTTTTAAGGGAACTATAAGACATTGGAGTGGCGGTACTGAACAGGCTGGTGCCGATACACTTCTGAATCTCAGGATGGACTCGTGAAAAAGCAAGAAAATTAACAGCGAGGAACCATGAACATGTTCCTGGTTATGCAGTATATGGTTTCGAATCATTGCACATAAGTCGTTCGTGAATTCAGGGGAGTGGAATGAGATGAAGCGAGAGGAAGATGGGGAAGACTTGGGGTAGAGTCTTGGAGGCACAGCCCTTCGGGGCAGAGCAGGAGGAAGTGGAAAGTGAGAGAGGAGGTGGGAGCTGGGAGGAGGACCAGAATGGGGCTCAGGGAAGCTAGCACTTGGAGAATGAGAGACCAAGAAAGAGCAGCACTGGCAAGCAGCTGGATTGAGAGGTTCATGGGAACAAGAACAGCGTCTGAATTCTGAAATCCGCAGCACTCCTCTCACTAAAGGGGCAGGTGGGTGGGGGGTGGTTATTGTCCTGGGCCACCTTTGGATATTTGATTATTAGACAGCTAAACTTCTTCTTGATAGTTAAGATTTATCGAGAACAATTTCTTTGTTATTTAAGGACAAATGATTTGTGACCAAAGCCATTCAATTCATTTTTCACCTCACTGCTCATTCAATTTCTTCCTCTTTTTTTTTTTAAATGTGTACTTCAAGGTTACTCCCTTTATATTGTCTCGATGGTGACAGTTTTTAAAAAGGCTTTTTCAAGATTTCGAGAAACATGAATAAGTACAGAATAATTTAGCGAATGTGGGCAGTAAGTGCATGGGTGTGACAGCAAAGTGCCTTCTGTGAATTTGGAAATAAGGAATAAAACAAACAAGGGGCCAGAGCAGAGAAGGGAAAATCTCAGAGACAGAATGGCTCCAGGTCAGCAAGTTTTGACAGCAATCTTAAGAAGAAACATTAATATCTATATCAAAACTGCCGCAATCAGAGGTAGGGATGTTTAAAAGGGAAGCAGAGAACAAAGAGAACCTGAGAAGCAGAGGTTGGCTGCGGGCACTGAGCAGGGGGGGCACCCTGCCTGGTCCCTCCGTGTTCAGTTCCTGGACAGGCTGTGCCGTGGCGGCAGACATACTGGGTTTTCAAGGCCTGATGCAGTTACATTCTAATCCGGCAGAGCTCATGGTCATCTGTTTCTGTGCTTTCCCACCTGGCGCCTGGTGAGCTGGGTGCTGGAGAGCTTGCCTCTGAGTGGAAAATGTGATTCTCCTTCTGATGTCCTTCTCTGACCTCCTGGCGGTTATGTAATTTCTATTATAAATAAATGTGTAGCCCATTTATTTATAGGTGTGGCACAGTGGTTGAACGTCGACCTATGAACCAGCAGGCCGTGATTTGAGTCCCAGTCAGGGCACATGCCCGGCTTGCGGGCTCGATCCCAGTGTGGGGTGTACAGGAGGCAGCTGGTCAATGAATGATTCTCTCTCACCATTGGTGTTTCTGTTTCCTTCTCTCCTTCCTGTCTGAAATAAATAAAGATGTATTAAAAAATAAATGTCTGTTCTGCTTTCGTGCAGCGTTCTCCTTCCTGTGGGCTCCATTCGTGTGCGAGGGCATCTGGGGGCCTGAGTGAGTCTGGAATGGGATGAACTTTCCTGGTCCATGGCTCGTAACCTGAACCACGTCAAGTTCACCAAGTTATGCTCCCCGTTAAGGTCTCCAGGTAGGCAGGCAGGTGGCGCTTTCTTGGTGAACTCCGTGTCACCATAAGGCCTTCTACTGGGAACGTGTACAGGTTACTGTTACTTTTCTAACAATGATAAAATTTAATGTAGTTAGATTTAATTCCGTAACTGTAAAGATGCGAAACATATTATCTAATCTAATGTGAAGTGAATGAATGGCCATTTGTAAGCATGTCATGATTGTCCCAGATTGTATGGTGGCTCCGTGTGCTCAACTCCATGGACCAGGCCATTTCTCTGTAGCCTGATCGTCTGCGTAAGGAGCCAGGATGCTCCTACACATGTGTTAAATGCAAATCATGGATAATATCGGAGTCATTGATAAAGCTTGGTCATCGATAAAGATTTTCTCCCTAGTGATGGGCTGGTCTCTTATGAATGATAGCATTTATACAACTATATATTCGTGTGTGTTATATGTATCTTAATGCATGTAACTTTTTAGTAAGTTACATAGGTCACACAATTTAATAACACAATCTACCTTTTATATGTTTCTATATGTTTTATAGGAGAAATGATTTTTTTTCTGAAATCATTTCATATTGCTAAATTTATATGCTTTGTCAAAGAAGCATTGACAGAAAATACTCTGAGATGTAGAACAATAAAATTAGGGCTTTAAATGTTTTAGGTGAACCAAGAAGAAAACAAACTAGCGTCAGAGTTTAATAGATGCAAAATGAGAGTAAAGGCAAAACATTGACCCGGTCAGACTTGGGATAATTCTGGTCATGTGATTCTAAGAAGAACAAGTGACCAGTTTGGGATTCCCTGGTAGTCTGGTAGATCATTTTTCACTATCTGATGGTATATCTAGAGAAATAAGATAAAAAGCACATATTTTCTTTCTTCTTGACCTTGAGAATTTAGCCTGGGTTTGCTCTGTACAAACGGGAAGATCCTAGGAGAGGCATGCAGATGAGGATAGAATTAGAAGAACTGGGCTTGGAGGCTGAGCAGGGAGAATGATGATCTGAAAAGACACCCAGGTGAGATGCTTCTCGTTAGCTGTACGAATTCTTTGCTTGTTAACATCTCTGAACTCAAGTCCTGGTGTTTCCATGCTGTAGACAGGTCCTTCCCAGGGCTGTTGTGTTGTACAGCTTTGGTGAGTAGCGATGGAAAACACACCTGGCGTTCTGCAGTGCAGGTCTGCACAGCCTGACTTGGGGGCATTGGGTTGGTCCACGACAGTGCTAAGTGTGTGTGTGTGTGTGTGTGTGTGTGTGTGTGTGTGTGTTACTCTGATATCCCACTAGAGTAGGGTAGAGCTATTCCAGTATCTTAAGAAATAGATAAGAATATGCACACTGTTGTTTAGAGATAGTAATCTACGAAAAAACTTCTTTCCATAGGTAAAGAGGCAGACAAGACTCATGGTAAATTCACTGACTCTTCTATCTGAGCATTTCCATGTGACTTTTCATGATGGCCCTTCCTTGTAATCTTAATATAAACTGTATCAAGCTTCTCAGCAATTCTGGTAAGTCTGTACTTCAGCAAATACTCCAAAAAATATAGAATCCATTGGTTTATGTGTAGGCATTGAAACCGATGGTGGTGGCATTGTTGGAAAGATGGTAGCAGACAGGTTTTGCTTAACGATATAAGATTTCCTGGATGTTTTTAAAAGAATACCAAGATTTACATGACTGGAAATTTCTGCACAGAGCAGGTGACAGTGTAGCATGTTCCAAAACAGAGGTAAGAAGTCTAGCTCCTCAAGCGCCCCATGCTACAGAAGTGCAGCTGCCACGCTTGGGACCTGCACAGAGTCCACCAGTAGGCATCTTCTTCTTAGGTGGTCTTTGTACCCTGACAGCCCTTCTGACTGTTCTGGAGCTGCTGGCTGCATGCCTTCCTGCTCACCAGCTGCAGCTCACTATTTGTTGATTTTGGAGAGGAAGGAAGAGGGAGAAGTAGATAGAAACATCAATGATGAGAGAGAATCATTGACTGCCTCCTGCATGCCCCACACTGGGGATCGATCCCGCAACCCGGGCATGTGCCCTGACCTGGAATTGAACCATGACCTCCTGGTTCATAGGTGGACGCTCAGCCACTGAGCCATGCAGGCTGGGCACATTTGTCACTCTTATTAACTTGGAGACATGTACATGCCAACAAAAGCATAAGTTGCACAGTATTCATTGCAAGACTGGATGAATTGAAGGTCATGTTCTCAGGCATCCTTAGGCTTATAGCTATACATTATGGTTCCTTCCTATCGGGTTTTGACTAACCAAACTGGATCAGATCTCCCTCGGGAGCTTGTGAGAGACAAGGAGACAGGAACGGGAGCAGCAGAGGCAGCAGACGGAAGAGGAGCAGATGCCGAGAGCAACCGCGTCAAAGCACTCTGAGTCACCGGGTGACGAGTACCTAAGTAGACTCTGAGGTTGGTGGGCTTCCCTGCCTCTGCCTGCACATCTGCGTCTTTCTTTCCTGCTTCTGCTTTGCCTCCTTCTCCCTCCCGATGGCCATGGTGGAAGACGGATGCTCCACAGTTTCTGAGGTTACGTCTTCAGTTTAAGCAGCCAGCCGAGACTAGTGTTTTCCATCCAAGTGCAGCTGCCAGGGAGAGAGAAATTGATTGACCCGCCTGGGATCAGGTGTTCACAGTTGGTCCGTTCTGCTCTAACCAGGGAGACAGATTTGTGTGTATAAACATGGCTGCTGGGGCCCAGCCCTGAGGAAACAGAGATATGAGCTACATGAGAATAAGTTCTCCTATTTGAGGAGTTCCTTTTGGAGGCATATGTTACAACCTTTTATTTATATTTTTCTTTTGAAGAAATCAAACCTTCTTCCTATAGTAATAATATAGTCAAAGAAATGCACAGCCACATCTGGTTAGATGTGATTGCTTACCTGACACCTGGATCTGAGGTCTGTTCAGGTTACATTCCTGAAGCTTCAGTAGTAAAGCTGCTCTTACTACATGAGTCAGCAAGGCCCACCTAACAGAAGGAATGAAAACACCCATAAATCAGTTCATGTTTACCTGATTCCCAGTACTTGAAATCAGAGGGTAGACTCAAGACTCGCCTAACTCTGCAATTTTTGATGGACTTGTCCAAATTCATTATAGACCTTATTTTAAATAAAGTCAATATTTTTCCCCCCGTGTTGAATATTCTGGACCTCACATTTTAAAATTACTTCCTTCTTCTTTGGGCTTCAGTGACTCTGTTTTCTTCATTCTCCTCCTAAATCTTTTCCTCCAAAGTTCCCCAAATGTGCTTTATCTCCCCACTCTGTGAATAGGGGGTCAGGTTCAGTCCTTAACCTCTCTGCTCTTCTTTTTCACTAATTTTCCTAAGTCTTTCCAGTGCGTTGGAGCTGAGAATGTGTTTCTAGCTCTGATCTCTCACATAACCACTTCTTCTTTTTTAAAATATATTTTTATTGATTTCAGAGAGGACGGGAGAGGGAGATAGAAACATCAATGATAAGAGAGAATCGTTGACTGGCTGCCTCCTACTGGGGATTGAGCCCGCAATTCAGGCATGTCCCCTAACTGGGAATTGAACCGTGACCTTTTGGCTCATGGATCAATGCTCAACCACTGACCCACACTGGCTAAGGCTTAAGCACCTCTTAAAACCTTCCTTTTTCAGCAGCCTCCACACACACACCTGTTAGGTCAAGGACAGGCTCCTTAGTCTGGCATTCAGCACTCACTGTCCCTTTGGGTGACTCCTGAACTCTGAGCAGTTAGTGTTTCCTTTGTCTGCCACATTCACATTCTGTGACTTTACTGGTCTCATTAAAGTAGGTCTTCCTTAACTCCTTAACCTTCTTCCCCAAGCTTCTCCAATGGATCTAGCTCATATTATTCCTTCTTGCCCCCAACCCCCCTGGTCTTATCATCATCTGTATGGCTTATAACCTAATACTTGATTATGTACTGTCTTGGATGCACGAAATCTTTTCTATCAAAGAAGATTTTCAGTTTCTTAAGAGTAGGAAAGCTTTTGGTTATATGTACACAGTCTAGCATAGCCAGGTACTCTAACTCAGCTTAACCATACACTAAATAATGCCTGTACTGATGGATTGTGTATAAACCTCCTCCTGCTTTATCCTGTATCCCATTAAAATGATCCCATTTTAGGTTTTCCGCTAATTCAAGCAGTTTACCCCATATCGTTTCTGCAATTAGGCAGAAAGATGAGCATCTGTCAAATTAACCTTTTTGCTCTCCTTACTTGAAATGCAGTTTTAAAAAATGAGCTGTGGTTTTCTTACAATTCAGTATCTTGAGAGACATTTATTATTATTTTTCAATCAACATATTTTAATGTTTCTTTAATCTGCAGTGCAGACAGGGCCCTAAAAGCAAGTGTGGACTTTGCCCACAGCTGTACTCACCAGCCACTCACAGTCTGAGTGCATTATTTCAAAGGCGCACAGCAATCATTTACACTCTTGATTACCCAGGGGCATTTCAAACTGTTACTGAAATGCATCCATCCCTGGAGTAACCATCTGCGAATGGTAGCACCATAAGGTAGAATGATGAGCGACTAAATCTAATTGATATGCAAAAAAGGAGAATTTCAGCTGTCCAGCTATGGAGATTAAAATTCAACCTTTAGTTGGCTGAGCGTTTCAGCTAAATTTTTTATCGTAGTATCTAGTTCAAGAACTCATTGTCTTAGGATTCGCAAAGAGAGAAAAACAGCCCTTTCCCCCACTAAGAACATCTAAAAGTATATTCTTCAATATATGTTTACTAAAAAATAAATAAATAAAACTCTACAGAGAAAGGAAAGTCCTTGTAAAATGCAAGGGGATTGCCACTGTTATTATAGAATACCCTAAGAGCAGTCCATTTCCCTGTTTGTACATTTGCTTGCAGTTCAAGATCCCTGAGAGATAAAAAAGCATATGCTTTATTTTACCATTTCAACTGCATTAAAATAGAAGAAACTATTGGGAGCAATATTTTTTAGGATATTAAGATATATTTGCTTATATTAAATGGGTTTTATAACAATGCCTTAACATCTTCGAAAATGTTCTCCACCTTCATTATGACATGTAACCCTGAGAGAGTACTTAACTTCACTGTCTGGCTAGATGTTCAAAGCCCTCGCAGCGATGCCAGCCCAATTGGAATTACCTAGGACTCCTACAGACCAGCGTATACTTCAGAAAAGATACTCCATGGCGATTTATGTGTCTGTGTGGACAAATAATACCTTAAAATGGCGTGAGGTCTTGCAATAGCCCTGCTGTTGCAGCCCACTGAGAGATAACTATTCTCCTGAGGTTTGCCCCAGTGGGTGGAAGTAAAATAGCAGCTCCCGTCAGTCTGTGACGGAAGAGGATTATCAGACATTTGTAAGGGGACAACAGCACATGCAGGCCTTCCTGCAATCAAATTGCACTTAAAAATGATGGCTCGTCCAAGGGTATTTGTGTGCATTGTTAAGGTACACTGCGGTCCAGGCACCAGGCAAACAGCATTCTTTCAGTGGTGGGACAGCATATCTCCCTGTGTGTGAAGTGCCTGCTTTTGTCCTGTGTTTGCCAGGGAGGACGCAGTGCCATCTTCTCTGCTCATTCCCAGCTCTGGGATGAATTGATAAAGGGAGATAGTCGAGGGCAGCTTCAGCTGGAGCTCAGGTTCCCAGCTATCATATTGCTGAAATATAAGGACATGCTTAAAGCTGTTGAAGGGAAGCACAGCAGGGTTCTGTTGGCTCCGGATGGCAGCATTTTGAGTTATTTGGCACCCGAGACCTAGATCATTTGCCCTAAAGTTTCAATATGTTTTTGGTGTTTGGGCTCCAGATACTTACTGTTCTCTTCTCAAGAGCTGTGAATTCGCTGTCAAGTTGCAGGTTTACATTTTAAAATAGTGCAGTGATGACATTCCTAATCTTGTCTTGGTATTACTGCAAGCAGGGAACCTATGTATTTCAGACACGGGTGTTTAGATCAACCAAAGAGCTTCGTATGACAGTCCTAGAAGCAGTCAAAGCTGCTTTTATACTCTTAGTAAATTATTTGAAAATGACTTGTATTTGAATTCTCTTCTCCAAATAGGGAAAAATCTGCAAAATTGTTATATATATATGTTTGTATGTGTATGTATATGTATCTATTTATATAAAAAGCCAGCGACTGGAACATCGTAACGAGCAGAACGACCAGTCGCTATGACACCCACTGTGGCTGGCAAACTGGCCTGATCAGGGGGTGGGGCCGGTTGGCTAACCTCCCTTGGCCCCTCCCCCCAGCCGGCCCTGCCCCTGACCACCCCCACACACACCAGTCAGGGGCGGGGCCTGCTGGCAAATTGCCCATGGCCCCCCCACCCCCCCCAGCCAGCCTGGCCCTGATTGGTTGGGGTGGGCCGGCCAGCCAACCTCCCGCCATCTTCTCCTCCCGACAGGCCTGGCCCTGATCCACCAACTGGGGCCAGGCCAGCCGGACCCCTCCCATGCATGAATTCGTGCAAGAGTAGGCCTTCACAGCCACGGTGGCTGTCTCAATCCCTCCCTCGCAGCCGGGGCAGCTGCCTTGATCCTGTGGCTGCAGCCCGGCTTTGTCCAGAAGGTCGTCTGGTCAAATTAGCATATTACCCTTTTATTATTATAGATGTGTGTGTGTGTATATATATATATACATATATATATATATACACACCAAGTGGCCAGATTATTATGATCTCTGAATGCATAATAATCTGGCCACTCTGTGTGTGTGTTTGTGTGTATATATGCACATTTACACACATATAAATATATTATTTGCACACATACAATACATTACATATACAACTCGTATGTTGTGAGGCATTTTGTTTAGTCTTATGTAGTGTGTGATGCTGTTTTATGTGTGTGAGGTGCTGTGTTTACTAATGTGTCTGTGCTTATATCTCTATATCCTAAGATTACTATCCATTTAACAGCATTGACACTATAACATTGACCTAGACTAAATCTCAAAAAATCCTTAAATTTTAACTCTCTAAACAATTTCTCTAACATGATGGTAATATTTTATGCTGAGTAAGTGCTATTATGATAATTGTAATGTTGACATTTATAAATCAACTAATACTTTTGTAGACAAGCAGATTCTCTGACTTGCAAACTACTTTTCACAGTCAGCACTAACCTATTGTACCATGTTGCCTTCCAAGAAAGAGAGTAGTGGACTCTAGTTTAGACCTTTAAATTATTTATTCCTTAAACAGTTTATGCTACATGGTGTAATTCACTTTTGAAGAGCATTGTTTCCAGAGCAAATTCTGGATCTATTACTTGCTAAGCTGTGAAACTTAATATCCCTATGCCTCAGTCTATTCATTTGTAGATAATGGGATCTACCTCTTAGGATTTTATGTCTTTGTCTGTCTATACATTTTTATGTATGCATTAATACATCGTATTTTTCTGTCCTCTTTCTCTCTAGAGGACACCTACATGTATATACATATACAGAATGAGCTAATATATATCAGTGGTTTTTAACTGGGAGTAATTTTGCCTTCCTCTCTTTCTCTGGGGACTTTAGCCGGTGTCTGGAGACATTTTGGATTGTTCACAATTAGGAGTTCCTACCTGCATATATTGTGTAGAGGCCAAGGTGCTGCTAAATGTCCTGCAGTGCAGAAGACAGCCCCCCAAAACAAAGAATGATCTGACCCAAATATCAATAGTGTCGAGGTTGATTATCTCTAGATTAGTGTAAATCAACTGTCATCAATCCGAATACATTTGTATAGGGGGGAAGGGGAGAGAGAGAGAGAGAGAGGGAGGGAGGGAGAGGAAGAAAGACAAGTGAGCATACAGATATTAAATGAGTTAGTAAATATAAAACACTTTGAACTGTTGCCTGGAATATAATTACTGGTAGGTATATGTTATAATAAATTATTTTTCTAAACTACAGTTCTGGTTTTCACAGGCTTAAGATATAGTAATGTTGGATGTTAATTAGCACATGTTTTGAAAATATTAGATATTGAGTCAGCAGATGAAATGTTTTAGAAATCACTCTGTTATAATTATTTTGAGTCTAGAGTCTTATTTTCAGAGACAAGTACTTGATCCCTGCCTCTGTGTATCAATTTGAATTTCATTTTTTATGCTTATGCCTTTTTATAGTGTCCTTTGTATATGGATGCAAACATTAGTGAAGGACCCAGGCCCGCACCTATGGATGCTAGGAGTTTGCCTTCTCTAGAGAGCATGAAGTGTTGGTAGGACAGACATTTTGCTGATGTGCAAATGCGGGTGCTTGGTTATTATTTTTGAATAGTTTGTATTAACAGATTTTCAGACCTACCCCTAAACATGTTGGAGACCTAGGACAAGAGGACAAATGGAAACCTGTACATTCTGTGTCTAAATTTTAAGAGTGATAAATCAAGGGTGCTCCCCATCTTTTCTGCTTTAAAAATACTCCCATAAATATGCTTAAAATAAAAATAATCACTCTTATTGAGGCTGTCTGGGTAAAAAGAGCTGTCTGACTTAAATTACCTTTAATTTGAGAAACTAAGATGGCGGCATAGGTAAACACCTAAACTGCTGCCTTGCACAACAATTTCAAAACTACAAATAAAAGACAAAACGGACATCATCCAGAACCACAGGAAGGCTGGCTGAGTGGAAATTCTACAACTAGAAGGAAAGAGAAAAGCACACTGAGACTCACAGGAGCTGCGGAAGGCAGAGGTACGGAGGCACACACGTGCGGAGAGGGCTGGCAACTGAGTACGTGGCTGGCTTTCTCAATCGGGAGGGAGAAAAAAGCTCCCGACTGCTCTGAATTCCAGTTCCGGGTGAGACTCTGGGGACCCAGACTCATACGGGGAGAAACTGGACTGTCTAGCAGCGGGTGAAACTCGAGGGTGGCTTTCTCTCAGAGGTGCTTGCAGTGATTACTGCGGGACACTGAGACCCAGGGGCCTCTTAGGGCAGGGCTGACGAGAAGCCAGCGCTGTTTGCCCTGCCCTGTGATCCCGCCTCAGGAAGCCATAGCTGTTTGCTCTGCCATGAGACTCCACCCCATCCAAGCTGAGCGCAGAGGCTTTTGCTTATGAATGGCCTGGTCCTTTGAATTTTAAACTTACCTACAGCTGAATCAGTGAGACCCAGAACATCCAAAAGAAGGCCCAAGGCTCTGCAGCAGCTTGCATTGCTTCACAGCTGGGCTTCATCTGGGCACCTCCAAAACCCAAACAAAGAAGAGGAATCTGCAGATCTCTCCATAGCTCCTGCTGGGTGGCCTCAGGCAGAGGCTAAATTAGCACCTCCTTGGAGATCCAAGAGCCAGTGTACCCAGGGATCAGAGTGGGACCATCCAGATTACAACTCCTCAGATCCATAAGGGACACGCTTAGGGGGCAGACTCAGTGAGCACCAAAGCCCCACTGAAGCAAGTCTTGTCTCATAAGGGTGTCTCCAGCACAGAAGTTCTCCCATCATAGACACAGCTGATCCTTACAGCCAATTAGCCTGGAGGTCAATTCCCCCCAGTGATACCAACAGCAATCAAGGCTTAACTACAACAAGACTGTGCACACAGCCCATAAAGGGGTGCACCAAGAGTGTCCACCTCAGGTAACTGGGGAGGCTGAGCCACTGGGCCCTATAGGACACCTAGCACACAAAGCCACTCTATCAACTCAGAGAAGCAGCCAAAATGCGGAGATAAAGAAATAGGTCACAAATGAAAGAAATGGAGGAAAGCAAACAACTGGATATAGAGTTCAAAACCACGGTTATAAGGTTTTTTAAGAATTTTCTAGAAAAGGCCGATAAATTTAGCGAAACCCTTGAGGATATGAAAAAGGACCAACTAGAAATTAAGCATACACTGACTGAAATAAAAAATATTATACAGAGATCCAACAGCAGACTAGAGAATCGCAAGAATCAAGTCAAAGATTTGAAATACAAAGAAGCAAAAAACACCCAACCAGAAAAACAAAAAGAAAAAAGAATCCAAAAATATGAAGATAGTGTAAGGAGCCCCTGGGACAACTTCAAGCCTACCAACATCCGAATTATGGGGTGCCAGAATAAGAGAGAGAGCAAGATACTGAAAACCTATTAGAAGAAATAATGACAGAAAACTTCCCCCACCTGGTGAAAGAAATAGACTTACAAGTCCAGGAAGCACACAGAACCCCAAACAAAAGGAATCCAAAGAGGACCACACCAAGACACATCATAGTTAAAATGCCAAGAGCAAAAGACAAAGAATATTAAAAGCAGCAAGAGAAAAACAGTTAGTTACCTACATGGGAGCACCCATACGACTGTCAGCTGATTTCTCAACAGAAACTATGCAGGCCAGACGGGAGTGGCAAGAAATATTCAAAGTGATGAGTAGCAAGAACCTTCACCCAAGATTACTCTACCCAGCAAAGCTATCATTCAGAATTGAAGGGCAGATAAAGAGCTTCACAGATAAGATAAAGCTAAAGGAGTTCATCACCACCAAACCAGTATTATATGAAATGCTGAAAGGTATCCTTTAAGAAGAGGAAGAAGAAAAAGGTAAAGATAAAAATTATGAACAACAAATACATATCTATCAACAAGTGAATCTAAAAATCTAGTGAATAAAAAATCTGATGAACAGAATAAACTGGTGAATGTAATAGAATCAGGGGCATAGAAAGGGAGTGGACTGACAATACTCAGGGGAATAGGGGTGGTGGGGGGGTGTGGGAAGAGACTGGACAAAAATTGTACACCTATGGATGAGGACAGTGTGGGGGGTAAGGGCAGAGGGTGGGGTGGGAACTGGATGGAGGGAAGCTATGGGGGGGAAAAAGAGAATTGTAATAATCTGACCAATAATGATTTATTTAAAAAATTTAGCTTTAATTCTTATAATCTGCTATGAAAATCTGAATCATCTTAAAATATACTTAAAACATTGCATTTGTGTTTCCTATTCATTCACTCATTCATGTAATAAATTAGGGTTTATTATGTACAAGATACTGAGATAGGTAGATATCCTATTAATGCTGAAACCTACGTATTTTAAAATTTATCTTTATTGTTGAAAATATTACAGATGTCCCCCTTCCTCCCCATTGACCCCTTCCCCCTTCCTTACCCCCTTCTGTTCTCTCCCCAGGCCTTCACTGCACTATTGTCTGTGTCCGTGGGTTATGCATATATGCATAGAAATTCTTTGGTTAATGTCTAGGGTTGGGGGCTCCCCTTCCCTCTGAGATTTGTCAGTCTGATGCATGCTTCCATGTCTCTGGATCTATTTTGGGTGAAACATATTTTTTATATTATTAAGTTTTAGATATCACACACATATATACATTTTGCATTGATTTTTCTTTTCCCCCTTATATAATTAAAAGTTAAAACAAATGAAGGTAGATATGTTTTTAAAATATTTTTTTATTGATTTCAGAGCGAGGAAGGGAGAGGGAGAGAGAGATAGAAACATCAGTGATGAGAGAGAATCATCGATGGGCTACCGCCAGCACATCCCCCACTGGGGATCAAGCCCGCAACTCCGGCATATGCCCTGATGGGGAACTGAATCGTGACCTCCTGATAGATGGGTCGACATTCAGCCACTGAGTCTCACTAGCCAGGCAAGGTAGATAGATATTTTAATTGTACTTAAGCTCCATCTACATTTCTTTATTTTCAATAAGACTGTGACATAACCTTATAATTAGCTAATATATTTAAAACATTTTTATAGGATGGGTTAACTCTATGACTTCATAAGCAGTATCTTTATTATCTGTCTGGAAGCCTTAACGATATAATACCCAATACTGTCCATAATCTGTTCAGATCCAGAAAGAAAAATGATTTGAATGTCATCATGTCTTCAGACTCACCCAAATCCAGTCTTTTACCTGACCCACTGAGCCCCCCACGTTCATGGTAAAAGACCTGAGCCTGAAGACACCCGTTGCCAAATCATCACCCATCGAAATGCTGAGTGGTAACCCTTCCAGGCTGGAAGATGGCGTGCTGTATAACAAATGAAAGGGAGCTGACACTGGAAAGAACATTAGTGAAATCAATATTATTCAACCAGAGACACAGGCTGCATTAACGCTCTGTCAATATGACCAATTATTTTCCTCAGCACTGACATCCTGATTGTATTTTTTTTCTTTGTCTTTAGGAGAGAATAGTTTTGCTTACCGTAACCGTTAAATTGTAGCCATTTGCCAGAAGAAGGCCTTCTTGGAAGTTTTGCATTGTCATCGTTGCTGGTTTCAATTGGTCTTGATTTGATATCTATACTGATTATAACTTTCCTTAGTTTAACGGTTAAGATCAGTAAACTGAACTAAACATTCAGTAAGTTGATATGAATTCTAGAAGTTCCTGATGGTATTCGCTGCCCGGGGAATAAGATGGAAGGAAAGCAGGCACAACTTTAAGAGTAGTCAGAGTTTGTAAATAAATATTTATTTGTATAATTATTTTGTTTATTTCTGTTCCCTCAACTAGGCTGTAAGTTCTCTAAGGGCAGGGGTGTATATATTTTGCTTTTCCATTGAATTCTTGTCACCTAGTACAGTATAGTGTCTGGTAAATAGAAGGCTTTAGGTAAACATTTTTTTTTTAATTTCTTTATTGATTAAGGTGTTACATATGTGTCCTTCTTCCCCCATTACCCCCCATCCCCCCCTCTCATGCCCTCACCCCCCTGTTGTCCGTGTCCATTGGTTAGGCCCATATGCACGCATACAAGTCCTTTGGTTGATCTCTCCCCCTTACCCCCACCCTCCCCTGGGTAAATATTTTTTAATGCATATGTAACTGCATGGATTTTTGTTCAATTTTCTGATATTGCGAAGCTGCCAGCCTCTATACTCTACTGACAGGATCAGGAAACTGCACATACCATTGCTGGTTCCAGAACCAAGCCATGCTTGCTATACTGTGCACCAGCAAATGGATGCTCCCTTCATGACTCATGAAGCAAGGGAACAGACACTGTAATCTCTGGTAGCACTGCCTCAGAGAAGGAAAATACCTTCATGATCAGGCTTGAGAGCGGAAACAGTGTAACCTCAGCCTCATTTCTGCTATTTAAATACCATGAGTGTGTCTGTGGTGGACCCTAAATCACATTAAAAAACCTAGCTGCAAAAGAATCTGGAAAATACACTCGTACATGAAAATCTATTATGATGGAAAATTCGTGTGTTTTTTTTTTTCCATCATAGAATCTGCACTTCCTATTAGTAAAAAAATTTGATGAATAATGGTTAGAATTATAATGCGTAACATTTCTTGTTCAGTTACCATTAGTCATTTTGAAGTAAGATTATACCCATTTACAGATTTGGAAAATGGGGCTCAAAGAGGGCAAAGAGAATTTGTCTTCAGATAGCATGAAGTCTCTGGAGCCCATATGCTCAACCACTACCCTACACATGTCTATTATATTTTGGCACTGAAACATTTTCACCTACATAACGTTCTTCCAAAGATTGCTAACAGAATATAAATTGTGGAGAAGGTGGAATAGACACAGTAGGTTGGTGCTTAAGATCTATTCCAACTTCTTTCTAACGAGTCTCCTTTCAAACAGAGGCTGGAATATTAAAAGTTGCATTTTCATGGCACATAAACTAATTACTAAAATTCTGTGGCACACCAAAAAGTATTTTTTTCCGGTGTGACTAAAATCATAGGTATAATTTTGATTCTTTCACACCTGATGGCTATTGTTATATTGACTGTTGTAATTTTTTAAATTTGACAATCTGAGGGAAAAGAGGTCAGTGTCCCTGACTAAATAGGTATTGATGATTTAAAAATGCTTGTGGCACACCGGTTGACAATCACTGTTTTAGACAATCATCTGTGAACAGGATTCACTAATGGTCACCATCAGGCCAAGGCAGTTAAGAGCCAGTGTGTTTCCTTTATCTCTTTCTTCCCCTGCTACAATGAACTTGGAGGTGGTATATTCAGATGGCATGGCTGGAAGAGGTCTGCCCAACCTACTTTTGACTTTACCTGAGTGAGAAATAAACATTTGTTGAGTTAAACCATTGAGATTTACAGATCTGTCTATTGTAGCAGCTTCTGTTTATTATTCTGATAATTTATGTAATTTATCTTGTTTACCAATGGTTTTGATTTACTGTCATACTCCCCACTCCCCATTATGCACCAATTCTCATTAGTGCACATAACACTCAGTTCTTTCCACCATGTAAACTGAATTCAGAGTATATGGTTCAAAAGTGAAAGACTAAAGAAAGCTTGCTATCATATAATCTATTTTTGTCTCTTTTCTCTTTTTTATTGACATCAAAGCAGTCAATATTTTAGACTGCAACGTTTTCACTGAGTTGAGGAAAATAAATGGATTGTGAAAGTCCCTGTTGTTAAATGAAACTTTATGGTATTTGTTTTAGAGGCAATGAAGGTGATTAGAAAAAGCCAAATATAACCTGTCTCTGTCTGCTCCTTAGTTGTGAGGGTCAAAGGGGGAAGTTGCAGCCTGCATTCAGTAATCCCTTTCAGGAGCTCATTTGATGGTTAAAGAGAAAGATTGTTCTTTAAGGGCCTCAAAGGACAAAAGTGAATCCATTAGCACTCTAACTGTTGCAGGGAAAAAATATCAAGAGGCAAAATGGATTTTAGAAGGTCACAGAAGCTAATTGTCAGTATTTATGCTCTTCATCAAAATTATTTTTAATGAGCTCCCCGATAGCTGTGCATCCTGGCAGTGGAGGTGAAATGGCAAGTCTGGGGTCTTAGGGCTGCAATCAGCTCACACTGCCCTGCTTTTGCTGAACCAGCGGGAGATCTCCCGTTGAGAAAGATCTTCATGGGACATGATAAGTCAGACAAAGCATCCTTGAGAGCTTGCATTTGACATTAGAGGTCAGAGGAACTGCAATAAAGATGAATTGGGTTCATGAGTATAAAATAGAATATTATGAGGGTAAAGACTAGAATTACTGGAAGACATATTTGGAAAAGACCCCAGGATTGACTGTTCAGATGTGTATAACAGTATTTGAGGAGATGTTCTGTCAAAATTCATTTGTCCAGAGGATTTGGCCGGTAGCCTCAAGCTCATTTAGCACTTGACTGATTTGCAGAGTTGCAAGGATTGAACTATTCAAAAACAAAATACAATAAAACAATGCAGAATTGTGGAGAAGTGCATGGGGACCCGGTCAGGAATTCTAAGGGGGCTCTTTATAAAGGGAAATTTGTAGATCGTCTTTATTGAATTGTTTCTATGAAAAAGGTTTGTCTCAGTTAACAGACTGTTAATCAGACTGAATTTCCAAAGGCTGTTACAGAATTTATTAAACTGTGATAGTTCTCAATTGGAGGCTATTTTGCCCTCCAACCCTAATTTCTGGTTGTCACATCTAGGGGAACGCTACTGGCATCTAGTGGGTAGAGGCCAGGGATGTTTCTAAACACCCAAACATCCTACATTGCACAGGGTAGTATGTACACACACACACACACACACACACACACACACTCACACTCACACACACACATCATTCAACTAACAATGTCATGCCTGCCAAGTTGAGAAACCTTGAGTTAAAGTAAACCAGAGAACTTGCATTTAAATGAACAGAGGGATAAAACTGGGAAATGAAAGCTAAGCACATTTGGTAAGCCTGTACCCAGCACAGTGCCTAAAGTGGGATTATTGATGGAGCAACCTACCTCGGTGTGATCATAGGATCAGCAACCCTTGCAGTCCTAGGTTGGAACCCTTGGCTGAGGGCACATTTCTAGACCTCTCTAAGCTTCAGTTACTAAAAGCATGGGAATAATAATACTTGCCTTGAAATTTTTTTGTGACAATTAAATGAGAAAACATAGTAAGTGCTTGTCACAGTGCCCGACAATCTTAAAATGCCCAATAAATGGTAGCTAGTATAGACATAGAGATAAAAATTGAAAAGATATACACTATAATGTTTGTATTGGTTATCCCTGTGTCATGGGTTTTAAGTTTCTATTTCTTAGATTATATTTAAAAATTTTCTACCATAACATACATTTTTTATAATAAGAAAATAATAAACTCATTTAAAATCAATTAAAAAGGAAACTTTAGGCTCCATACCATACATACTAAATATTCTGTTCTATTTTTCAGAGCCAAGTCTAGGTTATCTGGATCATAAAACAATTGGATATTTTCAGCTACTACCTGATTGATGAGTATGTGGAAAGCTGTGTTACTGGAATGAAATGAAAACGAGAAATAAAATGGTTGCCAATATTCTGAGATAGCAAAAGCAATGATGCGTTATGACAGACTGGAGAATGGGTTATAGGATTTTGTTTTGCTGAAATTATTCATATGTATTCATGTTTTGCTTAGACTTCAAAATTATTTCTCCTTTTATGGGCAAATAGCAAAAACAAGGAAGTAGCCCTAACTGGTTTGGCTCAGTGGACTTTGGACTGAAGGGTCCCAGGTTCGATTCCGGTCAAGGGCATGTACCTTGGTTGCGGGCACATCCCCAGTATGGGGTGTGCAGGAGGCAGCTGATCGATGTTTCTCTCTCATCCGATGTTTCTAACTCAATATCCCTCTCCCTTCCTCTCTATAAAAAAAATCAATAAAGTATATTTTAAAAAACACACAAAAAACAAGGAAGTAGCTAAGAGTCATTCTTATTTGATGTGGATTTTCCTAATGTCAAGTCACATGTGATTAAGGGAAACTCAGGAAGAGTCATGTAGTGGTTAAGAGCACAGACTCTGCAGGCTGGTTTTCTTGCATCAAATCCCCAGTCCTATCACTTAATTAGCTTCTTGATCTTGGGGAAGTAACTTAGCTTCTTTGTAACTTAGTTTCCAAACCTTTAAAAAGGAAATAATAATGTCCCTGTAATATGAAGGGTAAAGGAGAA
Source organism: Plecotus auritus (assembly GCF_963455305.1). Classification (NCBI taxonomy): domain Eukaryota; kingdom Metazoa; phylum Chordata; class Mammalia; order Chiroptera; family Vespertilionidae; genus Plecotus; species Plecotus auritus. The sequence goes on along the minus strand of NC_137772.1, from coordinate 187,700,126 downwards.
TATGTATGTGTGTGTGTGTATTCCCTTTAAATATATATATTCCCTTTAAACAATGCCTGACTCATAAAAGGGACTATATAAGTGCTTACTATTAGTCTGGAAAATTGGATATATCTTTAATCTTAATTTTTTTAATCTATTGCAAAGAAGACAAAACACTAACGTTGATAAAACAAGGTAATAGACGTTCATCAGCATCTAAACAGGATATACCAGATTGCTGCCCCCATGTTAATTAATTCTGCATTAATTGGTTCAGTAGCATTGGTGTGTGTTCTATGGCTCATTCAGGCTGTTGGTTACATCAAGAATATCATGTTATTTAGAAGTAGCTATGAATGCATGACCGAAGCTTTTCCAAGTTGTAGTTCTTGGTCAAACACTTTTCTCACCTCTCCCACTTTTTCTCAAGGAGGGCCTTCACTTTGTGATTGAACCATGAGATAAAGTCTGAGAAAGCACACTTGGTGGAGTTCTGGGTAGGAGAGTGGAGGATTCAAAGTTCCCTTTCTCCTGGTGCAGCTTCTTGTTCCTTGTTTTCTCTTTACACAGTAAGACTTGGTCTCCGTGGGCCTTCCGCTCAGTTCAGGACCGAGGAGCAAGGCCAGGTGAGGGGCCCTGGGCAAGGAATGGAAGCCAATTGCTCAGGTGGTTTTATTCTGGACTTTGAGGGAAAAGGATGGGAGGAGAAGTGGAGTGGTGCTTGAGACTGAGATGAGGACAACAGTTACCTGGCATTTGGCTGATAGAAGCTCTAACCACTACATGACTCTTCCTGAGTTTCCCTTAATCAACAGTGGTTGATCACTGGTAATGTTGATGTTGAGATTTTCCTGCTCAAACTGCCTAGTTCAGGGGTGGGCAAACTTTTTGACTCGAGGGCCACAATGGGTTCTTAAACTGGACCGGAGGGCCGGAACAAAAGCATGGATGGAGTGTTTGTGTGAACTAATATAAATTCAAAGTAAACATCATTACACAAAAGGGTACGCTCTTTTTTTTTATTTCAATAGTTTTATTCATTTCAAACATTTTAACACCAGTGTTGATGCTAATGTGCAGTGGTGCATGTTAACACAAATGCCCTGTAGCACGCATTTTTACAGGCGCAAGGGGGTGAAGCAAACGCAGCACAAAATGCATTTGTTTTGCCGCTAACACATGCAGTTAGTGGCCACAGTAGCGTTACTGATACCACATCCGTATCAGCAAAAAAATGCAGCCGCAGCATGGCTAGTGTGACATGTCCTCTGTGTGTCTTTTTCCCTGCTGCGCGCGTCCTCAGTGGGAAAAAACACTGCAGTGGATACAAGCCCTAAAAGCTGAAAGTCTTTGTTGTTTTATTAACAAGTCATTGTGATGTACAGAATGTGGGAACAGGAGAAAATTGTGTTTGAGTAGAGCTCTTAATCTTACCTCAGAAAGGCTCTGATACTGTGCTCGCCAGGGGCGTGTCTCCCTACATCACCATGATAACGTGTCTACGCATTCCCAGGGTGATGTCGGGAGACGTGTCCGCGGGCATTACAAGGAGCCTCTGGAAGATTGAGAGGTTGTTCCTTCTACTGAATGGGCGGGTATAAATCCGCCCACTCAGAAGAAGGAGCTGCGGCCGTGTTTCCTGACGTTGCCATGTTAACACTGCTGCTGGTGAAGGAGCGGAGGGGAGAGCAAGAGAACCCTCCGCTCTTTCGGCTCTGCGGGCCGGATAGAACAGCCGAACGGGCCGGATCCGGCCCGTGGGCCGTAGTTTGCCCACGGCTGGCCTAGTTTGAAAGTGAGGCAAGCATTTGGTCAGGTTCTGTGTGCATCCAAAATGGGTTCCTAAGAAAAGAATTCTGACTGCGTGCCTGTCTGTCGTGAGAAGATGGGACAGCCTTGTACCTGGATGGAAAGTGTGGACTGGAGCCTGTATTTCCATAATAGAAGTGGCTCAATGATGAACCCTGATACATTTAAGGATCTGGGCTTAGTCAGCACTCTAGACTCTAATGAAGAATTGTATCATGGACTGTCAAATTTCTCATGAAAAAAAATTTTAATATTTTTATTTTAGTGGTGAAAAATATTTTTAAGAAAAATAATATATAAAGTAATATTTACAGTAATACTTAGCAGGAACACAATACATAGTTGTTGAATTGTTGAATGTATTCAAAGTATTTGAAGTTTAGTCTCTGTATTTTTGGCTTTTGAATTCTACCATAAGAGCCTTTGAGGCCTCCTGAGAAGGAGAGCATGTAAGGAAGGAAAGGTGTAGCTTTATCTTGATCCATTATACACTAGACTTCTCTAGAAGGTTCTCTTTGAAGAAAAGATTTCTCTGCTAACCAGTTTGAAAACTTCTCTGTCAGCAAATGACATCTTACCCTTGGGTCACCTAGGTCACTGGACAGCTATCATTTGAAGGCTACCCATGTTGCTTTAGCTTCCTTCCCAAAGAAACACCTCCATCAAATTGTGTTTCAAAGTTATGCTTTTAAATTATATTTAAGGTTCATATAAGAACTGGGGTTTTTTTTTCCTGTGAAACTGTAGAATATAGGTTCAAACCCATATTCCCCACATAAAGCCCCACATGAATTATATCTCTGAGTTTCATCCTAAGAAAAACCTTATTTATATAGAGAATGAGTACATTTTCTCTTCTCTGACAAGGCAAATTCTGTAATTATTTCCAACTTTTCCTCAGACATCCTGAAATTCTGACCTATGTTTTATGCACAATCATAAAGCCCTATTAAATGATATTGACTTTTAAAAAGGGTTGGAATATTTGTTTCCTCTTAGTTCTTTACCTATTTCCCCTATTTTTATTACTTTCTTTCCATTTTATTATATATATATCTTTGCAAGCTGCCTCAAATGCTTTTTGGAATGAGGCTGGATATAAATTCAATAAATAAAATATGTCCACTTATAAACAAAAGCTTCTTGGGACAGAGCCTAAACATTACTTATAGGAAAAGATCTGGTTCCCCACCTTCTGCAAGAATATTGTTTGCTCATGCCCTATATTGTACTGTACTCTTTGAAGGTTACAGAATTTTAGTTAGCATATCAGCATATGAGAAGGCTCAGGCATCTATATGCTGTGTTTATAGCAGGTGAAGGCTTACTTTCAAAGTGTCACTTTACAGATTATAGTTATTACTCTCTTGGAATGGTATATTTTGTGTGCCCAAAATTTGGCAAAGGGTCTTACTGGTTTGGACAGAGATTACTAGAGCACAGAATTAGAATTTGAAGTGACAGAGATTATCTAAGAGAGAAAGCAGATGGGAGGGAAGGACAAAGGGAGGAGAGGGGCGGCGGGGGGGGGGGGGGCGAGGGGGAAGAAACTGCTAGGGTCATGCTCACCTAGTTTTAAGTTCTTTCAAGTTTTGCCTCTTCTCTTACAAATGTGGTAGCTTAAAGATAGATCAGACACCCTAAGACAACAATCATTTCCTCCAAATCTAGTTCTCATCAACTCTTTAGAAATTATTAGCCACTTACTTTACTTTGGTTTTCCTCTCTGAAAAATTACTTAAACTTATATATAGTTACCAGATATATTCATTAAATACTTCTCTAAGAAACATGTATGTATTGGAATCTAATAAATATTGATTGGATAAATGAATGTGAACTCTTAGGAATCACTTATTCCACAAATGATCTGTTACCAAGATCTCCAGAAGCTATTTTTGTATTAAAACAAAACAAAACAAAAAACTAGTCTGCTTCTTCCTACAGAGTTTTAAAACAGCTTTTGCATAATGATCTTGAACATATTTTAAACTTATTTATGGTAGAAATAAAAAGGCATCATCACATTTTTCTTTTGGGTAGTTCATTTCCCCTCTCCCCCTCATGACTTCGTAGGTGTTCTTTGTCTATTATGAATGTAATAGACTTTGTCTATCTTGAAAATAGTTTTTCCTTTTGTACGGTTTCTCTATTGAGTTTATGTGAGGCCACTGCCAGCATGGCCTGGGTTCAAAGACTTGGAGAAAGGCTGACGCGCAAATTAATACACAAGACAAGAAATATAAATTTGGAAATTATGGGGGAAACCAGTTGTGAGCTTGGTACAAGGGACCAAGTTCCACTGAGTCTCCCTTCCCATCTGCCTTTTATTTACTAGAATACATAATGGCCTTTTAGGAATGCAAACAGACATATTAAAGGTGATGTTTAGTAAACAGTAAAGAGATCACCAGGTTTGGGGGCTTGCCTTCAGCTATTGAGTCAGCAGCAGGTAATAACAATGCAGACATCCAGCCTTCTGAATATCTAAAGCCCCATTCCGCCTCCTGACCAGACTTCTCGAATTTATATTAATTACTGTTGATCTTGGCTTCCAGCAAGTTTATTTATATATCTTTTGCCCTACGAAATGTGAGATGCCTACATAATCAAATGTATTTATTTTCTCCTTTTTACCATATCCCTAGGTTTTAGAGATACTCATAAATTTCATCTAAAATTTGAAAATTATATTTTCCAATTAAAGCTTAAATCCACTAGAATTATCCTGTATTTATTTTCTTCCAGTCAGATAACCAATTGTGTCAGCATAATTAGACTATACAGCCCTATGAAATGAATTGCCATCTCTGTCTATAGTCATGTCTTTTCCCAGATTTCTTGTTCTGTTCCACAAATCTTTCTTCCTATAATTAGGACATTATAACCAACATTGAAAGCATTGTCGTTAACAGAAATTTAAAAATAGCAGCGATTTCCTTCATTATTCTTTTTAAAAATATATTTTTATTGGTTGCAGAGAAGAAGGGAGAGGGAGGGAGATAGAAACATCAATGATGAGAGAGAATCATTGATTGGCTGCCTACTGGGGATCAAGCCTGCAACTCGGGACGCAAACCATGGCCTCCTGGTTCATACGTCGAGGTTCAACCACAGAGCCATGACGGTTGGGCTCCCTTCATTATTCTTGTTTTTCACAATTTTCTTGGTTATTTCCAGATTTTTCTTTTTTAATATATGTAACTATAAATCATTTAGCTCCATATAAACATGTAGCTTTTTTTTTCTACCCTTTGTCCCAATAAAGATTTTTACAGTTTTTTAAAAAAGGACAGAATCTAACCCTGACCAGTGTGGCTTAGTTTTTTGGAACTTCCTCCTGTACACCAAAAGGTGGTGGGTTCGATTCCCAGCAGGGTACATACCCATGTTTCGGGTTTGATCCCCAGTCAGGGCACTATAGGAGACAACTGATAGATATTTCTCTCGTCAATGTTTGTCTCTATTTCTCCCCACCTCCCTTTCTCTCTAAATAAATAAATAAATAAATGGATGGATGGATGGAAGGAATCTATTCTAAAGAAATAAAATCACCAGGACTCAAATGTATGTATACAAAGATAATTTGTATTATTTGCTTAATGGCAAGAACTAGAAAAATCTGAAGTCTATCAGTAGAGGAATGGTTGGATAAAATCCACATCATGCATTCACACTATGGAATTTATACAGGTAATAAAAACAATGAGTTAGATCTTTATTGATCTGGAGGACTTTCTGGAATATTTTCAGTGCAATAAATTGTTGAGAAATATGCATAGTATGATACAAATTTTATAAGACAAGCAAAAAAGTGTGAACTTGTTTACAATCTAATAGGTAAGGGAAAACATTCAGAAGATTTCCAATGAGATGCTAACTGTGGTTTCCTGGCTGGAGTATTGGGAATGGCTAAGGAGAAGTGAAAGGAGTTGAGTTAAAAAGAAAAAAAGGAAACAAGAATAAAAATATATTATTTTGAAAGGAAATTATTTTTAGAAGAGTATAAATGTTTTTGTAAGATACTATTGTGAAAACTTAAAATGACAAAGTTTGCAAACAGTATAAATGGTTAACTTAGTGAAATTATTTGCAGCCGTTAAAAGTAGTCATATACATGTGTTTAGAATGTGCATTAAATTAAAAGAAATGAAAATTCAGAATGCAGAAGATTGTGCATCTGATGACCCTTGCTACTTTGTTCTAATATGATTATGTAATGATGGTTTTTTTCTTTATAACTTTAGAGGGGAAAAAGCAGGAGTTATTTCTTGAAGTATGTATTACTAATGCACTTACAGTCTGTATTACCTGAATTATACTCTTCCTGATAAAGCCATAATATCATGAGATTTAGTCATGTCTTTAATTACATAGTAGGCTGATTGAGGTTAGGGTTCACTTCTTAAAATACTATGTCTTGCCCTCAGAACTCAGAATAATTCTGATTCATAATACCAAGAGCTCACCGTTGAACACAACCCATACGAGAGAATGGCTCAGCATTAAACAGCTCAGAGTGTGAGCCTTTCAGAAGAGCAGGCCGTGGTCAAGGTATTCTCCACTTGGCTGCAGTGCTGGGGGCTACCTGGTGCCACGACACAGGCTTGACCACAGTTCTTGCTGGGACATAAGCTGTAGTTTCTAGGAAAAGGACAGTAAGGTGAGATAGGGTAGGACTTGGGTGAAAGGGGACTGATCAATCCACTACGTCAGCAAATTAGTTCCTGATTTACAGAACAAAAGTTAGGATTTGATTGGATTGAATTTGGTTAACTGGTTTTATGCAAACTGGAGCCTCTACTCTAGGATATTCTGCCTGGTGGGTGGACCATGGAAGTGAGAATGTCATGACTTAGCAACATTAAAAGTCAGGTAGGTGGTTACTTGCTGGTTCTGAGTAGTCTCTAAATGTGTGCAGAAGCCCGGCGATTATCTGGGTAGCTCTCCCCTTGCTAATGTAGGGAGTTACTGTGTTTCTGCTGCTGTCTGTGCTGGTCCACTGCAGGCTGGCACCTGGGGTCACTCAATGCAGTGCCTTCCAGCTGTGGTGAAGGAGGCTCTTATATTACATTTTAATTTAAGGGGTTCACACTTCATATTAGGGAAATAGCTGTTTCTTAGTCAAAAGAGTGCTTCACTTTTAACAGAGAGCAGCCACTTTTCCACATGTGGTAGGGATAGGTTTTGGAGCATGTAAAATATTAACCAAAAATAACATGATATATTTCACAGGTTTTTTTTGTTTGTTTGTTGTGGGTTTTTTTTTTTGTTTTGTTTTGTTTTTTAGCAATTTGATAGACTAACAGTGGTAAAGTTTCACTGCTACTTTTTTTCTTTTTCATTTACAAAATTTTTATTTTTTTAATATATTTTTTATTATTGATAGTATTATAGATATTTCCCATTTTTCCACTCTTTACCCTTCTCCTCCCAGCCCCTATCCACCCACACAGGTCTTCACTACCCTATTGCCCGTGTCCATGGCTATGCATAGAAGTATATAAGTTCTTTGGTTTATCTCTTCTTGTCCCCCAGCCCCACATGGAGGTACGTTGATCTGTTCCATGCCTCCATGCTTTGGGTTTTATTTTGTTGGCCAATTCATTTTGTTCATTAGATTCCACAAATAAGTGAGATCATGTGATATTTTTCTTTCTCAGATTGGCTTATTTTACTTAGCATAATATTTTCCAGGTCCATCCATGCTGTCCCAAAGGGTAAAAGATCCCTCTTTTTATGGCTGCATAGTATTCCATAGTGTAAATGTCCCACTATTTCACAGTTCTTTAAAAAGCCCACTGAAATGGAAATAAATTTTTAAGGGGACATTCTTTAAGAGGGGTTATTCCCCATAGTGAAGGGACCCTGCTTTGCATTTCTCTGCGTAAAGTGATCTGTTTGTGCCTCTGTAGGAAGCAGTAGGCCACACCTCAAGTGACAAGCAATTCTGTGGAGAAACCCATTTACACCAGATTCCGGATGCAGTTTCCACCAGATACTATTCCAAGAATGTACTCATCTTTTAAATAAATGATACAATCAATTTCTAGATGAAGTATGCATTACAAAGTAGAAACTTCGTATTATCGGTATATTTATCAATCCATATTAGCTAAGGTGGAACCTGACAGAGATATATTGATCCTTTCTCAAAAATAGAAAAAGCACATTTTGAGGTCAATAGTTTTTCTTCTTCTTTGTGCTAGCCTAGTGGTCGGCAAACTCATTAGTCAACAGAGCCGCAGTTTGCCGACCACTGTGCTAGCCAGTGCTTAAAATCTAATGACAGGACAGTGCAGGGGAGAGAAAAGTTCTCCTCCACCCTCCAGGGTCTCTGGCTGGGTCTGAAAAGTAAGCTGACAAAGGCAGGTTAGCAGGACAAAAGCATACAGACTTATCTAACAGAAGTTTTATGTGATATGGGAGCCTTGTTAGTAAATGAAGACTTGAAGAAACTGTTAAACCTGAGCATTTTTATGCTAATTTTGGTGAAGAGTGGACAGTTGTAGAGAAGTATGATAGGTTGAGGAGTAACACTGAGCAAGACCTGTTCTCTCAGATTCTTCTGTGTGTCCCTTTGTCTTTGGAGACAAGGATGCTCCTTTCCTCCCAAGCAGAGAGGACACAGGGCTTGTCTCACCTGAGGGCTTTCTGATGTGTTTCAAGAGCAGAGGTGGGGGAGGGAGAAAGATCAGAGGGACCCTCCCTTTTGCCATTTCCTCAAACTCCTTCAGCTTAAAATACCCCATATGCCAAGGCGCCCTATTCTGAGGTAGTGTATCCTGAACCCCATCAATAGGTTGAGTAGTACATGAATATAAATTCCTACTTTCTTGATTCCCAATGTGCTAATTTTACTCAAACTATGGGAATAAGATAGTTTCATAGTTATAATGCTGGTTTTGTAAAATTTAGTGCAGATTGTGTATTAGACTGCAGTAACAGGTCTGCTTTTCCCCTTCCTCACAGTGGATGTCTTCTGGAAGAGTTTCAGCTGCACTTGGCCTTGGTCTAAAGGGGGACTCTGATGCCTTAAAATAGGCACCAGAACACATTCTACTACCATTCTGAGTTGGGCCTTTTCTTGATGTTTTCTGTGATCAGATTTTTTTTTTATTTCTTTACTTTATCAGATTTCCAAATATACTCTCCCCTGGGTCTCCTCTCCTCTTCTGGGAAGGATTTCCTAGGCAAGGCTAACCTCATCTTGCTGGAAACACATGGCTCCCTTGAGGAGACTAAAATAATAATTCACCACCCTGGGCTCAGCAGGTTACATTTTCCTCTTACCGTTTGTCTCCCCTAGCCTGGCTTGCCAATTCAGAATGTTATGGCGTCTTCCAAAAGTCATCCTTTGTAAATATTTTATTAACAATAAAAGCTCACATTTATTGGATACATATTTGGTCACGTAGAGTATTTCATTTCATTCTTATAATGTTATTAATTAAGGAGCTTTAGCTTTCTCAGGTCTGCCACATCAATGACTCCTCATCTGTGTGTATCCCAGTTTTTAATAGTTCGTTGCTGTTGTTACCTATTATGTTCTCTTGTATGTATGTATGTATGTATGTATGTATTTACCTATCCACCTATATACATATATATATATTTAAATTTCTTTATTGATTAAGGTATTACATATGTGTCTTTATTCCCCCATTACCTCCCACCTCCCATTCATGCCCCCACTCACCTGTTGTCTGTGTCCATTGATTAGGCTTATATGCATGCATGTAAGTCTTTTGGTTGATCTCTCCCCCTTACCCTGACTGTCCCCTACCTTCCCTGAGGTTTGATGTTCTGATTGATGTTTCTCTGTCTCTGGATCTATTTTTGTTCATTAGTTTATGTTGTTCATTATATTCCACAAATGAGTGAGATCATGTGATATTTATCTTTCTCTGCCTGACTTATTTCACTTAGCATATACATATATATTTTTTTAATGCATTCTGTAGCTTTAGAGGAGTTTTAGGAGGGAGTAAAAATAAATGTTTTCAATCTGTGTTTCCTAAGAAGATGGAATATTATTTTCTAAGTGGAATCAGAAATGAATTTAGGAATATTTTTGGCATTTTGAGATATACATAAAAAAACTAAACAGTTGTTTAATTTGTCATATTGAATGTCATGCTGTAAAGTAATTCTGGCTATAAAGTGAAAGCAATTATTTTTAGATTTGATATTTTTTCTAATTAACACTGGAAATCATTTAAAGTGACTATCAGGAGCCCCTCGTTTTATGCATGAAAATGCAATAAGACAGCTGGTTATCTTATGTACTATATGAAAGAGTATATTTTAGCACATTTCCAAATTCAGCTAAGCTAATGATCCTATCGGAAAATATAATTTCTGACTCACTGGCTTTTGGAACATAATTAGATTTTCTAACAACTTTTGCTTATAATTGGAATTTACTTTTTATGACTCTAACAGAGTAAAACACTGACCTATGTAATTTTAGTGTAATTATGTTTTTCTCTTTACATCTGTATGTACCTCATCAATTCAGCAAAAGCAAAACTAGAAGTCCCTGCACAGCAGAATGCTGGGAGGAAGTAATTTGCTGATCTGTTCACACTGTAAGACCCTGGTGTCTGGCAGAACTGTGATGGTAATTGTTCTAAGATGCATTCTGTTTACAAAGACTAGTGTTGCAGCTGTTTTTAATTAGCTGCTGCAAATGAAAAACTACCAGTGTATGCTTGTTAGACCTACTTAAATTTATTACATTCCAAATAAAAGAGAATTTAAAGAATATCAATGTAAAACAGGAAGCTGCTCATTATCAATCAAGTTCAGAAAGGTGGTGGTGAATACCTGAATGTCTCCTTTTGGTTTTTAAGAAATACATTTTTATTGATTTTAGAGAGAGGAAGGAAGTGGGAGAGAGAAACATTGATGAAAGAGAAAAACATGGATCAGCTGTGTCCAGCATGCCTCCTACTGGGGATCGAGCTCAAAACCTGACCTGTAATCAAATCAGTGACCTCTTAGGGCAGTGGTCGGCAAACTCATTAGTCAACAGAGCCAAATATCAACAGTACAACGACTGAAATTTCTTTTGAGAGCCGAAAACCGACTTCTGCGCATGGGCCACGAAGTTTCAATCGCACTGTACGTGTGCGCCCGCACGTGGTATTTTGTGGAAGAGCCACACTCAAGGGGCCAAAGAGCTGCATGTGGCTCGCGAGCTGCAGTTTACCAACCACTGTCTTAGGGTGACGCTGAGCCACACTGGTCAGGGCTCTTCTTTTGATTTTTATGGGAAGGAGAAAGACCAGATTTCTTACAGTACAGACGATTACATTCTTCATTGTATTGTAGTTTTCTAATCTTTTCTTATATGTAAATTTCAGTTCTGAGCAGATGATTCATTTGCAATAAAAGGGTGCTTTGCAGTCCCCACTGGAAATGAAGGAGAGTTAGAAGTGTTGTCATAATTTATCATGAAGTTTGGTGAATATCATTCACAGAGCTTTATTTGTTCAATGGGTTAAAAATTGTGCTACTTTTCATATTTCTGTGTTTCTATAGGGTTTTAGGACAATTTGCTATTCATTTCAAAGTGGCAAAATTGATGCTGATAGTCACGACTATTGAAGAAAGCTGACATTACAGGGTACTGTAAAGTACTTAAGTGGTCTGTGATAGTATCTAATGCAGTACTTTGCTAGGAGAAAAATGAATTTACTGATTTCATTGTACACTGAATTCCTGCTAATATATGGCCCTAAAAAGACAGTAATTGACTATAACTAAAATCTTGTTTGAAAGATGGGTTGTTTTTCAGTCTAGGTGAAGACCTAATGAGAATTTGCTTAAAATAACAGCAAAGGAACTTAAGACTTCAAAACAGCAAAATGAGGATAATAGAAATTCTCTTGCAGTAGGACTCCTTTAGCCTGAAACCTTGGAACTAGGTAGATAAATTAGATAGCGAAATTCTCTTTCAGCTTTTAAACTTTGCTATTCCTACTAATTGCATTCCTACAGAACCAACGTTGTGATTTTCAGTATGATTTGAATTCCAGAAGTTTATTTGTAAATCATGGAACATGTAGGAACATGTTATTATGTATAAGTTCTGTAAAGATGGAAGTCTCTCTGCCTTCTCATGTGCCTGAGCTAATCCACCAGAAAATGTAGGAGCAGAACCACCCTCAGGAACCCCACTCCTTCCACAGCCTGCACTGTCTGACAGGGGAAGCAGGGACTCCGCCTTCCCTAGGACGTGGGAAGTAATTTTACAAGTGAACAAGTTCAAGGTGCTCTGGCTGGGTAGCTCAGTTGGTTAGAGCATCGTCCCGATATGCCAAGGTTGCGGGTTCGATCTACGGTCAGGGCACATACAAGAAGCAACCAATGAATGCATAAATAAGTGGAACAACAAATAGATGTTTCTCTCTCTCTTTCTGTTTTTGAATACATTTTTGTTCATTTCCAAGAGGAAGGGAGAGGGAGAAAGAGATAGAAACATCAATGATGAGAAAGAATCATTAATCAGCTGCCTCCTGCATGCCCCCTACTGGGGATGGAGCCCACAACCCAGGCATGTGCCCTGACTGGGAATCGAACTATGACCTCCTAGTTCATAGGTCAATGCTCAACCACTGAGTCACACCAGCTGGGCCCTCTCTCTTTCTAAAAACTCTTTCTTTATTAAAAAAAAAAAAAAAAAAATAGTCCAAGGTGAGCGTCGTGCCTAATTTACATTATTGCTTTTGTCACATTCTCTACCAATCACAGAAATGTTTTTATTATTAATCACAAATCATGAGCACTTCCCATCCTTTTTTTAATTTTTATTTATTTTTTTATTATTATATTTTAAATATATTTTATTGACTTTTTACAGAGAGGAAGGGAGAGGGATAGAGAGTTAGAAACATCGATGAGAGAGAAACATCGATCAGCTGCCTCCTGCACACTGCCTAGTGTATGTGCCTGCAACCAAGGTACATGCCCTTGACTGGAATCGAACCTGGGACCCTTGAGTCCACTCTATCCATTGAGCCAAACCGGTTAGGGCAGCAATTCCCATTCTTGATTTATAATGCTTGTAAGAGCCACATCCACTGCTATGATTTTGATACCTCATTAGTCACTTGGGCTCAGTAAGTTACAATGTGGTGACAAACAACCCCCAGGATTTTAGGGACTGGCCACAACAAAGGTTTACCTCTCATGCTATCCATCCATTGCAGGTAACTAAGACCCTGGTCAATGACATTGTCATTCTGAGACATGAGCTGAAGGAGTGGCCCCTGTCAGAGGGAAAAAATCCTACAATGGAAACATACAATGGATCTTAAAGCTTCTGTTTGGAAGTGGCACATGCCATGCCACACACATTTTACACACCAAATAAGATGGCCACTGGGGATGTGCAATCCTCTAGAAAGGGGCACCCCAGGTCATGCAGCCAAGCCTGGCATCAGTGTGGCAGGGACGTATAATCCCTGGTGAGGGGCAAGGAATGTTTTGAATAATGATACAGTCTACTATAGTTATAGAATCTTGACACTTGGTGTAAACAGATTCTCACCTGTTGTGTGATGAGGTCTGACTTCTGTGACAGACATTCCTTTGTAATCACCGCACCATTTCATTTTCTTTCTGGGATTATAGGAAGTTAGCCTTTCTCAACCCTTTTGTATCTATTTGGGGACAGGAGACTATTTCTGGGCAGTGGATTATAGAGAGAAGTGATGTGTGTACTTCTAGACCTAGCTCCCAAACATCTGGCAAACTGTCCTCTTCTCTCCTTCCCTCCTCTTCCCTCCCCTCTCATCACTGTTGGGGTGAATACAGAGGAGCCTATCTCTCCAAATCATTGCTCAGAGATGTATCCAGAACTGCCTATCCAGAAACATCTACTTTGAACTATGGGTTAGAACGAGTGAACCTTTGTTGGGTTAAAACACTGAGATTTTATGGTTCCTTGTTTCTGCCAATATATCCTGACCAATATAACCTTGCTTTCTGATTTATTTAATGATGCATATTTACTAGTGATGTGCATCTTGTGGTGGCAGCCAAATACAACATACGCCTAAAAGTTACTGAAAGACCATGCACATTTCTGCTGTAGAAATATAAACATGTGACCAAAGAACTGATTTTTAATTTTTATTTAATTTTAATTAAAATTAAATGGCCACATGTGGCTAATGGCTATGTTATTGGACCATGGAACCTTAGACAGCAGGAAGCTTGTTGGCTATGTGATGTATTATAAGTCTTCCCACTTTCTCAGCAATCTGCACGTGCTGTTGTTGCCAGGGTTCCACTGGTTTTGAGTTCGTCTGCCTGTGCATAATGGCCCAAAGAAATGCATGCATTTTCAGTATAGAAAGAAAAATAGTTTACTATTGAATCAGCCAATCCGGAGACAGAGAGCTAATGCTAAAGACTCAACTCCCCAGTTGGGTGTAGGTTACAGATTATATAGGGCAGAATCACAAGATACCGTGAGTTAGGGGGCTTGGAGTTGTTCTGGGAGCTGATTGGTTAGAGGTGAGGTAAGGGTAATAAATAATTTCTGCAGGTCTTGAGGACAGCTCTGAGGTCTGCTCCGGCGTCCCTCTGTCTGGTCTCGTGGCAAAGTAGCTATCGGGTATTTCTACCTTAGGCTCAGGAGCTGAAACATAACTTAGGTTACGATGTTATCTTTAGCCTGTCAGAGGTCTGGACCCCGTGACCCTTAGTCAGGTCCAGGCCACTCTCGTCTGCCTTGGGGGTTGCTGATTATCCAGGGGTAAGGCTGGGTCTCTGAAAGGTGGAAAGAGAGAAGGAGAAAGAGATATGATTTCTAGAGTTAGGATTTAAAGCTAAACTTAAAGTCGTAAGGACCCTCGGTTTCACTGTCTAAATTAGACATTTTCTGGATGACTAAGAGCCTTTAGTCCTTTAAACATAGTAAAACATAGTCTTTTTGAGAAATGAACAGCAGAAAGAAATCACATCTTTCTATAGTGTTTCATTGGTGATGGTTGTGGTAGTAGAGTACTAGTCAGAGTTCTTTACTAGTATAAGTTGAGTTGAGGGTTCATGTTAATAGCTTCTAAATATAGAGTGCAGAAGTACAAATGGAAGAACGGACATTTTTGCCAAAGAGTGTGATCTTTAATGATGTAAAACGAACAAAACTTCACGCTCATTTCTGAATTTCTTCCCTGTGAAGTATGTGAGGTGTATTAGAGTTGACAACTTTACAAATGCTGTGCCTTTCATTAAATTTCTATATTACATTTGTGGAGATGCTTGCAAGCCTAGGGATCATTTACAGATGTTAAGAAAGACTGTTTCACTATGTTTAAAGGACTATTTCAAGCAGGAATTGAGTCATGTAATGAAAAGAACATTGGATTCGGCGGAAAATATCCACATTGTGTTGTCTCACCAACTGGCTGGATGAATTTGGACAGGTTATTTAAGCCCTCCGAGTCTCAATTTCTTCTACAATGAATTTATGAGCTTAGACTACTGACCAACCTCTAAAATTATATGGTTGAACATTCCTTTATTTCCGTCAGGTTTTTTCTCTTTAACCGTTTTCAATTCACATGTGGAATGGGAGATATTAGAACTGAGCCCACCTGTGTCAACATGACTTAACTCTTTGCTCCAGGAAATTCTTGCCTAGGAAGACCAGACAGTAACTTAATAAATAACTTCACTGTTTATTTTAGGAAATTCTTTCAAATCAATTTATTAAGACAAACAGTTTGCTCCTCTGGGCAAAGAGCTCTGTTATTAGAACAATATGCTGCTCCCCTGGGCAAACAGCTTGACAAGTAACATGGAAGAGTGTACTTGTCAAGCTGTTTGCATTGAGGCCTTGAAAATGAATCTGCCGTAAATGCTATTTTCTTTTCTTTTTCCTGACTTGCATGAGACTCCACATAGTTTGTGTAGGGGTGAGGTTCATTAGAACAAGATTAGTGATGGTCTATAACCATCAGGTTCATTATAACAAGGTGGGTGAGCAAAACCAATTTCTATATCGAACATAGTTTGCAACTTTATGTAAATGATCATTTGTCTATGATGTACATTCTAGGAAACCCAGTTTTCTAAAATGTACATAGTCTTAAGGTTATAGGTTAAAGCCTTTGGAGTTTGAAATCACATACCACAGAGGTTCCCTGACATTACTTACATAACATTGCAGTTACTTAGTTTGACAAGAGACAGAGCATGTGCACATTTAAACTTAAAGCAGAAATCTGTGCCTGTTACTTAAGTGTTCTTTGTTCAATGTACTCTTAAAACCATCAAATAAAAGTACTTCTCAACTCATCGTAGTTTTTACCTTGCACCTTAAATAATCTGTATCAAAGTTATATTTTCTTGAAGTTTCTCCCTAAGTACCTTCATCACCCATGAGATCTCTCTTTAATTTTAACTCAGGCTGAATTAAAGTATTTTCAGGTTTATGTTTTTTTTATTTTTTATTTTATTTATTTTTTTTTATAAATCTTTATTGTTCAGATTATTACAGGTGTTCCTCTTTTTTTTTTTTCTCCCCATAGCTCCCCTCCACCTGATTCCCCACCCCACCCCATGCCCTTACCCCCCGCCACTGTCTTCATCCATAGGTGTAAGCTTTTTGTCCAATCTCTTCCCACACCCCTCACACCCCCTCCCCCCTGAGAATTGTCAGTCCACTCCCTTTCTATGTCCCTGATTCTATTATATTCACCAGTCCATTCTGTTCTTCAGATTTTTTATTCACTTGATTTTTATTATTATTTTTTTTTAATATATTTTATTGATATTTCACAGAGAGGAAGGGAGAGGGATAGAGAGCTAGAAACATCGATGAGAGAGAAACATCGATCAGTTGCCTCCTGCACACCTCCCACTGGGGATGTGCCCGCAACCAAGGTACATGCCCTTGACCGGAATCAAACCCGGGACCTTTCAGTCCGCAGGCCGACGCTCTATCCACTGAGCCAAACCGGTTTCGGCTATTCACTTGATTTTTAGATTCACTTGTTGGTAGGTATGTATTTGATGTCATTTGTTGTTCATAATTTTTATCTTTACCTTTTTCTTCTTCTTCCACTTCTTAAAGAATACCCTTTACCATTTCATGTAATCCTGGTTTGGTGGTGATGAACTCCTTTAGCTTTTTATTGTCTGTGAAGCTCTTTATCTGACCTTCAACTCTGAATGATAGCTTTGCTGGGTAGAGTAATCTTGGTTGTAGGTTCTTGCTATTCATCACTTTGAATATTTCTTGCCACTCCCTTCTGGCCTGCATAGTTTCTGCCGAGAAATCAGCTGACAGTTGTATGGGTACTCCCTTGTAGGTAACTAACCGTTTTTCTCCTGCTGCTTTCAAGATTCTCTCTTTGTCTTTTGCCCTTGGCATTTTAATTATGACGTGTCTTGGTGTGGTCCTCTTTGGATTCCTCTTGTACGGGGTTCTGTGCGCTTCCTGAACTTGTAAGTCTATTTCTTTCACCAGGTAGGGAAAGTTTTCTATCATTATTTCTTCCAATAGGTTTTCAATATTTTGCTCTCTCTCTTCTTCTGGCACCCTAAAAATTCGGATGTTGGTACGCTTAAAGTTGTCCCAGAGGCTCCTTACACTACCTTCATATTTTTGGATTCTTTTTTCTTTTTGTTTTTCTGGTTGGGTGTTTTTTGTTTCCTCATATTTCAGATCGTTGGTTTGATTCTTGGGGTACGTTGATCTACAGTTGAGTTTCTGTATATTCTTTATTTTAGACAGTGTATACTTAATTTCTGACTGGTCCTTTTTTATTTTTTTGGCATTCTCATTAAGATCCTTAAAGGTCTCACTAAGTTCCTCAGCGGTTTTTAGAAGATTCTTGAGTAACCTTATAAATGTGGTTCTGAACTCTATGTCGTCCAGTAGTTTGCTTTCCTCCATTTCTTTCATTCGTGACATGTTTCTTTGTCTCTGCATTTTGCTGCTTCCCTGTGTTGATGGAGTGGCTTTGCGTGGTAGGTGACTTATAGGGGCCAGTAGCTCAGCCTCCCCAATCACCTGAGGTGGATGCTCTTGGTACACCCCTTTGTGGGCTGAGTGCAAAGTCTTGGTGTAGTTAAGCCTTGATTGCTGTTGGTACACTGCGAGGAATTAACCTCCAGGCCAATTGGCTGTGAGGACCCGCTGTGTCTATAATGGAAGAACTGCTGCGCTGGAGACATGTTTATGGGGCAGGACTTGTTTCAGTGGGGCTTTGGTGCTCACTGAGTCTGCCTCTTGAATGTGTCACTTATGGATATAAGGAGTTGAAATCTGGTGTCTCACACTGACCACTAGGTACACTGGCTTCTGGATCTCCAATAGGGTGCAGGTCAGCTACTGTCTGAGGCCACACAGCAGGAGCTATAGCAAGAACTACAGTTTTCTCCTCTTTGCTTGGGGTTTGGAGATTTTGGAGCTGTCTGACCCGGGCTGCAAGTTTGCTAGGTTAAGCTGCGATAGGGCAGGCCATTCATATGCTAAAGCCGCTGCTTGGAGCTTGGGTGGGTTTGTAGGTTTTGCAGGGCGGGGTCTCAGGGTGTCAGTAGGCTAGGGTGTGGCAAGCAGCGATGGCTGCCAGTAAACCGGCTGTGCGTCTCCGACCACGTCCCCGAGTCCCGTGCCCCAGCGCAGTAAACAATTATTCCTGTGCGCAACCCTGCAAGCAAGCCACCCTCACACTCTGACCTGATGGCAGACAGTCCGGCTTCTCCCTGTAGGAGTTTGGGTCCCCCGCGTCTCCCCAGAAACTGGAGTTCAGAGTAATCGGGAACTTGTCTCCCTTCGGGTTGAAAAAAGCAGTGCTCCCAGTCGCCCACTGCCAGCCCGGATCGCGCGCCTCCATACCTCAGCTTTTCAGCGCTTGTGCATGTTTCAATGCTCTTTTCTCTTTCCTTCTAGTTGTAGAACTTCCACTCAGCCAGCTTTCCCGTGGTTCTGGGTGATAGACGTTTTGTCTTTTAGTTGTAGTTTTGAAATTGTTGTGCGAGGCAGCAGTTTAGGTGTTTACCTACGCCGCCATCTTGGATCCCTATCTCCAGGTTTATGTTTTTATTTCCTCATGAAGGCTGATAGGAAGAGCTTTGTCCTTAGGTTTACAGTTTTAATGTGCAAAGCAAACAACCTCACTTTCTGAGCCTCACCCCACTATTGACCAGCTTGTTATATTTGCTTTCCCTTCCTCTTCTTCTCTTTCCCCCTACTCTCTACCCCTGCCCTGTTGATATTGGATATAATGGTGGATCAGAGGGGTGATGAGGCATAAAACCAAAGAGAAGTATGAGATAGGTTGAGGGTTAAATACCAACCACGTATAACTAGAAATCAGAATTTTACCGCCCACACTTACTCATCTCAGGAAAAGCCATCAGTCATTCAAAGCATATCTTCTTTTTTTCTGAGATTTCACTTATATCTTTAATATTGTCATCCAAAATTCCACTTCTCATTTCTCCCTTAAAGGCACTGATTGAGTAAGGGGTCCGGGTAGGAAGAAAAACTCATATTAATGTTGGCTTGAAGAAAAAATAGGCTTACAGTTACCAAATTATTACAATGAGTCCCAAAGGTGGAAGCCAAAAATTCTTAAGGTTTTCTTACTGATGAAGGACTTTAAGCACTTTACCAAGGATGTTACATAGAGTTGAAACAGCTTCCTTGACAGCCAATTAGTGTGTATAGCTTTAAAATTAATGACTATATTTCCCAAGAGATAGGATTAACCTTCATGGTAACTTGTTACAAACCAGTTAGGACACTTTTATGATGATAAGATACGGATCAGCCATAAGTAAGACAGAAAAGGGCCTTTACCCCAGTAGGAGTTAGGATTTATTGTCTGAGTATCTCCAAGTCCTAGGTATTGTGACTACCCCTTACCTATCTTAGAGCTGTAACTCTCTAATATAGATCTCTTAGTAACCAGCATGCATCATATTTCTCCCCACCCCAATCCTTTATAATGATAACTTGGGGAGAGGACCAAATATCTTTAAAGTTCTCACAGACTGTTGAATACATTTGGGGGTATGTGATTATATATTGATAAATGCTTCAAAAGTATGAGGAAAAATAATGAGGAGCCTGAAAGACTTCCATAATAAGGGTTAGGATCAAGGATGAATGTTTCATTACTTGTTAATAAAAAAAAGCAATTACATACTTTGGCAGGACCGTCTGAACACCCTGCTTTATAGCTGGGTGCTCCTGCTGATTAGCTTGTTTTCCCACTCTTGTCCTCCCCACGCTGCTGGTGGTTGAGAGCCCCTCTAAGCTTACTGATTTCATTATTTCACACTTTCCACTTTATTCTTTGCCCTGCACCAAGATCTGCTTTTCTTAAAATGGCCCCCTTACTTTCATGGCTTCTGATGGTCTAAGTAAGAACTGTCGACCTCCTTCCTCCTCCCTCTAAGCGGCCTTTGCTATACCTGTCACCCTCAGCTGGAAGATCCTCCCACTCTTTGGAGCCAGCTCGCTATCAGCTGTGGGCTTTCTTTAAGACCAACATCACAAAAGAATCTGTAGGTTTGAGCCCTGGTTTCATCAATGACTGGACCTGTGATTCTAGGCAAGGTTCTTAACTTTAATTTTTCTTGATTTTCTTTCCCTTTGACAACTCAGGCTGAGCTATTGACGTTTGCATTTACTGTTTATTTTCACCTTTACTGATAACTCCATTTTTTCTGTTAATAGTATATGCTACGAACCCCATGAAAGGTCAACACACAGTAGGGCTGAGTTGCAGAGAGAAACAAATGCGAGGCAGAGAGGAAGTTATTATGAATTAGAACACAATTCATTAAGAGTTCTTGCAAATTTCTGGCAAGAAAGTTTTGAGGATAATAAAAACTTAAAAAGTTACATAAAATACATCATTTAGGATTAGGATTCAATCACATTTTACAGAAAACTCAAATAGAGTTGGCCTTCACATAAAAGAAGTCCAGAGGTAAGTAGTTCAGAACTGGTGTGGCAGTTCCATGATCCTTAGTGCTGGCGTACATGCCAACACTCTCCTCATGGTCACAAGATGCTCCCTAGTGCTTCAGTCATCACATCCAAGTTCCGAGGTGGAAGAAAATGGAATGTCAAGAGCATATATCTCTCAACCTAATCAGCCCCCTTTGAAAGAGCTTCCCTGGCTTCCATCTATTTAGTTTCTGCTTATAATTCCTTGAACAACCTTAGAAGCCAAGGAGTTGAGGAAAGGTAGTCTTTGAACTGGGGACATGGCCATTGCAAATAATATCAACATTTCTTACTAGGGAAGAGGGAAGAGTGGATATTGTGTAGGCAATTCACAGTCCCTTCCACATAGCAAACTAGGGCAGAGCTCAGTAGATGATGGCTCCCCTCTAATTTAGCTAAACAAACTCATGTCTTTTCTATTTAACCTCCTTTAGTGTCTCCTAACTTTCCATAAGCTTACAGCTAAAGTTTCATACTATCTTATTAATACTTCTTATTGGGTTCCTCATTTCTAATTCCTTGCTGAGATTCTGCTCTACACAGTATGGAGTAGTTGATACAGAGACTCGGATTGGAATCCCAGCTGTGCCACATACCAGCTGGTGACTCGGGCAGGTTACTGAAACTTATAGGCCAAATAGGGAACAATATTGTTATTATAAATAATGTATTCTAGGCTGAGACAACTTTAAAAAATTCAAATGACACATCACATGCTTCATGCAAAGACAAGAAGACCCACTCAAAACATAATAGTTCATTCACTTTCTTAACCAATAAGAACATAAGTGCCCGCATTCAGAGCAAAGGAAACCATGTCCAAGAAACATTTTTCTTTTCCTGATTAATAATAAAAGTCACTTGAGCTATTCTCTTTACATCCTAGTCACAACTGAACTTTAAGAAAATCTAGGTCATATTGAAAACTCTTATGTCAATACTGCTTTTTTGCTAATAATTGCAAGATCAGGAATACTCCTTCATTACTTTCTTCTTTAGGTTTAAGAAAAGCCCAGTGTATTTATTCTCTGGGAATAGAGTGTGAAATAATCTTTCCTGAATGAAAACCTCCTTTCTATGGTTCTTCCTTCTGAGGCTTTCCTTTTCTGAGCCCTGAACTAGAATAATTTCCTCTGTGGGATCCCTCTTATCCAGGGGAATTGGAGTGAGGTCATTCTGCACGAGCTGATTTCAGTTCATTTTCTTAAGCTCAGTTGAATGAATGGCTTCAAAAGTTGTTCTTTAGAGGGATAGACTTATTTTTATACAAAACTGGCATATAAATAGCCACCTGATTTTTTCATACAGTATAATGAGGCTTTGACATTCCAGTGATTTGGTACCAAAATGCATCGGCACTCAATAAATGTTTATTGTATAGAAGGATAGCAGAATAAAAGAAAGAGAAGGAAGGAAAGTTAGCAAAAAGAATTTAAAAAAACAAAACAAAACTGAGAATTGGTTTGAAATTTAATTGGGAAAAGGAATGTGAAATTTAATATTTTTATACTTGGGGACCCAGAATATAACTTATGATGACTTAAGAAGTTAAATTTCTTTTTTTTTTAAATTATTTATTTTTTTAAAGTGCTCATCTGTGTAATGGCATTTGCCTTTATTTTTTATTTATTTATTTATTTTATTGTTTGAAGTATTACAAATAGTAGTACATATGTCTCCTTTTTTTTTTCCCCCCATTGACCTCCCACTGGCCTCCCCTACCCGCCCAGTACATGCCTTTACCTGCCCCCCCCCCCCCCAGTGTCTTGTAACCATTGGTTATGCTTATATGCATGCGTACAAGTCCTTTGGTTGATCTCTTATAGCCCCCCCCCCCACCCCCTGCAACCTCCCCTGCCTTCCCGCTGTAGTTTGACAGTCTGTTCAATGCTTCTTTGCCTCTGTATCCATTTTTTTCCCCATTTCTTTCCTTTAAAAAATCTTGCCTCTGCAGACTAGAAATAAACATATAATAACAAAAAATGTTTGAGTCCCAATTTCAATGTCCAACAGTTCTGAGTCCCCGTTTCAATGTCAAACAGTTCCTTATGTGTACATGTCAGCAATGATATCTGGATGGTGGGCACATGGTGGCAATGCAGGTCCGACCCTATCTGGTTTGGTCCTAGGCAACCTGCTGCGTGACACAGCTGCTGACTGCTAGCGTGGCAAGGCGTCATCAGCGTCTTCCATCTCTGGACTGTTTCTCCTCTTGTCTTCATGGTTGGAGCAGACCTGTCAATTCCTCTCTGTTGCAGGAATCTACATGGTCTTGGAGTTGTTTTCTGAAAATATACAAACATATTCTCGACCAAAAGTTAATAAAGGAATCTTTTCTATATAATTGATTTGGGATCCTTTTTATTTTTGCCCAAACGATTTTCCTTTGTCTTACTTAGACACCATGTGTGTTTTTCATGGGTGTCTTGCTGTTAGCATTACAAATGAAAATTAATTTTATAAAGTAAAAATTTTCTAGATGTAATTTACTTATAGGATATTTTTCCTTACATGATATTACCCTACTATCCCCCCCTTTTTTTGATTAATGGAGGCTTTTGTAAATTTTATAATGTAGTCTTGATAACTTTAAATTTTAATTTTTTGCACAAAAATATGACTGCTTTAGGTTCTTTGCATGTTCAGGAATTTTACCATGAGATGGACTACCAATAGAAATTTTAGTTAACACTTTAGGAACAGCTTTTTGTCCAGTACAATTAAATTTTCTTGAATATTCACTTATTTCCATTAGCCTATTTAAATTAATCTGAAAACTTGATTATTATTTTACTGTCAAATTTAATAATCTACCAGCAATCTTAGTTTACCCTGTAAATATTAGTGGAAAGGATTATTTGCATTCTTTCTTGAGTAGGCCCTGAGCATTCCTGGTGCTAGGCTGGATTTAGATATAGGGCAGCTGCTGTCGGCCAAGTCTCTGTCTGTTACCTGGGTCCCAATCTGAGCTGGGCCAAGTCACTGTCTGTCACCTGTGTCCCGATCTGAGCTGGGCGTGGGAAGCAAAGCAGCCATGGGGGCAGGAGACCTCCCTCAGACGTGGTGAGGGTTCAGGCCCCTGCAAGGTTGCGGGGTGAGGGTCTGTGCCCCACCTCTGTTGACCCCCAAGTTCTCTCCTGATGACCCCTCTGCGACTGTGCCTGTCTTAGGTTGTTCCTTCCCTGAGGAATCTTACCCGTCTCTGGCTAACCAGTCATCCTCCGGGGCCAAGCAGGGTGATGTGAGGTTCAGTTCTGTCTCCTTGGTAGCCTATGCCCCCGTGGCCTCCACGCCCAGTACCTGCCTTGGGATCCCCTGGCCTGCTGGAGGTGCCCCAGCACTGATCACATATCTCGGGGAACTCAGGTTTCTTCTCCAGAGAGGGCCCAGCTCACACGATTGGGCGAGAGACAGATCCATGGTACCAGCCACCACGAGGCTTCAAGCTCAGCATGAACAGAAAGCTCAGGCAACAGCTGAGGGCAATTGGATTGTGAGAAGAGGGACCCTGTTGGCACAAAAGGCAAGAGGGGCCAATATAGAATGCTCAAGTGCCTTCCCAGCGCCTTAATTCCTTCTGAAAGGGATTAAATCCTTTCATGTCCTTTTTTTAAAATTACTGCCAAACATTCGAAGAATTAGTTTGTAAGTTTGTTTGGGATAATTGTACAATATGCTGTTGTAAAATATCTAAAATTATAATGACATTGTAGAATAATACCATGTAAGGATATTCTTTGCTCTAGGCCATGGCAGTTCAATTTCAAACTGGCTGTCAATTTCTTTTTGTAATTTTATATAAACTTTGTCAGGGAGGCAAAAACACAAATTTCTTTTAAAAAATATATTTTTATTGATTTCAGAGAGGAAGGGAGAGAGAGAAAGAGATAGAAACATCAATGATAAGAGAGAATCATTGACCAGCGGCCTCTTGCACACCCCCTACTGGGGATTAAGCCCGCAACCCCGGCTTGTGCCCTGACTGGGAATGGACCTGCTTCATAGGTTGACACTCTACCACTGAGCCACACTGGCAGGGCAAGAAGTTAACTTTATCTGCATTTTAATGACAAAGACACTCATTGGACGAGGCCCAGAAAGAATATTTTACCTATATTTTATACATGTTTTATCTTAAAAAAAAGAATCTATAAAAAAGTTTCTGGTTATAATAATCATAGCATGTATGTATTTGCATTTTGCTTCTGGACAGATCTTTTGAGATTGCTTGCTGAGTACACATTTTTCCCTATGCTGATTTTTAAATTCTCTGTAATTGGTAGCTGTAATAATAAGAGACTAGCTTTTAATTCAGCAAAGGAGGCTGAAAGTGAACCATAAGAAATAAGATTGACCATATACAACAATTAGGGAACAGTGTTTGTCCCAAGATTTCTTATGAACATGTATTAGCCTGCCAACAAAAAGAAAAATGAGAAACCAGAGAGGACTAGGGGAGGAAGCGCAGGTGGCCGCCAGCCTGTGCAGGTGGAATCCTTTTGTTTGAACCAAGTTCATGAAGGGAGAAGACCAGATCTTGGTTTGAGACTCAAACCAGGTAAGTATGTACAAGTGAATAAGAACAAGTGTTCAGGATCTCAGGGGCCCAGCAGACAGAAACAAAGATCTGTCCAGAAGCCAAATGCAAAGATGTGGAGGTCCCGAACTTGCCTGAATTGTTGGGGTAGGGGGAGGGAAGGTAATTTGGGTAATTTGGGTAAATGGGTAATTTGTTCTCCTTTTCTGCTTTTTGGTGTTACCTGTATTTTCTTTAATAATTAAATATGTTACTAACATAAAGGGGAAAAAACCCTAGTTTCATGTATTACTGACTAAATTTCAAAATCAATATGGATTTGCTCTCTTTTTTTCAAAGTATGGTTTTCCACTTAATACACTTAATACATTTTATTAGTTTTTGTTAGTAATGGCATCCAATTTGATGCAGATATTTCAAAGTTTGAATAACTTAATGAATAAGGTTTAGATGATGCAAATTATCTCTTTTTTTTTCCCATAGGGAACTGCTCCTTACTTCAATACCTTATTAAAGCATTATGGCATAGCCTAACTACAGGCACACTTATGTCAGTATGATTTATGGCATTCTTGGCCCTCCCTCGACATCAGTGGGAAAGGAAGGGCAGTTCATTAAATGGTGCTAGAGAAATTGATTATTCATATAAAAATAATGAAAATAGATCTGTACTTATTTCATACACAAAAATCATTTGAAGGTGAACTAAGGGATATAAATATAAAAGGCACAACTTTTAACCATTTGGAAGAACAGCTTGATGACCTCGGAGGAGGGAAGGATCTTTAGTGAGACGCAAAAAGTGCTAGCCAGAAGCAAGGGACCGGTCACTGAGCTCCCTCGAAATCAAGGACATTAAGTCATCAAAAGGCATCACTAAAAGAGTGGGGGGAAGCCAGAAACTGGGAGCAAATATTTGCCATACTTGTAACTGTTAAATAAACAGGGACTCGTTCTTTAGAAAGACACTGTAAAATGAGTGAAAGAATAAGCCGTAAATACTGGGGGAAGGTACTTGCCATGCGTATAACAGACAAATTAATAGTGGGAAAAAAGCAGTCTTTTTTGAGAAGAAAAAGAGAGAGAAAGCCTTGAATAAAACTATCTGGAAGTAGAAATGTGAATGGCCAATAAAAATATGAAATGTTTGACTTTGTTAGTAATCAGGGAAATGCAAATTAAAACCACCAGGTTACACTACTTTACATTCCCCAAGGTGGCAAGAACTTTAAAAGTCAACGGTAAAGGTATGGAGCAACAGGAACCCTTAGACACTGCTGGTGGGGAGCTCTGCGCTGTGTGTAAATTATAGCCCTGCCATCCGCCTCCTAGCCCACACCCTAGAGCAGTGGTTATCAACCCTTCCTGACATTGAATCTCAAAATGAGCATGCTAGAAATACTTAGGCTGGCCCTTACCCCAGACCAGTGCTCGGCAAACGCATTAGTCAACAGAGTGGCAAACCGCGGCTCGTGAGCCACAGTTTGCCGACCACTGCCCCAGACCAATGGTTACCACATTGTGTGCCTACGTGCCCAAGAGCATCACCACACACCCACAGAGAACCGTGGGATATGTTACATGTTTGAGGGGAACACAGGGATTCTTGGCATTTGTTGACATTGTGTGAACCACTAGCTCAAGATAGTTTAGTGCATATTTCCATGTTAGACTTGCTACATTTTTTCTATTATGAAATATATTGCATAACTAGATTTTCAGTGGTTCTAATAAAAAGCAGAGACCACGTGAAAATCATTGTGGAAGCATTAGCTATTGTTATTAATATTAGATGTCAGTAATTAAAATTCTCAATTGGATATTTTTAATTATTGTCATATAACTTTAAACTAACATTAACTTACTCTGTTATTTATTTTATTTGTCAGACATTTTTATAAATTTTAAGAATTGTAGCAGTTATCTCTGGCATCACCCAAACCATGTTTCCAAAAATTCTAAGGAGATTTATTAGCAGACTTATTTCATAGTATAAAAATTATATTGTATAGAAATCATTTTGCGGTGCACTGAACCTGTCCTCGGTAACAGATACCTAATATTTTTAAATGAAAGTGATATATAATTAATTTCTTAGAGACCCTGAAATTAAAAAGTATGCCTATAAGGAATGATCAGCTCAAACTTCCTTAATAGTCTTTCTTGCATGGTGCTCTCTCAAAGAAATGCCAAATATGTAGATTATTCTATGTCCAATTTTTTTTATATGGGAAGTGGGGAAAATATCTCTCAGTATCATGTTATTGAATTAATCAGTCCACTGTGGACCTTTTTATTTATTTATCCATTTATTAGTTTTCATCAGATATTTTGAGCATCTATCATAAAAATCAAAGGATGTTCTTAGGTCCTACAGATAAAATAATAAATCATATATAGGTAGAAATATGGTATGTTATTCATGAGAATGATGCCTTGTAGCCACACAATATGGTGATTAAATCAGTTAAGGATTTATAATAGATTGTTAAAAAAAAAAAACTATAGTCAGACTCATCAAGTTAAAATGCACATTTTTTATTTTTATGATAAGTGAGAAATGGTTTAAAAATGCAAAATGAGAACTGGTAATCAAATATCAGATATTTCCCAGATGGATTGAATTTATAATTGGGGAGGAATTAGGTCAAAAGCCAGAAAAGATGGGGGAGGTTAAGAAATAAGTTGAAAATTCCCACTAAAAAAGATAAAACTGAATTTTTTGCTAAGATAAACCTTAGAGCCAAATCTTGAGAAAATTCTGTGTGTGTGTGTGTGTTCATTTTTAATGGCTTCAAAAAATACATCAGAGCTCCCTCCTTTTAGGAAACACATTTGGTGTTTCTGAAATGTGTAAGGAGCTGTTCTCCATAAAGAGATGAACAGCCTCCTGGGAAACCTTTCCCCCAGTGGCCGAAACAGCCTGCAGGTGTCAGGTCTGATACTTCCAAAGGTCAGGAGAGAAGGTTGGGGACTGATAGTTAATAAGCATTTTCTGTGTCGCGGGCATTTTGCTGTGGATTTTATACCTCATATCTGATATTCTTACCTTTTAGGACCAGTCTGTTCTTACCTTTAAGGTAGATGTTACTATTCTCATTTTACACTTGATGTAACTGAGACATAGAAATTCAAAAAGCTTGCCAAAGATTTCAGAGGAGGCAGATTTAAACCCAAATGCATGCAATTCCAAAGCATATCTTCTTCCTACTTTTATAAAACCCAATAATTATTGGGCACTTACTATATTTGTAGCAAGACTGTTCTAACTAATACAACAGATTTTCAAGCCTCACAACAGTGCAATGAAATAAAAATTTAACAAATATATATATATGTTTTTATTCATTTCAGAGAGTGTCAGGGAGAGGGAGAGAGAGCCACACTGGCTGGGCAAAATAGAAATTATCCCCATTTTGCATATAGAAAACTGGGGCACAGAATGTTAAATAACTTGATCAATGTCATACAATTAGTAAGTGGCAGAGTTAGTCCAACTCAGTAGCATACACTTTTTTCTTCTTTTGCCTGTTGTGAGTACAGGTGCCCTTTTCAAAGATCAGCCTTGATTCTAATTGTCAGGGAAACCTTTGCCTTCTAATGTTTAAGCATATGAGTCATGGAAATGGATTTCTCCCAATTGGGTACTTTTGGGATGTCTCACCTCCAAGGGTCCCCTTTTTTCTAATTGGATCATACCCTCCAGGACATTTTGCTGCTGGAATATAGTGGTTTGGGAAATGCTTCTTAGCCAGTTCTAACAACTTTAGCTAGTTTATTCATATTTCTTGTGCTTTATGAGATCTTTAGACTCAACTGTTGTCCATGGAATAAGAATAATTTCTTAATAGAACTTTCAGTTTAAACTCTCAAACTCCATTCTTTATTAAAATTTTATTTTTATTGATTTCAGAGCAGAAGGGAGAGAGAGAGAGAGAGAGAGAGAGAGAGAGAGAGAGAGAGAGAGAGAGAGAGAAAGAAACATCAATGATAAGAGAGAATCATTGATCGGCTGCCTCCTGCATGCCCCACCTTGGGGATCAAGCCTGCAACCAAGGCTTGTGCCCTGACCAGGAATCAAACCGAGACCTCCTGGTTCATAGGTTGACACTCAACCACTGAACCACACTGGCTGGGCTCACACTCCATTCTTTTTTTTAAAAAATATATTTTATTGATATTTTACAGAGAGGAAGGGAGAGGGATAGAGAGCTAGAAACATCGATGAGAGAGAAACATCGATCAGCTGCCTCCTGCACACCTCCCACTGGGGATGTGCCCGCAACCAAGGTACATGCTCTTGACCAGAATCGAACCCGGGACCCTTCAGTCTGCAGGCTGATGCTCTATCCACTGAGCCAAACCGGTTTCGGCACACTCCATTCTTTTACATAGACTATTCTTAAGACTTAATTTAAAACATTATTCAAATCATTTGATGGGATTATAACTCATATTCTTTCTACTTTAAAAGTATTTGAAGTAGAAAAAAATGATATAATGGGTGTAAAAACAATAAGAACTCAAAACTATACAGAAAACAGGAGATAATTATACCAGAGACTTAAGGTATTGTAATTAATTGCTGCAGAGCATTTAATGCTAAATTTCCTGGTAGCTGAGGCAACAAAGAAATATAATTGGTCAAAAAATGTTTATTATGTGTTCAAAGAAGGAAAAACCATGCATTGGGAAGGATGGGTTTCAATGACAGGCCAGTTGCCAACCCTTTACTTCTACAAGTTAAATCATGTCCACATATTCCTTGGAGCACTGAGATCTTGAAGTGCCGTGGTAGAGACTTTACAGGACTGCCACTGATAGTCTACATAGAGGCACCATGGCTGTCTGTGATTCTTGCTTAGCAACGCTTCAATGGAGGCTTGTTCCTCTGGGGAAAGGTTAGGTTCTGGCTCCCTCCCTCTTTTGTCCAGGTGTCTGCTCAGAGCAGGTGTCTGTCTGCTCAGAGACATCTTCTCTGATGGTCCTCCCTAATGAGGCTCTCTCTCTGTGCACCTGCTCTACTCTCTCTTCCATGGACTATCCAACCCTGTAGACACTAGCCATATGGGACAATTAAAATTAATTCCATAAAATTAAAGAGTCAATTCTTTGGTCACACTAGTCACCTATCAGGAGCTCAGCAGCCACTTGTGGATAGTGGTTATTACATTGGACGACAGAGTTACATCATCCCAGAGCGTTTTGTTGGGCAGTGCTATTTTATACTCTTACCCTGGCTTTCATTTTCTTTTTAGAACTTTCCCAACATTATGCCACACACTGGTTGGTTTATTTATGTTCCACTAGCATGTATGCTCCCAATAGAAGAGGTTTCCGCCCCCGCCACCCCCCCCCAACATTGCTGAATGCTCAGTGTCTAAAGCAGTATCTGTTACAGTTCTCTGTAAATATTGTTGAATGAATGAATAAATTAATGAATGAGTGAATTTTAGTATTTCAAATAAAAAATATTTTGTCTAATGTCCGTGGGTGACCTAGTACACTGTTCTGCCACAAATTTTAACGAAATTTTAATGAAAATTCTGTACCCAAGGGCACAGACTTTAAAGATAATGATATTATGAAATATGCTAGCCAAACTTTTATTTCTTTTGTCTTTCATATTATGAAGGATAATATGAAGGTTTTGCTTAACAGCTAACATATTGTACTGAACATAAATGTTAAAAATATCAATTTTCTTTGGATTCTGAAGTCATGTGAGTGGAAGGAGAAAAACCAAGATACTTATTATATAGCTAATTGGATTTACTCTGCTACATAATTTACAGCAACTGTGACACATGGCAGTGGAATATATTAAAGCAGTATTGTGCACTTGTAGATACACACACGAGGAGAAATCATAATGCATTCTAAAATTATATAGAAATGTCAGTTTACCTCAGTTAATTTTAAATAAAACTTATCCATGAAATGATTGCAGTGTCTAAAAGAAATTTGCTATCTGGACAAAATATAGCTAGAAGCATGACTACCTTAGGGTTGCCTATGAATAGACATCGAAGCTAGTTTTGTGATTTCTGCCAAGGATGCAGCTTCAATAGCCTTAAAAAAGACTGTTTTTTTTTCTCTTGGGCTCAGCATTGTTGGGATATACTTGGACTGGTGATGGAGGAGGGAGGTACCTGACAGAGCCAGGCGTGTCTGATAGTCAACCTTCACAATTAGCCAAATGATAGGTGGCAGTTGGCCATCATGCCCAATTTCAGTTACTGACAACTAGGAATTAGGTAAAGTAGGGGCGTTTTCTCCTTTACCCTCTCTTTTCAACATGCAGATATTTTCTGAGTAGTGTTATCAGTAAATTTGGAAATGCAGATTGTTGGGCATTTATCTGTAGGCTGTGCAGGATTGGTGTTATTTTTCTATTTTAAGTAAAAATGTCCTTGCATAACCTTTCATCCTTTCATTGGTTTTAAAATCAGGTCCAATGAAGGACCAAATTCTTCATTTAAAAATGACTAATTTTGGAAACCCATATGTTCAGTTAAGGTTTCTAAACTACAATAAATATGAGTTAAAGATTCATCAAAATTGTTGTATTTGCAATTTTAGTTTTTGATACTCTTTTGGGAAAATCTATTCTGCGAATATATATGAAATTTAAAGCTTTCCACTGGTGCAGGATCCAGATATGTTCATGTGCTGTTAAGACCTTAGGGGTTGTTTTTAGCCATCAGGAGACCATTGCCTGTGTGCTGAGAATAATGTGAGAGCCATAGACCATCTGAGTCTATTGATTTGACTCAGGCAGAATAAAGAAAAATGGCCCCGTTGAAGTTCTTTGTTACATAGAAGCAGGGAAGTAGTTGTGAAAAGGAAACTCGCTGAGGGTTTGACACACAGTTCATGCTCATTTTATTTTATTTTAAAAATATTTTTATTGATTTTAGAGAGGAAGGGAGAGGGATAGAGTGATAAAAACATCAATGATGATAGGGAATCATTGATTGGCTGTCTCCTGCATCCACTCTCCCTTCCCCTCCCGCCCCCCCCCCCGCCCCTGCCCCCCAAGCTGGAAATCAAACCGTGACCTCCTGGTTCATAGGTTGATACCCTCTGAGCCACACCAGCCAGGCCATGCTAATTTTAAATTGTCCTGATACTTGACTATAGAATCAGGGTTCCTTTGCCGGGGAGAGTCTGCTGAAGACTTTCCAGGTCATGTGGGGAGGTTGCTTCTAGAACTCTCTCCCACCCCCAAAGGCTTTTTGATGTAGTGAATCCAGACTTGACCTCACAGAATCTGACCATTACTGATGGAAAAGTAACGTAAACATCATTTCCAAAAATAATTTTTCATCTATTCACGAGTCAGTATGCTTTTTACCACATGTGGAAATTTGGCTTCTCAAATAATTCTTTCTGTCCGGAGACCGAAAGCCTAACACCAGCAGTAGCTCGCTCTGTACAGGTGAACATCGGCCCTGGACTATTTCTTCCTTAGTTGATGCTTAGTAACCATCCTTTAACTTCGATCCATGTCGAGATTTTTTTTAAAATATGTATTTTTATTGATTTCAAAGAGGAAGGGAGAGGGAGAGAGAGATAGAAACATCAATGATGAGAGAGGATCATTGATCGGCTGCCTTCTGCATGTCCCACACTGGGGATCAAGCCCGCAACCCAGGCAAGTGCCCTTGACCGGGAATTGAACCTGGGACCTTTCAGTCCACAGGCTGATGCTCTATCCACTGAGCCAAGCCAGCTAGGGCCATGTTGAGATTTTAAGGGAGATAGTTTATTGAGACATGGGTTTTCAGATTAGTATTTTTTTAAAAATTTCTGTTTCTGTGAGTTTAATTTGGAGAAGAATACCAGATTGTCTTTGGAATCACTAAATCAGGCCGTCTCCTCCTGACTTTTACGATGTCCTTATAATGACTAACATATACCTTTTCTGCCTTCGGGTTTGTAACAAATGTGAAACTGAGTTTCAAAGGTTCATTCCTGCCTTATTTCCTCATGGACTATACATAGCCCAGAAGCATCATCTTATGACATTTTAAATTTCAAAATGTAATAGCACAAGTTACATAATAAAGCCATAGTACTTCTAACTGAATATAGTATCCCTTTGGAGCTTGCGCACATACATTTTTTATAACCCTGTGTGCCATTATTTTAGCAGATCTATCAATTTCTTTAGGGCAGAGATTTCACTTACTATTTTCAAATAACTCTAGACCCAGAAAAAAGTTATAAAAATACTACCCTGAATTTCATTGTACCCTTTACATAGCTTCTCCAAATGTTAACATCTTACATAATCATAATCTAATTATGGAAACAACATGGACATTGATATAATAATATTAACCAATAGGAGTAATTTATTTCAGTTTTGCCAGTTGTCTTACTAATGTCTTTTTGTAGGTCCAGGACCCCACAGTGCATTTAATTGTCATGTTTCCTTATTCTCATCTAGTCTGGTGGAGTCTTTCTCTATTTTTCCTAACTTCAATACTTGGAAGAGTCCTGGCCAGTAATTTTGTAGAATGTCTCCCAGTTTGGGTTTCTTTTATTTCTTTACTCTAAGAATTGGCTTATGCGTGTTTGGCAAGTGTATCACAGAAGCAATGCTGTGCTCTCTCAGTGTATTATATCAGAGGGTACATGATGTCAATATGTCTCATTGCTTGTAGTCTAACTATTGGGAGAAGATGCTTTAAGACTATGCAGATGTCCTGTTTCTCATCACACTTTTTGCCTGTTAATTTTATATTCCACTGATAATTCTTACCTGCAACAGGTGTAAGAATTACTTGGTGTTTGCCAGACGCTGATATATTTTATTTCCATCATTCCTTCAAATTTATTAATTAGAATTCTATAAGAGCTATTTCTTTCCTCATTTATTCAGTTATTATATCAATGTGGACTCGTCGATATTTACTCGTGTATTATAATTCATTACTGTATTTATTTTGTTGCCCACATTATCCCATCTTTGGCCATGGGGAGCCCCTTCAGGTAGGCTCTTGTGTCTCTTGATATAGCCCCATCATTTAAAAAAGGTATTTTGTTACTTAATCTTTTGGTACCACAAGATGCACCAAGTTCATTTTGCTCCAGCCCAAGAATTGGTCATTTCTCCAAATACCTCTAGTTCTTTTCATTGGAGATTAATATTTAGGAACAAAATTTGGGTGCAAGGTGTGCTCATTGCTACTGGTATGTCATTACTTCTATGCCCTCACAGTTGACAAAACTAGGAAGTATGTATACTATCTAATAAAAGAGTAATATGCAAATTGACCGTACCTCTGCTACACCCACAAGCCACACCCACCAGCCAATCAGGAGCGAGTTTGTAAATTAACCCAACCAAGATGGCTGCAGCCACAGAGCGAGCAGGAGGCTTGGGTTTCCTGGGCGATAGAGGAAGCCAAGCTTTCCACCCGCCCTGGCCTGCCCTGGCCTCCGCTCAAGGCTACAAAGTTTCAATTACAGAAGATAAATAAATCCCAGATACCAGGGCCTCCACTTGGGTCGCTGGGGGGCGTGGCCGGCCTGCAAACCACCACAGGTCCCTCGCTCAGGCCACCCCATGCCCCAAGGGACACCCTTCAGGGCAAACCAGCCAGCCTCCACCCGTGCACCAGGCCTTTATCCTATCTAATAAAAGAGTAATATGCAAATTGATTGTCACTTCAACACACAAGATGGCTGCCCCATGTGGTCAAAGATGGCTGCCCCCATGTGGACACAAGATGGCCGCCACAAGATGGCCAGCAGGGGAGGGCAGTTGGGAGGGACCAGGCCTACAAGGGAGGGCAGTTGTGGATGATCAGGCCAGCAGGGGAGGGCAGTTGGGAGGGACCAGGCCTGCAAGGGAGGGCAGTTGGGGGCGATCAGGCCAGGAGGGGAGGGCAGTTGGGGGTGACCAGGCTGGCAGAGGAGGGAAGTTGGGGGGTGACCGGGCCTGCAGGGAAGGGCAGTTGGGGGGGACCCAGGCCTGCAGGGGAGAGCAGTTGAGGGGGACCACGCCTGCAGGGGAGGGCAGTTAGGGGTGACCAGGCCTGCAGGGGAGGGCAGTTAGGGGTGACCAGGCCTGCAGGGGAGGGCAGTTAGAGGCAATCAGGCTAGCAGGGGAGCAGTTAGGCATCAATTAGGCTGGCAGGGAAGTGGTTAGGGGGTGATCAGGCTGGCAGGCAGAAGCAGTTAGGGGCAATCAAGAAGGCAGGCAGGCAAACAGTTGGGAGCCAGCAGTCCTGGATTGGAGAGGGTGCAGACTGGGTTGAGGGACACACACACCCCTGTGCACGAATTTTGTGCATCGGGTCTCTAGTACGTATAGAAACACATATAAACCCCTCTCTTCCTCCTTATCTATCTCTCAATATTTATCTACCTATTAAAGGCTATAAGTTCATCCTGATGCTTCTAATTAGAACCCAATACCACTAGTTTCCTTCTAGATGTCTCCCCTTCCTTGTTTGCAACTCCTTTCTCCAACACTGAGAGATCTGGCTTTCATTATCTGTATATATTTACTTATTTGCTCAACTCTTATTTACATCTAAAGAAGTTACAGCTCTAGCCAATTTGGCTCAATGGATAGAGCATTGACCTGTGGACCAAAGGGTCCCTGGTTTGATTCTGGTCACGGGCTCATACCTTAGTTGCAGGCTCCTCCCTGGCCCAGGCCCTGGTTGGGACGCATGCAGGAGGCAACCAATTGATGTGTTTCTCACACATAGATATTTCTCTCTGTCTTTCCATTTCTATTCGACTCTCTCTAAAAGATTAATGGAAAAATATCCTCGGGTGAGGATTAACAACAACAAAAAGTTTCAGAATTGTGATTTCATAATTCTTGTAAGGAAAAAAAATATATGAACTAGACAATAGTGTTAGGGTACAGTTCGTTTTGTCTTTAGCTTTGTAATATATAGTAAAAATACTGATTTCCAAAATTATTCAGATTAGGTCTTTTCCTCTCCACTCCTTTTATTGTAATTATGTTGTTCATTTGCAATACAGCTAGGTTCATTGGTTGTTTGTGCTCCATTTGGGTTCCCCTGACACATGAGGTTGATTTTAATTATCACTTATTGGGGAGGTATGTGAAACATTACTTTAGTTCTAAGAGTCAGAATTATATGAAAAGGCATACTCAGAAAAGCACCACCCCCACCCCTTGTATCACATTTCATTCCCTCATTCTTTCTACCCCCTTCTCACTCACCTCCTGCATATAACCAATTTCATTAGTTTCTGATTTATTATTCTGTTTCTCTTTTTGCACAAGTAAGTAGCTACTTATATGTCTTCTTATACATTGACTATATTTCAAAGTCTTTTTGTGGTACAGGCAATTTGAATGCTGTTTGATGATTTTGTCTTAAGGGTACTGCTCAAGATTGGTATATCCTTACTGCTAATATATTAGGAAGCTAATGAAATGATTGCTTTCTTCGTTGAAAAATATTTTGGGGATTTTTTTCTAGAATGAAAATGAGAACATGGATTTGGATGGGCTCATTAGCACTGAACTATCTGTTTCTTAGGATTTGTAAACAAACAAAAAAAGGTAATTTAAAGCAAGCAGCAATGTTTTTCAGGTTTTCCTTAACCCATTCTATATGTAGCAAGACATTTAAAATTTATTTTTCCTTATTAATTGAATTTGAATTATTTTAAGTATCAATGAAAGCTGCTAGACCAGGGGTGGGCAAACTTTTTGACTCGAGGGCCACAATGGGTTCTTAAACTGGACCAGAGGGCCGGAACAAAAGCATGGATGGAGTGTTTGTGTGAACTAATATAAATTCAAAGTAAACATCATTACATAAAAGTGTACGGTCTTTTTTTTTTTTATTTCAATAGTTTTATTCATTTCAAACATTTTAACAAGAAGAATGTAAACACTAATTATTATAATTTGAAACTTCAAAAAATGGAGGAATCATAGCACAATAACACACCTTATATTGAAGATGGCAAAGGCAAAATAAAATTGCCTAACAAAGGAAAGGTATAAAAGCCTTTCAAATTAAACTTAAATATAATAAAATAATTTAAAACTAAAACAAATAGCAAAGAACAAAATGTGTAAACAGTAAATTAAACATTTTCTTTAGTGCAACTTCCAAATTATGCCCGGGACGTAGATGTAGATGGCAATGTAGACTGGGTTGAAAGGTTTTTGGTCTTTAAAACATCAACTTCAGTGGGAACAGTGTTGTTGGTCTCCTTTTTAGCTAATGCTCTGATACTGTGCTCGCCAGGGGCGTGTCTCCCTACATCACCACGATAACGTGTCTACGCATTCCCAGGGTGATGTCGGGGGACGCGTCCGCGGGCATTACAAGGAGCCTCTGGAAGATTGAGAGGTTGTTCCTTCTTCTGAGCTGCGGCCGTGTTTCCCGACGTTGCCATATTAACACTGCTGCTGGTGAAGGAGCGGAGGGGAGAGCAAGAGAACCCTCTGTTCTTTGGGCTCCGCGGGCCGGATAGAACAGCCGAACGGGCCGGATCCGGCCTGTGGGCCGTAGTTTGCCCACGGCTGTGCTAGACTGTTCTATAAAAAATGTAGTTTTGCTTCTGGATGTCTTGCAGATCAGCTCTTCTCACAAGCAAAGCATTTCCCCAGGCCTGTTTACTAGCATTCTTATGGGGCATTTCATTGTGTACTCTTTTTCTTTTCAAATGCTCTGCAGGCCTTTGGGCAGTCCTACTCCATCCACCGGAAAGTTGCTGAGGATGGAGAGACTCGGGAGGA
The DNA here is from genome assembly GCF_963455305.1 of Plecotus auritus. NCBI lineage: Eukaryota > Metazoa > Chordata > Mammalia > Chiroptera > Vespertilionidae > Plecotus > Plecotus auritus. Next base: position 187,662,059 of record NC_137772.1, on the reverse strand, counting down.
AACGCTGCTGCAGGAGTCAGCCTCGAAGGAAGCTTACTACCTGGGGAAGATCTTGGAGATGCAGAACGAACTGAAGCAGAGCCGGGCTGTGGTCACTAACATACAGGCAGAGAACGAGAGGCTGACCGCCGTGGTGCAGGACCTGAAGGAGGTAAACAAGCACCCTGCCAGCAATCTGGGGGCAAGAGAAATAAGATCAAGTTCTGTCAGAGGAGCTATATTAAGCAAGAAGCACCTAAAACCGATGCTAGCACTTTTCCTGCAATTTTAGTGAAATGGCAGCTTCTTCTGAGATGAGCTTCTCTCTTATTGTTTGTTAAGAATTAAAACCTTTATTGAGTATTTGGGAATTGGGCTTGCTGCTTCGGCAAAGGTGTTTAAAAAATATAGTAATTGGCTGGCGTGGCTCAGTGGTTGAGTGTTGACCCATGAACCAGGAGGTCACTGTTCGATTCCCAGTCAGGACACTTGCCCAGGTTGCAGGTTCAATCCCCAGTGGGGTGTGTGAGGTGGCAGCCGATCAATGATTCTCTCTCCTCATTGATGTTTCTATCTCCCTCTCTGAAGTCAATAAGATATTTATATATATATATATATATATATATATAATATATTATATATATAGTGACCTTAACACTTCTCTCCCCTTTCCCTGTTGTAATACGCTGTGGAGAAGAATGGTTGGCTGTGATGCTCTGTGTTGGCACTGATTCAAAATGACAGTGAGGTTAGCTCAAGACTCTTTGCACTGGGCAAAGAGATGTCAGGGGAGTTTTCTTAGAGTCTGGCGATGCAGAACCATAGACTGTTTCCCTGGTTGTAGACAAGGCAGCAAATTAGAGCTGGTATGAATTAGGTCTGGGAGCCTTTCTTCCTCAGTCCCCAGGCCTCCCCCGGACTCCCTGTTTCGCTCCAGCTTTCCCACAGCTGCATCATGCGCCAGGCCATTTTGGGACAGGCAGAGTCAGTCTGCCAGTGATGTTGGGGACACAGAGAGCCAAAGGCAGCTTCATCAACCAAACCCTGTTAAGAGCATTTTTGGAAACTTCATATTAAATCATTTACTCCAGTTTTTGATATGAAAGCTGCAGAAGAGGTGCTGATGTCCTTGAATTACTACACCAGTGCAGCAGAGGTTGACCAACAGATATTAAGTCCACTCCCAAGTGGGCTTATTAATTGAGCATTTTAGTAATGGAAAAATGTAGGATGAAACAATGTTAATGTTGTGAAATACAATAGAAGTAATCCACTGATGTGTTTCTTAAAATCAGTGACATGTTATAAATAGAGTTTTGTTATTTTGAGATACGTTATCCAGAATTTATTGGAATTTAATCTGTAATTTTCATTTACACATATCCATATTATAATGAACTCAGTGAATATCTACAGTAAGGTTTCTGCTTTGCCCAGTTCATTATTATCTTGGGACATACCCAAATATAGTCGTATGATTTGTGGAGACAGAGAAAGGAGCCAACCAAGTAGACGTTAGTATTCTTAGCACTTAAGTGCTAAGAGCGTAAGACAGTTTTCAGGAAGTGATGCTTTGCCTCGCTTCCCTTAGCTGCAAACGATTGTTAAACACCAAACTGCTCTCCAGTTCTTTATCTGACGCATCTCTCTGTGCTGGGCTTGGGGCATCACTTGCTTACCCTTTGTAGTGCCAGCCCTTTCTCCTCCTCCTAAGGAATTACCAGTCCCCCTTCCTATTCCAAGCTTCCCTATGAGACAGGGGTCCACTGCAGAAGGTCATGTAGTGACATAGACCACCATCCTTGATTAAACAAGACACTGAACATCCACAGGGGGCAACCTCAGCAGCACGAGCAGCAGATTCACATGGCAAGTTAGCAGAGAGAGTGTGACATGAACAACGTGAGGGCCAAGTGCACACGCATGCAGGCGGTTTGTGGAGAACTGTGACCAGTGAGCCAAGCAGTCATGACTGCCAGTTGGATGGATCCTCAAATTGCATATCCCTACAGTCACAGAGCTACAGCTGAGGACGGGGCAGAGAATCCAGAGATGTTTTTCTGTTGAGCCAAGACAGCAGTGATTGACAGAGCATCCTCACACTGTGCTTGAGTGCAGTTTCCAATGAGTAGATCTATAATAAGCAGGAGTTGGTAATTATGAATGAGGATGTAAGTGAGGAATAAAGTGAGGCATCAAAGGCAAAAAGAATTTGAGGAGTCCTTTATTCAGATCAGTTCTCAAATTTTAGTGACCATCCAAATCACCTAGAGAACTCATCAGATCATGAGTCCTGGGCCCCACTCCCAGAGGGTCTGGGTTGGTAGGTCTCAGCAGGATTCAAGAATTTTTAATAAGTTCACACACATGGATCTGTAGCTATTGCTCTGGAGACCACACTTTGAGAACCACTCATTTAGATGTTTTGGCTAAGCAAAAGCTGGGAAAGGGAGTATCATAGGCTCACAATATAGGGAATTGCTGTAAGTACCATAATCTCCTGAATGAATCACTTGGTTATAGTCCTTTGATATCTGTGCATTTTCAGTAGTTATTTGCAGTAAGAGAATAACTTGTTACATCCAAAATTTTTAATCTCAAATAACTCAAGGCTATTTAGCTGATGAATGTATTCATTCAGGTTTGTGAGGTAACTAAAAGGAAAAAAAAGGCAAGTTGTTGGTTGGTTTCCTAGTCTTCTGAGTGTGCCAACAATGTAATTTGTTGATGTTTTCTTGGCTGGGCTAAAAGCTAGTGGTATCACTACACCCCAAGGCCTGCTGTTTTTCATCCATGCCTCATGTTTTAATGTAGCTAATAAAACTGTTATTAGAACTGATTACATTTATAAAAAGAGAAAAGGAATAAATTCTATTTTTTGATATATTAATCCAGACTTTTGATGACTGGTATTAAATTAAAATTCCAGATCTGTTTTATTGTAGGCTCCATTTTATTTATTTTTCGCATTCTGGGCATTGACTGATGTAGAGTGATTGTTAGAGAGATTATGAAACGAAAAAAAATCATGACCTGACGGACCATGAGAAATGGACAAGGGAAACCAATGCAAAATGTAGTAAATCATCAGCTTGACAGATGCTGTGTGAATTTAATCATTTAATTAAGGGAGTCATTTTTACTTACTGAAAGGACTCATCTCTTCAATAAGATTGTTGATACTGGCAAAGGTGTATGTGTGTGTATATGTGGTGTGTGAATTATGGAAGTTTTATACATATGTTTGCATATATGTATGCACATGTCTATAATTACAAGGTCAAATTTTCTTCTATATATGGTAGGTATAAGATAATATAGTGGAAAAAATAGAAAATTTTCTGAGTTAGAGTTAGAAAATCAATATTTGGTCTCAACTCTGCTAAAAGTTTTAGAATTTTATTCATGGCATTTGTAAAAGATTATTTTAGTATGTAGTAAATACATAATAAACATAAATTGTTGTCTTTGGTTACTTTCTGCACATTTCATTAAAATATTGTTGAAGATATCACTTATTATGTAGATCCATTTTCTTAAGTTAAAGAAATGTTAGCTAAATACCTCTTTGAATTTGTTACCTTGAAAAGTCTTCCTGTTGAGATATGAACCTAGATGTTTCATATAAATCTTCTCATCTTTAAACATTTTAATCAGTCTTATTGTATATATATATCTTTAATGGAAAACTGCTTTAAGTAATTTTTTAAAGTATGGGGAGTATTTTAAAAAATCACCCAAATCAAAGAACCAAATTAGGAGTTAATCCTACAGGGCCAATAATAGAGGAGAAAAAAATTCTTGGGTTGCCTTGATGGGCATCATTTTGCTGAGAGCTTAACAAGAACAGGTAGATTACTATAGTGCCCAAGCAGATAATTAGCAAACAAGTTGGAATTTCATTTTTTTAAATCTCCAAACTATAGGTCTTAACATACTAGAAGATAGCCTAAATAGGCTTATTTGGGCAATATTTATCGAACACTTACTTGGTACTAAGTTAAACTAAAATCTACATTGATGAAATCACAAAATAGGATAGTGAAACTTCTAATACTACTGAGTAGTCTCAATTGTTAGTAAGATAAATCAGAATTTACTGCAATATTTACAAAGCATACAATGCACTTATGCCAGTATTCCTAACCAGAACTAGTGTTTATGTAAAAAAAGAGATATCACAGAAGATGGACCCCTTTGGAGGGAAAGCAGAAGATTGGAGTGGTAAACTGGATTATTGACCTTAGTAGAGAATAAGTCTATACTTTAAAGTGCAAATAGCTGAATGTTTATTGACTGCCAGCAATGTGCCAGGCACTGTTCTAAATTCTTATAACAACCCTATTGAGATAGGTGCTATTATTATATCATCTCACTTTACGGATGAGGCAGGTGAATCATAGAGGGGTCAAGTAACTTGTCCAAAGCACATGGGTGATAAGTGACAATCCAGGATCTGAACTCAGAAAACCTGGCTGTGATCTAGACACCCCCAAGCCATGTCACTGTAGTCGCCAAGAGCACAAGTTTCCCTTTTCTGAATCTTGCCTCAAGCTAATGAAATTTCTGGCACAATATCTGAAGCTTTAGTACAATAGCTATATTTCAAACTTGTTGGTAATATTTTACTGGGATATGGCCATTTACTATTTTAAAATATGCCTGTGGCTGAATTTCCAGAAATCTCTTATGCCAACATTTTAGAACTATATCTATTGTATCTTAAGGAATCCACATCTATAAACTTTTAGGGTGTGAGTGTACCAATAGTGATTATTTGGTTAAGGTTAATAACATTTTACCAGTAGACCTGAATGGTCATGTTGCCTTTTCTCAGACACGTCTAGCACTATGGAGAAGATGAACTGTGAGTCCTCTTAAGAAAGGACTTCTTGCCGAAACCGGTTTGGCTCAGTGGATAGAGCGTCGGCCTGCGGACTGAAGGGTCCCAGGTACGATTCCGGTCAAGGGCATGTACCTTGGTTGCGGGCACATCCCCAGTGGGAGGTGTGCAGGAGGCAGCTGATTGATGTTTCTCATCGATGTTTCTAGCTCTCTATCCCTCTCCCTTCCTCTCTGTAAAATATCAATAAAAAATATATATATATTTTTTTTAAAAAAAAAAAAAAAAGAAAGGACTTCTTTTATCTGTCATTTATCTTTGTATCTCCAGCATTCAGCATAGTGCCTGGTCAAAAGCAGACATTAAAAAATAATGTTTGGGGAGAAACCAAGATGGCGGCATAGGTAAGCAGCTAAACTGCTGCCTCGCACAACAATTTCAAAACTACAACTAAAAGACAGAACGGACACCATCCAGAACCACAGGAAAGCTGGCTGAGTGAAAATTCTACAACTAGAAGGAAAGAGAAAAGCTCACAGAGAATTGGAGGTACGGCAAAGGGTCTTTGTGCACACAGAGAGGAAGGGTGGCTGAGAGGCTGGCTGACTTTCTCTGGCGGAAGGGGGAAGGAAGCCCCCAACCCCAATGAACCCCAGTTCTGACTGCACTGAACCCCAGTCCCGGGCGAAACCCCGTGGACCCAGGCTCATACAGGGGGAGTCTGGACTGTCAGGTAGAGAGTAAGGCACCCGGAGACTTGGAGACCCGGGGGAGACCCAGGAGAGCCCCGGCAGGCAGGGTTCTGGAGGCGCGCGCGCCAGTGCGCACAAAGGCTGCAGAGGTTGCCACAGGCTTTCCCTAGCAGAAGGGAGTCCGAGCTCCTGACTGCACTGAGCCCCAGTTCTGACTGCACTGAATCCCAGTTCCAGGCGAGCCCCTGGGGACCCACGCTCTTGTGGGGGGAATCTGGACTCTCGGGCGGAGACTCGGGAGCCAGGGAAGGCAAAGGTCTGCAGGCGCGCGCATGCCAGTGCGCACAAAGGCTGCGGAGGTTGCCACAGGCTTTCCCTAGTAGAAGGGAGTCAGAAGCCGGGGAAGGCAGAGGTCTACAGGCGCGCACGCGCACAAGGGCAAGGCTGTCTGGAAGCCAAGATTGTCTGCTCCACCCTGACCCTCCACCCCATCCAAGCTGAGCACAGAGGCTATTGCAATTTGGCAAGTCTAATCCTATAAGGCTGTCTCCAGCACCGAACTTCTCCCAGTGTAGACACAGCTGATCCTTACAGCCAACTGGCCTGGAGGTCAATTCCTCCCAGTGATACCAACAACAATCAAGACTTAACTACAACAAGGCTGTACACACAGTCCACAAAGGGGTGCACCAAGAGTGTCCACCTCAGGTTAACTAGGGAGGCCGACCCACTGGGCCATATAGGAAACCTAGCACACAAATTTACCCTACCAACTCAGGGAAGCGGTGAAAATGCGGCATCAAAGAAACAGATCACAAACAAAAGAAATGGAGGAAAACAAACGACTGGATATAGAATTCAAAACCACGGTTATAAGGCTTTTCAAGAATATCCTAGAAAAGGCCGATAAATATAACGAGACCCTCAAAGATATGAAAAAGGACCAACTAGAAATTAATCATACACTGACTGAAATAAAAAATATTATACAGAGACCCAACAACAGACTAGAGGAACACAAGAATCAAGTCAAAGAACTGAAATACAAAGAAGCAAAAAACACTCAACCGAAAAAGCAAAAAGAAAAAAGAATCCAAAAAGTTGAAGATAGTGTAAGAAGACTCTGGGACAACTTCAAGCTTACCAACATCAGAATTATGGGGGTGCCAGAAGAAGAGAGAGAGCAAGATACTGAAAACCTATTTGAAGAAATAATGACTGAAAACTTCCCCCACCTGGTGAAAGAAATAGACTTACAAGTCCAGGAAGCGCACAGAACCCCAAACAAAAGGAATCCAAGGAGGACCACACCAAGACACATCATAATTAAAATGCCAAGAGCAAAAGACAAAGAGAGAATATTAAAAGCAGCAAGAGAAAAACAGTTAGTTACCTACAAGGGAGCACCCATACGATTGTCAGCTGATTTCTCAACAGGAACTATGCAGGCCAGACGGGAGTGGCAAGAAATATTCAAAGTGATGAATAGCAAGAACCTACAACCAAGATTACTCTACCCAGCAAAGCTATCATTCAGAATTGAAGGGCAGATAAAGAGCTTCACAGATAAGAAAAAGCTAAAGGAGTTCATCATTACCAAACCAGTATTATATGAAATGCTGAAAGGTATTCTTAAAGAAGAGGAAGAAGAAAAAAAGTAAAGATAAAAATTATGAACAACAAATACATATCTATCAACAAGTGAACCTAAAAATCAAGTGAATTAAAAACCTGAGGAACAGAATCATCTGGTGAATATAATAGAATCAGGGGCATAGAAAGGGAGTGGACTGATAATTCTCAGGGGGAAAGGGGTATGGGTGGCTCAGGAAGAGACTGGACAAAAATCATACACCCATGGATGAGGACTGTGTGGGGGAGGTAAGGGCAGAAGGTGTGGTGGGAACTGGGTGGAGGGGAGCTATGGGGGGAAAAAGGAGAAACAATTGTAATAATCTGAATAAAGATTTATTTAAAAAAAAATAAAATAAATAAAATAAAAAATAATGTTTGTTGAGTTGAATTGAACTGGAAACAAACAAACAAACAAAAACTACCACTAGATGTGAATTTCAGCTGTGCCACCCTCCAGCTGTTGATATGGACAAGTTATTTTTGTTCTCTACCAGTAAGCTTCACTTTCCTTACTTCTAACATGGAGATGATAAACTAATGTACAGGTCCTATGTCAAATGCCTCTTACAATGGAGATGCTAAATTACTGTAATTCCCTGTCTTCCAACTCCCTCCCAAGGCTGCCCTCCCATTGCTTGGCAGCACTAAGTATTAAACTGCTCCTTTTTGTTCAGTGAAAAGTTGACCCCTACAATTTTTACCAGCTGGCCATTCTAGCCTCTGGATCTATAGAGAACACACTTTAAAAATTTCCTGTTCCACTTGACAATTTTAGTTCATGCTCAACAGCTTCAAATATTTGGAAAGAACTATTTTGTCTTCTCTGTTTTAGGATAAACATATCTAGATCCATTAGCACATCCTCATGTAACATGGTTGCAGGATGCCTCAGCATCCTGGTTATGACCTTCTTAGACTGGCATCCAGTGTCTCTTAAAAATGGGTCTTCGCTTTTTAAAAAGCACGATACTATTGACTGTCTTTACTCTTGTTGGGAATCCTTGACAATTTGAAACATTGGACTTAAAGTATTTTGTCTTTGGTTTTTATATTTTTGGATTTTCAGCCTTGCAGTCATGCATTCGTTCATTCAGCAGGGATCTCCTCCGTGCTTACTTACAATAAGCCAGATGCCTGGGAAACTTTAGTGCCCAAAATTCAGTGTTTAGAAACTATTTCCCTCTACTCTTTAGTATCATAGAAATAGAAAGAGATCTGTTTTAGACAACATATACCATAGACTGAATGTTGTGTTCCCCCCAACATTCATATGTTGTGTTCCCCCCAACATTCATATGTTGTCTCATGACCTAATTCCTAATGTGATGGTATTTGGAGGTGGGGCTTTGGGGAAGTGATTAGGTCATGAGAGTGGGGCCATCATGAATGGGGTGGGAGTGTCCTTATAAAGGACATCTCAGAGAGCTCCCTTGCCCCTTCCACCATGTGAGGACACAGTGAGAAGACGTCCATCTGTGAACCAGGAAGCGGACCCTCACCTAATACAGAACCTGTTGGCACTTTGATCTTCAACTTCCCAGCCTCCAGAGCTGTGAGAAATAAATGCCTGTCGCTTAAGCGACCAGCCTGTGGTATTTTGTTGTAGCAGTCCAAATAGACTAGGCTAACATGTATCATTTTGTACAGTAATATCGCATGCATCTTAGTCTCTCATTAAACCTGCAAATAGGTGGACCTGCTGTGACTGAGTAAATGAAAAACATCATTTAAACAGCAATTAGATGCCATGGACCTCAGCCACCAGCACATATTCACCTTGTTCCATGGAGAGCTCTTCAGCCAGTCTTTAAACATCTATGTGCTTCTGTTGTATCAATGGTGGTGTGGTAAGAGGGTAGAATTATAAATCAGGGAATCTGAGTTTAAGTCCTAACTGGACCATTTACCGGTTGTGTGATTAAACTTATTTACTATAAAAACATTATAATAACAACTGTCCTATTCCCTGTGATTTTTATGAAGATAAATACCTTTCATGAAAGTGATTTATAAGGAATAGAGGACTATGTAAGTGTTATTTATTGTTTGAAAGTTTGGTAACCAGACTTATTCACACATAGCAAGACAGAAACAATATGTTAGAAAGATGCATTGGGGTAGAGGGAGAGGCCCCAGCACCTTCTGACAGTAGCAAGAAGTAGTGGCTGACATCCTGGCACCAGAAGAATAAACAGCACATATTTAAAGGCCCATAGGTTGGAAGAGGAGGGCTGTCTGGGTGACCTTATTATCAGTGTAAATAACCTTTCATACCTGGCTGGTTCTTGAAAGGGTCACTGCATTATTACTCAGTACAATATCGAATGTGCTTACTGATGACCCGTGTCATGGGGAAAAGGTTAAACTCTGTAATTAACGCATCCAATAAATAACCAAGCTTTTCTTACAGCCTTTGATGTTTCTGGCCGAATAATTGGTTAGTGGGATGAAACTGACATTTCCAAATGACGGATGTTTTTACCATTCTCTAAAGGCGTGCTGTGGGTAGAGCCAGAAAGCTACATCCCGCTTTCTCTCCTGCTTTCCATACTTGTTGGGGATGGACCTCACACTTCTCTGGAATGATGCAAAGTACCAAACAGTAAAGAATTATCACTGTTTTTAATTGGTTTAAATAAATAATAATATCATAGCTCACGTTTATGATAGTTTATCATAGGCACTTTACATTCATTATCTCTCTTAATTCTCTCAAAAAAACTTACAGGCATGTCCTGTTTCTCTCTCCTCTTTACAGGCGAGGCAAAGAGAGGCTAAACAGCGTGTCCAACAAGTAGTGAAGCTGGTATCCTAAACCAGGCAATCTGACTCTTAACCATGTTAGTGCCTGCTTATTGGCTGTTTGATTCCACTAGAGAAAGCTGTCTTTTGGTTGAAAGTTCTTTCCAACATGTGCTGAACCTACTATCCTAGTAAATAAATATCCCTATGAACATCATCAGGAATTTGAAAGCAGGGTTTGACAATATACAGACAAGTTACCTTTGAATAATTGTGATTTGATTGCGCTTGTGGGAAATATAAGTTAGATAAATAGGTTTGTTTATAGGATTAGTTTAATTATAGACACAGATTTTTTTTTTTTGGTGTATAGTTATGAATTTAACACATATGTAGACTCATGTAACCCCAGCCACAATCAAGATGCAGAATAGTTTCATCACCCCCAAGACCTCCCCTGTATTGTGCTATTCCTTTGTCATCATACCCTCCCGATCCCAACCTCTGATAACCAATCATCAGTTCTTTATCACTACAGTTTTGTCTTTTCAAGAATGTTATGTAAATGGAATTTTACAATATGTAACCTATTGAGATTGGGTCCTTTCTCTCAGCATTCATGCCTATGAGATTTCATCTAAGTTGTTGCATTATCATTAACTTGTTCCTTTCTATTGCCAAATAATATTTCACTGTATGGATATACTACAGTTTTGCTCTTGCTTAAAAATATATATATTTTATTGATTTCAGAGAGAGGAACAGAAAGGGAGAGATAGAAACTCTATGACTCATTTTGAGTTGATTGTTGTAAAAGGTTTGAGGTTTCAGTGGAAGTTCAGTTTTTTTGTTTTTTTTTTTTGCATATGTGTTCAATTGTCCCATTGCCATTTGTTGAGAGACTATTCTTTCTCCATTGAAATACCTTTACACCTTTGTCAAAGCAATTGGCCACATTTGTTTGAGTTTATTTCTAGATTCTGTTCTGCTGATCTATCTGTCTATCCCAACATGGCTACTCCCATGTTGTCATGAAGTCAGAGGAAATAGGAAGCCAGGTCACTTAGGTAGGGCCTTTGAGACCATTGAAAAGAGTTTGGCTTTCACTTTGAGTGAAGCGGGAGCTATTGGAAACTGTTGCGCAAAGGAGTGATGTGACTTTAACGAGGCCAGGATAAGAGAAGGGGTTAGTGCAGTCACCCAGATATGAGAAAATGGTGGTTTGGGCCAGGATGACTGGAGGAGGTGGTGAAAAGAGGTCACCAATATTCAGAATACATTTTGAGAGAAGAACCAACATGACTCTCTCATGGGCTGGATGTAGAGAATATGAGATGAGGAGAAAAGATAACAGGAAGTCCAAGCATTTTAGCTTGACCAACTTGAAAATTGAGATGGGGAAAGCTTCAGGCAAAACAGGTTTTAGGAGAGAAGATCAGAAGTTAAGTTTTAGGCATGTTAAGCTTTAAATTCCAATTAGCCTTCCAAATGCAGATGTTTGTGCTGCGCCAGCCCAGCCAAGGGTTCGGCAAGCCTGAGGGAGGGCCGGCGAAGGATGAAGAAAAGACAGACAAAGAGAATAAGCTGGGTCTAGGTGGATCTTCTCTCCCTGACTGAGGCCACAGAACAGATCCAGACTGCAAGCTGAGCCTTTATTTTATAGTCAGAGGTAAACAAGGTAATTTACAATGTTCTTGTAAGTTTCACTTGTTTTGGCAGCACTTGCTGCACCTCCCGCAGCCCATTAGCTACCCAGGAAAGATCTAGGGAGCTTCACAAGATCAAGCTTAATTATGTTAAGAGGGCTGTGCCCTCTAAGCTGGGATTTGTTTTTGGCTTTGCCAACAGGTCAGTCCTAGGCTAACCCTATAACCGCTGCCTACAGATGTTGAATGGGTAGTGGAAGATGAGAGCTGAGAGTGTGAGAGAACAATCTGGGGAGAGAAATATAAATTTTGGAATTATCAGCAGATAGATGCTATTTAAGGCTTATCACTGAGATCACCAAGGCAGGATGTGTAAATAGAAAAGAGAAGGGCCCAAGCATTGAGCCCTAGGCTACCTCAGCAGTGAGATGTTGGGGACAAGAAGTTACACTAAAAATAATAGTGAACCTATATGACCCTATGAACCAATGTCGCCCCCATAAAATTTTATTATAATAAAATTTAATTATTATTATTATTAATAATGAGGTAGAAAGAAAATAAACAGAGAATGGTTCCCGGAAACCAAATGAAGAAAGTGATGTCTACAAAGGAAGTGATCAATATTGGAAATGCTGCTAATAGTCAAATAAGATGAGGAAACCGAATTGACCACTGGATTTAGCAAGATGCGGTCATTGGTCACCTCATTAAGAGAAGTTTCTCTGGAGTAGTGGGAGCAAAAGCCTGATTAGAGTATGTTGCAGAGAAAATTAAAGGAGAAGAGTTGGAGACAGAATAGAGGCAACTTTTTCAGGAACTGGTTTTGTTTGCAGAGGACCAAAGAAGGAGGAGGTAGCTACAGGGCAAAAATAGGCTCAAGGGAAAGGTTTGTTTTTTGTTTTTAAGGTTAATGAAATAATTGCATATGGGAATGCCGATTGCTGATGGGTATGACCCAATGGGGAAGGAAATTTTGATGATGTAAGAGGAAAAGGGGAAAATGCCTGGAGTACTTGATTTCCATGCATGAAGAAGAAAGGAATAGGATCTGGTGCAAAAATGGAGGGATTGCCTTTGGAAAGGAGCAAGGTGTTGCGAACATCTATGGCAATGCCTGGAAAAGCGGATATGTGGATGCAGGTGTGTGAACCTTAGTAGGTGTGAATGAAGAGAAGCCTTTGAAAGTCCTCTTCAGGCCGCTTTGGTTTCCTCACTGAAGCAGGAAGCAAGGTCAGCAGCTGAGAGGGGAGATGGGAGGAGGTGTTGGGAATTTAAGGAGAAAAAAGTGGTGAGATAGTCACCTGGGAGAGTGAGCCACTAAGATATTAGCATGGGAATGAGCATGGGCTGAAGCGGAAGGAGAAGGTCCCTCAAGAGGAGGAATTCCAGTAGTCGAGATCATCTATGGGAATATTGAGAATCCAGGAATTAAGACCAGAAGTTCTGGAGATGTTGACAACGAGCCAGGAGCTGAAGCCTTGGAGAAATGAGGAGGAACGAGTTGGTGTTTGGTAGGTGACAGAAACAATGCTGGTAGTGGACAGTGGACAGTGACTATGCCTACCCTGCTGCCACGACCTTGTCACAGTAGAAGCTACTGTTAATTTGTTTCCCAAAAAATGTACATGTACCAGCTTAAAAAGAAGTCTCATGCTGACCTGAAATTTAAAGCAGAGGAGTTTGGGGGAAGGATAGGGGGAGGATGCTTTGAAAGCAGTCAACCAGGCCAGCACCAGAGAGGGTTGCAGGGGAAACAGTGTACCCAAGGGAGAGGCAGTTTCCATTAAAACAAGGGATGTGCATTATACATATCTGAAAATCTCCTTACTGCCTGCTGTAATCCCATATGCTCAGAGTCAGTGACTGTCGATTACACTGCATGCATCGTTCTAAGGAGCACATACACTTCATTCTCTTTTTGACGATTGTAAATATTTTTTCCGTGATTTGGAAAGTTGCATTATTATATTTTCCAATGAGAAACAATACAATAGCTTTTGAATAGCTCTCAAAATGAAGTCCCTTTAGCCTTATTCTGTGGAGGTAATAAGGACCTGCGTTTTCATAATCCCAAACATTTGGGGGAAACTTCAAAAATGAAAACATATGTAAATATTTTCAACATCCAGATGTTGGACATCATTGCACTCGGCTTCAGAATAGTACCATTTTTGTCACTCTTTTTCCTACATTAGACAATAATAAGGGGCATAAACTTCTGGACTGATAATAACAGTTACATCAACTTCCTTTGTAATTGCCAGTCGTTAAACTAGTGCCAAATGAAGAATTAAATCGAAACCGCAGGGACGGTCAAGCTAAAGTTAGAAACAGTGAAAGATCATTCATGTCTCAGGCGGACTGTGGAAATGGCATCTCTGCAGCTGACACTGGTAAAATAAAAGTCTGTTTTTAAAGGAATCTTGCATAGTCTCTTTACTTTTTTTGTTTTTTTAAGGATAATCAAGTTTTTATCAGTTACCTTTTATCTTTTATCATTTAAAATAAAAAATAGTGAAAGACAGCCTGTTTTCTAAAAATGTAGAATTGGTATGGTATATACTTAGTATATATATGTGTGGGTTATATATAACATATACTTATATATAAAACACATATAACATATATATGAATTTCTTTTTTCTTCTTTCCCTCTTTTCCTTCATCCCCCCTCCTCCCAGGCCTTGCTCCCTTCCCTTTCCCATCTTGTGAATAGGGTCAAACACCAGTTTTCTACATCTTGGAATATAGGAATAAAGATCTGTGCACAATCCACTTCATACATATTGATTCTTGGACTAAAAATAGCTCGATTCAGTTTCAAGTTTTTTTCTCCCACCCAAGCTCAGGTTTCGCTCCCTGTGCAGACTAGGTGGAAGGAATAGTAATGCACAATCAGCATCTTAGCTGGAATGCTTAGTGGACAATTTTAATTTTTTATTTTATTTTTTTTACATCTTGACCTCTATTTCCAAAGAATATTCTGGTTGGCAGATCTAGCCTGATTAAGATTCTGTTCAGGCATTTAATTCTCCTAAGGGAATTGATGGCTTAATCTAACAATCAAGGATACCTCAATCTACTCAGAACCTAATTTTTTGAAGGTTATAGGAAATTTGTACTTGAGCAAGACAGAAAGAGCAAATTAATGAGTGAGTTTAGTGATATAATGAATTCTGGTATATATCTTGGATTATACTTTTTAATGCTTAACCAACAAAGATATTTTTAAAAATAAATATTCTGGACCAATTATGCTAGAGTGATAGTAGACCCAAACTTTAACCTTCAGTTTGACTTACAGTACAATACCACGAATCCCGGAAGAAAGGCTATGTACTGCCTGCCTCCTTAACTGCTTTTGGAAACAGACTTGGCCCAACACATTCCACCAAATCACAGGCTAAAAACAGCTGTTATTCTTGGGACTATAGGACCTGGGCATCTTCCTCATCATCACTTGTTCAATAATAAAAATACTTAGATTTAGAAATAATAGTCTGATAGAGTTTTGGTTTCACCAAAACCATTTTTCAAAAAGCAGAATTGTAACTAACGGTCTCTTCTGAGCTTATCACAGTGGACAAAACCTCACCACCTGCATTACATTAAAGAAATCTAGAATATCAAAATGTGTTTCCTGATGGGCTTTGGCACACAATATAGTCCCAGAGTTGTTTTTGTTTTTATTTTTTAATATATTTTCATTAATTTTTAATATATATTTATTGAGAGAGAAAGAGATAGAAACATCAATGATGAGAGAGAATCATTGATCAGCTGCCTCCTGCATACCCCCTACTGGGGATCGAGCCTGCAACCCAGGCATGTGCCCTTGATGGGAATCGAACCTGGGACCCTTCAGTCTGTAAGCTGACGCTCTATCCACTGCGCCAAACCAGCCAGGGCCAGAGTTGTTTTTAAACAACGAGGGAAGATTTGGCTACCTGTATAAAGAAGGGGCCAGCAACCATTCTCTGGATGGCAGAATATTCATTATATTAGAATGAAGGATATAAAAGAACCTGTCAGGATAACAACACCCCTCTCACTCCCAAGCATTAATGATAATGAAACTGGGCCTTGAGAGTAATAAAAGTCTCGCATCATTATTTGAATCAATCTTTCATTGGCATTGCTTACAATGAAATGAATGTTCCAAACCTTATTTTCTCCCTTATCGTCTCCTTAAGGAGTTTTTTTTTTAGACATTTTTTTCCTAATTGCTGCAAAATTAAATATTGAGGAATGAGATTTTGCAGGGTAAGGCTGTATTAATTTTCTGTGGTTGCTGGAACAATGTACTTCAAGTTTGTGGCTTCAAACAACACAGATGGATTCTCTTATTGTTCTGGAGGCCAGACGTCTGAAGATTACTGTGCTAAGGTCAAGGTGTTGGCAAGGCCATACTCCCTCTTGGAGGCAGGTGTGGAGTGTCCGGTTCCTCTTCCAGTTTCCACTTTTTTCCAGCTTCTAGAATGGCATTCTTTGCTTTCATGGGCTGCTGACCCTTCCTCCATCTTTGGAGCCAGTAGTGTGTCTTGTTTCAGTACCGCATTGCCTTTTTCTGTGTCAACTCTTCTGCCTCCCTCTTATAAGGACACTGTGATTACACTTCAGCTCTGCCAGGATAATCTCTTTATCTCAAATCCATAATCGCATCTGCCAAGTCTGTTGCCATATAAGGTAACATTCACAGGTTCCAGGACTAAGACCTGGATATCTTTGCGGGGGTGGGAGGGAGAGAGGGATTATTCAGCCTACCGCAGGAGTGATATCTCACCTTATTGGAAATACATGTTCTAGACCAGTGGTCGGCAAACTGCGGCTCGCGAGCCACATGCAGCTCTTTGGCCCCTTGAGTGTGGCTCTTCCACAAAATACCACATGCAGGTGCGCATGTACAGTGCGATTGAAACTTCATGGCCCATGCGCAGAAGTCGGTTTTCAGCCTGGGCGAGTCTATTTTGAAGAAGTGGCATTAGAAGAAGTGGGGGTGTCGGTCGCATGTAGCTCGTGAGCTGCAGTTTGCCAACCATTGTTCTAGAGCCAGCCTTGGGCAAATTATGGCCTGCGGGCCGGATCCGGCTGTTCTATCCGGTTCTCTTGCTCTCCCCTCCACTCCTTTACTTTGAATTTATATTAGTTCACACAAACACTCCATCCATGCTTTTGTTCCGGCCCTCCGGTCCAGTTTAAGAACCCATTATGGCCCTCAAGTCAAAAGTTTGCCCACGAAAGAGAGAGAGAGAGAGAGAGAGAGAGAGAGAGAGAGAGAGAGAGAGAGAAAGAAAGAGAAAGAAAAAGAAAAAGAAAAAGAAAAAGAAAGAAAAGATAATAAATATGTAACTTTGGCTAGTAATCAATTCTTTATTATATCTTAATTTATTTGGTGCACTTGCCATTAGAACAGAAAGAGAAGATATGTTTAAAATTGATAGGATTCGAAAGAGTAGAGTTGGCGATGCCCATCTTATTGCCATATACACACCCATTCACTTATTTTGCATTACCTTTTTTTGCTGAGGCCAGTCAGTAGAGAAGGGCAATGAGTCACTCCAAGGTCAGACAGTGTTATTACCTAATCGTATTGTGATGGGCAAATCCACCATTAAGCTTCCGACTGAGAGAAATACTATTGAGTTGGCAAATGCTTTCGATGTGTACGTGCTGATAGTCATATGTAACCACAATTTTTCAGACTTTGGCAAAGAGAAATGGGAATTCTCTGTATTTTAATTTGATGTAAAATTTATCCCTCAGGAATGACCATTCTGTTAAGCACCTAGTCTGTGCAAATGTTGAGCCAAACGCTGCTGGAAATATGTTTAAGGTAGTGTCTGCCTTTAGTAGGCAATTCAGAGGGATAAAATGAATATATGATTAATTCTGTACTGGATGGCTCTTCTTTCCCACCTGGGCTGTTCCTGTTAGGATAGCGGCCTGAATTAAGGCAGAAAATACCTGCTTGACATTCTCTGCATATACAGACTGCCTAGTATCCTCTGGGAAACGTCCAGTGGACACCACTTGGCTCTCCAGCCTAAGAAGGATTGTTAAAGACTGAATGCCAGCTTTCTCTCTCTTTTTTTTTTTTTTTAAATATATATTTTTATTGATTTAAGAGAGGAAGGGAGAGGGGTAAAGTGAGATAGAAACATCAATGATAAGAGAGTATCATTGATTGGGTGCCGCCTGCACGCCCCACACTGGGGATTGAGCCTGCAACTGGGGCATGTGCCCTGACCAGGAATTGAACCATGACTTCCCAGGTCCACGCTCAACCACTGAGCCACACCGGCTGGGGAGCTTCCTTTTTGTTTATATAATGGATATCTTAGATGGCCTTGAAATGGATCTATTAACAATCTGTGAGTTGTACTTCTATCTGAAATGAATTAAACAACTGCTTTTAAAACAGACTTTCCCCAACATATTCTACCAAATCATAGGCTAAAAACAGCTGTTATTCTTGGGAATATAAGACCTGGGCATCTTAATTTTTTAAACTGGATTGCCACGAAATTTTATTGATGCCTAACAATATAGAATTTCATGTTGGATAAAGCAGATGCGCAAAAGAAAAATTGTATTAGGTAAAATCCCTTTCAAAATTATTACTTAACACTTTGCAAATAATTGAAGTTAGAAGATTTGGATTTTATTTTTAGAGCGAAGTGTATTTTGCAGTGTATTCGTCTTCATATTTGCTAGGGCTTAACATTCATTATGCATATGTTAATTGAGTAAACATAAGCAAGTGAATTATCTTCCCTGGACGTCAATATTGTTATCTATTAAGTGGGAATAATAGCAACACCTACCTCCTAGGGCTAGGCTGTTGTTAGGATTAAATAAATTCTTACATGTGATACACTTGGAACAACACCTGGCATATAGTTAACACTGAGTCAGTATTAGCTATTGTACAATTTCATTGCTACTTGCATATATTTTTAAAATGTATTTAGAATTACTTCTTTTTTTAATTTAAATTCTTTATTGTTTAAAGTATTACATGAGTCTCCTTTTTCCTCCATTGACCTCTCCCCGGCCGCTCCCACCCCCCAGCACGTGCCCTCATCCCCCTCTTGTCTGTGTCCATTGGTTATGCTCATATACATGCATACAAGTCCTTTGGTTGATCTCTTACCCCCTCAAGAATAGTATTTGAGCAGTAGAATTACTGTGTCACATGGTACAAGACTTTTTTTCCAAGATCATACATATAGCCATGTTGCTTTTCTTAAGCATTAAAGCAATTTATGCTCCCATTAGTAATAGCAAGGAATTGCAATTTCACTGAGCCCTGGCAAGTATTAATCATCATAGCACCTCAGGTTGCTTATATAGTATGTGAATCATGGCATTTCAGTATTAATTTGTAAGGTCATGGAGGGGTAGGGATGTGGTTTATCTTGTTCACTAGTATATGCTATAAAGAGCTTAGTATATAATAGACACTCAGAAAAAAGGACAAATGGACAAATGAGAAATTTGCCACTTTCATTAATTTGTGGAATACTTTTTCATTAATAATATTAGTAATTTATTCATCAATTTGGGACATATTTCATAATTTTTATACATTTATTAGGGTTGTATTTCTATTATTTATGCATGCTATAGGAAATTACTGATTTTCTTAATCATTTGCCCTGAGTATCTCACCCAGTTTGTTTGCCTTTTGATTGTATTTTACTTTTGACACAATCAAGTTTTGGCAATTGCTTTTAAATCTACTACTTTTTTCCTATGAGATTACTTTTAGTGGTTATAAGCATAGAATGTTTTTCCTTCCTTCTTCTATTCATCCTTCTCAAAACTATAATAATTTAATACTAATTTCTATCAGTTTTATGTTTTAATTTTTTACTTTTAATGTTTTAATCTTTGTGAGATTCAGTTTGGTATGTAAAACAATGTGGGAGTTTATATTTAAAAATCTTCCCCTAAATGCCTAAATGTCCCAGCACCATTTCAACATGGTACCCCTATTTTTTATAAGAATATTACATTTTCAGCCCAGCCAGTATGGCTCAGTGGTTGAGCATGGACCTATAAACCAGGAGGTCATGGTTCGCTTTCTGGTCAGGGCACATGCTCGGGTTGCAGGCTTGATTCCCAGTAGGAGGTGTGCAGGAGGCAGCCAATCAGTGATTCTTTCTCATCATTGATGTTTCTATCTCTCTCTTCCTCTCCCTTCCTCTCTAAAATAAATAAAAAAAATGTTTTTAAAAATGTTAAAAAAGAATATTACAAGTTCATTTATTATTTTTTAAACGTATTAAAAATAGTTTAATCGGAGTAATTGCAATCTCAAAAATAAAAACAAACCAAAAACCACACCCAGAATATTTTTAGTGTTGGAGAATAAAAGAAATGAAAAGAAAGAATTGTTAGGAAGACCATTTTTAATTCAAATGAAGAAAATAGAGATATGTAGTGCATTATTACTCTTTTCTACAATATGTAGCTTTTTTATGGCAGAATTTTATGATTTTATTAACACAAATACAATGTGTACACAATCTGACTATTCATTTTCTTTGCTGCACAGCCTGGCATTGGGATTGGTGACTGATGGCCAGCTGGGCTGCTCTTTCCACAGTGGCTTTGCGGTTCTTTGAGGCGATGCTGTGAGCAGCCTCAGCACAGTAAGATCTGTTGCACATCAGCAGCCCTTCGAGCTCCTTGACATTATAGACCAGAAACTTCCTAAAGCCACTGGACAGCATGTGCTTTGTTTTCTTGTTGCTCCCATAACCAATGCTGGGCATCAAGATCTGGCCCTTGAATCTTCTACGCACGCTATTGTCAGTGTCTCTGGGTTTCCGCCAGTTCTGCTTAATGTCGGTCTGACTGGTGCCGGATAAACTTCTTGGTCCTCTTCTTCTTCTTTTTTTAAAAATATATTTTATTGATTTTTTAACAGAGAGAAGGGGAGAGGGATAGAGAGTTAGAAACATCGATGAGAGAGAAACATCGATCAGCTGCCTCCTGCACACCTCCCACTGGGGATGTGCCCGCAACCAAGGTACATGCCCTTGGCCGGAATCGAACCCAGGACCTTGCAGTCCACAGGCCGACGCTCTATCCACTGAGCCAAACCGGTTATGGCTTGGTCCTCTTCTTAACAGTCTTGGGTTTCAGGAGGGGTCTGAGGGCAGCCATGGTGCCGAGTAGGAGATGGCTGCCACCGACGCAGGCAGCGCCGAGGAAGAGCTACAAGATATGGCTTTTATGATTTGACGTAGTTTTTAAAGAAATGATTTACAAGCTTCTAGAATTAGCATAAGTCCTGAGTTTAAGGGTGTATATTTCTGATGACCATCTCAATAATTTTACTTTGGATATCAGAAAAACACGAGAATATAGTCAAATCTCCCTATCTCATTGGTCAGCAATAGGTTTTCTGAATCCTAAATATTCAGTAGTCTTCGGATTTCTTACCAGGTCTGAGAAGGTAATTACATACATCGTTTCTGAATAAATAGATTATTTTGGTCTGAGTAATTTTCTTCATAATTGCCCTTTAACTAAAATTGATTTCTTTCTTAATGACATGTTCTTTTCCACAAGGGCGCCTAGATTATTCTGTGTTCACTATCCTGTTTGTCCTATTTCTGTCTATTTTGTCTTCTATTCTGTTCTGTTATTCTATTTGCCTACTGTTAGTTCTGGTTTTCTCTTTGTAATTATTGCCACGTAGCAGTGTGTCTAAAGTTTACTAGTGCTATCTTCCTCTTATTTTTTCTTCTGCTTTAATTATTTTGGTGGCCCTTTCATTCCATTTCTAATTCACATCTAAGTGGTCTGATTCAGTTTTTAGATTACAGTATGCCTGTTTTCTTGATCAATAGGACAGTTCAGAAGACAGGCTCAGGCTTCCTTTTGTTGTTGTTTACTTCTTGTAGGAGTGGCTTTAGGAAACAATTAGTTCAGTTGCCTACGGGTAAAAAGAATCCTTTTTTGTCAACAATTCCAAAATTAAAATCATTGCTTTCATATATAATCTTTAAGATGAAATATGGAAACTAATGATATTCACAACCGACATTGCCAAGGTCAGTACTAAGTTTCTTTTGTATTTGAAGTAGAAAGCTAATAGTACCCTACTCATAGAATTTTCCAGTCTAATTTTTGTTTTTCTAATAGGTGTTCAGTATAACAGGGCTCTTCTTAAGGACCGTTTGACTCTGTGTTCCTCTTTGCCCTCCCCCCTCATGCAAATAAGATGACCCCTACATCCAATCAAATCATCAGAGCAGGCTTTTCATCATTTTTAATGGAATGTCAGCCTTGCCACCTGCTTGCCTGGTACCCAAACCATCTGCATCTCTCTTCAATCTTCAACACAGAATATTCTTCAGAGGCTGTCATCAGAGAGGGCTACCTTCCGTTGCCTACTTGTTATTCTATTCCTGTCAAAACCCAGCTGACAGATATTCAAGGGCCATAACTCAAGTGACATGCAATCGCCATCTCCTCCATTTTTTCTTAAGTTTATTCTTCTCTTGACAAAGGTATTAGAAAGCTGTACACTCTTATCAGCAGTATGATGTGATGTTTAAAAATAGGGACTCAGGAAGTCAAATGAGAGTTGGGTTTAAATTCAGATCCCACCACTTAGTCCCAGTGGAATCTTGTCTAAATCCCATAATTTTTCTAAACCTCAGTTTCTTCATCTGTACAGTGGGGATAAAAATAATAGTGAAGAAGTGTGTTTATCCTGAATATCGAATGGTATTTTTAAAAATCAGATAACTAGAATTGTTTCCTTTTACACTTGTTTACTGGGAATCCAAGAGCTCTATTTAAAGTTCAATTACAGTGATTCCTGAACCTTTTGCCCGCGTGAGCAGTCTGTTGTCTAAGATCAATTGATTTTCCTAAAGCAAACAGTGAATTGAATTATCTATTTACAGTCTTATCTGCTGTGGGCAAAATTTCCCTGGAACAGCCCTGGCTGGTGTGGCTCAGTTGGTTGGGCGTCATACTGGCACCAAAGGTTGCTGGTTTGATTCCTGTCAGGGCACATGCCCAGGTT
The DNA here is from genome assembly GCF_963455305.1 of Plecotus auritus. Classification (NCBI taxonomy): domain Eukaryota; kingdom Metazoa; phylum Chordata; class Mammalia; order Chiroptera; family Vespertilionidae; genus Plecotus; species Plecotus auritus. Next base: position 187,639,469 of record NC_137772.1, on the reverse strand, counting down.
TTGGGCTTGATCTCCGGTGGGGGATGTGCAGGAGGCAACCAATCAATATTTTGCTCTTGAAACAACTAAGAGAAACTCCCAGAAATAATTATGAGAATGAGGTTAGTTCATTAGCGATATTGCAGTAGCTGGTAGAGGCAAGAGCCAGGAATATGTTTTAAGTCTGGGCTGAGAAAACAAAGTTATCTGTCCTTGTCCATGAGGGTGCTTTACCTGCAATGCCCTTTCCTAGCAGTGCCGATGCAGCTCATTACCAAGAATACTTGAACACTGGCCCCAAACTTTGACCTTTTTTTAATGTGTCTTTTTCTTCATCTTATTTCCCTTTCTGCCTATTCTGTTCTTGGTCTCTGTATATACATCTGAGCTGAGATCGACAGCCATTAACTCCTTGGCCATTCTGCTATCTGTGTCTTCTATTTCCTCCTGCTTTTCCTATTTATCCTCCCATTTCCTTCTCCATCTCTGTCCCTGTTACTAGCAAGTTCCTCCCCACATCCTGGCCATTCACCCCCTTCAGCCTCCAACCAACCTTAACGTTAGCAAAAACAACAAAAATTAAGATGGGTATAGTGGATTGAATAGTGGTGCCAAAATGTATGTCACACAAATCGACACTGCTACCCCTTATTACCTCAGAGTGTGGCGTTATCTGGAATAAGGGTCTTTGCAAATGTAATGAAGGTGAGGATTCTGAGATGATATCATCCTGGATAACAGCTGGCCTTAAATTCAATGGCAGGTGTCCTTATAAGAGACAGAAAAGAGAAGACAGAGACACAGGGAAGAAGGCCACGTGAAGACGGAGGCAGAGATAGGAGATCTGCTGCCATGAGACAAGGGCACTAGGGGTCACCAGAAGCTGGAAAAGACAAGGAAAGGTTCTCTGTAGAGCCTTCAGAAGGGGTGTGGCCCTGACAGCACCTCCATGTCAGACTTGTGAGAATAAATTCGTTGTTTATGCCACCGGTTTATGGTAATCTATTGTGGCAGCCTTAGAAACTCAGACCGTGGCCCTGGCTGGTCTGGCGCAGTGGATGGAGCGTCAGCCTGCGGACTGAAGGGTCGTGAGTTCGATTCCAGTCAAGGGCACATACCCGGGTTGTAGGCTTGGTCCCCAGTGTGGGGCATGCAGAAGGCAGCTGATCAATGATTCTCTCTCATCATTGATGTTTCTCTCTCTCGCCCTCTCCCTTCCTCTCTGAAATCAATAAAACTATATTTTTTTTAAAAAGAAAGAAACTCAGACCGTGGAAGACAGGACAGCCCCACAGGAACATTTATTTCACAATTGCTGAGCATTTTAAAATAATAAAAACATACTAGAAAAGAATATGAAGTCATTTTTCAATTATTAATAATAAGAGAAAGCTTGCTAAATTATATCTAACACATTATAGAACCAGCTCTTTACTGGCAATAAAGTACTCCTGAAGTTAATTCATATTTAAATTGTTTGAAACTCAGTGCATTTTTTTCCTGCAGGAGTCATATAGTATATTATGGATGTTTTCAGATATTAATCCATAATAATTTTGTTAGTCATATATAGGCTATAAATATCTTACAAAGTACTCATAATTTGGAACAGTACTTGCATACCAGGATTCAACAAATGTTACATATTATCAACTCCCCAACTAAATTATAAACTTTGAGACAGAGGCAATGTCCTATGCTTTTTATAATCCCAGAACCTACAGTATTTCTTATATGTGATATGCAATGAGTATTTGTTGAACTAATAAAAGGAATGAATAGCTATGTTTACAGTATCTCCATAAAAATCAAATCAAATATGTATAGAATTGACAAACTTATAATGTTACAGTAAAAAAAATTCATTCACAAAACAAAAATAACTTTAAAATTATTAAAGAACTGTAGCTATAATCAAGAGGATAAAAGGAAATCACTACCAAGGTGAAATTCTCCATATTTTAGCCCTGGAAGGCAGAGACCTTGTCCTATATTTCTCTGTAATTCCAGTGTCTTGCATAATGATTTCCACAGAATAGGCATGTGCAGCCTGGCACACAGGAAGGGCTAGAGGAAACCGTCATGCAGCTCTCTGGAGGTCTTTTTCTATGTAGCTCTCTCTCTCTGTAATTTCACCCCGACACGTCCAGCCGCCTCAGCTCCCTGAGCTCCGCACTCCATCCTCACCTCAGCTGGGCCTCTGGGCTCTCTGGTTTCCCTTCCTGGCACCTGCAGCCCATAAGCTGCCTCCAGGTAGAGAGCTGGGTTGTTCCTAGTGCTCACCTCATCTTTTTCCTGCCTAGAGATGAAGACCTACAGGTCTGTTGTTCAAAGTCGGAAAACAGCTGTTTCATATATTTTGTCCAGTTTTCTAATTGTTCACCATGAAAGTTTAAGTCCTTTCTTTGTCACTTCATCATGACTAAAAGCAGTTCCTATGCAAGTGTGCTGGTTAAAAGGAAAAAAAAAAAAAGGTAACTGTAAACGAAGACTTTTAAGTTCATGCAGTTGGCTCTGTTATTGATTGAGAATCGCAGAGCCGCGACTCAGTGGTGACGAGGCTCTGATGGCAGATTTTCAGTCTCGGTCAGCAGTTTACTTCAAGAACAGACTCTTTCATCTGCCCTTCCTGCTTCAGTGACTTAGAATGGGAGGGAAAAAAGAGACATATGTAATACTTTCAACAATAAAGATTTTTTTTAAAAAAAGAATGAACACTGGAATTCTAAAGTATAAAGAATGTTACCTGCACCAAAACACACACCTTGTACTAGCTTATTAGGAGGAGGGTGAATAAGTGTGTCATCTCCATTTATTTATGCATCCATTCTTACAGCCATAGTCTATTAGAATCTTCCATTGCTTTTCACAAACTGGTTTAAAGTTTTAATGATGATACATACAGATTTCCTCATGTAAGCATAGAGACCATTTCTGTTCATGTTATTTCCATGCAATCAGTCATTTTCCCTCCAAGGTCATAGCCCCATAGTTCTATCATACATATACAGTCTATTTTACAATTTACTGATTAATTAGGTCTGTTGTAAGCAGTGGTGGGCAGGAGACGGGAATGAGAGTCATTTTATCATTATATCTCCTAGGGGATTGTCCTGTCTGACAAAGGTATTTCTGAAAAACACTGAAATTCTATTTTTCGAAAATTTCAAATTTTACTAAAATGTGGTAATTGTCAACTTTATAACAGATGATTTTCTTTTCAGCATAGTGACTCTCTATTGTAATGGCAATCGGTCGACATTCTAAAAATTCATTTCCTCCTTAATGATGACCCGATTCTCAGAAGCTTTTATGTGAGCTGCCAGAACAGCAGTGAAACCTCATCAGCCAAAAGATATTTTGGGACCCTCTATGGCCCCAAATCCAAGATAATGACAGCTGAGAGACAACTTAGAATGAGCAAGAAGTTAATGTATAATACCTCGGTCATTTCATGGAAGTTAGAGCCCTGCCCCAAGATCCCCGGCCCTGAGATTTGAATTCTGTCATGTTCAGACAGGAGTCCCAGAGCGCCTTCATGGTTCCTTGGTGTCAGCACAGAGTAGCTGATGTCAGGTGTCTACATCATTCTGTCTCCCTGGTTGTTTAGTGTCTCTTCCTGGGTAGATGTTCGCTGATGAGTGTTAATATTCACTTCAAAGATCTCCACACTACATGACCACTACCAAAAATTCATCCAGCCCTGGCTGGTGTGGCTCAGTTGGTTGAGTGTCATCCTATGCACCAAAAGGTCTCTGGTTTGATTCCCAGTCAGGGCACATGCCAGGTTGTGGTTTAATCCCCAGTTGGTGTGCATATGGGAGGCAACTGATTGATGATTTTCTCTCACATCAATGTTTCTCTCTCTCTCTTTCTCTCACCTTTTCCCTTCCTCTGTCCCCAAAATCAATAACAATACAGGGTATCACAAGAAAATGTATACGCACTTTGAATTATTATTAATTCCAGTGGGTTAAATCTGAAAAGAAAAAAAACATCACTTGAACTATCCAAAAACCGTATGAGGATACATTTCTGGGGGATACCCTATATATGAAAAAAACAAGAATTCACACATATACCTCTCTCCAGACTTCTTCTGGATCCCTGTATATTTAACTAAGGTATATAATTTATCTATAATTGATATAAACAAACTGTATAATATACTTATTGATCAGGTCTTTTGTAAGCAAGGCATGTAAGTTCAGGAGAGCAGAGATCTTTATAGTTCATCGAAGTTGTTTACTATACCCCCAGCACTTGTAATAGTGTCAGGCACATGACTACTCAATGAATAGTTCTTAAATGAATAAATATTAAATAAAAAGCTTTGTCAGTATGTGTGAGAAATATAAATTCTTAGAGAATTCCTATTAATTAGTTGACTATCTAATCTTATCTTTTCCCTTATTGTAAATAATATTTGGATGAACAGAAGTATAGAATTTTAATATAGTTAAATGTATCAATCTTTTCATCTATGGTAAGCCATTTTTTGCCTCTTATATGAGAAACTAGAGGTCCAGTGCACAAAATCATGTGCGGGTAGGGTCCCTAGGCCTAGCCTGCGATCAGGGCCATCTTCTGCCGGCTCGCCAGTCCCCAGTCCCACCCCCGCCGCCACCCCCCAGTTCTCTGTGGTTCCCTATCACAGCATGGCTCCGGTTCCCCAGAGCCTGCGGGCCGGGGGGAGGGACCAAGAGGCAGAGGTCGGCCATTCTGCTACTCACCTTGGTTCACCATGGTTTCCCGTTCATCTTGCTGCAATCAGAGCCTGCGGGCCTGGCAGGGGAGTGACCAAGAGGTGGTCAATGCACCTCATGGCAACTGGTCGAGCAGTTGTTCTGGTCAGCTTATGGTCGCTGGCCTCTTATTATGTAGGATTCTCTGCTGAAAAGTCTTAAATATATCCTATATAATAAAAGGCTAATATGCAAATGACCAAACAGCGGAACAGCTGGTCACTGTGATGCGCACTGACCACCAGGGTGCAGACGCTCAATGCAGGAGCTTCCTCCTGGTGGTCAGTGCGCTCCCACAGGGGGAGCACTGCTCAGCCAGAAGCCGAGCTCAGGGCTGGTGAGCGCAGCGGCGGGAGCCTTTCCCGCCTCATGGCAGCGCTAAGGAAGTCCGACTGCTGGCAGTGGGACATCCTCCTAGGGCTCCCGGACTGCAAGAGGGCCTGAATTTCATGCACCGGGTCTCTAGTTCTAGTATAATTTCTTCTAACCTATCTTTGCCCCACTGGTCTCCAATGATATCTCTGTTGTTTATTAAGTTTTAATGTCAACGTGAGTCTGTTTCTAGGCTCTCTATATTGTTCCATTGTTTGTCTATCTTGTTTATTTATTTGTAATTTCTAGACAGTTGATGTCATTGAATAGCTAATAGAGCAATCTACTATGAGCATCTGTTTTCTGGATGAACTTAAGCTGTTGTAAGTTGATTTTCCTTATTTGGACCAGTGGTTCTCAAACTTAGGGTGCGTAAGAAGAGCGTGTAAAAACACAGATTGCTGGAGTTTCTCTGATTTCTTAGGTCTGGGGTGGGGCTTGAGAATTTTCATTTTTAAGAAGTTTTCATGTGCTGTTGATGCTGCTTGCTATCAATATGTTCACGACTTCAGTAGCCATTGTTTATCCCTTTTCCCCTAGAATTAATGTCATTAGATTTAAATAGTACTGTATATTAATATTAAACATCATATTAGAAAGGCAGATTTATTTAAAGTATAATATTGGAAATAAGTTTATGAATACATAATATTTTGGACTTAAAGTAAATGTTGCTGTGATTTAAAAAAAAAAGAATATAAATATGAATGCTGTCCTCCCAGACTTTAATAGTAGGAGTTGTTTATTTTTTTTAATGTAAATTATTTTCTTAGACCAGGGGTGGGCAAACTTTTTCACTCGAGGGCCACAATGGGTTCTTAAACTGGACCGGAGGGCCGGAACAAAAGCATGGATGGAGTGTTTGTGTGAACTAATATAAATTCAAAGTAAAGGAGCGGAGGGGAGAGCAAGAGAACCGGATAGAACAGCCGGATCCGGCCCGCGGGCCCTAGTTTGCCCAAGGCTGTCTTAGACTATGAAAACTTAGAGCATGTTCTTCTTCAGACCTAAGTATTATATAGAAACTATAAGATGAGTAGTTTAACAGGCTATGCTCTATATGCAAAAAGCATTTTTACTAGTCTAAACTTAGTGTTTTAATTTCAAAATTTTCAGAAAGAAAAAATTATAGAAAAATATTTCACCAAAGATAGGTAAATATTTAGTGCATCATTTTATTATTTCTAAGAGTTTTATAGATGAAAATTTAAATTCTCTGGGTTTATAACACTTTGAACTTGCCTTCTATTGTCACCATAAATCCTATGACTGAGACACTGGTCAATAACTCATTCAGAATGTATGCTAAAATTGTTCTCTTTGATTTAAAAAAAAATACTGTTTAATCTTATGTTTGCTTAAAATTTACTTGTTTTAAGCCCCAGACATATGTTCATTTAACATTGTGATTAATCTAAAATATCTAAAATACTTACACTTTCATATATAAATAGTAATAAATAATATATCATGAATATCTGAATATAATTGATACTATATTTGTGTTATGGCTGATTCTTTTTAAAAAGCAGCTCTGGCTCACTGAAAAATTCATATTTCAAAAGTCCATTAATTTAATTGTTTCTGGAGAATGTGAGCTCTACTGAAAGTGGATACAAGTTGGATACAGGGGAAATTAAATAAGTGAAGTACCATCAAAAAATCAAAGAGATCTCACATCTACTTTAATTAAATGCTGGACAGGAACATATTGTATCTTACTATTTAATTCACTAAAATGTTAAATACTTTAAAGCACAAAGGTGATTATCAGGAGTTTTAAAGCAAAACACTGAAGGATTGTTTAAAAAAATATTAAAACTCTAACAATATTGTTATGAAATACTCCTCCACCCTCCCACTGAGAGTCCATTTGACTAATAGAGATGCTTAATGTATCTATTTTATAATATTCCTTTGGCCTTGGCCCACAGGCTAACTGCAGACATTTCTCAATTAGGCATTTTGTTGCCTAAGATACTAATTGAAATTCAGGGCAGGGGAAAATACATCACTGGCCTTTGTCTATCTATGAAAGGCCTTCTTATTAGACTTTATTTTCTGTAAAAGCTACTTTTCTCTGCAAACTGAGAGGGACCCTGTGTGTGAAGTGTGGTCAGTGGAGTCTTCCAGAACAGCATAGACACCAGTTGCTCACCAGCCGGAAGCCTTCATGCCTCTCAACAGTGCAGCTCGGGCTGAGGAGCCCCAAGGGGCAGGTGCCAAAAGAAGACTCACTCACGCTTTCTAAAGTTCTTTCCCAGGGCTGGGGGAAGGGAGCCCTCCTTTGAGCTCCTGTGTGGCACTCGGAGGCTCCAAGGAGGTAAAGCTTGTTCTCATCCCCCAAACACTCCGTTTTCTCCCTTCCTTTGAGCCAAATAAGACTGTAGTCAGAGCTTAAAGCTATGACCCTTTCGCTCTCTGTTTTCAGAGTACTCCCTGCCTCCTCCAGAGATTGGAGGCCCAGAAAGTGAGGAATTCATTTTGCAGAGGACTTTTCATTTTCTCCTTGTTTATTTTATTCTTTGCCTCTCAGTCTGTTTTCTTTGCCTTTCTGCCTCAGCATCTGCATCAGGGAGTCTTAATGATACACAGTAGTAGCTCAGACTTAGGGACCTGGCTGGCCTGAGTCAAAACTTAGAGCTCTCTCTAGCCCAGCCAGAGTAAGCTCATTGTTGAGCATTGACCTATGAACCAGGAGGTCACGGTTCCATTTCCAGTCAGGGCACATGCCCAGGTTGTAGGCTCGATCCCCAGTGTGGGGTGTGCAGGAGGCAGCCAATCGATGATTCTCTCTTATCATTAATGTCTCTCTCTCTCCCTCTCCCTTCCTCTTTGAAATCAATAAAAATATGAGACTCCCCAGAAGTCAGGTAATTGAGGCTTATGTCCCATCCTGAGCTAAGGGTCTTCAAAGGGGAGGAAGGCAATTCACAGGATGGTGAGAAGAACAAATGCTTGGTAAACACTGTTGCCATGCCATGCAGGTAAGTCTTTCTTTCTTATATATATTTTTTATTGATTTCAGAGTGGAAGGGAGAGAGAGAGAGAGATAGAAACATCAGTGATGAGAGAGAATCATTGATCAGCTGCCTCCTGCATGCCCCCCTCTGTCCCACTGGGGACAGAGCCTGCAATCTGGGCATGTGCACTTGACTGGAATCGAACCCGGGACCCTTCAGTCCTCAGGCCAAAGCTCTGTCCACTGAGCCAAATCAGCTAGGGTGGTAAGTCTTTCTGATATAAAAAGTTATCTCTGGAAAGAACAGAAGTGTAGGAGAAACCAAGATGGTGGCATAGGTAAACACCTAAACTGCTGCCTCGCACAACGATTTCAAAACTATAACTAAAAGACAAAACGGACATCATCCAGAACCACAGGAAGGCTGGCTGAGTGGAAATTCTACAACTAGAAGGAAAGAGAAAAGCACACTGTGACTCAGAGGAGCTGCAGGAGGCAGAGGTACTGAGACAAGCGTGCAGAGAGGACTGGCAACTGAGTGTGCAGCTGGCTTTCTCATTCAGGAGGGAGACAAAAGCTCCCGACTGTGCTGAACTCCAGTTCCGGGTGAGACTCTGGGGACCCAGACTCATACGGGGTGAAACTGGACTGTCAGGAAAGAGAAAAGCACACTGAGACTCAGAGGAGCTGCAGAAGACAGAGGTATGGAGGCGCGCGTGCAGAGAGGGCAGGCAACTGAGTATGCGGCTGGCTTTCTCAAGTGGGAGGGAGACAAAAGCTCCCGACTGCACTGAACTCCAGTTCCGGGCGAGACTCTGGGGACCCAGATTCATTCAGGGAGAAACTGGGCTGCCTGGCAGCGAGCGAAACTCGAGGGCGGCTTTTGCTCAGAAGTGCTTGCAGCAATTATCACGGGACACTGAGACACAGGGGCCTATTAGGGCAGGGCTGATGGGAAACCAATGCTGTCTGCTCCGCCCTGAGACTCCGCCCCATCCAAACTGAGCACAGAGGCTTTTGCAAGTCTTGTGTCATAAGGGTGTCTCCAGCACAGAAGTTCTCCCGTAGTAGACACAGCTGATCCTCACAGGCAATTGGCCTGGAGGTCAGTTCCTCCCAGTGATACCAACAACAATCAAGGCTTAACTACAACAAGACTGTGCACACAGCCCACAAAGGGGTGCACCAAGAGTGTCCACCTCAGGTAACTGGGGAGGCTGAGCCACTGGGCCCTATAGGACACCTAGCACACAAAGCCACTCTATCAATTCAGGGAAGCAGCCAAAATGTAGAGACAAAGAAACAGATGACAAATGAAAGAAATGGAGGAAAGCAAACAACTGGATACAGAGTTCAAAACCATGGTTATAAGGTTTTTCAAGAATTTTCTAGAAAAGGCTGATAAATTTAGTGAGACCCTCAAGGATATGAAAAAGGATCAACTAGAAATTAAGCATACACTGACTGAAATAAAAAATAATATACAGAGATCTAACAGCGGACTAGAGGATCGCAAGAATCAAGTCAAAGATTTGAAATACAAAGAAGCAAAAAACACCCAACCAGAAAAGCAAAAAGAAAAAAGAATCCAAAAATATGAAGATAGTGTAAGGAGCCTCTGGGACAACTTCAAGCGTACCAACATCCGAATTATGGGGGTGCCAGAAGAAGAGAGAGAGAATGATAATGAAAACCTATTTGAAGAAATAATGACAGAAAACTTCCCCCACCTGGTGAAAGAAATAGACTTATAAGTCCAGGAAACGCACAGAACCCCAAACAAAAGGAATCCAAAGAGGACCACACCAAGACATATCATAATTAAAATGCCAAGTGCAAAAGACAAAGAGAGAATATTAAGAGCAGCAAGAGAAAAACAGTTACCTACAAGGGAGCACCCATACAACTGTCAGCTGATTTCTCAACAGAAACTATGCAGGCCAGACGGGAGTGGCAAGAAATATTCAAAGTGATGAATAGCAAGAACCTACAACCAAGATTACCCAGCAAAGCTATCATTTGGAATTGAAGGGCAGATAAAGAGCTTCACAGATAAGAAAAATCTAAAGGACTTCATCACCACCAAACCAGTATTATATGAAATGCTGAAAGGTATTCTTTAAGAAGAGGAAGAAGAAGAAAAAAGGTAAAGATAAAAATTATGAACAAATACATATCTATCAACAAGTGAATCTAAAAATCAAGTGAATAAAAAATCTGATGAACAGAATAAACTGGTGAATATAATAGAATCAGGGGCATAGAAAGGGAGTGGACTGACATTTCTCGGGGCGGAAGGGGGTGTGGGGGGTGTGGGAAGAGACTGGACAAAAATCGTACACCTATGGATGAGGACAGTGGGAGGTGGGTAAGGGCAGAAGGTGAGGTAGGAACCGGGTGGAGGGGAGCTATGAGGGAAAAAAGAGGAACAATTGTAATAATCTGAACAATAAAGATTTATTAAATTAAAAAAAATTTTATCTCTGATAATAGCTCTCCTGCTGGTCCAGTTCCACTACCTGAATTCTTCTAGACAGTTAAGGGGAGGTCAAGGGCTTTTCCTGAGTGAGCTAGATCTCGATTGTCTGCAGCTTGAAATAATCCACATGCCAGAGGGGCACGTTCTGAGGAGGCACATGCTGCTCCGCCTCTGCTTTGATAAACAGAGGCATGTGGTGCAGTGGGAGAAAGAAAACAGGCAACAGAGAGAGGTCTCCAATCTCCAGGAGCAGCTCCAGGGCCCTTTCCTATCTTCATGATATATGCTTTGTGTTCATGTTGTGAACCACTAAGACACATGCAAGATACCAATTTTCAGGAAATCCAAGACTCAAGTTTACAAAAAGCCTTTGTGTACCCCACTGCTCATATGGCTAAATCAGACAATCCTTTATAATAAAAGCCTAATATGCAAATTGACCAAACGGCGGAACGACCAGTTGCTATGATGCGCACTGACCACCAGGGGGCAGACACTCAATGTAGGAGCTGACCCCTGGTGGTCAGTGCGCTCCCACAGAGGGAGTGCTGCTCAGCCAGAAGCTGGGCTCATGGCTGGCGAGTGCAGCGGCAGTGGAGGGAGCCTCTCCCGCCTCTGCGGCAGCGCTAAGGAGCAGCGAGTTGAGCAGTAAAGAGCAGCAAGCAGGCAGGCCGTAAGGAGTGAGTGGTCCTGGACTGCGAGAGAGATGTCTGACTGCCAGTTTAGGCCCGATCCCCAGGGAGCCAGTAGGTGGACATCCCCCAAGGGGTCCCAGACTACGAGAGGGCACAGGCCGGGCTGAAGGAGCCCCCCCACCCCAGTGTATGAATTTTGTGCACTGGGCCTCTAGTATAATCTAAGAAGCCACGTATCAATTATCAACCTGTACATTTCCTACAAATAATATAAACAAACTAGTAGAGTATGTGTATGGAGTTTTAGCCTTTAAAGAGTACATTATAAGTCACTAGTTAGATCATTTCATCCTTGTCCTGGCCCAGGGCCAGTCACAGATGTCCAGGGGTCCCTGGAGATGAGCTTAGAGCTTCCTTTGACCACAAGTGAACTGCAAGCTTACCCAGTAGTCCCTGTCCTTTGCTAATACTGTTTACCTCTCACTTGGACCTTACAGCTTCCAAATTTCACTATCTAGGTCTTCCCCTATATCTCATCTTATCACTCCTGTCACAACAAAATTCCTTTCTTTAGGTCAGTGGTCGGCAAATTCATTAGTCAACAGAGCCAAATATCAACAGTACAACGATTGAAATTTCTTTTGAGAGCCAAATTTTTTAAACTTAAACTTCTTCTAATGCCACTTTTTCAAAATAGACTGGCCCAGGCCGTGGTATTTTGTGGAAGAGCCACACCCAAGGGGCCAAAGAGCCGCATGTGGCTCGCGAGCCACAGTTTGCCGACCACTGCTTTAGGTGATTCCAAAGTTCACTTTCCACTTATTTCAAGGCAAAAGGAAAAGCAGATACCAGGAAGACCTTGGTCAGGGGAGTTCTTTTGGAAACTTTAATGTAGATGTAAGAAGTAGAAATTTGATTACCAAAAGACACATCTTTGAATTTCTTAGACTTTTAATATAATTGTTGAAATTGGAATGCCAGTTAATTTAAGACAGCTCAGTACTTCAAATTTTGTAACTTATCTATACTAATAAAAGGGTAATATGCTAATTAGACCAGACATCTTCTGGACGTCCTTCTGGACAAAGCCACAGTGGCAGGGGCCAAGGCAGAATGGTTAGGGGCAATCAGGCCAGCAGGGGAAGGCAGTTAGGGGTGATCAGGCTGGCAGGGGAGGGCAGTTAGGGGGCAATCAGGTGGCAGGAGAGGGGAGTTAGGGGATGATCAGGTCAGCAGGGGAGCAGTTAGGGGGCGATCAGGCTGGCAGGCAGAGGTGGTTAGGGGCGATCAGGCCAGCAGGAGAGAGCAGTTAGGGGTATTCAGGCCAGCAAGGGAGGGCAGTTAAGACGCGATCAGGCCAGCAGGGGAGCAGTTAGGGGGCAATTAGGCCAGCAGGCAGAGGTGGTTAGGGGCAATCAGGCAGGCAGGCAGGTGAGCAGTTAGGAGCCAGCAGTCCCGGATTGTGAGAGGGATGTCTGGCAGTCAGACATCCCCCGAGGGGTCCTGGATTGGAGAGGGTACAGGCCAGGCTGAGGGGCCCCCTGCCCCGTGCACGAATTTCATGCACCGGGCCTCTAGTATTGTAATAAGCACATATTAACACTGTTCATTTTCATGTGGGAATAAATGGGCTCTATAGATAAAGTTAAAAGTAAGATATAAAGAAACTCTGGAAGTATATAAAAGATGTTAAGAACAATGGGTAGTGGGGTGCAGAAACTAGGCTGATGGAAGTGACATTTTTATTCATTGTATACAATTTTATAATTTCTGGATCTGGCACCAGTATCTCCTCATCTTCAGTTGTTCTTGAGATGAGTTAGAATTATATGTACATGTTGAATGGCACTTTCAAAGAAACTTCAAATGGCTACTGATAAAGAACATTCTGAAGGATCTCCAACACAGTCCCACAAATGGCTTTAACTAACTAAAAACTACCTATTAATAAAGATGCTTGATAGCTCATTACAATTCATAACGTGCTTTTAGAAACACTTTCTCACTTATTTCTGACAACTCTGGAGTTGAGTTGCAAAGCTGGTTTTCTGCTTGTAGAGGTAAGAAAACAGAAAGCCCCAGGAATTATTTCGGTGGAAGCCAGAGTTTGAATCCAGGTCCATGTCCGGAACTGTGTATATTCTACCCCCCACCTCTTTACAAAACAGCTGCCTTTTTGAAGCTATTATTTTTGATACTATTCCATATATCAAAGACTTCATTTAACTATATTCACTATTATGTTAACCTTTCTCCTCTATTACCAATGTTTGGGCTAAACTTTATTTCTTGGATAATACAGGTGTTTTATAGCAACAAAAACAAACAGCGAAGTCAGACCTGCCAGATACCCTGTAAAAGCTTAATCAGTCAGCATCTGCTAAACACACTGTACATATGTACCCAAAGTATAAACAAAAATAGTGTCTCTCATAACCCTCAGTCTCTTGAGGGGTTAACTTGTTCATTCCAAAGCACGTTATAAATTATATTAATTTCCCCTTTCTGTTCAGCCTTTTCTTCCTGATGGTAGGTACTCATCTTGCATTTTGTGATCTTCAGTCCCCTCTCCTTTCTCATCACTCTACATTTTTTCTTTCAATGTTTACTTCTATTTTTAAACAGTCACTTTAATGCATACCATTACTTCCATTTTTGTTCGCTTCTTTTCCTTTTACAATGTCTCCTCTCAATAAAAAAATATATATAGTGTGTTCCCACACTGATGGAAACTAAAATTACTTATCATAATGAAGGATTTTTGAGACTGTTGATGCTATTTATCTCTTGGGTTAGATCATTCTTTAAAGCAAGGTCACAATAAAGTCTGTGAAGCTGAGGCGAAAGGAGGATTGGCTAGAGATCAAATTATTTCTGGAATATTTGTGAACCCAGCCCTCATGTTTATTGCACAATGTAGATTTTAAATCTATTTAGTGTATTACCTAAATTTCCTTTTTCATTTAATAAGTAATTAGAGTAATTGTGTAATCGGGGTAGCATGTATGTTCATAGTTATAATGAGATACTATCAGAAAACTATCATACCCACACTCATTATGGTGTTTTGCATCTTTAAAGTAATAAATGAGACATTTAAAAAAGAAAAATCAAGCAAATTTAAGAAAGATCAAGCAAGAAGCTACTAGACTATTTTGGGAAGTGATCTTGGTTTCCTGACTTCAAGGTCGATTATAGGAAACAGAAAAATTCTACATTTTATATAAACAAAAGCTCATTCCAAAACAATCAGTGTATTCGTGCTACCACACCAACTCACAAAAGCCACATTTTTTATTGATAAAAAAAATAACTTGCAGCCCATTGAGTGAATGTGCTTAAATGACTGTGCTTGTGAAACATAATATCGCGATTACTGGATCTGATGTATGCTGGATCAATGCCAGCACAATGCAGTACTTTGCTGATAATAGTGTGAAACATGTTTCTGGCTGCAGTAAATCTGTCTATAGACTTCAAAAAACAAAGATATTTTGTCAGCAGTAACCAAATTGTGTAAAATCTTACAGTCTCAAAAGACCACATATCGTTTGATTCCATTTATATGAAATGTCTAGCATAGGCAAGTAGGAAGGAGATTAGTGGTTGAGGGAATGAGGCCGTGGGAGGGGGGACAATAGCTAAAAGGTACAAAATTTTTTTTCAAGATGATAAATATGTTCAGAAATTAATTATGCTGATGGTCACAACTCTGACTACAAAAACCATTGAAATGTACATTTTAAACGGGTGAATTATAATTATGTGAATTATATCTTAATAAAGTTGATACCAAAAACATCTTACACAAAAAGCTTTCCTATGAAACACATGTTCCACCCATCTAAGATGCAATGTAAATGTTTGTTAAACTCTTATTTCTAAAACTTAGAATATCTGGGTTTTATTTGTTGTTGTTTTAGTGAAGAAAGAAAAGCTACAGATGGGGTATAAGAAAATCAGTCATGTATTATTTATTTTGTGCCATTTACTGCAAATGTGTACGTGCAATAAAAGGGCAGATTTTATGTGGCTGTCAAGATTTTGCTAATGATAAATGTTTGAAATGAGGCACTGAAATGTGAACTGCTTGTGAAATGGACTGGTCTCTGACTTCTAATGGGGCAGTTATCCCACAGGAGAGACGCCTGTATTGCTTCAGATTCAGTCCAGGGTAGTTAACCCTTCGTGGTGCCACATTTTTCAGAGCAAGATTTGCATAAACCTCACAGTAAGAGTTACAGAATCTTGGGTTCATTATAGCTTTGTTACTCTTGTATAGTCCCTTGCTCCTTGCCAATCAGGACCTGATCGTCTTGTCTCACCCTTTTTTTTCTCTCTCTCTCTCTACTCCTCTGCTTTAATTTTATGCCATTATTTAAATCTGATGGTCCATTCAGCCCGGGGCGGTTGGAAGGACTCTGGAGTTGGGCTGTAAGGAGCCATGGTGGCTTACTGTCGTTTTCTGCTGTCTCAGAGTAACATTTTCTGATGCTTTGGTCTGTGCGTTGTTCAAAAGGCTCCTTTAAAAAGGCAGAGGTCTTGTGGTTAAATAACTTGAGCGTACGCTGCATACCATGCCTTCCTCTGACATAGACTCAGTGCATGCTAGCATATTGAGGGCTCTGAGAACAACGAAGAAATATGTAACTGTATTTAACCTAATATTTTCCAAATTTATGCTTTGTTTTTATAATCCTCACCTGAGGATATATTTTACTGATTTTAGAGAGAGGGGAAGGGGAAGAGAGAGAGAGAGAGAGAGAGAAATAGAGAGAGTGAGAGAGAGAAATAACACGTATGTGCCCGGACCTAGGTAAGTGCCCTGACTGGGAATTGAACCGACAACCTTTCAGTTCACAGGATGACACCCAACCAACTGAGCCACCTGGCCAGAGCCCAAACTTATGTTTGAGTGACTCCTAATTACCCCGCATAGAACTACCCAACTTCAGAACTCGGTGGAAAATGCTCTCCCGAAGTCATAATTCTCTCCTCCTTTATTACTTTTTCCCAGCCATCACAAATCTCTATATTTATTTTTTCTTGCTGGGCATGTTTGTTTTAAGCCACACTTCAAACTTGCCCTGTCTGTTTTTCTAGTGATTGCCCAGGTATTAAGTCTGGATGGCATCTGCAAATGCTGAGTATATGGTGCTCTGGATACATGTTTTTTCATTGGTGGCTCTCGAGTCCTAAAGAACTGTGAAGTCCACAGCACTGCCGGTGTCAAACATTCCAGTGCAGAGAAGTCCTAAGAGGGAAGGGCAAGGAGAATTATTGTCTACTCTTCTCTTTCACAAGAGAAGTGTTAATTTTTGGCCAAATGAAGGAAAATAAACGTTACGGTCTTGAACTGCCTGAATTGCCTGGCAGTGGCACCTTTCTGGGAGAGAAGTGAGAAAGCTGGTACGGCATTCCCTGTGCTTTCCTCTCTCCAGCTTTCTCCGCTTGGACCAGAGCAGCTGTCCCTTTATCCACTCACAGATCCAGAAACTCCTGGTTTGACTATCCAAATTAATATTATCATTATTTATAGGGACATCACTTGCTCTCACATTCACTTCCTTGGAAACTCTCTTTTTCTTACAACTCTATTCAGGCACTTTGATCCTTATTTAGGTCATTGGGTTTTTTTACTGTACTCTTATTTGTTTGCTTGTTTATTTGTTTATCATCACATCAATCAATGACCAAGTCCTGTTCATTCTAACTGAGATGTACCTCCACATTCCTCATCATCTTTTGCTTTGGGCTGTTCCAGCACCAACTTCATTTATTCTCTGGGGCTCTTTCTTCTTATAGCTCCTCCCCCACCCCCCAACAGAGTCACTTGCCAAAACATAGGTCTGGTCACACGGCTGTTTCACTTAAAAGACTTTCCTGGTTCCCCACATTGCTTTGTTTAGCATAGAATTTCCTGCAAAATCTGTCTCAAATTCTTTGTTCCAACCACACGAGACTGCGTATTTCCCAAGCCACAGCCAAGTTAAGACCTTTGAAGGTTCCAAGCACTGAACACATTTTGGCCCCTCCCACTGTCTCACAGGTTAACAACACTAATCGGTAATTTAACATTTTGTTGTAGGAAATCACACCACCTTAGGCATAAGCTGAAAGTAATGAGCACTTTTCTAGATTTTTCTGAATTTCTCCCTTTCCTCTCTAGCAGCTCTCCAGCTTCGCCGGAGCCCCCAGGAAATGTTCATTCTGACTGTTGGGTCGGTTAGCACTGCCCTCCCCACAAATCTGACTCCGCTTTTGTGCAAAAGTTGGCCTCTGGCTGGAAAGTCTATTCTCCTCTTCATCCATGTAGTTAACTGCTTGCCCTTCAAGGTTCGGCTCAAATGTAACTTCCTTTATAAAGCTTTTTCTGCCGCCCCCAGGAGTATTGATCACTCAGCTTTTTGGGGGGAATCTTTGCAGCAGCACTTGTTCGGTTACGATAAACGATTTGTGTCTCACACCCCTGCTCACATCCCCATGTATTATCATTAAGTCCTCACAATGACCATATCATATTAAGGATTGGGATACCCATTTTTTACAGATGAGTAAACTGGAACGTCTGTCACTTACCTCACACAAGCTATTATTAAGATCTCCTGTGACAATGAATATAATCTATAATAATAAAAGCATAATATGCTAATTAGACCAGACGTCCTTCCAGAAGACCTTCCAGACTTCCTTCTGGACAACCTTCCGGACGATCTTCCTGACTAAGCCAGGGCTGTGAGGGAAACCCGGGTCCTGGGTGCCAGAGGGAAGCCGGTGTCAGCAACAGCAGGGAGGAAGGCCTACTCTTGCACGAATTTCGTGCATCGGGCCTCTAGTTAATTTATAAAAGATGAAGAGCCATATAACTGGAAGGCATGATTATTTTTGATACATTACTCTGGTGTGTGGTAGTAAGTGTTCACGTTGATATTTTCTTCTTGACAATAGTGGAGGGAATTTTATGATTCCCACATAAGGAAATCCTTTCAATGTTAATTAAAGTAAAATGTTAAGAATGCTGCTATGCTCAGGTGCCATGAAAATAATGAGGATAGTCTTATCCCACACATTTCAGGTTAATCCCCTCTCCCTTGAGGAAAAGCTGAGACTCAGGTCTCTGGAGGTGAAAGGCAAAGGCTAAAGCTGTCCCTGGTTGTGCCATTTTTCTCCCGTTTCTCTCATGCTTTATTTTTCTCACCCTCATTATTCTTCATGGAATTGTTTTAGTAGAGTTCAGCACCATCGTTTCCCAGTAAGAAAAAAATTGTGGGAGATAAATATCATGAGTGGTGCGCAAAACAACAGTAGCAATCTTTTAAATTTATCATGGAAGCAAAGAATATTGCCCATAGAATTTAATCTTTGGCAATCAAAAGGATTTCTAGCAAAATAAATAAGACTAGTTTTCTTTCTCGCTGGGTCTTAAGGCTTATTGCTAGCAAGCCTTTCAGTTTAACCAGTTTCCCAGCCAAGATTTTCCTTAATTAGCATCAGGAGTTTTCATTAGCTATTTTATGAGTTATTGGTTAGAGATCCTCATTAGCTTTGCCGTGGCCTTAAAATTATCTTGACATTTACTACCTTACTATATAAGATTTTATGGTTAATTCTCAGTATATACAAACTAGGCCTCTGGTCATTACATTTTTTACAGGGTACACACATTTTACAGAATCTCTTGTATCTTAACATTTTCTTTATAATTTTATACAAATTACTGGCATCCAATTTATCAGGCTTCCTCATGTTGTTATACACATAAATAAGAAAAAGTATGTATCACTCAGTTATAGTAGATCTTTTGAGAAGTAGAAAAATATCAAGGTTTCATGTTTTTGCAAAATAAAATAATTTAATGAAATTTTATAATTTGGCTTTATCGCCAAACTTTACCATTTTTTATTGTATGCTTTTGAGCATGTATGCTCAAAGTATTGTCCAGGGAGCAGGGAGTAAAGTAATGTTTCTGTCTCCAAGTCACTAGACTATGTAATGAAGAATAATTAAACATCTAGTTATTTAGGCATATTTTAGTTCAAGGTGTGTTGTTTTCCCTTTGTTCCACACTCTAAAACAATGCAAGACAGAACGCCACCATCCATGCAATAATACTCTTTTAAAATTTTGTGTTTAACAATTTGCTTATTGTTTTGTTTTTCATTCCATCGATATGAGGGCCTAAAATGTGCCAGAAATTAGAACACATTGATGAACAATACAGAAAGGTTTATTATATTCAGATGAAAAGGAAATTTAGTAAATGTAAAATGTGTAAACAGTAAGTAAAGAACCAATTTCAAGTAATGATTAGTGCCACACAATTCCCTCAACAATTATTATTTTATTTTTTTTAACTTGGAAGGAGTTATGCAATTTATTGAGTGAGAAAATAGGCTGTAAAATATCTTTACATGGTAAGATTCATTTCTTAAACATATGTACAGATATGTATAGACAAGATGTGTAAAGGGATACAGGGGTCCTCAAACTTTTTAAACAGGGGGCCAGTTCACTGTCCCTCAGACCGTTGGAGGGCCGGACTATAGTTAAAAAAAAAAAAAACTATGAACAAATTCCTATGCGCACTGAGGGCCCAGGACGAGTCGGCTGCTAAGCAGGACAGGCAGCGGCACCCGGCGGGCCGGATAAATGTCCTCGGCGGGCCGCATGTGGCCCGCGGGCCATAGTTTGAGGACGCCTGGATTAAAGCATTAACAGTGATCTCTCTGGGTGATGGAATTAAGATAAGTTTGGGTTTTTGGTTTTTTAAATTTATTTTTATTGTTGAAAGTATTACAGATGTCCTCCATTGATCTCCTCCACCCTGCTCCAGCACCCTCCCCAAAACAATTATTTTTTGAGTACCTACTCAATGTTAGATGCTGATCTATAAAATAAACCACAGGGTGATGGTGAGTAAAGCGGGAGCTGTTTTATATTAGCTCTTCAGGGAAGCCTCTCTGAGAAGGTAACATTTGACCTGAGACCTAAGAGACAAGTAGAAACAGAAGAATTTCCTAATCTGGGTCCTTGAAGACTATGGATAGAATTCAGGTTGGGAAATGTGGATGGGAAAAATAATTACATATCTATTTTCACTAAACTCAGACTGAAACTTAGCGTTTTCTCCTGTTTGAATGTAGGCAACAAACCTCAGTGGTATTAGCAGCACCTGTTACTTTGTTATTAGCAGCACCTGTTATTTTCATACCATATCTCGGTTCTTACAGGCATTTTGAAATGCCGTCTTTGCTTTGAAATTATGGTACAGTCATGCGCCACACAACAATGTTTTGTTCAACGATGGACTGCATATGTACAGTGGTTCTATAAGGTTATAATAGAGCTTAAAAATTACATTCACTGCCCTGGCCAGATGGCTCAGTTGGTTGGAGCATCATCTGTACACCAAAGGTTGGGGATTCAATTCCCAGTCAGGGCACATAACTAGGTTGCAGGTTCAATCCCAATCAGGGCACTTAGGAGAGGCAACTGATGGATGTTTCTCACATCAATGTTTCTCCCTTTCTTTCTCACCCCCTCCCTTTTTTCTCTCTCAAATAAATTTTTAAAAACCATGTCCTTGGGTTAAAAAAATTCGGATTAAAAAATATTCCTATCGCCTAGTGACATCAGAGCGGTCCTAACATAGTAGGACAACACATTACTCATCTGTTTGTGGGGATGCTGGTATAAACAAGGCTACTGCACTGCCAATCACATAAAAGTGTAACACATACAATTATGTATAATACATAATACTTGATAATGATAGTAAATGACTATTATACTGGTTTATGTGTTTACTATACTATACTTTTAATCATTATATTAGAATATATGTACTCTTCCTACTTATATAAAAAAAGTTTGCTCTAAGACAGTATGCCATGTTATGCTGGGAGCAGCATAAAACACTTTGTAACTTCCTTTATAAAATACATCTTGTATTTACTGTGTCTCTTGATGGAATAATCTTCTGTTGTGTTTTATTTACTCTTGTGTTGTTTTTGTGCAGTGCGGTAGCATGCTGTACAGGCCTGTAGCCTAGGATCAATAGGCTCTCCCATAGAGCCTAGGTGTGTAGTAGGCTACCACCTAGGTTTGTGTGAATGCACTCTGTGATGTTCATGCCACAAAGAAATCGCCGGAAGACAAATTTCTCAGCATCTATTGCCACTATTAAATGGCACATGAGTATCTTTAACTACCCAGATGTTACACTTCATAATACCTAGAATAAGAAAAGTTTGTATTGATGGTTTATTGTATTGTTTCAGAACAATGAGATGGTGGAGCTACAGAGAATACGGATGAAGGACGAAATTCGAGAATATAAATTCCGAGAGGCCCGGCTCCTTCAGGACTACACTGAGCTGGAAGAAGAAAACATCACGTTGCAGAAGCTTGTGTCCACATTGAAACAGAACCAGGTAAGATTTAAGAAGTTATTTAGTTACACTCCAGGTGGACCACGTCTTCGGACCAGTAAGGTTAAATCTTCTCTTTATTTCTTTGTTAGGAACCTGTCAAATATGCCTTAATCTCCCTACAATATTTATGTGCTGAAATTCCCCAGCGTTTCTATTTTAGCTAAGAAATTTCCCAATCCTTCTATTTTAGCTAAGATTTGAAGGCAAACCTAGAAGTTGTATGATTTACAATAAAGTTTCATTGGGTAAGAAAAATTTTAGTTTATACTTTAGCTCTGTTAATTTATGTCAGGGGTAAATCATATGTATTATAATAACTTAACCTGACAACTTATTAAAAACCCGATCTATAAGCTTGTTTTGTATTACAAACTTAAGGTCTCCCAGCAATCCTCTCTCTTCTTCTTCTCGCTCTCTCTCTCTCTCTCTGAAAATTACATTTGCATTATATAAGGAAAAGGATTAAGAAATAGAAAGCAGTAAGAACAAAATTATAAGAAAAACAAAATGCCTGATTTCTTTTTTCAGTTGTAACCTGACTAAACAGATTGCATGTGTACGTTTAAATTTTTTTGGTAGTGAGGCTTAGCTTAATTGTTTAATTTTCCTTTATTAGTTATAGCATTCTTGAACCTGTAATTTTAGAAGAATTTATTTATGAATACAATTTTATCAAGTAATTAAGTGAAGCTGGATTGTATATTCAAGATCTTTTCAAGGTGCTTCTTCAACCACAACCTCTACTCTGATCTAAATGCTATTGTAACCTCTCAGTTCAGGTCAACACACTAGATACCAGGCGCTGTGCTAGGCTAGAAAGATATGAAATCCATAGGATAGCATTCTTGCCCTCAGTAGACTTAAAGGCCAGCCCAGATGTATGCTTCTACTTCTACTTTCTACTCAAGTTGGTAGCTCGATCCCAAACTATTATTGCTTTTGATAGATACAGGGGTTAAGAGAAGAAAGAAAATATCCAGAAGGAAAAAAATCCAGGTATTGATGCAAATGAAATTTGATTTCTGATCATTGCCATTTCCCCCATTTTTGGAATGTGGGGGAACAAGATGGCTTCTAAGGAGTGCGGGGATGACTTCAGATCATGAAAAAAGGGTTACCAGGATATCACCATGTGATCTTACCTCATTCCCTCCCCTTTAAGCCTGAATCATTGTGTGTGTGTGTGTGTGTGTGTGCACGGAGGGCTCTCAATACCATGGACATTCCAGCTCTTGATTTGACTGTGGTCACTGAGCTCACAGTGAAGAAAATTAGACTTCAAATAATTTTTTAGAAACTATGCTTCTCATAAATTTCTTAAAATAAGAAGGGTATTTTTTGTGGTCTGTTTTTGTTTGTTTGTTTGTTTGTTTTTTGGTCGCTCATGAAGTATATAAGGCCTTAAAGCAAATATACTTGAAGTGCAAATATTTATTTTATTTTATTTTTTATTTTTTTATTGTTTAAAGTATTACATGTAGTAGTACATATATCTCCTTTTTTTTCCCTCATTGACCTTCCCCCAGCCTCCCCTACCCCCTGTCGCATGCCTTCATCCCACCCCCCACAGTGTCTTGTGTCCATTTGTTGTGCTTATATGCATGCATACAAGTCCTTCGGTTGATCTCTTCCCCCCCCCCCCCGCCCCTCCCCACACTCCCCTGCCTTAGAAGTGTAAATATTTAAAGCGGCATTATTCGTGATTCCTAAAAATCCTCAGTGCTCTCTGCACAGGCAGGAGTGCGCCCAGAGCCTCGCTGTGGGACCTCCCATCACTGCATGAGGCAGACTCCTTTACTCGGGAGGTTAATTTAGGCCAGTATTACGTATTCTTGAAAGACTGCCAAGGTATCCTATGAGTCCTCATTAACCCAGATGCCGTTTCGGTGGCAGTTTGTACGAGCAGTCTGGCAGATTACTGTTTACAGTTTACCCATGCCCTTCCACCGGTAATTGAAACGTGGGAATCGAATGCTTAACTCAGAAGTTTGAAGAAAAAAAAACACAACAAATAGGAAAATGTAAACATCTCTTTAATTTTATTTTCTAGATGCAATATGACAATTTCCCAATTAAGTGTCTAGTTCATTACTTAGAAATAATTTTCCTTACAAAGGGCCATTCTGGCTTATTCCCTGACAAAGGGGTACACTGTCACGTCACAAGTCTCTTCCAATTAAGGAAATACTGGTTTGGTTTTTGTCTCCTACTGTTGGCCTTTATTTATAGGAGTTAGCATCTATTATAAACTCCCTATATAATTAGCGAAATATTAAGTATAATAATTTTTGCCACAGATTTTTTTTTTCAAACAGATTATGATAGTTGACTTTCAATCTCAAAATTGGTTTGATTGTTGCTTTGAACTGAAGCTCTCTATACAAAATATACTCTCCAGCCTGGTTTGATGTTTTTCTCAGCGACAAAGCTGTTAGCATTATACAAGACTTAGTTCAAATAACTAGAAGATTCTTTCCTTCTGAAGTTCCATTTTCCTTATTGATTATTTTCTAAAAAAAATGTTTAAATAGAACTTTTTATTTCCTTTATAGTTTTTGTGTATTGGTTTGTTTATTTTCCATATCTCCCTCCACTATGATATAGCACCTCACCTAGAATAGAGCCTGGCCCATGGAAGGCATTACATAAATACCTGCTGAAGGAAATAATAAATTGTTTTTAAATTTCTGTTACATTCACTCTCCAACTGAGAGAGGAAATTGTAAGTCACCAAACCAATTTGTATATGTGGTCCTAAATGTGAAATATATGGAACATCATCAACGAGTGACTGCAAACTTGAGCCACATCCCTCCGTGTGCTGATTTGGTTCTGTGTCCAAAATGAAATCATTCTGAATGCATTTTCCACCTGTATGCTTTTTAAAACAAAGCGAAGCATAGGAAAAGCAGCAGTGATAAAGAGCGGTTAAGGCCACTGTCAAAAAATCCACTGATGAAGCAAAGCTGTTTATTAGACCTCCTGCAAAAGAAACCACCTTGACAAAACCTCAGTAAGTCTCAAAATGAGAGCGTTAGGGAAGAGCGTTCATAGGATTTTAGGATCTGGACTGGGTTTTGCCAGGTGGCAGTCTGGTTGGGATAGACTGAGTTTATAACATAACAGCTTTGAGTTGGAGAGTGCAACAGAGTGAGCATCTTGACGTGAGTCTTGAGGAAGCTGTGTTAGTTGGGTCTCATTTTCCAGGAGTGAGTAGTACCTGTAAGCAGCTGAGTTTTTTATGCTTCGTCCTATTATTGGTAGCAGGGACGAGGGATAGGAAAATTTGCCTGGTTGCAGTATAAAACAATTACTTAACATAGGGCAGGAAATTATGTTAGTTTTAATTTTTAGAGATGTGATGGTGAGAGGAGGGAGAACTAATAAATTCCATTTCCCTAATATCTCACATATTGAACTAAAGCACTCAAATATGTGTTATCTACTTGTTAAAATTAATAATTTAATTTATATCTATTATGAAAAACATTTCCTCCAGCGATATATTTCTATATCAGGCAATCCTATCTAATAAAGAGGGAATATGCTAATTGATCATCACTCCATCACAAAGATGGCTGCACCCACAGCTGAGGCCAAGTTCCCATAAAGAGCCTTAATGAGCAATCAGCAGGGACCTGACACTACGCCCTCCCCCACCCCCATGGGGCTTGACAGGGGACCTCAGGCCATGTCCCCCACCTGGCAGGGCTTGACAGGGGACCTCAGGCTGCGCCCCCCACCCCAGCGCCAGGCCGGAGGACCTCAGGCTGCACCCCCCACCAGGTGGGGCTTGACAGGGGACTTCAGGCCGCGCCCCCCACCCAGCAGGGCTTGACAGGGGACCTCAGGCCGCGCCCCCCCCCCCCCCGCCCTGGCATCAGGCTGGGGGACCTCAGGCCATGACCCTGCCCCAGCGCCAGGCCGGGGGACCTCAGGCCATGCCCCCCCACCAGGTGGGGCTTGACAGGGGATTTCAGGCCACGCCCCCCACCCCGGCACCAGCACCGGGTCAGGGGACTTGAGGCTGCGCCCCCCCTGCCTGGCTGGGCTTGACAAGGGACCTCAGGCTGTGCCCCCAACCCTGCAGGGCTTGACAGGGGACCTCAAGGTGCACCCCCAGTGCTGGGTCGTGGGAACTCAGGCCACACCCCCTACCAGGTGGGGCTTGACAGGGGACTTCGGGCAGCACCCCCACCCCAGCACGAGGCCGGGGGACCTCAGAGCACATCCCCGCCCGGCAGGGCTTGACGGGGGACCTCAGGCCATGCCCCCACCCAACGGGGCTTGACAAGGGACCTCAAGGCACGCCCCCCCACCCTGGTCTGGGCTGGGGGACCTCAGGCCACACCCCCCATCCTGGCGCCGGGCCAGGGGACCTGAGGCTACACCCCCTGCCCGGTGGGGCTCGACAAGGGTGGGACTGGCCGGGTCTGGATCTAGCCCAATGGGGGCGGGGGGTGGCTGGGTCTGGGTCTCATGTGATTTTGAGGTGCATGTGGGTGGGCGGGGACTTGACTCTGAGTCCCATGTTGTGCCCCAGACTCTGACAGGAGGAAGGTTTTCATATACATTTTACTAATTTTCTTTCATCTCTGACACTTTTATTACAGAGAAAGGGCAAATTGCAATATTAAATTATTTCCTCTAATTAATCCCCTTTTAATGTGCACAAATTTCGTGCACCGGGCCACTAGTAATATCATAAGAGACCTAGGGAACTGTTATTCAATTCAGTGTGATTTCATTGAACCAGTATTTCCAGGGTATTTTTCTATAAAGCCATATACTTTTTTAAGGACAAAGACATGGTCACTGGCTCAAAGAACGTATAGTCCCAGTAAGGAAGGCAGGTCATAAACTCAGCCATCCATGTAGTTGCATATTAAAGCTATGTGTTAGGTTTGGCAATACAGGGCCACATTAAGATCTTTAGAGTTTCAGATTTTGAAAAGGTTATAGTATCTATTCCCAACCCCTATGTAGTCAAAAATAAAAAGAGCTACTAAGCTATGAACTTGCTATAAGGAATCCCAACAAAATACTGATTTTTTTTTCTCTCACAATAACTACTTCGATGCTGTTTTTAAAATATTGGACACCAATTTTAAGTGCCTTCTCATCCTGTTTCTTGGTTGATACAGTTTGCTGGGCTCTTATTATCTGATGCCTCCTTGCAGTGATGGCACCATGAAGGAGTGAGCTGTTAGCCTGAGTGGGACAACAAAGACCGGAGTTAGGATTAGATTCCTGATTTGGGTCTTGAGGATAAATAAGAGCTTTCCAAATGTTAGCCTTTGCCTAAGCAGAGAAAGACAAAAATATCTGAGTGAATATTAGGAGTTTGAACCAGTGAGTGGAGTGAGTGAAGCTGCCCAAATAGAAAGAGATCAGGTCTCATAGGAAGTCTCCCATCAATTGAATACAAATCACAGAATTTAAAAAATCTACAAAACACACTAAATTAATGTCATCAAGCCCAGGAGTTGACAAACTTTTTCTTTAAGGGCCAGATAGTAAATATGTTAGTTAGGTTTTGCAGGCAAGACAGTCTCCCTTGCAACTACTGCACTTTGTTGTTGTAGCGTGAAAAGCAGCCATAGACAATATATAAACAAAGGAGTGTGACTGTGTTTCAGTAAAACTTTATTTACAAAAATACATGGTGGGCTGGATTTGGTCCAGAAGGCACAGTAATGTTTGAAAAATCCTGGTCTAGGTTATCAGTTTAACAGGGATTAAAGAATAAAAAGGTCTATAATGCAAACTAAAGTAATGTCTGCAAATTAAGCTATTATACAATCTGGGACAGTCAGAGGATTGGTTGAAATATTAACCAAGGTGTCCTGAATTGTCCAGGGAAAGAAAAAGAGAAGGTCAGGATGAAGATAACTTTATAGTATATAAGCAGCCCTGGAAGAAAACACGATACAACATGCTGTTATTCCAAGCAATTTCCATGACTTAATTCTTACAAATAATTTTATTATGGACCTGTGAAATTCCAGTGACCCTGTATAGCAGTAAGTGTTGGTTGCCCATCAATATCCATTGTTCCCTTCTCCCAGTGTTGTATCCAGTTTTTAACTGGGCATAGTCTACCCAGAGTAAAAAGTATATTCTTCACCTCCCTTGCAACCAAGTGTCATATGACTAGTACTGGCCAGTGGGATATGGGGAGAAGTGATATGGACAACCTTTGAGACAGGTCCTTAAAGGGAGAAGGTGTGCCCCTTACCTTGTCCCACCGCTTGGAACATAATCAAGATGGCAAGCCACCTTAGACCATCTGGACCAAAATGAGAGGTGGTGCAATAAGATAGAAGGAGCCTGGTTCCTGGATGACCTCAAGGAGCAGAGATTTCTACTGATCCTTGACTGACTACTTCCATATTGTTACATGATAGGGAAACAAACTCCTATCTCAACTAAGTCCCCCTTATTTAGGTCTCTGTTACATCAGCCAAACCTACATCCTAACTAAAACTATATTGAAAACTGTTATCCTAACCTTTGCAAGACAAGCCATTGCATTGAGATTATGTGAAGAAGGATGGTGGGGGTGGGGGAGAATTAGAAATGTATGAAAGTGATAATGGTCTATGATCCCTATTTTTTAGTTTTTAAAAGCTTTTTTAAAATACAAGTTTAAACTAATATAAACCAAAAAAGTAAATTTAAAACTAAACACATAGGTAATATTAGTATCTCATATCATAATGACTTTATTATATTACTTTTTCTACTCAATATTTTTATCCACAATAGTTTATTCAGCAAATACTTATTGCAGAGCAGAATTCTGTTAAAAACACTAAAAACAAACATTGAAGCATTAGGAAGGACACCTGGGTGCATAAAAAGTCTTTCCCCTTTCTGAGGAGATTACAGTGTAGTTGTGGAGATAAAATATTTTTTGGTAAGTGCCATGGAAAAGGCCCCAAGGAAGGCATGTTGGTTTAGAGTAGAAATCTTTTCTCTCTGCGCTTTCATGACCAAGACGGTGTTTGAGCAGGCTCTTATTTGATATAATTCAAAAGAATATTACATTGATAACAATATTATATATATATATATATGTATATATATATACACACACATATATATATGTATATATATTATTGCATGATAGGTATTCCAGATTCTATCCTTAAGCACATAAAATTTTTCTTTGCTTCCTCATCTTACCCTTAAACATTTTTATTGAGATTATGTTTTTATTGTGATCTTTTAACTAATTTATCTCTGGGTATAAAAATTACTACATTATTAATAATTAAAGAAAACCAAGTAATAGTGATGATGAAATCTTGGTTGTGAATAGTCTCATAAACAATTACTAAAGAAAAAAAATCCCCATTTTATTAGGCCAGCAGTGCCCCTTTTGACCATTGGACCCCATAAAAGAAATCCTAAGACAAAATACATTTTCATCTCTGCTAAGAATTGAATTTATATTGATATGTAATTTCTAAAGAAATCATCCTGTGTTACCGTAAAGGTATATACTAATATACTGTGTTCTTTATAGATTTATTTTATAGACGAATGTTTTGATTTTTCTTTTAATGATTAGGTCCACTACAGTGTCTAATGGCAGTTTTGTAAGACGCAAATTTTAGTTTTATGAATCTTCTCTGTCCTATCTAATTCAGGTTGAATACGAAGGCTTAAAGCATGAGATTAAGCGATTTGAAGAGGAGACGGTGCTGCTGAACAGCCAGCTGGAAGATGCCATCCGGTTGAAAGAGATCGCTGAGCACCAACTGGAAGAAGCCCTGGAGACCTTGAAAAACGAAAGGGAGCAAAAGAACAACCTGCGGAAGGAGCTGTCCCAGTACATCACCCTCAATGACAACCATATCAGCATCTCCGTAGATGGACTCAAGTTTGCAGAGGACGGGAGCGAACCGAACAATGATGACAAAATGAACGGTCACATCCATGGGCCTCTAGTGAAACTGAACGGAGACTATCGGACTCCCACTTTGAGGAAAGGAGAATCTCTACACCCGGTGTCTGACTTATTCAGTGAGCTGAACATTTCAGAAATACAGAAATTGAAGCAGCAACTTATGCAGGTAAGAATTTTGTTTAGGGGCATTAGAATGAATTTCTTATGGATTGTATAGCATGTTGTGGGATTTCTTATTCTTACATTTTAGCTCCAGATTATTTTTTAAAATATTGCTTCTTTAATTAGCAACTTGGAAAGTGCAGTATTTTATAAAGACACAACAGAAGAAGTGTTGAGGCATCTCATTTGCATTGCTTTAAGAAATTTCTCTCTTGGAGCCACAGATCAGATCACAGTCAGAAGGCTGCTCGATGCATGTCTAACAAAAGAATTCAAAGACTTTCTATACAAGTAAAATGACAGAAAATTATCCTTTCTATCTTAAGCAATTGTATATTGTCAGCATAAGAAACATTCTTATGAGTTTATTCTTGTGAGTTTATTTGAGCCAAACTGTCGACAGCTGCTGGGAAGCAAAATCTCAACGGATTGAGCTGATGCTCCAGAGAATGCCAGTTTTGCACCGTATTTTATACATTTTAATCAAAAGAGGAGACGTAAGTGGGTCACATGAAATCCATTGGTGATAAATTAGGGAGGTGGGAAAAAGCAAAGCGGGAAACTCTGGGGTTAGTTGAAAAATAAAATGATAGATACATACATCTTTTACTTAAGTAGGTACACAGGATAAATACCAGTCAACAATGAACTCAATAACAATGAGGGGATTTGTGGTCTCCGCAGAGTGGTGCCTGTGCTTTGAGGGGTCCAGAAAAAGGAAAATTACTTTGACATTCCAAGGATATGTTATTATAGATGCAAAAAGACACAATAGACAGGCTCAGTTAAGGTGAAGATTGACTTTCGTCAGGGCAGATGCTGGCCTAGGACAGGATTACCTGCCATAAACTGCTTTTAGTTAAAAAGTTTTCATTTCAGACCATCCTTTGTGGTTACTTTAGGTCTCTGAGTTTGTAAGGCCGTCTTGCAGGCCTTCCCTGAGTTTATCAGGTTAGCATGTGGCCTCTTTTAGTCTACAATATATAGTTCCAAGAATAGTGGTTATATTTCACAGCAATACTTTAAGCTTTGGACTTTTTATATGCTAACTAGCCAGGAAACCATATGATTAAAAATACAAAACAGGTATAAATCTAAAACCAAGGCGTTCTGATCCCAACATAAGTTAAGCATTAATTTTAGCATATTCAGATGTTTTGTGTAGAGTCCGTGTTTAAGCTAATCTCATTGTAAAATGGCCTTCTACTTTGAGTCTTGCCTCTATGCTATACCTTAATCCAGTGCTGGTGGAAATCTTATCTGTATAACATCACCACCATCACCATCACCTGGGGGCTTCTTAGCACTACAAATTGTTGGGATCCACACAAATCTACTGAACCAAGAATCTGGTTCAACAAGATGGTTGGGTGATTAAGTTTGAGCTTAATCATCAGAATGTTATCCCTCAAGGTGCTGTACAAATAGCTGCTAATTAGAGGCTGTTAAGACTCCAGCAATCATTTATTTGTAGAGTAAACACTTATAATTTTCTGCCTCTACAGAAATGATGAATAAAGAATGAAATTAGCAGAAATAAATAAGAGGCTAGAGTAAGAATAAAATTAATTTATTATAAGGCTTACTTTTACTACTACATCGATTGAACATATCCTACACGTCACTTGCTCAGTGCTTAGGGCTGCTAAATGTTTTCACAACGTTTCATTTGAATCAAGATAAGAAGGCATAGCCACTGGATGGAAGAAAATGAATTTCATAAAGACTTTTACCTGACTGCAAAGCCCACTTCTTTGTAGGTAATACTTTCCCATGTCTTTTTGCTAAATGTACACTAATACAACTAGGTTGATATTGAAGGGAAGGGGAATTTCTGCTTTTTTTCCTTCTTAGTTTTTCTGACTGGCCTACCTAAGAATTAAACTGACAAGAGAGAGCCCTGGCTGGTGTTGCTCAGTTGGCTGAAGCATCGTCCTGTACACTGAAAGGTCACAGGTTCGATTCCTGGATCAGGACACACATCTAGGTTGCAGGTTCGGTCCCTGTTGGGGTGTGTAGGAGAGGCAGCCAATTGATGTTTCCCTCTCACATAGATGTTCTCTCTCTACCTTCCTCTCTCTAAATTCAGTATTCTCAGGTGAGGATTTTTTTTAAAAAAAATTGATACAAGAGAGATTAATAGGGGAAAATAGCCAAGTTTATTATATGTGTACATATGGGGGTTCCATAAGAAAATGGGACCCGAGGACACATGGGGCAGTTCTGGGCTAAGGAAGGGGAGACAGGGGACTGGGAGGTCAAAGGGAACGTAGGCAATTCACAGGTAGGTGAGAAAAAGTGAGCATTTGGGTAAAGAAATTCTAACTGGGCCACAACAATGGGACACAGAGGGTGGGCTACCAAACAGGCTTTGCTCAGTTCCTCCCTGTCTGCCACACTTGGTTCATCTTAAGCTAAGGTGATAGCTCCCTTCCTGGATTCCTTTCGGCAGGTAAGGAGGAGGAAAAAGGCTCTTCTTGAGTCTTTTGTTTCTTAAAAGCAACCAGCTTAAAATAATCAATATCCAAAAAAAAAAAAAAAAAGATATATTTTGGGGTGGCAAGTACTGCTTCCCCCACCCCAGTGGGGTCAGGTGTGGCACTGAATGATCAAATACAAAAAGTAGTGTGAAACATGTGAGTTTTCACACTACGAGGAAAAAATGAGGACCCTAAGAGGTTTCACCTCAGTCAGGTGCAATTTTGCTGCTCAGGGAATTTAGTTCTGTCTGAATGTTGCCACCAAGTGAAATACAATAAAACTTTTACTCAAAGGATTTTGAGATTGTGGCTGCCATTGGTAGAGTAATCGCTGTACTATTAGACAGTTCTCAATTTTGTATATCTCAGTTTATAACCTCAGCACACTTTGGATGTGCGAGCTTTTATTTTCATAGTTCTCTTTTCTCTTAGGATCTCTTTTGGCCAGGGTCCAGAGCACTGCATTTGTGCCTTCACATTGAACACCTGCACTTGGTTAATGGTGACAGTTTGTGAAGATGTCAAGGGGCACAGGCAGGGATATAATACCCTATGCCAGGAATATGCAGCTTTTAAGATTTTCTTCCTTAGGATTAAAGAAACCCTTTGGAAACTGGATATCCAGGCCACAGCCTTTTCTTACCTTATAAGATTCCATCTATGCACGTAAATGATGTTTTCCCACCCATGAGTATTTACTTAATCTGGTTCTGAAATGGGGAAAAAATAAATAAATCTGTGTTTCTGCCTTGGGTATCAGGATGTTGGGTGAGTTGCTTTACTTCTCTGAGACACACTCATCAGAGAAAGGTAATAAATTAGCCCCATCGCTAGTCTCTATGATGCCTCTGTTGGAATTAGGGGGGAAAGTAACAACAAACCAGGTCCCCTTCCTCAAGATATCATACTGCCATCTGCTGGGAAATGTTAATAATATAAAAATCTAGGACAACTATCATTTAATAGTGCCCCCTAGTATTGTATGGTGGACAATAGTGCCCCCTGCAGAGAATTACATTGAAGCCCTGGTGAGCATCCCATCCAAGCCTCCTTTGTAGAGCTGTTGTGAAGACTAAATGGATGGTAAATATGAAACCAGGTATAAGTCACCGTTTCTTATAAAATTTACTGGAACTGTCCTTCAGTTTTAGAGGTGTCAAGAAGATTGCCACTTCCACTTTATATAAACAGTCAATATATAAAGCTTAGAAAGTATAGGAAAGGGCAAAGGATGGTAAGCCTATATCTATATATGGGGCTGTTTTTTTTTTTCCCAGAGAAAATCAGGGTGAATATTTTACTAAACTGTATTTCTTCTTGGGTATGCAATAAATTAGAGGAATAATTTAAATTTAGCCAGTCATGCTAACTTTCACATAACACAAATCCATATGAATTAAAATATATATAAGAAAAATACATATAAGAAAACATTTTTAAAAGGACTTTAAATTTTATCTTTCAATTACAGTTTACATTGAGTATTATTTTGTATTAGTTTCAGATGTATTGCACAGTGGTTAGACAATCATATGTTTTACAAAGTGATCCCCCTGGTATTTCCAGTACCCACCTGGCACCATACGTAGGCATTACAATATTATTGACTATATATCGTAGGCATTACAATATTATTGACTATATTCCCTGTGCTTTATTTTACATCCACGTGATTATTTTGTAACTACCAATTTATGCTTCTTAATCCCTTCACCTTTTTCACTCAGTCCCCCAAGAAAACTTATTTTATTCATCTACAAGTCCCTATAAACTTGACAATAGACTTTGATAGTGAACAGCTCAATTAGTGTCATTCTTTATTCACTAAGAGACATTTTTCAGAGTATTATTGGATAAATTATTTTGGCTTTTTGGTGCTCTTTAGACTCAGCTATTTCCAATATATTACAGTTGACATTTTCCAGTAATAGCCAAGTGCTTTAATTAGTTTTATTAGAATGAAAAGAAGTAGATCCTCTCTGGGAAAACTAAATTACCTAATCTATTTAAAGGAGTCTCTATGCTTCTGCTAAAATTTTTACCTTTGATAAATAGCCTCTGTTTAACTTCACATCACAGAGAATCAAACTGATACGGAATTTTTGGACTGGAACCTGGATTCTTTGTCTGCCAGAGTCAAAGAATGTATCCACGAACAGAGGGTAGTATAGCAAAGGTGGAGATTTATTGAAGAACAAATACAGACTCCCACATGGAGAGAGGGAAAGACTCCCACAGAGTATGCTAGGAAAGGGCTGCCACCCCTCTCTATATATTTTAGTTATTGTTTCTAATTAATAATTTCCTAAAGTTTTACAAACACCTTTTAGTTCAAACATATGACCTACTTAGAAGCCTGCAATGTAGAGTAAGAGTTCTTTCCATGGGTTTTCTAAAGACTTAAATGCACCAAAGTAAGGCAATGGCTATTCAATGACAAAATTCAAAAGTGGCATGGTTATAGATTTGTTAAAAATGCAACTGATAAAACCTTTGCTTTATAATATTCTGAGACAACAATCTTCTAGTACAACAAACAATTTATATACATAACGTGGCACATGGCTTATTGCAGACAGTGCATTAAAGCATTGAAAACAATTTATAAATCCCAATAAAAGAAACGTAAAACCCCCAGAGTGTCACTGGCAGACACAGAGAATTATCACGCTTGCCCTTTTTCCCTGACTGAAAGTTTCCTGTTTGAACTTGGCTTTGAATTTGTATAAGTTTTTTTTTTTTTTTTTTAATAGCAAGCTGAAATTTCTGTAACATTCAAAGTATATGTATTTTAAGTAGAACATTGCTATTAATTTTTATTTGGCAGAGTTTCCTCATGCAATCTCAAGTATATTGCATTGGTCTAATTTAGTTCAAAGATATTTCCTTTAGAGAGAGAGAATAAATCTTTGCATCACCTCAGGGCCCTTGGGGTGTCACAAAGCTGTCTCTCAGTTAAATTATTGAAATAAGACATTCAGAAAAGCTGTCAAATCACCCAATTTAAAGATTATTAAAACTTAAACCGGTTAAAACCAGTTTAACATTAAATCTTTAACATTAAGCCCTAACCGGTTTGACTCAGTGGATAGAGCGTCGGCCTGCGGACTGAGGGGTCCCGGGTTCGATTCCGGTCAAGGGCATGTACCTTGGTTGCGGGCACATCCCCAGTGGGAGGTGTGCAGGAGGCAGCTGATCGATGTTTCTCTCTCATCGATGTTTCTAACTCTCTATCCCTCTCCCTTCCTCTAAGAAATCAATAAAATATATTTTTTTTTAAAAAAAAGAAAAAACAGTAATGTTTCTGTAAAGCTGAAATTGACGTGTTTTGTTTTATCCTCATGAATGTGGTCAGTTTGCTATATGACCTGTAAGAGTTCAAAGCAATTTATTTAAATTTGCCTAATTGGTTGATGCTTATAGCAACTGTATGGGGTAGATAGTACTATTATCCCCTATTTTACAGGTAGGGAAACTGAGGCACATGTTATATCATTTGTTCAAAGCAAAAAGCCTAGTAATTGGACTTGCTACACAAAGTCAAAGAAACTTTGATTAAATGTTATCTTTCTTAACAAAGACTCAGAATATTCATGGGGTAAAATTAGTAAAAATAACATTGGTCAGTTACTTGTTTTTAAAACTTGAAGTGATAAATACAGTTTTCTAGTACAAAATTTATAAACTATAGTTTCGGTGATAAACTATTAAATAGTTAACTGCCCATCAGTTGATAAGTGGATAAAAAAGCTGTGGGACATTTACATCATAGAATACTGTGCAGATGTAAAAAAGAAGGATCTCTTACCCTTTGAGACAGCATGGAGGGACCTAGAGAGTATTACATTATGCGAAATAAGCCAGCCCAAGAAAGACAAATATCACATGATCTCACTTGTATGTGGAATCTAATGAATAAAGTAAACTGATAAACAAAATAGATCCAGAGACATAGAAGCATAACGGTCAAATCTCAGAGGGAAGGCGGGAGTGGGTGGGTGGGTGGGAAGAGATCAACCAAAGAATTCGTATGCTTATATGCATAACCCATGGACACAGACAATAAGTGGTGAAGGCCTGGGACAGACTTGAAGGGGTCAATGTGGGAGAAAAGAAGACATATGTAAAACTGTCAACAATAAAGATTTTTTAAAATTAAAATTGTATTTAAAAACTGTCAAAAAATTAAGTAGTTAAAATATCACAGACTTCATAGTGTAAGATTACTTTCATAGCTTTATAACCAAACATATTTCTCAAAAGCTTGACTTTTCTAATGTATATCAGTAAACTTGAAAAGAGCATCTGCAATCGAAACCAGGGCAAGTATCTATATAGATTTTCTTAAGAGTTTTATGGAGAAGAGCTTCATGTACCATACAGCCCACCTACTTAAAGGGTAGAACCCAGTGTGGGGGGGGTTGTTTGTTTGGAAATAATAGTTTATTGATTTTTACAGAAAGAGTAAGGGAGAGAGAGAGAGAGAAACATTGATGTGAGAGAATAACACCAATCGACTGCCTCCTGCACGTACCCTACTGGGGATCCATTCTGCAACCCAGCCATGTGCCCTGACTGGGAATCCAACTGTGACCTCATGGTTCATAGGTCGATGCTCAACCACTGAGCAACACTGTCTGGGTTTTGTGCACATGTTTTAATTCTCTTGGATATATACTAGAAGTGGAACTGCTGGGCCATATGATGGCTCTATGTTTCATCTTCTCAGTAACTACCAGACTGTTTTCCAAAGCAGCTGTACCATTTTACTTCTCCATCAGCAGTGTATGAATATTTTGATTTCTCTGCATCCTTGCCAAAACTTGTTATTATTTGCCTTTTGATCATAACCTAGTTCAGTATAATGTTGAATAAAAGTAGCAGGAGCATTATCCTTTGTCTTGTTGATCTTAGGAAGAAAATATTCACAATTAAATATCTGTGGGCATTTCATATCAGGTTGAGGAAGTTCTTTTCTATTTACACATTTATTGACTATTTTCATCATGAAGCAGTATTGAATTTTGTCAAATGCTTTTTTTGCATATATTAAGACGATCATGTGGTTTTTGCCCTATATTCTAATACAGTGGATTATATTTATTGATTTTTGGATGTTGTATTCTTAAGATAAATCCCACTTGGTTGTCAAATTCTTATATATATATAAATTGCTGGATTTAGTTTGCTAGTATTTTGTTGAGGATTTTTGTGTCTGTATTTACAAGACATTGGTCTGTAGGGTTTTGTTTTGTTTTTTCTTGTTATATCTTTATCTGGTTTTGGTGTCAGTAATAGTGGCCTCAGAATAAGTTGAAAGGGTCTTACTCCATCCTTTTTTTTTTTTTAGTCTTTGTACAGTTGACTGACTTTTGCATATGTGTGTGGGCATAAGAGAAAGGGAGAAAAAAGGAGTTTTCTTTTTACCACAATCTCCAAAATATATTCCCTCCGTTTCCAACTGCTGAATTCTCTCACCTAGTGCTTCTTAGTTCTATGTTAAGCTTTTTTCACAGTTCTCCTTCACAGAGCACAGGTATGCATTGCCAGAGAAACTTCACCTCAAGCAAAAAAGAATAAATTATTTATTTATAATTTCTACTTGTGTATATTGATACTATGCATACCACTACTAGATTCACACCAATCAGTCCAGTGTCCCATGACCAGGATTAAAACTTTATGGAAATTAATAGCTTATAAAATACTTTGATTTTTTTTTTCTGTAGAAGTCCTATTAGGAATGTGCAAATTCTGGATATATTTTTTATTGTTGTTCCTTCACAAAAGAATCTATCAGTTCTCAATATATGTAAACGTGTTTATTCAAAAGATAAACATTCAGCAAAATTAAGCATAATTTCTATGGGACATAATAACAACAGCAATAATAGTTAAGATGTATTATATACTTACACTGGACTAAACAGTTTATAAATTTAGCATTCAGGTTTTCTGGTAAAATGACCAAAAAAGTAAAATCCCCAGTTCGTTAGAAGATAAAGATTGTAGAAAGTGAAATAAGGCAACTATTCTCAGTCACTACTAGTATAGATCATTATAATTTACTGAGCAAGTCTCTGTTGGATAAGTTTACAAATGGAGACTAAAATAGCACAGTTAAATGTTTAGTCATTTTAATCTTTTAAGTGCTTAGCCTTTATGAATTCAAAGCACAATGTATCATAAATAGTTTAAGCACTGCTCTCTGACTCTCTGAAATCCAGATACAATTAAGCCTCAATAGCTAAGAGAAAATATAATGCTAGAGTTTTTAGAAAATGATCCATAACTTAGTAATTTTTCTTGTTTGTTTATTTTGTTAGACCAGCGGTCGGCAAACTCATTAGTCAACAGAGCCAAATATCAACAGTACAACGATTGAAATTTCTTTTGAGAGCCAAATTTTTTAAACTTAAACTTCTTCTAACGCCACTTCTTCAAAAGAGACTCGCCCAGGCCATGGTATTTTGTGGAAGAGCCACACTCAAGGGGCCAAAGAGCCGCATGTGGCTCGCGAGCCGCAGTTTGCCGACCACGGGTAGACAAACCTTAATTGTCTGGAAAATGTGTGTGTGTGCGTGTGTGTGTGTGTGTGTGTGTGTGTGTGTGTGTGTGTGTGTGTGTAAAATTTGGATACCATTCTATTCTCAAGTGATTTCCCCAGAAATGTATTGAGTGTGGAAAATAGCACTGTATGTGGAGCGTAGGCACACAAGAGCAATGTTCTATTTGATGTTTTCTGGAGGTGCTATTACGAAGGAACTGAGACTTACCCTTCTAGACTTAGAAAATGTTTGTGTTAAATCTGAATTGGCAGAATTCAGATGGAAACTCTTCTAAAGGCATTACCTCATTCATTATAACACTTTTGCCTCTAAAACAAGCTTTAGACACAATCACCACATTTTGTTCTGGTCCAATTTTTATTTTATTTTATTTTATTCAAAGGGTTTTCCTATTATAGGGCTTTTTGGAGGTAGCTTTGTCTTTTGTAATCATGTATACTAATCAAATCGTATTTAGACTTTCAGAGCAAATTCACTTAATGTTCAATAGAAAAAGAAAACAAAACTCCTGAAATAATTTATTTCCATTGAGATTGTATACAATACCAATAATAGAATATTGAGGAGATTTTTCTACCCCCTTTATCAAAAATTCACATTATTTGGTTTTTCATCTAATACCATATTACATAATTACCTGGGTTTTTCACTTAAAATTATTACCAAACAGTCTGGATAAGTCCATTCATCTTTAACTATTGAGATACAATCTTTTATATCTAAGGAAACCCAGCTAAGAGGATTTGTATTCAAATATATCCTGATTCTGAAATGAAAGAGTTGCTTTGCACAAAGATTCAAATTTGTGAAAACAGATGTGTTTGCCATGTGGAATCATGTTGGTCATGGGAACTAGACCACAGTTACCAAATGTTAACAGTAGCTAACATAATACCTTGAGCATTAAATTCACTATCTAGCCCAGCCAGCGTAGCTCAGTGGTTGAGCATTGACCTATGAACCAGGAGGTCATGGTTCGCTTCCTGGCCAGGACACATGCCCAGGTTGCAGGCTTGATCCACAGTGTGGGGTGTGCAGGAGGCAGCTGATCCATGATTCTCTTTCATCATTGATGTTTCTCTGCCTCTCTCTTCCTCTTTGAAATCAATAAAAATACATATTTAAAAAATCCACTATCCAAATCATCAAAATGTCATTATTGTGACAGTTTGTGCTCCTCTATAGATTACTAAACTGAAGCTTGCTTGGAGGCATATAGCTAAGTAAACATTGGTGCCAAGATTTGATTCGAGTTCTCTGAAGCTGCAGCCTCAGTTTTGTTTTGTTTTTTATCTATAATACTATTCTTTTGGGATATTTTGGTTTCTATAGCCATGATACAGAACTTGTGGACTATGTTCCTGTCATAGATATGGGCAGGCACTATTTCATAAAATCACAGCTACAACTTAGGAGCCTCTAAATAATAATTTAATGTAACCAAACTATATTTTAAGTTCTAATATACATGGCCGCACTGTACAGGCTGTCCCTGCTTTGCATAATATTGTAGAAATATAAATGTGATAAGCAAGCTGAAACTATGCAAAACAAACTTAGTAATGAGAAAATTACAACTGTTCTGTGATCTTTAAATGTTTTTGTCAAACATTAAAACATTGGTTATAAATGTATAGAGAAATGAAAAAAAATAGTAAAACTACTTAGTTTTACAGTAATCTAAAAATTAGAAATGAAGTTTTCTTTGTAAAACACTTACTTCTGAAATAAAAATTTAACACCCCTCCAAAAAAAATAACAGGGAAATTAACTTTATATTTTGCAGAATATCAAAGCTATTCAGGCTTTTGAATAAAAATATAACCCCCCTTCCAAAAAAAATTTATCAAGAGCAGTTTGAACTTGCCTTCTTCTCATACTATAACTTGTAATACTGAGCAAAAATCTTTCTTATGCCTTGACAATTGTCATTCTGCTACCTAAGTTTAGACCAGCTACTAACATTTTATCCTTTGCATTTTCAATGCCTGAAAATATCTCTGAGAGTATCTTTAGTGTGCGGGTGTCACTTCCTTTAGGACATTTTCATCCTTTTTATAACAACTGTATTTTTCATTTTTGATACATTCTCTTTTGCCAAATTGCTTTGACGCATATCTAAAGTCCTTCAAACATCCTCGATGTCCACATTCCCACATTCAACTATTTCTTCTATAACTCCATTTATGTTTGATTCAAATGTCACCGCCAACATTTTCAGTCTGTGTTTCTTTGTTGCCCCTCCCTCCCTCTCTCCCTCCCTCCCTCCCTTCCTTCTTTCCTTTGCTAATTCCCTCTTTGGATTATCTGTTTCTATAAAACATCATGTGGGTTTATCACTGTGAGACAAGAAGACAAAACTACACACATTGCTATCTATGAGTGAACTGAATCACAGATACACAGTAACCAATCACTGACAGACTTTGTATGAAGTCATGACCAGTCACATTATTGGTCACTGTTCATGATGTTACTATGTAGTGATTTTGTAGATTAAAGCATCAGAGTTTGTACTTCACATTTGCTCACAGTTAATATATTGGTTACTGAAATTTGAACTGTGTTTTGGGGGAACCGGTGTTTTAATTAGTTAAAACTAATGGTCAATGAAATTCATGCATATTAGAACCTTGCCAAGTGAGTACTCTCTGTACATGATAATTATATGAAGGCTATTGCCGGAGCCTGCCGGCATCAGTCGAACAGTACCTGCAAGGGGGGGAGAGGATGAGAAAAGACAGTCAGAAAACAGAATGGGATCGGGAGGACTGTAGCACTTCCCGCTTACAGTCCCGAGTTTATTTTACACCATACTTTTATACAGGGTCAGTTACATTCCATACAATACATCATTCCTATTATGTGGTAAACATAATTATACCCCTTTGTTTCAGGTTTCCTACTGACCTTTTCACAAAGTTCCTTATCTTGGCTAAGATTCCAACGGCTATACCTGTACATACACCTTTGACGCCACCTAAGTTCCTTTCCATGAGATAATCTAGCTATGCTTCTTGCTAAAGGATAATTACGCTTATACGTAAACTATGCTTGAAGATTAACTAAGCTCTAGGGGGCAGAATGTGTGATTACTAAACTATTGTGCTTAAGGGTCTCTAAGCCTAAAGGGGGGCAGGATGCATGACTAACCTTGGGAACAGGCAGGCCACTTTGTGAAACCTGCCCTCTCAGGACTTTGTCAACTGAGGTCGCTCCCAACAGGCTATGAAGTACCACAAAGCATCATAAAAATACTACTCTACTGTATTATGAATAGATATATATCTTTTAAAGTAATATGCTGGTTAAAATAATAATTATTATAGTTTAATAATTGGTATTTATTATGTAATTACATTAATACTTTTACTTGCCTCCTAGGAATTTAGAAGAGTTTGGAGAGATATAATGTATGATCCAGGAAAGTTTGAAAGTTTGAATTGATAACTTTCTCTAGATGTTAAGACATTCAACATCAATTTGTTATCCTTAAAGCAGGTCTCATGATGGTTTACTTTAAAAAACAAGAAGAAGAAGAAAAAAGAAAGCAAGTGCAGAAAGATAAGAGACCACTTATATAGTGCTTTAAAATGTAAATATCCTATATAATAAAAAGGTGAGATGCAAATTGACCATCACTCCAACACACAAGATGGCTGCCCCCATGTGGTCAAAGATGGCCACCACAAGATGGCCGGCAGGGGAGGGCAGTTGGGGGCAACGAGGCTGGCAAGGGAGGGAAGTTAGGGGTGACTGGGCCAGCAGGGGAGGCAGTTGGGGGCGACCAGGCCTGCAGGGGAGGGCAGTTAGGGGTGACCAGGCCTGCAGGGGAGGGCAGTTAGGGGTGACCAGGCCTGCAGGGGAGGGCACTTAGGGGCAGACCAGGCCTGCAGGGGAGGGTAGTTAGAAGCGACTAGGCCTGCAGGGAGGGCAGTTGGGGGAGACCAGGCCTGCAGGGGAGGGCAGTTGGGGGCAACCAGGCTGGCAGGGAAGGGCAGTTAGGGGCAATTGGGCCGGCAAGGGAGGGCAGTTAGGGGCAATTGGGCCGGCAAGGGAGGGCAGTTAGGGGTGACTGGGTCATCAAGGGAGAGCAGTTGGGGGCGACCAGGTCTGCAGGGGAGGACAGTTAGGGGCTACCAAGCCTGCAGGGGAGGGCAGTTGGAGGCGACCAGGCCTGCAGGGGAGGATAGTTAGGGACGACCAGGCCGGCAGGGGAGGGCAGTTAGGGGTGACCAGGCCGGCAGGGGAGGGCAGTTAGGGGCAATCAGGCTGGCAGGGAAGCAGTTAGGGGGTGATCAGGCTGGCAGGCAGAAGTGGTTAGGGGCAATCAGGCAGGCAGGCAGGCGAGTGGTTGGGAGCCAGCAGTCCTGGATTGTGAGAAGGATGTCTGACTGCCTGTTTAGGCCCAATCCCAGTGGGCAGTTGGACATCCCTTTAGGGGTCCTAGATTGGAGAGGGTGCAGGCCGGGCTGAGGGACACACACACACCCATGCACGAATTTTGTGTACCAGGCCTCTAGTTATTATATAATACTTTAAAATGTAAATATTTGCTTATTTAAAACCATGTTTACATTCTAAACATGTAAAATTTCTTAATTCATAATACTGATTACTGGTATGGAGGGATAGAAATGGTTCTTTTTAAAATATATATATTTTTATTGATTTCAGAGAGGAAGGGAGAGAGAGAGAGAGAGAGATAGAAACATC
The DNA here is from genome assembly GCF_963455305.1 of Plecotus auritus. Taxonomy (NCBI): domain Eukaryota; kingdom Metazoa; phylum Chordata; class Mammalia; order Chiroptera; family Vespertilionidae; genus Plecotus; species Plecotus auritus. Next base: position 187,596,022 of record NC_137772.1, on the reverse strand, counting down.
AATGTTAAGAGAGAATCATTGATCAACTGATTAGGGGCGACCAGCACACTCCATACTGGGGATCAAGCCTGCAACCCAGACATGTGCCCTGACCGGGAATCAAACTGTGACCTCCTGGTTCATAGGTCGACACTCAACCACTGAGCCATGCAGGTCAGGCAGAAATGGTTTTTTAAATTTTTCAGATTATAATTTCTCATATATTTAGGCTTAATGAGACACTGTTTTATATTGAGGCCTGAATATTTTTCAGCATACATTAATACCACCTATATAATAACAAAATTGTCATATTATTCAGATTAATTACCAATTTTAAAAATTCTTATTTTGGAGTGAAGGAATTGAAATGATTTGTAAATTGTTCTTTTAATCCTAAAACTCTATATTCTTTGACTTTTGTTTTAAAAGCTCTCAAATTTAGTATATGTTTATTTGGGGGATTAAGGGAATGTCTAAGGTTATTTTTAAGGGAATGTCTAAGGTTCTCAGCAGTATCTGTAAGTTAGAGTCTTAGGGTTTAAACCTGACTTTGGGTTAAGCTCTGGGAAGGAAAGGAAGATTCATAGGCACCTTGAAACAGCTACTTATCCCACGTGAACTAAGGAATTAGGTACACTCTAAGGTTCTCAAAATAAAGACCATGCCAAGTAATATCTCTTGAAGTCATGTTATGTTTTCTGTGAAGTGTTAAAAGATAAAAATAAGATTGAATAACATTCAAATTTTATGAGTGGATGTGTATAATGCATGAGAATTTGGATGGGTAAATATGCATAGCATAATTGTTTTAGAACGATGTACTTTCAGAGTGATTGACTTACTAGAACTGCTAAAATAAGAAAACACACTCCAATTTAATTTGAAATAATGGGACATTGGCTCTGTTGCACTTATTTTAAATGTATTTATGTCCCACAGTGAATGGATTCAGCTCATCAATGGCATTGCATTGAAGGCATTCAGAGACTTTCTTTTGTTATTGCAGGTAGAGCGGGAAAAGGCCATTCTTCTGGCCAATCTCCAGGAGTCACAGACGCAGCTGGAACACACCAAGGGGGCACTGACAGAGCAGCATGAACGGGTGCACCGGCTCACGGAGCACGTTAATGCCATGAGGGGTCTACAGAACAGCAAGGAGCTCAAGACTGAGCTGGATGGGGAGAAGGGCCGGGTCTCAGAGGAAGAGGCACATGACTATGAGGTGGACATCAATGGCTTAGAGATCCTTGAGTGCAAATACAGGGTGGCAGTGACTGAGGTGATCGATTTGAAAGCTGAAATTAAAGCCTTAAAGGAGAAATACAATAAATCTGTAGAAAACTATACTGAAGAAAAGACCAAGTATGAGAGTAAGATCCAAATGTATGATGAGCAGGTGACAAGCCTTGAGAAGACCACCAAGGAGAGTGGAGAGAAGATGGCCCACATGGAGAAGGAATTGCAAAAGATGACCAGCATAGCCAATGAAAATCACAATACCCTTAATACAGCCCAGGATGAGTTGGTGACCTTTAGTGAGGAGCTAGCTCAGCTTTACCACCATGTATGTCTGTGTAATAATGAAACCCCCAACAGGGTCATGCTGGACTACTATAGGCAAAGCAGAGTTACTCGCAGTGGCAGCTTGAAAGGGCCCGATGATCCCAGGGGACTTTTGTCTCCACGGTTAGCCAGGCGGGGTGTCTCATCCCCAGTAGAATCAAGGACCTCCTCTGAACCAATTACAAAAGAAAACACAGAGGCCAGCAAAGAACCAAGCCCAACCAAGACCCCCACTATCTCTCCTGTAATTACTGCCCCACCGTCATCTCCAGTATTAGATACAAGCGACATCCGCAAAGAGCCAATGAATATCTACAACCTTAATGCCATTATCCGGGACCAAATCAAGCATCTGCAGAAAGCTGTGGACCGGTCCTTGCAACTGTCTCGTCAAAGAGCAGCGGCGCGGGAGCTGGCCCCCATGATCGATAAAGACAAGGAAGCCTTAATGGAGGAGATTCTCAAGCTCAAGTCCCTGCTGAGCACCAAACGGGAGCAGATCGCCACACTGAGGGCCGTGTTGAAAGCCAACAAGCAGGTGATCTCATCCTACTGACCACGCATGCTAGCCAACACCTTCCTAACGCATTTATTCCTTCATGTTTTTGAGTGTCCACTATCATCAGGATGAGAGTTCAGATTCCTGGTCAGTGAGGAAATAAAAACTAAGTTCTAGTACCAGGTCAGAATGTAATAGTTATTTTTAGTTCAGTGAATGGAAGAAATAGGAGAGTCGCTATGCTCCATTAGGTGGAGGTAGAAGTGAAGAAATTAAAGCAGGAACAAAGGAGAAGATCCATGCAGACATAGAAAGGCAGTTCAGGCAGTACTTAGCTGGAGTCTAGCAGTCATTGAGTATGAAAACACGAGGTGGAGGGGTGGCAGAATAGGCTGGCGTGCCAACTTACACCAGGGAGATACAGCAAGAAAGACACCCTGGCAGGCAGCCGGAACAAACAGAGGGGAGTTACCTCGAGAGAGAGAGGTAGAGAAACAGAGGTAGAGATTGAGGTAAAATGTCCTCTAGCTCTGCCAGTGACCACATATCTGAAGTTTAGTTTCAGTTGGGATGTTAACTCTCTTGGGTCAGAGCTTAAGCAGTAGAGAATTTTTCCTAACCACAGATCTTGTCCTCTGGAATAAGTAAGGATGCTACAACAAGGCCCTACCTGCCTAATTCCAAGATCTCCTTGATGACTGGATTTGTTTCCCGCCTTGAGCTTTACCTGTGTGGCTATGGTATGAAATATAGACAGGAAAATATTTTTAACTTTTCTTTAGTTTCTCTGGAAAATGAGCCTTGAAAGATAGATTTGAGGAGGGTACTAAAAGGGTGTTGAAGAGAAGCAACAAAGCATCAGATACCTTCTTACAAATGTAAGCAGGGCTAGTGTTAGAGGTTAATTTCAGATTCAGAGTTCTTTCTTTTACCTTTGTCTGGGGGAAACCACACTATTATTTTGTCATCTACAATGTAGCTCTCTAGCATTTTCATCTTCAGTTCCCATAAATCCATTCATATAATTTGGAGGTCTATACCAAAAACAATAATATTGTCCATACTATGAACATGTTTTATATAAATCTAAGGGCAAAATAGGTCCTTCTTTTGTTCCATCAGTTCAGAGAAATAGAAAAGATTAGGGTGAATGGAGAATTTGTGAGAGATCTGACTCCAATTTGAGATCAGAATTAAGGAATTTGTTACCATAAATCCTGCTACAATCCAAAGACCCAGTAATTTAGAGTGGTCATAAATAATCAGTACCATATCAGATAAGACAACCTTTTTTAAGGACATTATATCCTGGGTATTCATGATAAAACCATTCAGATAACTTCTCTGATTTCTTCCTGAAGGTTGAATATTAATAACCTAGAGACCTAGATCTATAAGAAAGTCAAGACACATAACTGACAGAGAGGTTAGATAATAAGGATGGTTGATCAGCCAAGAGAGACTAATTTGTGAGCAAGCACTCATTGATTACATATTTCATGGCAGGCAGGCAGTAAGGATGAAAAAATAAGTGACTAGTAATCTAGTAGGAAGGAGTTCAACAATGCCTGTAACTGTCTACAAGATAGTACATATCAAGCACTTAAGAATGGTTTAAACAGTGCCATAGGAATTCAGAGCAGAACAAAGCATTTCTGGCTGAGGTACCATTTGCATTATGTTAACATCATAGCCTTTATGGACTCAGTAAATTAAATGAGAACACATTTCTAGCCATGCATTTAGTTTACATTTTAGTGATGCTGGGCCTATTTCTGTGATGCTGTCAGTAGCTTCAAGTGTCTACAGAGGACATTCATTATATTTCTGCATGTGGAATGTAAATTATTAAGGCTAAGGTGAGAATTCTGTGATATAGGAAAAGGAATTTTCTATTTTAAAATAGTTTTCTGCATTCTCTATGAATCTTTTAATATGCTTTAGGATTTTTTTATTTTTATTTTTTTGTAAGCACAGTGTCTTCTGATGAACAAGCAAATGTTTATGAAGTACCCTCTGTGTACTAAACTGTGCTCGATGCTAAAGATTCAAAGACTCACCCAGGGTCCCTGCCTGCCCAGAGGAGGACTCAAAGACCAGTGGGGAAGTCAGAATAGAAACAGATAATTACAGTTTGATGTTATCCATGCTGTAATTGAGTTACGGGAGCATTGCAGAGGAAGTAACTAATGTCTTTTAGAAGAGTTAGAGAAAACTTCATAGAAGGAATTATTCTTGTGTCTGTTCTTAAAGGGTGTGGAGTTGTTTTCTAGAAGAGGAGGAAATAATTCCAGACAGAAAGAACAGTAGGCGGTAGAGGCACAGAATAGAAAGGTATATTTAAAGAATGATTTTGAAGGTCTCGGTGGCTAGAAACAAGATTTTATTTAGAAAGTAAACTTTGGGAGTGTTTGAAGAATATAGCAAATGCTGCTGATCCCAACAAATGTACTAATGGGTTATACATAGACACTTAGAATTACTTAATTCTGAAAAAGTATTGTACAGTCTGTGGACAAATAAATCTACAATGCTGAATCCTTTGGGGACATTTCTCACAAATAATAAATAACTTTGTACTTCTATTTCAGATCTTGTTTTTCTGTTGTTCCCCCCATTCACCCTCGCCACTCAACTCTCCTTAGATAACTGACCATGTGGCTCCATATGCTTACAAATTTGTTACATCTACATTTGCACAACTTAAACTTAACTATCTGTTCTAAATGAATATGTGTATAATTGCTTTTTAAAAACTTGAAACGGCCATTTCCCCAGGTCAATTTCTGCATTCCAGACAATTTTCTGAATTTATAATATTTCTGAAGATTCCACTACGCTATAGCACTACAGGACATATTGAACTATTTTATGAATGATTTCTCATTTCAATTTGAATTTAAATTCAATCAAAACTGATAAGGAACTACTTTATAATCAAAACATGAACAAACTACCCCATCCCAACACTGTTTTAATTTAAAAAGAATCCATTTGCCTCCATAGAAATTGTGCTTTGCTTAAGAAAACTGAAGTTGTCCATTTCAAGCACAAAAAGAAATGTTAAAAACAAGGGTAGTCTTCCTGGGAAATCATATTAATAATGGATTTTTTTTTTCATTAGTAAGGGGCTTTTTCATTAGTATTGAATATTTTTACACAGCCTGAAAGCTGTAGTTGGCAGTTTGTAAAAATGGTGTGTTTCCAGTTTGGCTTCAATATGCATACCATGTGCTATGCACCTAACAGACAGTCCCTAAATATACATTCATTTCATTAATAGGTTCACTCAACGTTTTTAAATTTTACTTCCTGCCATGGGTCAGGCTAGTTCTCAATTTGAAACACTACTTATTCTTAGAACTTCAGACATGCCCAAATTCAAGTAAATATTTCAATTCATTTACCATTTTGGAATTTTTTGCTTTTATGAGCATTGTGAAGAATTAAATTTGTCTATTCAAATTTGATTATTTTTATTATTGTCTGATTATTAAAACCTGATTATTAAATTTGACTATTAGTTCACTGTTTTGAAGAAGTTGTATGCAAAGGCATCAGAAATCATTGGTTCTTTGTTAATTTTTTTCCTTAAACAGAAAATATGGATTGACAGTTTATCATGTACTCATCACAAATTGCAATGGCCTACATCAAGCACATCAAACTCAAAGGCTAACACGGGCCAAATAAATAAGGTTTAAGTTTATGTGAGCCGCAAAAAAACAAAAGCTTCAATTTTCATAGAAATGTATATTTCGATAGAGACGTGCTGAATACAAAGGGCTGAAATAAATGAGTAATCGTTAGCATAAAATAATAGAACATTTTAATAAAAATTAGTATTTTTCTTGAACATTAACTTACCAGACACTGAATAACTGCACAAATTAATAAGCATAACTCAGGTAAACCTACTTTTCTTGTTCTCCAAAAGCAAAATATTTCCTGTTGCGCACACCAAACAAGTCAGTACAAGACTAATGATGTCGTAGCAATTGGCTGCTAAAATATTTGCTGCTAGTATGAGTGGAGAGAAATGGTGCACCTACGCTTAAGGCGTGTAAGGGAAGTGAATGCAACACAATTATAGTAACCAGTCAGCGAACGTTGTAGTTCTTTATTAACAACTAATAACTCTGTGCACAACTCCATGCACCAGTAGCTCTCTGCCACCCTCCTGTAGCTCCCCTCTGCCCCCCTCACAGCTTGCTGCCCTGCCCCCTCCTGTAACTCTCCACCTCCCTCAGCTCTCTGCCGCCTGCTTGTAGTTTGCTGCTCCACCCTCCTGCAGATCTGTGGTCCAGTTGTTGCACTGTCAGTCGGCCGTTATGCCTCATGGCGTAATGGATAATTAGCATATTCCTCTCTTATTACATAGGATTATGTGTAACAGCATATTGTAAAAATTAAGTTACAAAATTTTTATTTATTTTTATTTTTTTTAAATATATTTTATTGATTTTTTACAGAGAGGAAGGGAGAGGGATAGAGAGTTAGAAACATCGTTGAGAGAGGAACATCGATCAGCTGCCTCCTGCACACCCCCTACTGGGGATGTGCCCGCAACCAAGGTATATGCCCTTGACCGGAATCGAACCCGGGACCCTTCAGTCCGCAGGCCGATGCTCTATCCACTGAGCCAAACCGGTTTCGGCCGAAATTTTTATTAAAACGTTTCTTACATACTGTTATATTGGCTGGGCCACAAAAATATTCGTGGTGGGGCTGTGGGCCGCGAGTTTGACATGCTTGGCCTACATCTTTTATTCTGTTTGTTTCTGGCCCACAGAACTTAGGTGACACAAGAATATTTGAGTTCTGTTGCATTTCAGTGCTTTTCCCCTAACTTTCCTTGATAAAATTCTTGTGTAAAGTTTCATTTTGGCTTCTTCATGTCTAAAAATCCTACACTCTCAACAATCTGCATTAAATATTTACTGAACTATCATTGCCTTAGCTCTTAATACTGATTCAGGCTCATGGCTGGCTTGTAGGAAATCTCACCACATGGATTCACAACACGTTTTGACATTAAAGGAAAACTGCCTTAAGTCCAAAATACACACCTATGTTTATATAAAATATAACCAAGTCCATTTCACCTCCGTTTATGAAAGAAAGTAATATTCCCAGCATGAAGAAATCTGTGTGATAGATTTTCCTGATATGAAAGTTGTAAGCATTGTGATTTTTCCACTTTAGACAGCTGAGGTGGCACTAGCTAATCTCAAGAACAAATATGAAAATGAGAAAGCGATGGTGACTGAAACGATGACAAAACTTAGAAATGAACTGAAGGCTCTGAAAGAAGATGCAGCAACTTTCTCATCCCTGAGAGCAATGTTTGCAACAAGGTAATCGTTTTTTCTTCCAAGATTAGGTGTGGCACATGGGGGAAAGACTTTGACATTCACATGGGTAGCTTCCTGCATCCTGAGTGTATAAGTTGTGAAAAAAGAAGCGATTCCACCCTGACAAACCGGAGGTACGAGGTCTCGTGCTGTTTTCCAGAGCCCTCTACTGGACACACTGGATCAAGCAATTCCTTTACACACAAGTATTTTTAAGTTAATGCAAGAGACATTTTTTCTATATTTACAATAGAACTTATGTACCCAAAAGAATTAGAACACACAAAAGAAGTCTCCAACAAGGGGAAAAGTCCTACTTGCTAAAGTAGCTAAATATTATCACCACTCAAATTCACTATCACCAAAGTGCTAATCGTTAATAAATATTGTATGAGAAAGATACCATTATAATGAAGATTAATATTCATCATACCAGCTAATTACTTAGACTTAAATACACTGATGAAAATATAACTTCTAAAGTGTAATTATATCACCAAATTTTACTACCTCCCTCCCACCAGTTTCATTATGTGGTGCCACTGTGTTTTGTTTTTAAACTTGAAGTGATTATTAAGAATCTGTTGATTCAAGGCATTTGAAATCCTGAGATTCTCAATATGTGACCTTTTTTGCTGTCACAATCTATTGCCAAAATAAAAACAGTTATATATCTTAATATGATGCAAACTTGATACAAAGTTCACAAAGCATCACTATGCCTTTATTTGCAGATTCATTAAATAATTTACCTGTAGCTGATATCAGTGTAAAACAAAATCCTAGCTTGTGTAGGAGCCTGGGGATCTGCCCAGCTTTCTTTGGGTGTCAGGAGAGAAAGGCTCAAGCTCATACCTTGTGACTGACTCTCGGAGATGGCGTGAGGAGGCTGAGTGCCCGATGGAACCTGGCGGGGGTGGGGGGTGGGGGGGGGTGGGGACTGAAGCATAAGAGTTTGGGGAGAATAAATGCACCTCTGGCCACTGTGAGGGGAGGCAGGATAGAGAATTCGGATGGTGCACATACCCCTGACTGATGAAAGAAACCAGTCAAGATGATGTGTAGAATCAAGAACACAAATTTCCTCTTTGAAAAAGAAATCAAACCTTTTTAAAGGGACATTGAAAGTCTGAATCTGGTTTATATAAGAATTATTTCCCCCAAATAGTGCATTTTCACAGGAATTTGTCTTATTTTTGGGATAGTAATTGCCTTATTTACTCCATAGTATTTTAAAAAATATTGTTATCTGACCAATTAAAATAAATCCAGGATCCTGAAATTCACATTGTATTTTACTAAGCCCTAGATTTTCTTATGATATCCCTACATGTTTCTTGACATTCAAGGTTAAAGAAAATGGGGACCCACCCAGATCTCAAGTTCTTTCACTATAGAGCCTGTTTTTTTCCTTAAAATGCCATAAGGTTTGTGCTGATTGCAAAGTGTATACAATACATTTTGGACTACTCCACAAAGTCATTAATTATCTATTGGTACATAAAAAGTACTTGTTATTATTATTATCTTAGTGGGTAAATAAACTCAGAAAAAACTCTAATTATGTGAATAACTAGAGGCCTGGTGCATGAATCTGTGCATGGGTGGGGTCCCTCGGCCTGGCCGGCGATCAAAGCCATCTCGTCCAGTCCCGATTGGGGCCATGGGGGCCGGCCAATGGGGAGGGGCCACGGGAGGGCTCCAGAGCATGTCTGGCCCTCTCGCCCAGTCCCAATTGGCCGGACCCCAGCAGCAAGCTAACCTACTGGTCGGAGCATCTGCCCCCTGGTGGTCAATGCACATCATAGCGACTAGTTGAGTGGTGGTCTGAACAATCGACTAATGGGTAGGACACTTAGCATATTACACTTTTATTATATAGGATTCTTTCTCTCAACTGTTTGTGTGTTCAGGTTTTACCTTTGATGGGGATAAAAGACCAGTGAGCATATCTTCCTGCTGCAGCACAAATCCTAGGCTCATCTTGGCTTTCTTTGACACTTATTGATTAATCATCTGGTTGAAAAATCATTGAAAAAACTCAGGTTTCTAATTCAAACAAGTCTGAGATATTGAAAGCAGTGGCAGCTGCAATCTATACTCAATTAAAATAGAACCTATAAATATAGATAAAGAAGGAAATGTTTTCTTTGCAAACATTATTATTCTTTTGCATGCTGCAGGCATAGCCTATAACAAACTTGTCACAATCCTCCGAAGAACACATCACACAATAGAAAAAGGCACCTGTAACTCACCTAAGATGCTATGCACGCTGCCTGAGACTTTCCTGCTTAATCCTGTGCCATCATGCAGCAGCCCCCCAATAAGGAGTTTAAGATGTCACCTATTAAGAATGTCCCCAGCCCAGCCAGTGTGGCTTCTTGGCTGAGTGATGACCTATGAACCAGGAAGTCATGGTTCGATGCCCCAGTTGTGAGCTCAATCCCCAGTAGGGGGAGTGCAGGAGGCAACTGATCAATGATTCTTTCTCATCATTGATGTTTCTATTTCTCTCTCTCTCCCTTCCTCTCTGAAATCAATAAAAAAATATTTTTAAAAGAATGTCCCCATATGTAGTCCATGGTATAGATGAACCATTAATTATGGAACCTGCTCTACTGTTTCTAATTTTCTGCTAGAGTAGGTTACCTCAATTCTGCTCTAGGAAGACCAGCGTATTCCAGTAAAATCCATTCCTTTTCCATTGAAATCCGACTTCAGTTTCGCCCAGGTTTTTCTCCTGACCACGTTTCTGTTTTGGTTCCAGATGTGATGAGTACGTCACACAGTTGGATGAGATGCAGAGACAGTTAGCAGCCGCAGAGGACGAGAAGAAGACTCTAAATACTTTGTTACGAATGGCTATCCAGCAAAAACTCGCCCTGACCCAGCGGCTGGAGGACTTAGAATTTGACCATGAGCAGTCGAGACGCAGCAAAGGCAAATTTGGAAAGAGCAAGATCGGCAGCCCTAAAGTAAGTGGGGAGGCCTCAGGCACCGTGCCCACCATAGACACTTACCTCCTGCATAGTCAGGGCCCACAGACACCCAACATTCGGGGCAGCAGTGGCACTCAGAGGAAAAGGTATGCATGCAGCAATCTTCATAGTGTGGTGCAGTGGCCAGATGTTCATTAACTGCAAAAATGGATGTGTTCTTATTGTGGAGGATGGAGGAAGGGAAGGAAGAGAAAAACTGGGAGTGGGTGTATAAATGGGCCTTGCTAATGTTGGTTTTTTTAAAAATCAAAACTGTTTGATAATTATGTTTATTTACTCATTTCTGTCCCTCACACCCCACCTCTTAATTAACCATAAAATAACTTCTGTGTCTGTCAACATTTTTGCTGTTCCTTATACGCATAAATATACCTCTCCTTACCTCCAGCCTGAAAATTGGTAGATAAAAGATGGATATTAAGAAGGATGCTATGTTTTACATGGATGGTCAATTTAAAAATCATTGTACCTCTGGTAATGGTGCTTTTAGCAGCTTCTCTTTAATGGAGCAAGGATATGGATATGTTCTCTGAGGGAACTTTTGTTTGTGTTACCAAAACTGATGGCCGACTAAAGGAGATGTCTGTATTTAGGTAGAGTGGGATGGAATGTGTATAGTCTTTTTCTTTAAAGCAGGTTTTTGTGCATTTTCATTTGGTATGTGAATATTGCTCCAAGAAATCACTTGTAAGGTTGTCAGTGGCTTTTCTGACCTTTTTCCCAGAGTCCTGGATGTTGAATTACTTACCCTCTATTTTCAGTTAATAGTAAGATTTTTATTTTAGGAGCTTTCAGTAAGAAATCAAATAAAATACATATTTTCTTATTTGTGGTTCAAACTAACTATAATAAATCTCTCAGTTTCCAATACAGTTTCTAAATGGGATAGTATTCTGGTGTGGAAACTAAGCAATTAGCAAAAAATCTTGATTTACATGTTAAAAAATTAAATGCCAATATAAGTAATGTTGTCATTGGTGAGGCTTTGAAAGGTAATTAAAGTAAAACTTTTTTGTTTCCTATATGTATTTTCTTGGATCTCCTGCAAGACAATTTTCACCTTCCCTTTGTGATCAGAGCCGTCCCAGGACTTCAGGGGCTTCCTACCTACAGAATTTATTAAGAGTTCCCCCTGACCCCACCTCCACAGAATCATTTCTTCTGAAGGGCCCCCCTTCCATGAGTGAATTCATCCAAGGGCACCGGCTCAGCAAGGAAAAAAGGTTAACGGTGGCTCCACCAGGTAAACATTTTTTCCTTGGGTGCATGTGACGCAAATGATGAGTTGAATAGACAGCTCTCCCAATCCTTCCACCCACTCCCGCCCACCCATCCGCAGAGCCTCACTTTGATGACGGGGAAATTCCTACCTCTCAACTAAAAACACCTTTACACTTAGCCTCCTGTGTCCTCCTTTCCTCAGCCAGACCACCAGTCCTTCGGAGTCTCCAGGGACTTCCATTTAACCGCCGAGGATGGAAAATGAGAGTTGGAAGGAATAGGATAGGTAACCGGAAACTTGCCACAGGCAGGTGCAATGCAGAACACACACCTGTATCCTATTTGCCATCTGGCAGCTCATAGCAATTCCAACTTTGTCAAAATTTGTCATTTCGTTCTGATCATTTTTAACAAAAAGCCTTTGGGGCTAATTTCCTTTTTGTAGTGACTCAGAATGTTTCCTCATTCATTATCCTATCTAATAAAAGAGTGATATGCAATTTGACCATCCCTCCAACACACAAGATGGCTGCCCCGTGTGGTCAAAGATGGCTGCCCCCATGTGGACACAAGATGGCCACCACAAGATGGCCAGCAGGGGAGGGCAGTTGGGAGGGATCAGGCCAGCAGGGGGAGGCAGTTGTGGGCAATCAGGCCAGCAGGTGAGGGCAGTTGGGAGGGACCAGGCCTGCAAGGGAGGGCAGTTAGGGGTGACCAGGCCGGCAGGGGAGGGCAATTAGAGGCAATCAGGCTGGCAGGGGAGCAGTTAGGCATCAATCAGGCTGGCAGGGGAGTGGTTAGGGGTGATCAGGCTGGCAGGCAGAAGCGGTTAGGGGCAATCAGGAAGGCAGGCAGATGAGCAGTTGGGAGCCAGCAGTCCTGGATTGTGAGAGGGCTGTCCGACTGCCCATTTAGGCCCAATCCTGGTGGGATCGGGCCTAAATGGGCAGTCGGACATCCCTTGAGGGGTCCTAGATTGGAGAGGGTGCAGACTGAGCTGAGGGACACCCCCCGCCCCATGCATGAATTTTGTGCACCGGGCCTCTAGTAGACAAATAAAAGTAAAATCCTCCGAGGTTTTGCTCCTCGGGAACATTCAAGTCTTACTGTGATGTTCTTGCAGTTTGCAAGCCCATGTGCTCACAAGTTACTACAGTTACTACAAGTTCACCATTTTGCATTTTTCTTTTTCTGTGGCCTATGAAGGGCCTCGATTGAAAACGTGACTTCTGGCAAATAAAGATAACAGAGGGTGCACACAAGGAAGCCCATGGAACAAAACAAGCCCAGGGCATCCATTATTTGGCCATACCGGGAATGGAAAATTAAAACTAGTTAAGTTAGTCGTCAACAGTTAGAAACACAGAGGTTTCACATGGGCATCTACATTTCTGGTCTCCCTTGAACGATTCTGAATATCTGGCAGTCTTGGGTCTGCTTCATGCATGCCAGCAACCTGTTAGGACTGTGGACTGGTTGCTGCTTTTAAACAGGGCAAGCTTCGCAGTGGCCACCACCCCTTCACTCCCTATCACAGTACCCAGCCCGCTGCACTCGTTCTGTTATCTTCTGGTCCCTCCTGTAGCCTTTAAGTTTCCCACCTTTGCCACAGCTTTTTTTCTCTTTCTTTCTTTCTTCAATTTACTTCTTAATTTAATTAATTTACTCCTACTTAATTTACTTCAATTTTACCTTAATTGCTTTTTGGAAACCTCAGCCTTTGGATCTCTAATACTTTCCTTATCTGATTCATGAAGCAGCCTACTGATTGGGATGAAAAGATGTGTGGAAATTTACAGCACATTTTCAACATTCTAAGAATGTTTGAGGAAATCGGTAGTGACAATGAGTTGGAAGAGCCTGAAAGTCAAAATGTACGTGGGAGGTACCTTGAAGTACCTGTGAATTACCAACATGGTAAAGGTCCATTAGGACACCTAACTTGAATAAAACCCTACAAGTCTTTTTAGTGTTCCACATAGATTTAGTAGCACTGTCTACTAGAACTTAGAAAAGAAATTATATAATTAATGAGTGAGCCTAGTATTTTAATTTTAAAGGTGTCATATCCGTATGATTAAGAATTAATAATAAAGATGAACAATAACTATTTTCATTTTGTATATGACTATTTGATCATTGTATTCATGAATATATGTTTTATGTTATTGTCATTACATTGTGGAAACCATTAACATTACATCATAAGCTTTTCCATGCTGCCTAGTCTTATTTTTATTTTTAAAGGTTGTACTATACATTTTATTGTAGATGTTTTCACATTAATCACTACTTCCTCTCTTGTTAACCGCTGAAGATAGTTTTTCATTATTTATCATATTGTAGAATACCACTGAGAATATCCTCATGTATCCCACTCCTCATCGATTCAATTTTTTCTTGAGTGAGATCACTGGGTTAAAAGTATGAACTTCTTTATGTGTTTGCTCCATTTTGATATTGCTGTTAAAAAGGGTATATCAATGTACTAAAAGCCCCACAAAACATTTTTCTCATTTTCACACATTCTGATTCTTTCCACTCCTTTACACACACTTTACACATCTTGCAACTCTAAGGCTAGTTAACATACATGAATGAGAGTACCATTATGTTGTCTTAAACTGTTTAGTTTAGAATAACCAGAAAAATGACATTGGACTTAGAAATTATTGCTATATGCAAGATTAAAGATACAAATAATGTGAAATTCAGGATCACCGCTAGGCCAGAGAAGCACTTTCATGACAAATATATTATCATCATGTTTGATAAACTTTATTTTTAACAATTTATTTGAAGTTAATAATAAAAGAGGGGAGTAAGTAAAGTTGTTAATATATCCCAAGGAATTTTCAATTGTATATCATGAAATCAACCATATTAGTCCCTAATAAATTCTTAGATCAATCCAGCAGCATTTTATAAAAGGTTCCAGTTAAATGAATTACTGTAGAAACTGAATAACTGTCTATACTAAATTGTATCTTCTAAAAATATTTGCATTATTGACTATATGTTATTTTTCCTACACTGAACTATATTGGGTAAGATGTAGTAAACATTATTTATGATGTTTTTGCTATATAAAATATTTTAATTAGGCTGAGAAAAGAAAAATATGCCATATATAACCAATCCTAGGTTCTATGCAAGAAATATCTTAAACCCATGGGAAGTAATCAATTTTATGAGTATTTTTTATTTGTAAATTCATGTTATTGATTATTATAAAAGTTAATGGCTAGTAACAATATATAGTCAACATTTTTAAAGGACAATTCACTGTTAATTTATCAGAATGGTTTTTGGTAAACCTCATCTTCTAAAATATATTTTAAATATATCTTTCCAGGTAATTTAAATTAGTCTAATAAGCATATATGTGAGTTGTTTTTCTATTGAAGATCATTGAAATAATTAAGTCAATAAAATGAAATTAATTTAGTTTGGCTCCTTTGGTTAAAGAATTGATAGAGCTATAAATCACATTTAAAATTTTAAGGCACAGCCTAGCTAGCATGGCTCAGTAGTTGAGCATTGACCTATGAACCAGGAAGTCATGGCTCAATTCCCAGGCAGGACAGATGCTTGGGTTGTGGGCTTGATCCCCAATATGGGGCGTGCAGGAGGCAGCTGATCAATGATTCTCTCTCATCATTGTTGTTTCTCTCTCTCCCTCTCCCTTCCTTTCTGAAATCAATAACAATATATTTAAAACTATTTTAAAGCACAGAATGTAAAACATTATTTACCATATGTAATCTACCATATATATTTACCATGAAGATGGTCAGCAGCAAGCCCCATCTTCTTCAAGGCACAATTTCTTAATTTCTGGAGAATCAACTCTAGGATGGGGCATTGATCTTAAAAATTAGTAGAATGTTTTATACTAATTGATTAGTACTTTGTACTAATTGATTTACAACCTTTTAGAGGAAAATTCTAGCCCTTGCCTTTAGCTTTGGCTCAGTCTCTGCTGCCTCGGCCTCTGAAATTCTGTTTCTGCGCAAGGCTTGTTGGCTATTTTATTCTTGACTTTATCCTTATCCTGATGTACAAACTCCAGGTCCTCCCACACCTACCAAACAGCTTTGATGCACTGGAATCAAGAGGGACCCGCCCTGGCTGCCATGGCTCAGTGGTGAGAGGGTTGGCTCCACCAAATGGTCTCGGGTTTGATTCCCAGTTAAGGGCACATATCTAAGTTGCAGGGACCATTCAGGAGGCAACCAGTCAATGTGTCCCTGTCACATTGATATTTCTCTCTCTCTCTCTCTCTCTCTCTCTCTCCCCCCTCCCCCTTCCTCTCTCCCTTCCACTTTCTCTAAAAAGCAATGGAAAAAATACCCTTGGGTGAGGATTAAAAAAAAAGGGGGCCCTATTGTCACCAATAAGTTTGCAATCAGGCAGTGGATAGTATATCTTCATAAAATCATTGGCTATAAAATGCTGTAGCCAACATTTTATCTCAATGCCTTAACCACCTAGGCCTACATAATAATAATCACACATTTAATCAATAATTAAAAGTAGTCTACCAGAATATGTACAAGGTATCTCTGTAATTCATAGGCAAGTGATATTACTTATGTAGTAAAGACCTAACTACATTGTTTGTACAGGATAAACAAGGAATCTCAGACTTGCAAAAGCAAGTTTGGGCTCTCTTTGTGAAGTAATAGCCCAAGCAATTCACTCTCACACTGTGTCTCCCACACAGGAGCTTTTCTTCCTGAATGTTTCCTTCCTGGTATGGTTTCAATTCCCTCTGCCCTTTCCTACTTCTCTCTTTTCCTCCCTCTCTTTCTCTGACAACATCACCAGTATGAAAGAATGGTATTGTTTTGAAATCTGAAAAAATTTTCTATGCTATTTTAGATTTTACTGATTTTAAAGCCGCTGATAGAAGGTCTTACCCTTGGGTACATAATCACATCTTTAGATGTAGAGTCAACAGTAGACATGAACATGTTCATTCGTGAAAGTTGCATTGACAGTTCACTACATTCAAACAAGTAGACATTCATTTATGTGTTTGTTATATTGTGAAACCTATATTCTTAACCATGTGCCAAAGCTATGTTTGTTTTTTTCATTAATCCATTTGCTCATTCACTCACTTGTTAAAATTTAACAAAATGTATGAGCACCTGTGATATGTCAGGCCATTTTCTTGGCTCTTGAGATAATAACATTCAAGTAAAACTCTACCCCTTTTATTCAAGAAACTCATAATCTGGTATGCGACTTAGATAGGTAAATAAGTAATGATGTTAATGGATGTTCTTGGGATAATAGAGGAGTTAGGTGCTTAGGAGTATCCTCCTAGAAGAGCACTGGTCATGAAAGGTGACTAGAACTAGCAGGGGTGCAGGTGTGGATCAGGAGAAAAGCCTTATAAGAAAGCAGGCCAACTTGTGCAAAGGCCATGAGCTTGGGGCTAGAAACTGGGGCAGAACTTGGAAGTGATGGGAAATGAGACTGGAAAGGTGGGCAGGGGTCTGAAAACAAAGGCCTGTTTAGTGAAAGCAGACTTTATTCTGTGGGCATGGTGTTAAGAATAAGACCAGATTTTTAAAAAATATACCTTTATTTCAGAGAGGAAGGGAGAGGAAGAGAGAGATAGAAACATCAATGATGAGAGAGAATCGTTAATGGATTGCCTCCTGTATGCCCTACACTGGGAAACCAGGCATGTGCCCTGACCAGGAATCGAACTGTGACCTCCTGGTTCATAGGTCAACCCTCAACCACTGAGCCACACTGGCTGGGCAAGACCAGATTTTCGTCATGTAATATCACCCTGACAGCAAGGTGGGAATGGATTAGATGTGGGTAACACCGAAGGTAAAGAAGTCTGTACAGAGATTAATGAAATATGCAGATGACAGGTGGTGGAAACTCAGAATCAAAACTGTGAGGAATGTGAATGTTTACATGAATCTGAAGTTAGAGAAGTCCAACTATGTGTGAAAGCCAGCGTGTCCCAGGTACACACAACCTCACCTAACTGCCTTTGCTCTATCATCCTTCAGTGGTTTTTATGTGGAAGGAGCTCAGTCCATGCTCTTTGAACTTACTTTCTGAACTGACCACCTCAGTGGGGTTTCCCCCCGTAAAGTATTATCCTATATAGGCTTTTACATTTATGTGTGTTCCAGTTCCCCATATCATTATACTTTGTTTTTCCACAGGGTTCAATTCTCGAAGTGGCAGGAGTGAACAATATTCTGTTGAAATCTGTAGTTTTTTAGGTTGGTATTTTCTTTTAATGTAGCTTCCACAGAGTTCTTCCCTGGGCATTTCCTGCTGCTAGAGCATGTTGCCCTGAGTTTAAAATCCGCCAAAACAAAAGTTAATTAAAATATATAAATTCACAAAATTACCACCCACGTGTGGAGGAATACATTTTTCTATCTTGCCCCAGTGTGATATGCAATTAGAAATTGCATCAGATTTCCAAATTTTAGGGACTCAGGGATGCTGCAAGAGTATTTTTCTTACTTGTTCTAGGTTAGCCATGATCCATTTTACAGTAGAAACAGACAACACCCTCAAATTTCCTTTCATTTATTTCAGTATTTCTTCAAGCATTATTTCATGGGAAATCTTTTCGTATAGGATGATCTTCCATTGGAATGTGCCATGTTGAGAATGTAAGAATGTCATCTGAGAGATGTGTCTCTTCAGTAGATTCTGAGCATCTCTGTAATGACAGATTCCTCACAGAAAACTGAGAAATACAGGAATTTATCTAACATCTTTTCAAAGAGCTCTGCATTTGCTTTGTTTAGATAAATACTAAGTATCCTCTAATATTGCTGAATGTTTTTATTTTCATCCAGATAACTAATTTCATACAAAAAATATATTGAATTTTTAAGATTTTCTTTTTTCTTATTTTCTATTGCAAAGGATTAAGCTGTATGTCTTACGTACCAGTTTTACCATTGTGTAAGTAAATGCATAAAGATTAGTTCCAGCCGAAACCGGTTTGGCTCGGTGGATAGAGCGTCAGCCTGCGGACTGAAAGGTCCCAGGTTCGATTCCGGTCAAGGGCACGTACCTTGGTTGCGGGCACATCCCCAGTGGGAGGTGTGCAGGAGGCAGCTGATCGATGTTTCTCTCTCATCGATGTTTCTAACTCTCTATCCCTTTCCCTTCCTCTCTGTAAAAAATCAATAAAATATATTAAAAAAAAAAAAAAGATTAGTTCTAGCTGGTTTGGCTCAGTGGATAGAGTGTCGGCCTGTGGACTGAAGGGTTCCAGGTTTGATTCCGGTCAAGGGCACGTATCTCGATTGCAGGCTCCTCCCTGGTCCGGGCCCTAGT
The DNA here is from genome assembly GCF_963455305.1 of Plecotus auritus. Taxonomy (NCBI): domain Eukaryota; kingdom Metazoa; phylum Chordata; class Mammalia; order Chiroptera; family Vespertilionidae; genus Plecotus; species Plecotus auritus. The sequence goes on along the minus strand of NC_137772.1, from coordinate 187,577,063 downwards.
CAGGGCTCCTGCAGGAGGCAACCAATCAATGTGTTTCTCTCACATTAATATTTCTCTCTCTCTTACCCTCTCTCTTCCACTCTCTCTAAATATCAATGGAAATCAATGGAAAAATGGTTGAGGATTTAAAAAACACACATAAAGATTATGAAGACTTTTTCTGGTCCCTTGCCTCCTGTAGGCAGAATTATTTGCTCCTCTTCTGTGCCCTGTGACAGACAGCACAGTCACAGTTCATCTTAAATCAGATTCCTCCATGAATCTATAAGCTCCTTTTGAGCGGGAATCCTGCCTCCTTGGTCTTTTAATCCCCATGATCTTGCCCTGTATTTCACACACAGGAGGTCCTCAAGTTTTTGAATAACTGGTAATCAGTCCAAATTTTCTACAGTGTATGGCTTTGTTGTGCTTTATCATTTATACATGTAGTTCTGTTGTACAGAATTATAGTGTATTTCAGATTTTTAAAAATATTTCTTACAATTTTGTTTTTTCCCCCCAATTTTTTCAATTACAGTTGACATTCAATATTATATTAGTTTCAGGTGTACATCACACTGATTAGACATTTATATGACTTATGTAGTGATCCCCCTATAAGTCTAGCACCCACTTGGCACCCTATGTAATTATTACAGTATTATTGACTATATTCTCTATGCTATACATACAGATACGGTTTAATATAGGTGATATAATAAAACCTACAGAGCAATTGCATTTAGAATTTTTTCAAGTCAGTTACTCATTTTTCTTATTATTTAGTCCAGGCAGCATATATCATTTTGAAGTTTCTTTATTTGGTTGTTTTAATATCTGCATGCCCCCAAATCAAGGCAATTATGAGAAAATATCCATTTTTAGAGGCAAAATGTATGAATAATAAAATATTGAGTAAAAGGTTACATATAAATATATACACTTTCCTCCCTTTTTTCTCTTATTCCTTTTTATATGTTTTTATAGTTTTTAAGTAATATATTTCCATAGATGGTGGTTCAAAATTCAAAAGGTACAAAAGGGTGTACAAAGAAGAAGTCGCTCTCATGCCACAGCTGTGTCCAGCCAACCTTGTGCATACGTTCAGAAACATTCCCTACACATGCAAGCAAGTTTCTATAAATAGATACATATATACGCACAAATGTGTATTTTACATATGTATTAATAACAGCGACACAACCACAAACATTGTTATGCATGCTATTCTTTTTTAACTTAATATATCTTGGCTTTTTATTCATATCAGTGCTTATCCTTTTGTTTATTTTTAACCAGAAGTTATGGAAAATAAGGAAGGTATCATTGAACCCTTTAAGAAAGCTTGAAGTATTTCCATGTGTAGACTAGAAATATTTCTTGCCAAATAATAAAATGACAGCTAAAAGAATGTTTCACCTTGTAGGTCAGAGCTATTCGATAGAAAGATAATGTGATAGTTATATATGTAATTTTAAATACTCTAGTAGCTACTTGAGAAAAAATGAAAAACAGGTGGACCTAATTTTAACAATATATTTTATTTAACACGTTATATCCATAATATTACCGTTATAACATGCACTTGGAGGGGGGCACTTATTAAGCTACGTTACATTCTGTTCTTACTCAGTCTTTAAAATTCAGTGTGTATTTTTCACTACAGTATATCTCAGTTTGAACTAACATATATTTCTAGTGCTCAATACCAGATTTGGCTAGTAGCTGCTGTATTGGGCAGTGCAATTCTAGACCTTACTTACCAAAGGTTTTAACTAGCTGAAGATAGAGGCCTCCAGAAGGTGGCTAAGTCTGGAGGGGTTGAGACATATGGAAGGCCCAGGACATTCTAGTCTAGGCAATAACTACCTTCCTTTCCCGACCTGGCTGGAATGACACCTTCTGGATCTCTGAAAAATATTGACAGGCAGATGGGAAACCTGAAAGAGACAGGGACCTCTAAAGTTGGTTCCTAAATCATAGCTCCTGCTTCACCAAAAAAGAGCAACTCTGCCCCCAAATGACAAACTATAAATTATAAATTTAAAAGTTGCACAGCCCTGGCTACTGTGGCTCAGTTGGTTGGAGCATTGTCAAGTGCACAGAAAGTGGAGGGTTCAGTTCCTGATCAGGGCATATAACCAGGTTGCAGGTTCATTTCCTGGTCAGGGTGTGTACAGGAGGCAACTGATATATGTTTCCTCTCCCTCTCTCTCTCTCTCTCTCTTTCTTTCTCTCTCTCTCTCTCCCCCCACTCTCTCTAAAAAACAATAATAAAGAGGCTCCATTTATTTTTTTAATGGCACATGTTATCCCACCACCTTCTACCTATGGTATGCTCCCCACTCTCAAGTCAGAGAACAGCCCTTTTCTACCAAACTGCAATCAGTTACTTACAGAACCTAACCCTTAGTTTCTTTCATATCTTTTGTGCCAGGGAACCAGGTGCTACAACTCTCTGCCACCGGCATGGCCTTGCCTTCATATCCCAAAGGCCCCCAACCCCATGCAAATAAGAGTTTTAGTGCTGTACTCTGTCTGGCAGACAGCAGGGACCTCCCCCTCATTGTATTCCAGGGGGAAATGGCTGTCCACACCCTCTATGCTCTGCTTACACTATTTAATCCAATCCACTGGCACTCGTCTATGTATCCTCATGCAACTACATAACAACCTCTGTTCTAAGAAACCCTCTGATTATAAGCTTTTCCTGGATTGTTATATTCAAACTGCAGCTTTGAAAGGGACTTTTTCTACCTAGAAAGAATACTAAGAAAAACATAATAAGAAAAAGCCACAATAGGTACCCCGTGAAGCCAATCTCTAGGTTAAGAGCTGTGAGGCTCCCCTTTACATTTATAAGGATGTGTGGGCAGCTAGAGTGAGGAAATACTGAAGGACCTTCTCCCAACTCTGAGACTCTCTGATTCCATGAATATAAATTTTCTCTCCATGATTCGGATTGGAGCTCATGTTTCTAAATAGAACTATACTAAAAGATCTTAGCGTCATATAGCATACCTTCCATCAAGGAAAACTCCTGCAATCTAACATATTTTTGAACAGTTTAAAATATGTATGTGTCACGAACTGGCTGTACCAGGCAGGAAAGAGCAGTGTTCTGCGTTAACGCTGACTTCTTGCGTTGTGCTAACACTTTGGTTTCCTTCTCAAAACGGACGGGCTTCCGTGTCCAAACCTAGACCTAGTTTGTTACACTGGATATGGGGGCCGCTGATTTAATTCAGAAACGCTTCTCTGGTACCCTTCAACATGGCTGCCAGGCAGACTCTTCTGAGCATTAATAAACAGCTTGGGAACCCACCTTTCTCCTCGCTGCGCTGCACCTGGTTCTGCAGCTCCCCTGGCTCTGAGGGCGCTGGGCGGGGCCTGGCGGAGGAGCTGACTTCTGGCTGTGAGCACCTTGCGAACGACAGGCAGGACTATTGCTCATGGAAAGCCTGCACTTGCTATGCTGCTACCTGTCCCTTTGTTTCAAACGATGAAGTGACAACGCAGTTCCCTAGCGCTTACACCTACTTCAAGTGACCGAGTCATTAGACGTGTACAGCTAACCAACCAGACAAGAGTCACAGTGCACCGTGCGCCCTGCAGCGCAGCATCCACCACCCTCTCCTTTTCCTGTTGCACAGCTTCCGATCCCTTCCTCCGCGCACCCCGCTCTTTAGTCGTCTGTGAACGGTGTATTTGTTATGTCTGAAAGGCATGCAAGGAAAAGCACAAGTCAAAATGGTTGACTTCACTCCTTTCTGCTGTTTATCTAATCATTAATTTTGTTGTCCTTTAAGCCAAAAAGAAAGTCATTGATATACTCTCACTATCACACATTTCAAGTTTTGGTGAGCCATACACGTGAAAGCCACGTTTGTTTTGGCCTTACTCATCCTGGACTCCCAAGATTCTCTTCTTCTGCTATGGTGCTTAGGTGACTTATGTCCTGCGGTGTGTCCAGCCCACAAATCAGATCCGCTCCCGAGGGACTGCTTCTTGAACACGCCTCTCCTGTCATTGCATGAGTCAGTGAATGTTCTTGAAAGGTAGACTAGATTAGACTATAATTATATTTTTAGAATATAATTATAATAATTATTTAAAAGGCAAGTTTTTTTGCTGATAGTTGCAACTTGTAGTCATCAGTTTCTTTTATTGGCAGTAAAGATGTACAGTCAGTAAGATTTTTTTTTAAATAAAAACGTTATAAAAAAAACCGACTTCGAGGATTTCAAGTATTTTCACTAAAGATTTATATGAAAACATGTGTGCATTCATTTTGCAGGATAATGATTTAGAAGAGGACTGTCATTTTAACTTAACCTACTTTGAGTGGATATGAGAATGGTACATTTTTTTTAGTTGAAGGAAATATATTTTGCTCATGTGAAGAACTTTTTTGGTGTTCTGATGCTGTTCACCGAATCAATTTTCTGTTCTAAACTGAGCCTCACCTCTCAATTCTTTATTGCACTTAAGATTATGTCTTGCTAAAAAGTTGAAAACCCGTTTATAACCAGTTTGGATCATAAGAAATGAAATTGGAAATATAGAGTAGAAAGGAGTTCCATTTGCTCTGGCCAAAGGTTCCCGAGTCCCTGGCACAGACTTCCTCAGGAAGATGTTGCTTAGTTCAACTTAAATACATATTTCTGGCTTTCCAGGCAGACCTGGCTCCACCTCTATTGACAGGATCCTTAGAGAAAACAAGTATAATATAGTTGCTTAGTCTGAGTAGGTATTTAAAGAATAAGCCATTGTGTGATGATGGTGGAATCAGTTAAACATACATTTTTTTCTCTTTTTATGCACTACTTGACATCAAGCAAAAAGAGGTAAGTTGGCTGTAAAACTGGAGGTGAATCTTATTTTCTTTAATAAATATATTCCTGATAGCATTGCTTCAGTTAAATTTCTACAAATCAAATACTTTTACATTAGAAAGCTTGTCATTGTACATCCTTATTCTTTTCTTTGAAAAAAAGGAATCAACACCTTCTGTGAACTTGGATTTAAAAAATAGTTAATATTTAAACATGTTGCTTTTCCTTTATCTACACTATACTTATGGTTTAATTTGCTTATGAGGACATAGTATATTTTGAAACACTTGGTTTAGTTTTGGGGTTTCTGAATTGTTTTCCCCAAAAAATGTGGGTTATGTGTTATAATGATTTTCTTTTTTTCTTAAAAAACAAAACAAAAGAAAAAAAAGAAACAACTGACATTGGTGAAAGCCTCTAATTTTCAGACCCATAACTTTATAGAAGGGGATGCCCTGAACCTCTCAGACTATTTTCCAGCACTGATTTTTTTTAATGACAAAAAAATAATAATGTTAAACAGGAAAATCAAACACATTTCACTGAGTGGTGTCTCATATATTTTTCTTGTTTGGTGTATATTTTTACAATCGATCTTTTGAGTGAGGTTTTGGTTGTAGTTTGTTTATCTTTTCTTTTTGATGATGAATTAATCTTGACATTTCAAAGGTATAAGCTGGTCTTTATCTGATACATGCTGTTACTGATTTTGCTTACTGGAGAACAGACTACCAAACCACCTTGAGTTAACTCTGTGCCAGTTAACTCTGTGCCATTGTTCTTAGAAAGGTCATTTCTGAACAAAAGATAATTTTCTAATAGGTATTTAATTGGTATAAGAATCTGGCAGCAAAATGTACTTTTACCTCTTGGTGCCACTGTACTTCACTACCCTCCCTCTCACCTCCCATGTCTTTCCTACCATAGGCTATTGCTTTCACACATGCTCATAGTTTAATTGTAAGTTGTTCAGGAGCAGAACCTTAACTCTGCTGCTGGGCATTTTTATATTTCTTTTTTGCAAGGTTTGAAATAAAAATATATTATGAGTATTGTTTTGTCTTACCAGCTAGTCAGATGATATTCTTCAGGACAGAAAATGGAAAGCTAGATGAAAGTTTTTTTGTCTAATCCAAGCATGTCAAACTCAAAGGCTAATGTGGGCCTAATATACAAAGTTTAAGTTTATGTGGGCCACAAAAAAACAAAAGCTTCAATTTTCATAGAAATGTAGGTTTATTTCGATAGAAACATGCTGAATACAAAGGGCTGAAATAAATGAGTAATCGTTAAAATAATAGAACATTTTAATGAAAATTTATATTTTTTCTTGAACATTAACTTACCAGACACTGAATAACTGCACAAATTAATAAGCATAACACAAATAAACTTATTTTTCTTGCTCTCTGAAAGCAAAATATTTCCGGTTGCGCACACCAAACAAGTCAGCACAAGACTAATGACGTGGCAATCGGCTGCTAAAATATTCACTGCTAGTATTAGTGGAGACAAATGGTGCGCCTGTGCATAAGGGAAATGAATGCAACACGATTATAGTAATCAGTCCTTAGAGAACATTGTAGTTCATTATTAATAATGATGTATAAGAGGATATTGTAAAAATTAAGTTATGAAATTTTTATTAAAACGTTTCTTACTAACCATTATACTGGCTGGGCCGCAAAAATATTCGTTGTGGGCCGCAGGCGGCCCGCAGGCTGCGAGTTTGACATTCTTGGTCTAATTTATAATCACTATAAAGTCTAAAAATGCTCCCTCTTCTTAGCAAGTCATGCTTCGATTCTACATTGTTGAAGGCAGTTTTAATGTGTGTCCCAAAAGTGTAATAAACTATACACAGTTGTTATTATGTAAAGGCAGAGCCAAATGTTTTTAAAGATTATTAGTAATATTTTTTGCATTGTCTATACTGACATGTTTTTGTGTTTCAACAATTCTGTCTTTTCTAGAAATATTTAATGAATAATATTTACTCCAGAAAGATTTAATGAGTAATGATTGTTTCTGACTATCAAGGATATAAATGTGGGATTTACCATGTTAAACTCTGATGTAAAGTTAAACCTGAAGTGTCTGGTGACATAAATTAGCAGATTGCACCCCTGAGTAGTTGGAAATAATGCTATTATCTGTGGGTACTTTCTGATAAACTAATGTATTAATAGGATATGTAATATGTATGGCAAAAAGGGATGAGATAGCCAACTCTATGTGTTTAATTATAAAATGCTAAAAGTTGTTCATAGATCTCCATTTTTATTAGTCAGTGCACCATTAGATTCATCATTTCATTTTTTTAAATATTTTAAATTTTTCTAACCAGTTTATATTTATATAAATGTTGCTATCTCATGCTCTCCTTATTATTGTTCTTTATATAATGTTTCTACCTTAAATTTTTCTTATTTTTTTCCTAAATCCTTTACTTTCTATGTTTGTTTTTTCAATTTACATGTATAGGCGTCATAGGACTACGTAACTGTTCAAGTTGTTACTCCTAGAAGAATGTATTTTGATGCTTCTTTCCATTAACTTTTCTGTTAATTCAGTAACATGCTGTTAATCATTTTGTAGATTTAGTGAGGAATAATTTAGTATTGGGCACACTTTAAATATGGCAATTAGAATTTTATTTTTAAAATGTACACATCAAAGTCATCATTAATGACCTGATATAGCTAAATTAGCTCTAAAATCTTTATCAGGTAACATTTCCTCTTTCTTACTCCTTTTACTAGAAATATGTGGTTCTGATGACAGGAATATCTAAATTGTAAACTCTCCCTTTTTCAAGTGGATCCGTCAGACAATGGCATTAATAAAGTACTAATAAAGAAACGAGTCCAAAGATCTGTGAGGGGAAGTGAAGTCAGTATATTAGAAAGTATTTTTGCACCACATGCAAATTCTCCAGGCACACTACTGGAAACAAAGAATGACAAGAATTATAAGGCAAGACCCTCACTGCCCTCACCCTGCAGCCTGACTGAGGAAGTTAGGTCTCCTGCGCAGATAGCAGTGGCCACACGCTGGACACGAGAAATGCTGGTGTAGATGAGATAAGTGCTGAAGGAGTTTAGAGGAAGCAGATACTTCCTCCTGGAGTGATCAGGCTGGAACTTGTTGGTTCTGAATAGTCAGAGAGAAGGGATACCATTTCAGATGAATGCACTGTGAGGAGCAAAGGCTGATTGAAATGATTTCATCATATAGTCTATTTGGGGCCTTTTTAATTTTCCTTCTTGTTAATGGGATTTACTTTGTTTCTTGATGCTGAAACCCTCAAGATCATCTGACTCCTCCCTTTGATCCTTCGTGTCTAATCAATGACCGGTTCCTGTCAGTGGAACCCAGGCTACGTGCTTTCCTAAACATTCTTTCACCTGGTATCTGCAAGACTGGTATTTAATGTCCTTGTTTCACAGATAGAGCAACTGAGATGCAGAACGGTTCCTCAATGTCCCTCAGCTGCTGGGTGGTGGAGTGGGGATCTAAACCCAGAGGTCTCTCATGGACCCCAAAACTCATGCTGAAATGGAGGGAAGTTGAGGAGCACAGGGGGGGAGGGGAGAAGAGAGAGGAAGACAAAGAGATATAGAAAATTACTGCAGAAGTATCATTGACAAATAGAAGGAAATTATTGTGACATACCCATTCCCCATTCCCATAGATTGTTGTGTAAAAACCTCAAGAAACATGTCAGTAACTATGGGAAGCACCTTTGTGCTATTATCCACAAATATCCAGAATTCCTGCATTAGGGAGGCTTTTAAAAATCATTATGCAATTTTTCTGTCCTTCAGTGCACAGTACAGAGAAACTTATACTTTCTACTAACCTAATTACTCAAATTTCACATCCTATTACCGATTTTGTTTTCCCCAACACCCCCTATTTGACCACTTTTACATCTTTCTAAAGTGCTTTTTGCTAAGAAGAAAGTCTGCTAAAATTCAAGTGCAGATTTTCACTTACAATTTATGTTCTGGCCTTCTGTATATATCCTTTCATTTGAGTTTCCTTGAATTAAAACATTTATTTATTTCAACCCTTGGACTTCTTAGATCTTAGAAGAATTCAAGAGAAGTTTAGTTATTGGTTTATTAAGACTAAAGAGTTGGCAGATAAGAGAGAGTAATAACTGCTTTCACTTTGGATCAAGTACAAAGGCTCTGTATTAGTTCGAGTGAGGAGCTTAAACAATAGACATTTATTTTTCTCCCAGTTCTGCAGGCTGGAGGTCCAAGATCAAGGTGTGGGTATGTTTGGTCCCTCCTGAGGCCTCTCCTTGCTGTGCACATGGCTGCCTTCTTACTACCTTTTATCTGTGTGAATGCATCCCTGGGTCTCTCGGTGTATCCTAAACTCCTAATCTCCTCTGCTTATAAGAGCATCAGTCAGATTGGATTAGGGCTCACCCTACCTTAAGTATGTCTTTAAAGATCCTATCTCCAAATATGGTCATATTCTTAGGTACTGGGTTAGTGTTTCAACATATGCATTGGGGAGGGGGGTACACATAGTCAGTCTATATAACAGGCACTATGGGGCATTCTACCAAAAGGGCATGGAGTGGACAGTCAGAAACCTGGGCTCAGGTTCTCACTCTGTTCCTCTCTCTGTGGGCCCTCAGAAAAATCACTTAACTCTTCTGATCCGCAGTGTTCTAATCTGTAAAAGGGGCATTATGACAACCAAATTCAGTTGAGTGTCCTGAACACTAAAAAGATTTTGTTCACTATAAATACCATACAGAAAGTGACCATGCATAAATTCCTTAACCTCCCTAGGCCTCAGTTTCTTATTTATAAAATAAAAACAAAACCTATTTCTTTGAGTTTTTATAAAGATGAAAGAGCTGGTGCATGCAAAGTGCTTAGCCTAGTGTTTGCATATATACAGCACTTGATAACTACTACATGCTACCCATTATTTTTCATCCTTTCCTCTTCCTTCTACTTTCCCTCTGCATGATCTTTCTTTTATGTATTTGCTGAAATCTCAAATAGGGAATAATTTGGAAGAAAAAGGCCAGATTTGCAGAAAGAAGAAAAAAGGATATCCTATGGATATAAAGAGGGTGTGATCATTAACTATGGAGTTATCTTAGAACAAGTCCCTGTCAACTCTTATTGTAATAGCTTTAATAATTAAACATTCTTGCTTTTCTACTAACTGTTAATCATCTGCCCTACTGAAAGGTCCTTAATGAATAGTGACTGTTTACTTCAAATAGGTAAAATTGTTGTTCAAAGTGATACCTATTTAGAAATAATAGTGATGTCATATTCTATAACAGCAATTGCCCAGGTGGGTAGATTTAATTATTAAGCCTATCTTTCTTTAACAGTCCTGGAAACAGTAGACCAAGTTATCAAAGATATTAACTGTCTCACCAAGAGTCATGTTTGCTCTTTGTATCATGATTTTTCACTTCTGCCAATATTTGAGTATATATGAGTTGCCATTTTCAAAATGAGAAAGGAATAAAAGAAAAGAATATATCCCTCTCCTCACTTTTTTTTTTTTTGAAGGAAAGATGCTAAAAAACAAACAAACATGGCCTTACAAAAGACAGGGGGAGAGGTCCCAGGGAGAAATAGAATATGAAAATGAAAAGGCGAATTCCTATGTGCATCAGAAGAAGAAATGTAATTTCTTGTAAAAGAAAGTAATTTCTGCCCTGACCAGTTTGGCTCAGTGGATAGAGCGTCGGCCTGTGGACTGAAGGGTCCTGGGTTTGATTCTGGTCAAGGGCATGTACCTTGGTTTCGGGCACATTCCCGGTGGGGGGTGTGCAAGAGGCAGCTGATCGATGTTTCTCTCTCATCGATGTTTCTAACTCTCTGTCCCTCTCCCTTCCTCTCTGTAAGAAATCAATAAAATATATTTTTTAAAAAAAGAAAGAAAGAAAGAAAGTAATTTCTCTAACCTGTAGACCTATAACCTTGAGGCTGATCCTTGGCAGATTTCTAGAAATCAATGGGTTTCATATGCTCAATATAAGGTAGGGATTACTAAAAACCAGCATGAGTTCAAGAATGACTTATGCTAGACTTACCCTCATTTTCTTGCTTATAAAACCAGGCAAAGTAGTAAACAACATTTTGGCAAACTAACCAGGTATTTTACAATATTTTTTAGACAGAGAAATTCTAGATGATACTATAATTGTTTGGATTCATAACTGGTTGAATGGACGTGTTCAAAGGGTCCAAATTCATAGACTGATATTTATGAAATATTGTCTCTACTTAGCCTAGCCTTACTATTACTTGCTAATCTTAGATATAAAGATATCAAGGTCATGTTATCACATTTTCTGATTTGAAAGAGAAATAAAAGGGAGAGGAAGTTAATATGCTACATGACAGAATCAGATCTGAAAGATGGTTTAGGTAGGATAAGGCAAAACTTTTATTAGAAATGAACAGAAAGCTAAAAGTACATAAAATATTCCATTGGAGTTCCAGACACTAACTTCAGGATGGAGGAAGCATAGCTTGAGAGCACCATCGGTAAATAAAGCAGGCTCATGGGAAACAGCAGGGAGATGTGGCTGCCAAAAAAATGCCACACGGGCTTCTGCTCTTTTCATAGAATCAGGATGTCTCAGACAAGGTGAGACTCTGCCACTCCACTCCACCAGTCACATCTTATCACACCTGATTTCCTTTCTGAACACCTCATTTTTAGAAGGTTGTGCACAAACTGGGACATGGTCAGGGAGCAAGGAGGAGAGTGAGGGAAGTTGAAATCATGTCTTGCAAGAACTTGGCCTGCCCGGCTGGTGTGTCTCAGTGGTTGAGCATTGACCTATGAACTAGGAGGTCACAGTTCAATTCCCATTCAGGGCATATGCCTGGGTTGCGGGCTTAATCCCTAGTGGGGGGCGTGCAGGAGGCAGCTAATCAATGGTTCTCTCTCATCATTGGTGTTTCTATCTATCCCTCCCTCTACCTTCTTCTCTGAAATAAATAAATATATATTTAAAAATAAAGAAAGAACTTGGCCTAAGGAAAACTCAGGGGACAGAGATAGTTTTCATGGGAAAGTACATAGCACCCAGAGGAGTTTATGGTCATGAGGGAAGCAGATGTGATGTGGAAAATAAGATCTGAAACAGTAGGCTTGCATTAGTTCTCAAGTCAGGACAGCCAGGGGTTGGGTGCAAGCCATTCCGGAGGAGGCTGTTTGCCACAAAGAGCTGCTGCCCTGCCTCTCGCCCAGCATCTGGCCACCAAGGATGCCATTCCGCAGCCCCACTACTCATCATAGCCGGGTGTGGTCTCCACAGATCATCCTTCACCCACACTGTCCTCACCAACTCCCACCACTGTCCCCTGAGCCAGGTGTGGAGCCAAAACAGAGGTGTCCCCTGCCTCCTTCCACAGGAGGCTCTCCCTCCCAACCCAAACCGCCACCGGTGGGCATTGACTTTTAGACACTCGATTCATTTTCTAAATTGCATTGAAAAGTTTTAAAATAGTAGAAGCCTGAGGAGAAAACATATGATGAGACTTTCTCCCTAGCCAATGAATTTCATTGATTTCAGCCACCTCTTTAGAGAAACTAGATATTATCCCATCCCTGCACCCTTTATCTTGTTTTGTGTTTTTGAGGTAATTGGTTGCCTCCAAATTGCTATGTCTGGTGAAGTTTTTATGTTTCTTTGATTCTATGACCCTGATATTTTCTAGAGGCAGCTGGTGTCAATTTGAGAGACAACTAGAGTAGTGAGTAGAAAATAGGCCTCAGCATCAGAAAAGTCTGAAGTCAAATCCTTGCTCTGCTACTTTCCAGCTGTGTGACCTTGAGCAAGTTAATATATATGGTGATCTGTAGTAATTAATCAATGAATGTTTGTAGACCCCCCTGCTCTGATGCTAAGCTCTGAATTTGTTTCTGTAGCAAGGATCATGAAAAATGTTAAAAAAACAGTCTCAGGATTTATGAGATTTTGATATTGTCGCATATACCAAAAATACTTGCTTTCCTCATGGTAGGAATAGTGAAAATAAGAACTCCAGAGTGTCTTATTCCAGACAGATAACTAGTATAAAGTTCCTAGGAGAAACTACTTCATGTTGATGCAGCTGGTAATTTCCTTCCTTTGTTCTCATTCTCTTTTCTACCTTCCTTTCTACTTGGCCTTTGTTTATGGAGGAATGTCGTACAAGGATGCTCTTCATGTGTAATTAAGACAGACCCACAGGTGCTTTACGCAATAACATCCTTTATTTATCTCTGCCCTTAAGGCACTAACAATCTCTTGCGTATGCTATGACCTTTCTCAGGCCTGTGACCTTATAATACAAATGCACAGTGTTATTTAATTCAGTTCCGAACCTTTCAACTAAACACTTTGATCTTGTAAAATATTTAATTACTGTTAGTAGAGACCATAAACACATAAAAGCTGCTAAGAAGTTCCTGGCCAACTCATACTTTTTGGTGTACATCACAGATGTCACCACCTCCAGGAAGCATTCCCTGGCCACTTAGATTTAGTTCATTGTTTCTGCTCTGAGAGCCCTAACTTCCCTATCCTGGGAAGTAAGGCAGTGATGTGTCTATAAGTTTAATTCAGCCCTTGGATCATACAGTCCTAGATTCAAATCTCAGCCCCACCTCTTAGTGGTCTTTGGCAAGTTACTTAACCAAAATCCCTCTTTCCTCATCCATAAATTGGGGATAATAAAACAGGGTTAAAGGAGGGCCTGCATTTCAGTGCCTGCACAGTGCCAGGTACATGGCCATCACTCAGTAAGTGTGAGCTGCTACCATCATCATCACCATCATCATCGTCATGACACGTTGATTGTAATTGCTTGTTGAATGTGCTTGTGTTTCTCAATTGACCAGGGACTGTATCTTCTCTGTTTTCCTTTTATCCCCACCTCCAAACACAGTTTCAGACACATAATAGAAGTTTAACTTGACTGTTGAATGGTTGAGACTAATTTTGGTGGCCCAGATAACAGCATTGACTGCTGGGGTTCTGCAATGCCTCCTCCTTACGACACCATTTTCACCTTTTACGCCCTCTAGCACAATGAGACGAGGCCTAGTTCCTTCAGGAGTTAGTTTACCAGCTCCTCTATCGAACTGGTGAGTTCATGTAAAGCCCACAGCATCTCAGGGCTGGAGAGGATTTTCTCAATCTCCCAACCCATCCCTTTCATTTTACCAAGTACATGCTAATACACGGGCTGTTCAGCGGGATTAGACATGCACGTGATTGGAGGGCTACTGACATGAGAAGAATTTAGAAGAAAATTGAGTTGGAGCAATACAGCTATTTTTTTTTTAATTTCTCTTTTTTCCCCCCTCTATCACCATCTTATTTATGGAATTTACTTTTTATTCCTTAAGTACATATAAATAATACATGCAAAAATTAATAATAATTAGCCAGAGAATGTTACTTCTAAAGAATGAAAAACTGATATTCACCACAGATGGAAGGAATATCTACCTCATATTAAACAGTTCATTTAGGTAGTGCATTGTAGTCCTGCTCACAGGTTTTCCAATTTTCAACACACAACATATTTCAAATGAATAATCTGTGACTGCATTGGCACCGATTCTAGGGATTACCATTTCATGGAGGCCAAAACTTTGCTATAAAAGAGTTATATTTATACCTTCCCTGCAATGTAAGGCGTAAGGCCAGATTCCAGCATGTTTTCCAAGGATTCATGTTCATTTGCATCCATTGCATTACCCAAATGTACCATGGGAGGGCAGCACACACCTGGCTGTATCAGAATCCTTATCTAAATTAGTCCAAAATGTTCCTGAATTATCACTTAGAAAATCCTTTGGAAAAGATAAAAGGAGCATAAAGGAATTCATCCTTTAAGACTCTGAGTTTCTACAAAAGGGAATCATTGAGCTAATCAAGCTGCAAAATGGGAAAACAAAGAGTTAAAGAAAAACAAAAAGAATGCCTCACAGCAGAGAAAACGGAAACATTTGCTACATTTGAAGGACTTTTACTTGAGTGTGTAATCTGAATATCAGATACTAAACAAGAATCAGTTCTCATTCCTATTGATAAGCAATAATTAAGAAGTTACTCTCCAACAAAGACCACCTTATTAAAGGATCCCTTCAATAATGTTCTCCTGAATGAATTCAAACCAAGCCTGCCTTCTATTGTGTTCTACTCTGCATCACAGACAGCTTTAGTATGTTTTTCAATATCTTATACAAAAGCATTAGCAACTTTCATGAATTTTGATAGTCTGGAGTTCTATAGTCAGGTTTTTTACAATAGAGAATATACTGGCTTTAGAACAAGTGATACTTGGACACAGCTTTGGAATACAGATTTTTTTTTAATACATTCTCATTAATTCAAGGTGTAAATTGAGAATTTATATTAAGTGTTATCTTCATAACATGGGGAAAGAGGCAGGCTAGGCAAACACATAATCTAAGTATTTAGCAAGAGGAAATTTTGCAAATATTTAAGAATAATCTAACTTTTAAGTCTAACTTGAATTTTAACTTTTTTGCCAAATCTTTTTGCAGAAATATAATCTATGTATTTCTAGCCAGCTTCCTTGGTGATTCTAGTGTGGTTGGCCTGGTACCAGTAAAGACTGTTCTTTGATTATTTTAGAACACCCAGTGGTCTTTTTTGGAGTAGATGATTAACGTAATCCTTATCTAAATTAGTCCAAAGCATGATCAGCTAAAGCATGATTAGCTAGCACTTTGTTAACCTAGCGTGAGTTATATATTATATACTTTTAAATGGCAAAAATATAACAAAAGTGGGTTTCCCATTCAGATTGGTTTTCTCCATCAGTCCAAGTTACTAACAATTTACACATCCTAAGATTTCTGCTAACCAATTATTTCTTGTGATAAATACAAAAAATCTATTTTCAGAAAACTGTGGAGATTATTTTCTTCCCTGATATCCTTCTATTAGTCATGGAAAAGATTGCTTTTCTCAATGTACCTATGGGATTGATACTATGTCCAGCTGTCCTGACAATAAAGTCAGTTATCTGAAAGTATTCCATTTTGGAATAGCAAATCTAAGTGCAAAGCAAGTCACTATCATCACATGCAAGTTCAGAACTTGAATATTTTTTCATTACATTAAAAGACCCTTTACTTTCAGATGTATCCAAGTACCAAATATGAATGGCCACATAGGTCCTTAATGTGCTTGAGAAATCTCATTACTAATTTCGTGTCACTAATTTTTTAATACGGTATTTAAGAAAAAAGTCTTGTCTTTTCTATTGGCATGATTGGGGGAGGGGGGTAAATAGCTTAATCCAGATGTTTCTGCGTGAATACACATTCCTCACTAAATCTCTCAGGCAAACTGCTTTAGTTACTAACATGATGCTCTGTCGTCTCTTTGTATACATGTCTAATTTATCAGTTTCTTGTAGATTGTCAGCAGCCTGCTGCCTCCGTACCGCCACAGTGCTCACAACTAGCCGGGAGGCAAGACTGCCCGACTGTCAGGTAAATTCAGACGTCCTTTCTCTCCCCACCCAGCTGCATGCCAGAGCCATACAACCCAAGCTCTCCTTTTCAACACCATAACCGCCTATACACCATTTCACTTGCTACATTTTATTCCAAATACGGGTGATGCGAATACACATTGGATACCTGAAGTCCATGTGGACCTAATGGAAATCCAAGAGAGCTAGCGCTTATTTTCCTGGCCGCTGGCAGGACTAGCTATTTGCATTACCCCAGTGTTTCGTTATATTCCCAAAGAGAAAGCCTGCAGTTGTGAGGATGTTTGCCCTACTTTTTCTTTTGTTTGTCCATTGTCCTTAGAATATGCTCCTCAGGCAAACAAACAGGAAAGATATAAAGCATATGTAACGTCTGATCTAAGACAACGTTATGAACGTGTTTCCGTTTTCTGTCCATTCAGTGCCCTCATTAAAGCTGACATTGAAAGGTGGAGACAAACGTGTAATTGGCATTTCAGAAAAGGAATATTTGCAGTGTCAGAGCCCTTCATGCGAGATGAACTGAAGAAATTTAAAGGCAGGTCCCCATACTCCCTGGACACTCAGCTAGAGAGGGCGCTGGCAATTTCTACTCCAGGGAAAGCATTGCCTGTTCACCGTGAACTCTCATCCTGGGTGAACTTCCACAGCATGGAGCACCCCGTCAGGACCTCACCATCCTCCCATAATATTTCATCTCCAGTTATTTGGCTTCTGACGGTGCCACACTTTTATAGTCTGGCGTGGCTTTTCTATCTTCTTACTGTTCTTGCTTCTGCCAGGCAGGGCTTCTTTTGAGTAGGGCAGGCTCAAGCATGCTTCCATGTGTGTCTGAGGAGTAGGTGTCTGTAGCAGGCTGCGGTGGTCAGGGCTTAGCTGGAAAACCGGGAGGATGGCGGCGGAGGGGGGGAGGGGGGGGTCACAGGTGTTGCCCAGAAACAGTGGCCCCAAAGCCCCAGTGTGACTTGGTCTCTGAGGCAGTTGTGCAGCCTGCTAAGTGGGACATTGAGTCAGCCCGAAAAGGGATATGATTAAAGAGACCCCACGCCTGGGTCTCCTGATTGCTATCTCAGCCCGCCTCCCCCACCACTTCCAGCAGCAGGGTTTTACTTCAGGAAAGTTCTACGTGAACGTACAAATGCCATTAGTCTACCGTAGGCAGCTTAGACTAATTTCAATTACGTAAGGAAATGCAATTATAAATGTTCAAACCCCTCTCAGTCGATTTTCTGCGGGTAGTGGTGAAGCATGTGGGCCCTAAACCTGCAGTTCATCCTCCACCCAGCACCCCCTCCCAGGGACGTGACAGGTGCTCCGTAACGATTGCCTCCAGGAAGGAGTGAAGGAGCTTTGAAGTCAGATTGCTTGGGTTTCGGTTCCATCTCTAACACATACCAGTTGTGCATTCCTGGAAAGTTACTTTTGCTGGCTGAGTTCCATCTCTTATAAAGGAAGGATGAGAAGGAGGCACAGGCCTGGCCCCGCAGTGTGCTCTTGATATCTGATGTTGCTGCTAACCATGCTTAGTGCCTAACCTTTCCTCTAGACACAGACCTGCCCTCTCTCTAATTAGCTTGGGCAAAGAGTGGAGATCGCTAGTGGGAGATATTTTTAAATTTTATTTCATGTTGCCCTTTTTTTTTTTTTTTTTTTGAGAACCAGTTTGACTAAACGGTTACCTGCCCCAGTCCCATACCTTCTGAAATGACTGAATTTAGATTGCTTGCTACCTCCGCACAAATGATTTACTAAAAAAAAAAAAAAAAAAAAAAAAAAAGTTAATGAATTGCAAATATTTCTGGTTTCTACCCACATGAATACAGCATGGTCCAGAGCAGGCTTCCGCTGTCCCTCATTGTGGTTCACACAGAGAAACGATAAAATGCATTCAGACTCGAAAAGACTGTCCTTTTCTAAGTTGCTGGAATTACGACTGGCTTCCTTCCCACCTATGCCCACTGCCAAATGGATCAAATTAAATGTCCTCACTGCCCTTTTTACTTCTTTCCGACAGAAAACCTAACACTTTGAATTCTTACTGTACACAAGTGTTAAATTCTTTATACTTATTAAACACTACAACCCTCATAAGGTAAACAGTTATTACACCCATTTGTAAATGAGGAAAATGTGGTTTGGGGAGATAAAATGACTTGTCCAGGGTCGCCCATCCTGAAAGCAACTGAGGCCAATGACGCTCCTAAGCACCACCATATACCGAGGCACTGCCTGGAGATGCTCCGACACCCCCAGTTCCTCTTTAGTTTGCTGTGAGAAGCAAAGTCACAGAGTGCTTAAATCACCCATGTTGACTCTTTATCCCTAAATTGAAAAGGTTCATTTGTTTAATAAAAACAAAACGTGCTAAGAATGTTGAGTGAGTTCAGGTCAGGTGTTCTACTTCTGTTTCTCCCTTTAAAAGTGGTTTTGTACTTCCTACAGCTTGTACATATATTCGGATAGATATTAGGTATATGGTTTTGAATAAAAGAACATTTTCTCATATTTAAAAATATAGAACTTTCCAAATATGTGTTTTACAGGCTGATTCTATTGTAGAGTTAAATTACTAACGTTGTTTATAGATAATAAAAACCATAATATGAAAGGGTTACCCAATGTATTGCAGCGTTGAATGTAATATTTAAATACATAGAGATATTTGGTATTTCGTATTTTTCCCCCAAAACTTGCTTACTTGGGAAAAGAAACCTTTCTGAAGATATATCCATTTTTGGACTTAGTAATAGTCCCTAGACCTACTGTTCACAACATGGTTTTACCTACATAAATTAAACTTGTAAATGGTAAAGACTGAACAATGAGTGAGCTCCTAAAGATATTTAGCAGTCAGAATTGAAACTGAATTCTTTCCTATAGCTAATCATTTTGATTAGAACCTATCAAATACTTACATTTCAGAAATAATTTCTTATTCTGTAAACCAAAAATATGCTTCTGCCACATATATGCAGGGTGATTGCATTCATGCAAATTTAGAATAGTAAATACTATAATACAAAATATTTATAATATCATACCATGTAAGCAATCTGAAATAATGAAAAATTTTTTTTTTAATTTTTTCTAATTTTACAATTACAGTTGATATTAAATATTCTGTTTGTTTCAGGTATACAGCATAGTAGTTAGACATTTCTATAACTTAAGAAGTATTTCCCCCTGTAAGCCTAGTACCCACCTGGCGCCATACATAGTTATTACTATATTATTGTCTATATTCCCTGTGCTGCACTTTCCATCCCTGTGACTATTTTGTAACTGCCAATCTGTACTTCTTAATCCCTTCACCTTGAAAACGTTTTTTAAATGATCATGAATGACATAACATCAAGGTTGGGCCAAGTGGGCGGTACCCCATGTGTAAGCTGTTGCTACACACTTCAGCTGGTCAGGCAGAAATGCTTGTCTTCCTTTCTCTTTGAACTACACAGGGCCTTCAAACATGGATCCCTTGTGCCACTTGCCTTTAGCTGAGTGACATGTTTGGTGCCCTGAAAAGAAACTCATTCTAAATCGTGTGGATTTAACAGAGAGAAACTCTGTTGGGTCTGTGGGAAAGTCTGCTGCGGCGTTTCCCGGGCCATCTGACTATCTGGAGAGGGAAGAGAGAGTCTTGCCACGAAATATTTCCCCAGTCCTCTTGAAACCAGGTCTCCCCTGTTTACCTACCACGTTTTTAAAATAGGAAAAATCATTTTTATCACTGCTGGTCCCAACTCTACAGTAGAGCATATCTCCTTTTCAACTAAATGTATGGCAGTTCAAAGACTTTGGGAAGTAAGAGTGACCTCAAGCAGATGGGTATTTGGCATAATTTTGATTTTGTATCAAAATTCTGATATTTTGCTCTAACTGGTTTGGCTCAGTGGATAGAGCATCGGCTTGCGGACTCAAGGGTCCCAGGTTCGATTCCGGTCAAGGGCATGTACCTTGGTTGTGGGCACATCCCCAGTAGGGGGTGTGCAGGAGGCAGCTGATTGATGTTTCTCTCTCTCTCCCTCTCCCTTCCTCTCTGTAAAAAATCAATAAAATATATTTTTTTAAAAATTCTGATATTTTGAGGTATACATGAAGGGTCATTTCAGCACCAAAGATTAAAATTGTTTTAATGATCATTTTTTACTGACTTCAATTATAATAGTAGCCCGAAAGCTATGTATAAATAAGTAAATAATAGTAATAACAATGAACCTTGAATAGTTTTCTCAAACATTACTCCAGTCAGAAATGAATTATATGGTACTGAATTTCATAATATAAGGGGAGGGGAAGCAGAGTTATGGAAAAACGCTGATCTCTTTCAATAATACAAACATCCCCACAGTGGGATTCCTTTTCCCCCCGTTAGATTTCAAAAGGTCTGAACCCAGATTCGATTTGTAATTTTACCTTAGGAAATTCAGTGATTTTGCTTCCTTGTTCTTCAGGATTATTTCTCATGGTATTGATGAGCCTGAGCATGTCTGAGTTTATTTAAACCGGAGACTCTGGGAGGTCTTGCGGAGGTCTGCACTATATACTTAGCAAATAGAAAATGCTTTAAAACTCTCTGCAGTCTTATTTAAACTGCCAAGCTAAAGCAGATAGGGGGAGCCCTTGGAGCAAATTAGGAATCCAGCGGCAAATTGATTATCCTATTGCATCCGGATCTACCATAGAACTAATTTAGAATCCTCTCGTCTAAAGCCTTGGTCCCCGGGTGCTTGTTAGAAATGCAGGTTCTCAGGTCCCACCTGTAGAACCAGGTTCTGCATTTTCCCAAGCGCCCCCCCCTCCCCCCCCCCCCCCCCCCCCCCCCCCCCCCGTGCCTGGAGTACGCATTCAAGTCTGAGACAAACTGATCTAAAAAAACCTTGCACCCAACCCAGAGATCTAGGGGAACGAGACTGTGTGCGCAAATGGACAGAGAAGTGATGGCCAGGAAGAGTTCACATGTTTCCCTAACACGTTTTCTTTTTCTGGTTTGTGAGTGGCTTTGAACAGCGGCGGTTGTCTTGGCATGCTTTGGATGTAAACCATCTCCCCTGCCGAGTTTCTGTTCATGTTTCCTTCTCCGTGTCGGTGACCGGACTGTGCCTGCCTCCCCTTACGCGTGCGCCGGGCCCCTGTCGATGCCTGTCTTGCTGACACGCTTGTCTCTCATTTTCAGTCCTGACATAGCTCTCCCCGACGAGCAGCCACATTCCAGCTCGCAGTGCGCCCCTCCCCAGGGTCTCTCCAAGCCTCCCGACCCCTCCTCCTCCTCTCCCGCGGACGAACATCTGGGGTGAACGTTTTGCAGCCACACGCAGGACACTGCCCAAGCCCCAGCCGGCGTTTGCTGCTTGGTGGTGAGACGCTGTGCTGGGATCAATGCCCGTCACTTTGGAAGGTGAAAGGAAGCTGAGAAGAGGAACACAAAGCCCAGACTCCCCAGTGATACAACGTTTTATGGTTTATCTCTAAGTCACCGATGAACTTCTGCAATGGAATGGCCACAGTTCAATGAAATAAACAAACAAACGGAACACGGGACACGCAGCTCAGCCGACTGGCTTTATCTCCATAGCATAAGAGAGACCTAAGACCATGTAAAATACATATATTGAAAAATCATCTTTCCTCAAACGTCACATTCGGCTGTAGAAGTTGATGCCACTGTTTTTTTCACCATTGGTATTTATTTTGTACTCTTATTTGCCACGTGGTTTATGTCTATAAAAATCATTTCTCTAAGAGGCGAACTTAATTCATTCATTTTTAAAGAAGTATCATTGCTCCATTAAGTATGAGTTGCAATATAGTTTGAAATCTGGCATCGGCCAGACGGTGGACATTTTTCTTGCACAAAATGATAAATGAGGTGCATCAGAATGTTAACAGTAACTGTATTTTGCTGCTACACTGATATTGTTTATGCACTTACTTTCTAATCAGCTCATTAACTGCTGGATTTTTTTATTTAACTAGAAGTCTTCACATGACATTAAGTAAATCTAAGAAAGAGACTATGTTATGATTCATTGACTTATTCAACTTTTGACGGCATCTTTAATTTTTTAAAATTGCAGACGAGTAGATGCCCTGGTGCTGCTCCTTTGTGTGTGTATATGTGTGTGTGATCACGTTAAAGAAGGCTGAAAAACACGAGGGGGGAAATGGTGTTTATTTAATGACCAGAGTTGGTGTTTTTTTGTTTTTTTACTTCTCCCAAATTCAGGGCCCTCCTATGAGTCTTTCCTGCTAAAAGGTATCAAATGCAAATGGGGAAAATATATACATAGATAGATGTAAGTTAGCCTTCAATTAATGAATTTACCCAGAAAGTGTTCAAATAGTGATTAAAATTGTTATGTGCTGTTGTTGTTAGTTTTTTCATAATGAATCTTCCTTGCCAAAAAAAAAAAAAAAAAGATAATAAACCTTAGCTCATTGTCTACTTTTGACAAACACTCAGGTGCCTACAACCATATTATACATATTGAGATCATACATGTTCCTAGTTCACTTACAAATTCTGCTGGGTAACTTATGACTTGGTTTAAGGCAGTAGGTTTTCATGGCAAATTTAGTTTGCACATAACCTGACACACAAGGAAAACAGCAGCGAATTGGGCTGAAAGGTCTAACACTCTTGGGCTCCTTACCTACCAAGTGCTGCCCACACAATTGCTCCTAGCCCTGATTCCTTGTCCAGTCAGGTAGCCTTAACTTATTTAAAATCATAACGGTTTGACCTGTTCATGTAACGATGTCTGTAACTTCTCTTTAAAACAAACACAATCCTCACTGTTAACATAGAAGATGGTTCACAATACAGGGCTCTAATAATGAAGATCTCGTCAGAGCCACTCAGCCTATTGAGTGGAAGTGGGTGGAACATTAATGGAATGGTCCATGGAGGATGGCGGCCAATCGGTAAGTCATAAAGCACAGTGCAGGAGCTTTCATCAGTCACGCACCTGTGAAGTTACGGTCACTATTACCAAAGCAACCAGGAGGTTTGTAGTTTCTTAGATGAGTGCTATTTTCAACAATGTCACTTATTATGCAACTTGAAGTAGTTAGAGATCTTCACCATACATAGAGATTCAGTTTAAAGAAACAGAAAAAGGAACAAATCTTCATAAAGTCTCAATCGTGGCAGCCTAGCCTTCTGTTGTTGTTTTTTTCTCACCTGCAATGGCCTTGCTGTTCCTAATCACCTTCTTCATTTTATTGGTGTTGTATCTGCCCTGTACCAGTATTAGTGAGACAGTGTGGATTGATTGTATGAGAGTTCACTTAAAGGTAGCTACTCCTCACCATTGCTTTTTCCTTTTTTCTTTTTGTTATTTCTTTTTCAAGTATTATGTGTGTGGATCTGAGAAGTGGTTTAGCTGCAAAGTTGACTTTTAATAAAAACTGTTTGTGCCTGAGGGAAAATACGCCATTTTAAAAGTACCTCAGAACATCTTTCTATATTGCCTCATCAGGTTTGCTGCTGGTGCAGGGAATTTCAGCCGTAAGCATCGTCTCTGTATAACTATAGAGAATCATCCCACTGACAGTGCAGTATTGCATCGTTGCTCTTTCTCTGTATTTATGCCCCAGTGAAAGGCTGGGTCACAGACAACACTTCTATTTCTTCCAATAGAAATTTTATCAAGTCTATATTAATTTTTTTAGTTCCTTTTTACTAACAGAATGGGAAATGTTTATTTTGAAACATCAATTCTATAAAAATGTTCATTTTAGCAAAACTTTGCCAAGAAGGTATAGAAACTCGGAAATAAATTTTCGGCACAAAATTAAGTCATAGTCCCTAAGCCGTCAGAGAGAATTCCATGTATTGACACTGTGGCGTAACTTAGCATAGTTTGAACTCAGCCCCATCTGTATTTATTTATAGGCATTTAAAATGAATAAATATGTGTAGCACTGATAAAAATCAGTATACCTGTAATGATAAATGGAAATTGAAGAATTAATGGGGAAAAAAAACAACAAACCTCAGTAAAACCACTTGAAGAGAGATGTGGGGGAAAAAAGACTACAGAAATAAAAAAATACTGGCTAATTATTTCAAACATGGTGCGCAAAGATTAAAGGTAACCAGCAAGTGTGGTTAGCAGAGTAGCCAGGTAATTTTTAAAAAGTAAGCACAATTACCATACTGAAGAGGACAGTATGTAGAAATGCTTTCTACGGAGGGTTGTTCTTAGGTAAATGATAAAATAAAAAGGAGCAATATCTTGTCTTTGGCCTGAGGGCCCAGGAGCATACAGGACTCTCGGATTATTCTTCCCAAACATATCCCTCCCATCCAATTCTATTTCAGTAAGAGGAATTTGGATAACTTTGAGGAATCAAAGTTATTAAATAATTAAGAGAAGACCTATTCAGAAAGATTAAACTTTAGCCTAAGGAAGAAGAGGTAGACTAGATCTGCAAGAAAATGTAACCAATGATAGATACCAGCTATCGACATTGTTATTAAGACTAGAATAAGGAAAACAAAGTCTTCAGTGTGAGGGATTTATATTAACTCTAGGAAAGAGATTCTTAACAGTGGAAAATTAATAATCAATATTGATGATTTGTTTTTACAAAATTAAATATTTATTGTCCAGTAAGGATTAACTTACATGGCAAGATACCTTATTATGATATATTAAAATTCTAGGATTTCATAATCCTATTAGTCTTTTATTTTAGATTTAGAAATAAAGTATTCTGGTTAGCCATAAAATATTTTATTCCTTGAAAGTAGGATAGCAATCTTAAGTTTTCCAAACTATTTGGTAAAAAATAATACAAGATTGTTGGTATTTTTTCTTGCAGCTATATTTCATATCTTTAAAGTTATCCAGAATGTAGTAATTTTACTATAAAAAGCCTCAATTGTCAGTCTAAAAAAACAAACATCCTCAGGAATACTTCAGAAATAGAAGGTTTGCATTCCCTTAGGGGGGTAAATGCCTCTCAAATATTATCTTTCCTTAAAAGAATCTTCAATCTACAACATTTGCTTTTCCCAGGCTTTGGAAAATATCCATGTACAGATAGTCCTTCTGTCTCAAACAAACATAAAATGTCAATCAAATAAACCATAAATGTGGACATTTCCTGATATTCTGCATTAAATAAAATCCTCTGCAGTCTCAAATGGTAATTACAAAATGTAAAAACGAAAAATGAAATATATTTTCTACTGTGATAAAAATGGCAAGTTTAATGTATAATTGTTCTGTTCAATCAGCCAAAAGACATAATCTGTCTTTCAGAAAGGCACCTCAGAGGAAACATGGATTTTCAGGAAGCAACTGTGCTGGTTCAACCAAGGTTACCACAAATGCACTGATGTTATAGATATAAAGCAGGACTAGGTTCAAAAGGAACTCTTAGGAAAAAGTTCACGATTTTAAATATTGCCCTGTAACTTATTTGTTTATGAACCAGAGTGTTTTTAAAATAGTCCTTGTATTTAAGATTGCAAAATACGTTTCCAAATAAAGGGAACATAATTCTTCAAAAAGCTGTTGAACTGGTGTAGTGATAGGTAGTATAGTGAGTGCTGATATTGACATAATTTTCACCTTAAAATCAATTTCTGTGGACATACAAGACCAATCTAGCTCCGGAATGAACTTTTCCATTGTCTGTAATAATGCCCCCAGATGAGTTGTGTCTGAAATTGCATTCAGTTTATTTTAAATACCAGGTTAACTGCCATTGTTCCTGATGTATTTCATTTGTAACCTGATTCCATTATTTAACATCTGAAAGGTTTCGTCTAGACATCTCTTCTATTGTTTTTACTCAAAGTATAACTGAAAAAAAATATTTAGTATTAAAATATGTTCCTCAATCAAGAATTTTCCAGAAATAATCTACTTTCGATGAAGAGCAGCAATTAACTGCCTTTAGTGTAAGGGTATGAGGGCATAAAAGTATGCCGTGTAAAATGTTTGCATGAGATATTTCGCATCATGTAAGCTTTCCCATATTCATAATATGAACAGTATAGAAGTCTTATTTCTTGTGATTTCTCCATTAGGAATGTAAGGAGATTGTTACCTATATCTGGTCTCCTTTCCATATTGAAATGCATGGCTCTAATCGGTATATTTTTATTCCTTTCCTCTGGAGTTATTTAAATTTTGTACTCTTTAAACTGAAACCTGGATAAATAACCTGCCGAGCCAGGTTATTTCTGCGATTCGAGTTTACTTGCTGTGTAACATTGGTTGAGAGCACATTCTGATTTTAACTTTTTTTTTTCTTTCAGAATTAGTCTCTGATCAATATGGTTCTCTATTGAAAACACTGAGAAGAAAATCTGTGTTCTAGTGTGACTATTTTTATTTTTTCAAAGTGTTTTTAAAACAAAGATCAGAGAACTATAGAGAGAAATGCCATCATTTTGTTGACAAATCATTAGTCGATAATAATGGAGATAGAGAATGAATCATTTTGTTGTTTGGGTTCATAGTATGATTGTGCACCAAAACTTAGAGAAACTAAATGACTTTAACATTATTGCCACGGCATTTTTAAACTGGATGGTTTGACTTTTAAAGTCAATTAAATAATTCTTTGGAAATCTTTTATGACATTTTTATAATCTACTCAGTGTTTTTATTTGCATGATTATGTATATGGGATAAACCATACATGATTCTGATACTGTGTTTCTTTCCAGCATTAACATTTGTGTAATGTATGGCCAACCCCGATTTGTACACAGTATGATTACTGTTGTAATTACTCTGCTATTTCCACCTTTAATTGCAATTTTGTTATTATGCCTTTTGGGGATAAATGATGTGAAGCATTTCCACATAGTAAGAACATCATATAAAAACGTGACTAAAAAGCTGACCTAAGGAATTACTTTTAATAATTATTGCTAATTATTTTTAAAAATCCAAATTTCAAAGGAAACTTGTTCTCAAATTCAAAAAATTCCTTATTAATTTATCATTGCTTGTCTTTTTTCACTTTTTTTTAAATTGTAGACAATCCTAAGTGAATGCCTCATGGGAGAATCCATATATGTGCTTGCATTTCTGTAATCTGATCATGCACTCAAATGGTTGGAAAAGATACTCCAGTGCTAAGAAAATAAATGAAGCCAATATATTAATTCTTATATCTTGATTTATGTTACCAACTGAATATGGTGTATTGCATAACTCTTCCCAGTAAATAAACTGGTTATCTTTTGTTCATTTCATCTATGTTACCTTTTTATCAGTTTGAGCAACTTCTCTTTGATTTGTACTTGCAAAAAAGTTTATGAATTTCTACATGATTTATATATGTATTCAAAGTGAGCATTTATTTGAACTGAAAACTGAGTGCTTTGCTTTGACATGTCTGCACATTCCTTAGTAAGAAACATGTGTCACCTTTGCCCATTTTCTCCATCTATCATCTCTCCTCCTTGTAATCTTTGCTAAAAGGGTATTTTGGCAAGAGGCTACACTTAGGTGAATTAGATCAGGAGTGTACCAGCATGAAAGAAATACCTGTTCTGAAAAAGGGAAACATCTTAATGAAAGAAACATGATTTTGATGAAAGAAGCATGAAGATTGTATGCTTTATTTGGGGAGACAATTCTTCTTTGTTCTCTTTTACATGAAGGAACTGCAGAGTCCCAAAACTCTGAGAAGAGTTCATTTACTAGCTCCTTCTTTGAAGAACAAATATGTGTTGTTGCAAGTCAGCTGCTGTTGAGAGTCCTGTTCTTTGACTTGATTTTTTTCGGGGGAGACAGGAGAGGTGGGGAACCAGACAGAATTGGATTTCTGTGAGGTTCTAATAAATCGAAACCTCTAATGCAATCCTCATTATAATCCACCATGGGCACTGCAACAATCCCAGCTAAAGTTGACCACTTGCCTGTTGTATAAAACACTAGAAATAATAGCATAAACTTTCCTAAAAATCTCCTTTTTTCTCTTCTGAAATATACTGTTTTTCTTTGAGGTTGGATCTATAACTTTATGTGACCCTTGATCTTCTCTTATGCAATAAAACTGATAGTGTGTTACATTCAAAAGCTAAAACAACGGAATCAGCCTCCAGGAGTGTCAAGAAAATCTCTTCTCATCCATACATTTTGCAGGAGACTTGGGTAGCACTATATTGTTGTGAGGGCCATGTGGCGGGTTTCTGCAACCCCACTGTGGGTAAGAAAGAGGCCAAAATTGATGGGAACTTGTGGAAGGAATTTTTTTCATTTTTGGTTGTACATACATTGACTAGCACATTGTAGGAACTCAATAAAGTGGGTTCTTTGCCATCTAGCTTTTCTTATAACACATCTGGAATTGAGTTTATAGAACCTAATGTCACCTACAATGATATCAGCAGGTACTAAATACCAACTAATTGAAGGAAATGGTCGTTAAATTAAGTGAATGATTATTCCTATGATTCTCTCTTAGTCAATCTAAAAACTAGATCTCTAACATTGTATTTGAAATTATCCAACAGAGTTCCTTCTTAAACATTTTATATATCAACTATAACTTGAATATGTTAAGAAGAAACTAAGAGCCAAAACCGGTTTGGCTAAGTGGATAGAGCGTCAGCCTGTGGACTGAAAGGTCCCAGGTTCGATTCCGGTCAAGGGCATGTAACTTGGTTGTGGGCACATCCCCAGTGGGAGGTGTGCAGAAGGCAGCTGGTCGATGTTTCTCTCTCATCGATGTTTCTGACTATCTATCACTCTTCCTTCCTCTCTGTAAGAAATCAATAAAATATATTTAAAAAAAAAAAAGAAGAAGAAACTGAGAATATTTAATCTACAACATAACTGTCAAGGAAGATAAATCTCACTGGCAAAAATATTGCCAGTGTCAAAAGTAAACACAATTTATAATATAATTTAAATGTAGAAAGCAATGCAAAGATGAATCATAACTCTAATGACATCCTGTAAATAGTAAAAAATGTTGCAGCTGTCTACATAATTTGTGAGACTCATTGAAAATGAAAATATGGATCTCCTTGTTCAAAAATTATTAAAAATTTCAAGACAGTGGCAGTGCCCTAACCGGTTTGGCTCAGTGGATAGAGCGTTGGCCTGCCGAATCCCAGGTTCGATTCCAGTCAAGGGCATGTACCTTGGTTGCGGGCACATCCCCAGTAGCAGGTGAAACATTGATGTTTCTCTCTCATCGATGTTTCAAACTCTCTCTCCCTCTCCCTTCCTCTCTGTAAAAAAAAAAAAAAAAAGACACTGGCAGTAAACTAAGCAGGGGGTCCTAAGCACGCCCATGAAGCCAGCCTTGCCCCAGACTGTGCTGAAATAATGATTCAGGCCCTCAACAATGAACTTAGCTATCCAGAATCTGGCTTTATTTTTAACAATGGATTTCCTGGTTTCTGTGCTTAGAAGAAAAAATAATGTGTTTATGTTCTTGGGAAAAAAATAATGCTATTACTTCAAAGACTTAATAAAGTTGAATCTTGCAATACTTCCAATGCAGCATTTCAACTCAAAATTTCTAAAACCTCACATATGTATCAAGTTGTACAGAGATTATAAAAATCATTAAAACTTCAAAATACGAGCAGTAAACATTTTAATTAGTGTATATTAAAGTAAACCTAATGTAAGAACCCTACTGATACCTTCAGAAGTTGACTTCCTTTGACATTTTAAATTATTAATAATGTCCATTAAATGTCACAGGATGATTTACCTCATTTAAAAGAGCTATTGGTCCAAGATTAATGTCAGTCGTATAAACTTCTTTCCCAAATAAATTAAAGGAGAAACAAGTTATTCACCACATTGAAATCTATTGACACTGAAAATATCAGCTCTCGTTATAGGAAGCTACCCTATATGTAAGAAAGGGAAAAAATAAATACTTTTTTCTTGTTTTCCATAAAGTAACTGTGGAAACCTATAGAAATAGTTACCTGTAAAAGAGCAAAGCGTTGATGGGAGAGAATGGGGGGTGGGAGGGAAGAGGGGAATCAGATTCCTCAGTAGGTAATGATCTTTTTATAGTTTCTATTTCAGCCATGGAAATATAGTATCTATTCAAAAATAAGAATATAAAGAAATATGGGCTCTCAAATATTTCATAGTGAAGTCAGAAATAAAAATTAGCATGAATTCTAAAGAAATAACTGTTCTAAAGCAGGCTGTCAGCAGAAATGTTTTTTATAAAGCATGGAATTTTGTGCAAATTTTAGCCCTAGCACTTACCAGCTCTGAGGTGCTGGAAAGGCACTTAACCTCTCCAACCCTCAACTGTCTCATTTTTAAAATGAGGTAAAAATGCCTAACTGACAAGGTTATTGCAAAGATTAAGTGAAATACGTATGTAAGATCTTTCAAACATATGTTTAAAGCTATTTTTCAAACAGTGTTTAGCCTTTGGTAGCCAATAGTATTTCCAATAACACAGTAGCTGCCACTATTAAAATCATATATGATGAAATTCATTCATTCACTTATACGTGCATTAATTCACAAATATTTATTGAGAACCTATTTTATGCCAGGTATTGCGGCAGATTAAGGTGTGTCAGAAAACAACACAAAGATGGTTTCATGCCTTTTTGAAGTTTGTAACATATGTAGCAATGAGGGAAAATATAAAAAATAGTAAAACATAAATATGTAAAAAGCAAAATATATTAGGTAGTGAAACTTTTGTGGAAAAAGAAAAAAGTAGAAGGGGGAAAAGAGATTGTGCTGGGAGAAAGTGAAACATTGCATTATTAAATGAGGTGGTCAGGTTGGATCTTATCCTAGCTAATAAAGAGGGAATATGCTAATTGACCATCACTCTGTCACAAAGATGGCTGCACCCACAGCTGAGGCCAAGTTCCCTTAAGGAGCCTTAACAAGCAATCAGCAGGGACCTGAGGCTATGCCCTCCCCCGCCCCCATGGGGCTTGACAGGGGACCTCAGGCCTCGACCCCCGCCCTGGCATCAGGCTGGGGGACCTCAGGCCACAACCCCCGCCCCAGTGCCAGGCCAGGGGACCTCAGTCCGCGCCCCCACCAGTTGGGGCTCAGTCCGCGCCCTCCACCCCGGCACCAGGCCGGGGGACCTCAGACCGCACCTCCCACCCAACAGGCCTTGACAGGGGACCTCAGGCTGTGCCCCACGCCCCAGCACTGGGCCAGGGGACCTGAGGCTGTGCCCCCCTGCTTGGCTGAGCTTGACAGGGGACCTCAGGCTGTGCCCCCCACCCAGCGGGGCTTGATGGGGTACCTCAAGGTGCACCTCCAGTGCTTCGTCAGGGGAACTCAGGCCGCACCCCCGCCTAGCAGGGCTTGACCGGGGACCTGGGGCTGCACCCCACCACCTGATGGAGCTTGACGGGGGATCTCAGGCCATCCCCCCCTCCCCCCCCAGCCAGTGGGGCTTGACAGGGGATCTCAGGCCATGTCCCCCACCTGGTGGGGCTGGATGGAGGACCTCAAGGCACACCCCCTACCCCGGTCTGGGCTGGGGGACCTCAGGCCACACCCCCCATCCTGGCACCGGGCCAGGGGAACTGAGGCCACGCCCCCTGCCCGGCAGGGCTTGACAAGGGTGGGACTGGCTGGGTCTGGATCTAGCCCAATGCAGGTGAGCCGGCCGGGTCTGGGTCTCATACGATTTTGAGGTGCATGTGGGTGGGCGGGGACTTGATTCTGGGTCCCGTGGTGAGCGCCGGACTCTGACAGGAGGAAGGTTTTCATATACATTTTACTAATTTTCTTTCATCTCTGACACTTCTATTATAGAGAAAGGGCAAATAGCAATATTAACTTATTTCCTCTAATTAATCCCCTTTTAATGTGCACGAATTTCGTGCACCCGGTCACTAGTTTGAAAGAAAAAGATAAAAATTATCCTGCTCACATCATGACTGCTTCAGTTTTTAAAATTATTAAATTATATATCTTATTCAAATTTTTAGAAGTTATTAGCCATTTTAAAATATCAAATAGCAATTCACATTAAGCAATAGCCTTTTTAAAAACTAGTCTTTTAAAATGTTCTAATAAGCCCTAGCCAGCTTGGCTCAGAGGATAGAGCATCAGCCTGTGGACTGAAGGGTCCCAGGTTCGATTCCAGCCAAGGGCATATGCCTGGGTTGCGGGCTTGATCCCCAGTGGGGGATGTGCAGGAGGCAGCCGATCAATGATTCTCTCCCATCATTGATGTTTCTATCTCTCTCTCCCTCTCCCTTCCTCTCTGAAATCAATAAAGAAATATTTTTAAAAATAAAATAAAAAATAAAATGTTCTAATAATTTGAAGTAACAATTTCAAAATATGCATATATTTTATTTCCTGTCGATGTTGCTTTAAAAATCCCAATATTTATTTTAGAATTAGATATGCTTTCTTGGAGGTTTAGGGCATGGGCATGCCCATTTATACTTCTCTAATAAAAATTTTAGTCAAATAATTTTATTCAACAATCTCATTAGAACTGTCAATTCTAATGAACTGGAATTGTATAAATAATTTTTAAAATAAATCATAATGTTGTTTTTCAATACAGAGTGGGGCAAAAGTAGGTTTACAGTTTGTATGGAAAATAATACAATAATTAATAAATAATAGTACAAGAATAAACTGTTTCATGTACTTGCAACTATAAACCTACTTTTGCCCTACCCTGTCCATAGTCAGAAGCTAAGCTATGTTTTCTTCTAGTCCTTAATTCCAACTCTCCTCTTTCAATGATTCTTTCATCCAAATTTTCTAAACATTAGAGCTGTCTTTTAAAATATATGCTCACAAACTTTCTTCTTCATACAAAGGTAAGTTTTGCATTAACTTGCTGCTGAGTGTAACCATTTTTCTTAAGATGTGTATAGATTCAGACTTCAAGCTTGGCTATTTCAGTAGGATTGGCAGAAAGTAATATATATTTAAAATTGCTTTTAAAAATATTTTCATGAATAATTGCCCTAATCCTGGGTAACAATCTATTGGAAAATAAAGGCCATGTTACTAAATATATGCAATGTGAAAGAGGCCTCATCAAATTACATGCCTAGGTAAGTATGTATACTTAATATCAAACAAAGATGAAAACAAAATTGAACTAATGAAAATATTGCCTATTACAAATCTAATTATCTCCTGTGAGAAGTTTTTTAACATCACTTCTTTCTAGCAAATGCAAAAATAAAAGCTGGCTTGAATTCAGGTATAGTTATAATAATGTGATTTTAATTACACACATCAAACAGGTCAGAGATTGTCCTTTAAAAGTGTGCTTTATCTGGAAAATGGCTGTTCTTGGCACTGGACCATGGTAGCCTACCATTACTGTAATATCCTTTGATTTCCACATCATGATTGGTGGGAAAAACAAGATTTTCCCAAAATACTTCTTAGAAACACATTCTTATTGGATGTTAAATATTTTCAAAGTCCACGTTTGAATATATTGTGCACATTACTGTATAGTTTCTGTACATTTTAAGGGATATATGTGTGACATTTAAGGATATTTTTTGTTTAGTATATTTCATTAGAACTCTGTTTTGTTGGTTTTTGAAGACTTTTTTTTTAGAACTTTGAGAGTGAGATCAAATCAGGGAAATGGAATAAGTAAATGGGTTCCAATAATTTCAATAGGTAGGTATCAATCTATTCTTACATTCTCCTGGTAATAACTTTGCATATGACTATTAAACCTGCAGTGTTTTTCTATAAACTAACCACTACTAAAAACTCTTGTGGCAGTTTGTAGATGGACATTTATTGACCACATACTATATGCATCAGTGGAATCTCAAAAATTCCTTTAAGATCAACCAATTGAGCAAGATTATACCAATTACCAAACATGAAAAACTGGAAAAGACATGGAAGTAATGGTGCTTGCAGCTCTATACTAAACAATATTGATGCTTCTAGAGCAGTCTGGTTATTTAGGATATATGAATACAATATAATATAGTTATAATATATAACAGAATACATTTGATAAAAATCTGAAAATAAGCACAGAGAGCCTCTGACTGTGTCTATTAAACCGTCTAAGGTATTGAGCATATTATTTAACAACTGATTTTGTTCTTAAATATCTTGTAGATCAGCAAAGACACAGATAATAATTGGCCGGGTCAGTGAAGATCACACCAATGAGGCTACAGAGGCAGTGTCAGCCTTTTAAGTTCAAGATTCAAGCCCAGTTTTGCTCCTTATACTTGTTCCCGGCAGAGCTTCTCTGTCCTTGGACAAGAGTTACATCTCTCCCTCACAGCTTGGGAGAGACCTGCTCAGTTCAGGATAAAAACATTCATTTCACCTATAATTAATCAGATTATTTTCCTGCAGATTGGTCACAGATGAGGTTCTGCCCACACCATTCATTTATTTTCCCAACTTTTTTTCTTTTTCTAGTAAAAAGAAAATTATATTAACTATAATCTTATCTTTCAATGAAAACTCCTGTTAACATTTTGGTGTCTTTCCTTGAATCATACTGAATATACAATTCTGAATCCTGTTTTTTCCTCTAAACATTTTAGGATGAATATTTTTCTAGGTTATTAAAAGTTATCAACGACATTATTTTTAAGGCTGGCAAAATTTTCTTTGGCATGGATGAATTATACTTCTTAAAAAAGAAAAGACTCTTATTGACATGTAAATTGCTTCCACACCTTTACTCTCACAGATAAAGATGCTATTAAAATTTTTATACAAAGCCTGGATGGTGTGGCTCAGTGGTTGATCATCAACCCATGAACCAATAGGTCACAGGTTCCATTCCCCATCAGGGCACATGCCTGGGTTGCGGGCTTGATCCCCAGAAGGGAGCCTACAGGAGGCAGCCAATTGATGTTTCTCTCTCATCGATGTTTCTATGTCTCTCTCCCTCTCCCATCCTCTCTCCCTAAAATCAATAAAAAACATATTATATAAAAAAAACACTTCATAAAAATTTTATACAGAAATTGTCATCTAAATTTCTGACTATTTACGTAGGATCCATTCCTTCAGGAGGAATACTGTTCACAGTCATGAAGAGTTTTTCCTGTCATGCATTTGTCTTCAGCTAGTTTCAATAAGTATTTTACGCCAAAACCGGTTTGGCTCAGTGGATAGAGCGTCAGCCTGCGGACTGAAGGGTCCCGGGTTCGATTCTGGTCAAGGGCATGTACCTTGGTTGCGGGCACATCCCCAGTGGGAGGTGTGCAGGAGGCAGCTGATCGATGTCTCTCTCTCATCGATGTTTCTAGCTCTCTATCCCTCTCCCTTCCTCTCTGTAAAATATCAATAAAATATATTTAAAAAAGTATTTTAATAAGTATTTTACTTTGTGAAAGCTACTATAAAAGATGCTACAGAGGATACAAATAGGAATTAGACTGCCATCAGGCGATTGTAGTCTTGAAAGAAAATACGTAAATACAGAATATGGTAGAAAGTGACACATCCCACTGAGTTTCAGGTTTGCATTTTGGATAATAAAAAATAAGGAGTCTGGCCCTAGCTGGTTTGGCTCAGTGGATAGAGCATCAGCCTGCGGACTGAAGGGTCCCAGGTTCGATTCTGGTCAAGGGCACATGCCTGGGTTATGGGCTTGATCCCCTTAGGGTACCTGCAGGAGGCAACCAATCAATGATTCTCTCTCATCATTGATGTTTCTATCTCTCTTTCCCTCTCCCTTCTTTTCTGAAATCAATAAACATATATTTAAAAAAAAGGAGTCTGTTTTCTTATAATCAGTTGAATATGTTAGCATGAAAATGTTTATTCTGTGATTTTAAAAGTATTTCTGATTGCCAATATTCTCATGAAAATGCTTATCACATATTTGTGTCTACTTTGGAAAAAACTCTATTTGAGGTATTGCATAAATAACATCACTGACTTCAGTTTATACTTTTCTCTTATTCATGAATAATTTCAGGGCTGTTTTGAATATGCTTATTTTGTATTCTAATGATGCAGAGTTATGTAGACTACTGCAAATGCCTATAGATGTGTGAGTTTGTAATAAAGCAATGGTGTCATTGGAGAAAGAGGTAAATTTACAATTATAGATTGGCTACAGTCTCGTAGCTTCAGTGTGTCACCTTCTGTTGACATTGTTATGGAATGTACAAAGGCATAATATGTCAGAGCTTAAATTACAGTTTTTGATAATAGTTTAATAATTTTTCAAAATCAAACAAAACTTTTATATAAGATTCTTATTTTCATCTATATTAGGGATCAACAAACTTTCTCTGTTAAGGGCCAGTTTCAGATTTGTTGTCAATCTGGTCTCTATCTCAACTACTCAATACTGATGTTGTGTGAAAGCAGCCATAAACTGCTGGCTGTGTTCAATAAAATTTTATTTATGGACATAGAAATTTGTATTTTACATAATTTTCATGTATCACAAAATATTCTTTTTTTTTTATTCCTCCTCCCTCCAACCAGTTAACATATTAAAAACCATCCATCAGGCCCTAGCTGGTTTGGCTCTATGGATAGATTATTAGCCTGCAGTCTGAAGGGTCCCTGGTTGGTTCCGGTCAAGGGCACATGTCCAGGTAGCAGGCTCGATCCCCAGTGAGGGGCGTGCAGGAGGCAGCTGATCAATGATTCTCTCTCATCATTGATGTTTCTATATCTCTCTCACTTCCTCTCTGAAATCAATAAAAATATTTTTAAAAAATGAAATAAATAAATAAATAAATAAATAAATAAATACCACCCATAAGTTCGTGGGTCATACAAAAATAGCAGGGAATTGGCTGGATTTGGCCCACAGGTCACAATTTACTGACCCCTCATCTAGATTATCTCATTTGAAAACAACAAAGGAATATGTGTAATTCCTAAACTAAAACAGTGCTAAGCAGTAATAATAAAACATTAAATACATAGCTTTATAATTGCACAAGAAATTTCCTAAAATTTGGATAAACTATTTTTCTTGTATCAGTACGCTTTTGGCTAAACAATAACAAAAATGTCTGGCTAACAGTGGCTTTACAATAAGGACAGTTTATTTTGCCACTTATCCAGGATTTAAGAGGTGGGAAGTTTCTGGGGTTTTTCAGTACCGTGTTGAACTCAGCAATAGCTCGGGCTCTTTCATCATTCTGTTCTGCTGCCCTCAGTAGATCCATGACATCTCCCCTGCTGGTCACAAGATGGCTGCAGCAGCTCAGGACTTACATCTGCATCCTTACAGAACCACATAAAAAAGCAGGAGTAGGGAGAGGGTAGATAGGCTATGGGCTCCTTTTATTTATTTATTTGGTTTTATTTTTAAATTAAATTTATTAGGGTGACATTGGTTAACACAATTTTATAGGTTTCAGGTGTATAATTCTATAATGCATCATCTGTATATTTTATTGTGTATTCACCACTCCAAGTCTCCTTCCATCACCATTTATCCCCCCTTTATCATCTTCTTCTACCTCCCCCTAATCCCCTTTTCCTCTGGTAATCTGAGAATCACCATGCTATTGTCTATGAGCTGTTTTTTTGTTTTGTTTTTTGTTTTGTTTAATTCCTTCACCTTTCTCACCTAGCCCCCCTCAAGCACCCTCCCCTCTGATAGTTGTCAGTCTGATCTCTCTATCTATGAGTCTATTTCCATGTTATTTGTTAATTTTGTTCATTAGATTCCACATATAAGTGAAATCATATGGTACTTGTCTTTCTCTGACTGGCTTACTTAGCAAAATACTCTCTCGGTCCATTCATGCTGTTGCAAGGTAAGATTTCCTTCCTTTCTTTTTTATGGCCGAGTAATATTCCATTGTGTAAATGCACTATGGCTCTTTTATCCACTCATCTACAGAAGGACACTGGTCTGCTTCCAAATCTTGGCTATTGTAAATAACACTGCAATGAACCTAGGGGTGCTTATATTCTTTTGAGTCATTGCTTCAGGTTTCTTTGGATATATTCCCAGAAGTGGAATCGCTGAGTCATAAGGCAGTTCCATTTTTAATTCTTTTAGGTAACTCCATACTGTCTGTGACAGTGGATGCACCAGTCTGCATCCCCACCAACAGTGCAAGAGGGTTCCCTTTCCCCCACATCCTTGCCAACACTTGTTGTTTG
Organism: Plecotus auritus; assembly: GCF_963455305.1. Lineage (NCBI taxonomy): Eukaryota > Metazoa > Chordata > Mammalia > Chiroptera > Vespertilionidae > Plecotus > Plecotus auritus. The sequence goes on along the minus strand of NC_137772.1, from coordinate 187,538,669 downwards.
TTTATTTATTGATAGCCATTCTGACAGATGTGAGGTGATATCTCATTATGGTTGTAATTTGTATTTTTCTGATGATTAGTGAAGTTGAGCTTTGTTTCATATGTCAATTGGCCATCTTTATGTCCTTTTGAGAGAAATGTCTATTCAGATCTTTTGCCCACTTCTTAATTGAATTGTTTAATTTATTTTGTTGTTGAGTTTTATAAGTTCCTTATACATTTTGAATATTAAGAACTTATTAGATGTATTATTGGCAAATATGTTCTCCCATTCAGTTCCTGTTAAAATAACTGTATCCTCTTCTTCAATGAGATCTTCATGAAATTATCTGCTGTATGTCAGCCCCCTAATGCTTCTATATAAAGTCAGCATCATTTATGCCTTTTAGTGACCTTTTTTTCTTTAATGATATTTATATGAAATCCTATCTAGTGAAAGCATTAAAGTAAATAATTAACATTTATAATTCATTTACTGAGGAAATAAGGATTATTATTAAATAACAATCATTATTAATTATTAATAATAATAAGGATTTATTATTAAAGTGAAAGAAATTTTTCACCTTTCTCCAGTGAGATTGAAATAAGGGTGAATCTGCTGTAAAGTACTGACTTCTATTAAATTCTAGTGTGGGAAGTGATGTTCTACCAGTAGATGAAGCAACTTACTAGTTCATTATTTTTATCCTGAGTATTCTTTTTTGGTTTTATTTTGTTTATTAGGAAATAGATCAGTCTGAGACAGGTTATGTTGATAAAATTAAATAGAATGTTTGTTTAAAACATTTAATTAGAATTAAAACACATCAGTATACATATAATTTTTGCTACATTGGAAAATATAAAAATAAAATTTAAGGAACATGGATCAGTCCATAGTCTTCTGTTACTGTGCTAATTCCTAGGAGAGGGGTGATTCCGGGCTGCCCGCTCCTGGGTGTACAGTGGATCTCCATGGTCCAGGGCGCCAGGTTCCTCCACCGGCCCCTGTGCACGCCAGCTGGCACTTGGCCAAGGGTAGTTTCCTGGCAAGACAAGGGTGCAGAAACCAGGTCTGAAGGTGGTACACATCAACTCTGCTCATTGTCGCTTCCGCATCTTGGTTTCCTAATCTAAAACACTTAACTCGCTGGTTAGCTCTACGACATAAATACGATTATTATTCAGGGCTCAGTTCAGCGGTTGGGACACACGGAAGACCCTTGTCATGTGGGTCTGTGAGAACAGGAAGCCATTGGGCAGAGTCCAAAGAAGCTGTAATTATCTCCCCTCTCCAAATCCCGGCGCGCAGGTGAGCGCAGCGGACCTCGGGAGCGCCCCAGGTGTGCGGCCGCAGGTGAGCGCCTCGCGGTTGCTCTCGGCCAATGGGCGAGCGCTGGGCGGCGGGCGGGGCGGAGCCTCCAGTGGCGTCCGGGCTCTAGACCGCGCCCAGGGCGCTCCACTAGGCACCGCGCGTCCTTGGCAGCTTTCCCGGCCAGAGGAGGAGGAGGAGGCTGTGGCGGCGGCTCCGGCGGCCTGAACTGGCGCTATCCCCGTCCCTCCCACAGGGCCTCCGGCGTTTGGCTCCGGAGAGAAGGGGGTGGAAGCAGCCCCAGCCCAGTCGCAGCTGTAGCGGCGTCAGGTGAGTGCGGGAGCCGCAGAGAGCGAGCGCCAAACTGCGTGGCTCTCCGCGTCCCGGGAAGGAAGGGACGAGGAAGACTTGTCAAGGAGCCGCCGGAGCAGAGGGGCGCCGCGCGGCGCAGCCCCGAGTCACCGCTCTTGAGTTGCGCCAAACGTGGGCATGCAGGCGACACCCCCCCGCGTCGGGTTGCCCCTTAGGAGCGCGCCGAGCGCTCACTCGCGTCCGGACCAGGGAGGGAGAGAGTGCGGAGCGGGGAGCGAGCCCGGCCCCGTAAGCAGCAAGGGCGGCTACGACTTCAGGCGGGTGGCGATTCGGCGGAAGTCCAATGTCTCCTACCTGCTGCATGGGACCCCCAGACCCTGGAGTCGGCCCTCGCCGCACCCGGGATGGCCCGAGACGGCCGCCTTCAGGATCCAGTCACCCGCGGGCACCCCAGGTAAGTGCTTCGGGAGGGAAGGGATGAGCAGGGGGCGTGGGCTCAGGTGTGGGACGCGCCCTGTAGGTGCGCCGGGTCTGCCGGCTGCAAAGGGAGCCAGCCGGGGAGGTTTTCCCAGGGGGCTGCGCCTGGCCACCTACCCCCTTGCCTCTTTTGTCCCTTTCCCCAAAGGACCTTGCTTGGGCAGGAACCCCCCTAGGCTGAGCTTGCCTTGGAGGTCAGTTACCAGAGAATTCCGGAAGTAAACGTATCACTCTTAAAATAAAAGTTTGGTTATCATGCCCATTTTCTGAATACCAAAGTTTACTTTCTTCGCTAAATTCTTGTTTTCGGCAAGTCCTCATGAAGGGACTAGTGGATGGGGAGGCTGATGGTCAGTCACCCTGGTCTGGCAGCCTCGCTGTTGAGTGACCGAGGACCAGCAATCCTGAGTGCTCCGCGTTTTCCCTTTTGGGAAACAACCCCATCGATTCCCACCCTGAGTGTGAGTAGCTGCAAGCCTCTCGTAAGGAAATACGTTCCTAATATGAAGAAACTTAATTCTTATTGCTGTTTTCGTACTGACAAATTTAGGTATCAGCAATGCGGTATTTTGAGTTCTGAATTCTCATTGAATCTTAGTATTGGAAGAAATGAGCAAGATGATCTATTCAAGCCCACATCTCCTTAGCTCTTCAAAGGCATTCCTTTCTCCCAAGGGGAACTTGAAACTATGTAGAACACACTAGAGATACTTTTCTTGATTTGCAAAACTTTTCTTTACAATCCCCTCGACCTTGTTTTGTGCTCTTATTCTGCCAAACCGGAGATGTCTCGTATGTAGACCAGTTATGAGGCAAAACCCTTATTTAAGCAGCAGGAATACAGATACTTTAACTCACTTTCACTCATTTTGTTCTGGTTTAGCAAAGCTGCTGTGATGATTTGAATGTGATACGCTTTGGAGGTTTAAAAATAGTCCTTGTCCTGAAGCTGTGGTAGTCATAGGGCAGAAAAATATGATAATGACTTACCATTATGATGAATTTATAGCCACAATAGATAAGGGCAGAAATAGTGATATGAGAAAAAATGTAAACAAGTAACCGAATTACAGTGCTTCAGGTCTGGATTTCCTCATCTGCAAAATGAAGACACTGGTGAAATAATCTCTGAAATCTCTTCCAGATTTAAATGATTCATTCTTCCTTTTAAAGTGAAACTGCATTGCTTTGTGTTGAAGTTATTTATTAATCCGTTTTTCAGTTGTTTGAGCTACCCAATGTCTTAATCATCAGCTGTCTTCCAACTTGAGGGTAATGGAATCCAAGCCTTTTATATCACTTTACTTAAAATCACCTACATAGTTTCAAACTCTGAGCAAAAGATACTATCTCCCTTCTCCATCTAGGAGGAAGGAGTGTTGTGGCAGCCTATAAATATTTCTACAAGGTACTGTGCTTATAAAAGAAAGAGTTCTTTTTTTTTCTTTTCCTTTTCTATTTGTTGTTAATCCTTATCCAAGGATATTTTCCCATTGATTTTTAGAGGGAGTGAGACACAGAAACATTGATGTGAGACTGGGGACTGACCAGAATCGAACCCAAGACCCTTCAGAGGGCCCAACACTCTCTCCACTGAGCCAAACCGACTAGGGCTCTATTCTATTTTTTATTCAGAGAAAATTAAAATCACCTCCCCTCCCCTTTCTTTTTTTCTTTTTCTAAACATGAACTCCAAGTTTTTGCTGCTATTATTATTAGGGTTGAAAAGTATTTACTGTGTCTTCCTGGGTACAGTTGTTTCTCTATATCATAATATAGTCTGCAGTATCTGTTGGAGAATTATCTGGTGTTTTGACAGGTAGTCTTAAACTATTGAATGACCACACCTTATTCAATTTGGTGGGGTAAAACAATTAGAAAGTGCTTCCTTGTTTTAATCAAATCTGCTACTCAATATTAAGTGTCATTCAGCTATCATTATGTAAATAGAGTCTTCATAAAAGGTAAACAAGGTTTAAATTCCTAAGAAGTGCCAACCTATAGTACCTAGAAAAGTATTTACATATGAAAAACACAGCATTTAGACTCATTGCACACTCATAATCAAGTTATTACTTTCCCTTTCAAAGAAGGAACAAAAACTGAGATGTCAACAACTCAGCAGAGAATTCAGTTTAACCGTGTTGTATTATATTCCATGATTGTGAAACCCACTATTTTTAGAGTTCTCTGCTTTTTGGCCAAAAAGAAAAAAGAAAGGAAAGGGAAAAAAGTCTACCAACTGCGTCCTCCATATGTAGCTGAATGTGAATCTTCTCAAATAGGGAAAAGAGAGGTGAGGTAATTAAGACAGGGGGACATATAGCACCCAAGTTCTAGTCCCACTTTCATTACTAGTTGTATGAATTGGACCAAGACACTTAACTCATTTCTTAGTTTCTTCACCTGGACAATGGAGATAATAGTACTTTATAGGACTGTTGGGAGGATGAAGTACAATTATATAGGTAAATGTCTGGCACAAAACAAGCATGCCAGATAGTATCCTAATAAGGACTCATTATCCATCTCTGTCCCAGAGTCTGGCACTATCACTGGCACATAGGAGACACTCTATTAATGTTCACAATAGCTGCTATTTATTAAGTGCGTTTTGTGTATTAAAGAACTCTGCTATGTGATACACACATGAAGACATGTGTATGAAATTTCACAGCAATCTTACTAGGTAGGTAGTACAGTATTATGCCCATTTTGCAGTTGAAGAAATTGAGGCACAGAAGTTATACTAACTTGCTTGGAATCATAAACTGGTACTTATTTATCCAGGATTCAAATTCAAGTACACCTGGCATCAAAGCACATAATATAACGCACATAATTCCATTATGGAAAAAAATTTAAAAGGGTATTGTGTGTGTGTGTGTGTGTGTGTGTGTGTGTGGTGTCCGATTGAACTTTTCTTATTTTGTGTTTTATTTGGTTCAACTTTTCTGTTCCTTCCCCCTTTCCGTGGTATGAATAGCTGAAACCTTTGAGGGTAGAGGAAAATCTTATCTACTGAATGTGTGTGTTTCCTGCTATTATTCAAGGTAGCGTGTTTCCTTAATTATTCCTTAATTTTATGGGAATCCTGAAGGATGTGTATTGAAGATACCTTTCTGTAGAAAATACTTGTTTGTTTCTACTTCCCAGACTACTTCTATTAACCAGGCATTTCCCTGACTTGAAGATGTAAATCTGAGTTCAGGCTTGCTCAGGGGAGATCAGTGTCATTATCTTCGCTAATTAATCTAGGTTTGGTGTAGGTCTGCAGATTTACTCATTAGTTTGCTTTGATGGAAGGCAGATTTTTCCTACCTCACCCTTTTAACAGAGGTGTAGCTCTTTCAAGCGTGGAACACTGAGGTGGTTTCTCATGTTCAGTCCTTTCCCATTCAGAAGCTCAGAATCAAGTCTCCCTTTCCCTTACTGGACCCTCAGGTTTCTGGAGGGAATAGTATTGCTCCCACGGCAGCACGGGCCTACAAATTAGTTTGCCGCTAGGGTTTAGATTTGTCATTCTTTTTCTTTTTTTCTTTTTTTTTCAACGAACATCTTTATATAGCATATTTGTACACTCATACTCCTGTCTCCTTTTTTTTTTTCCCCATTGACCTCCCCCCGGCCTCCCCTCCCCCCCAGTACATGCCTTTACCTGCCCCCCCCCCACCCCCCCAGTGTCTTGTATCCATTGGTTATGCTTATATGCATGCGTACAAGTCCTTCGGTTTTTTCTCTTACCCTTGGGAACCTTCATCATCTTATCTCAGCAGTGCACTTAAAAGTATATCTTCTGTTATTTATTGAGCATCTGGGTGATGTGTGACAAAGGACTCTTCACATTATTATGACATGCAAGCTTTCATAATAAGTAAGAGTTTCTTTTTAAAGTTGTCACCATGACTGGAATACTCGGTTTTCAACATAAAGTCCAATATCATGAGTACTTTTAGAGGACTAATTTCACCTTTGTTGAGAGGGAGTTGCAGTGGAAATTTGGGTAAGAGGGAAAAGAGTACTGTTTATTACGGTAAATGCTGGCTCTGAATCAGAACTATATGTGCTTTACTTACAATTCTTATTTTTGTGACAACCCAGCAAGATAGGTGGTATTATTACCATTTACAGAAGAAAGAAATCAAGTTTCAGAAAATATTACCTGTAATGTTGTACAACTAGTGTAAGTTTCAGAAGCAGGATTTGAAGTAGGTCTCTCTGGCTTCACTTCTCACATGCTTGCAACACTAGTTTTTAAGATGTCCCAGAGCTTTGAAAAGCAAAGTGCAATTCAATGACAATGTATCCTATATGTTTACATATATGTTGGGGCTAATAATATTTGTGACATGAATGAATGTGTCTTATATTTAAAACAGTGATCTAAACAAGTAACTTGTTTAAGGATTTATAATGAAATGATGATGTACGTCAATATTGTTAATGTTTGTTAGAAGCTGTTTAAAGATGGACTTTGAGATTGGAAAGTCCTTCAGAGGAACAGGAACCAGGAAGAGTATTTTTTTTTTCTTTTTTTACTTGAATTTCCTTCCAAGAGCAGTTTAATGAGCAGTTGTCTTTTAATGAATAGCCATTCATTAGGTATCTGCCCAAGGCCACTACCTCTGGACTTTCAAGGTATTCGGTTCAATTCTTGTGTAGTTTGTACTGAAAAAATTTAACATGCATTTGCTGGAAAGTTGATTGAAAAAAGACTCAAACGTGGTGTGTTTCATTTTGTTGATGTGAACATAGTGAAATTCACTAGGTTTGGACAGGAGCTCATAATCTGTATTTTTTAAAAATGTATCAGATAATTCTGATGATGTGCTTGGTTTCCAAAAGCCACCTTACTGGCTGCATCAGAATTGCTTGGAGTGCTAATTAAAAATTCCCAGCCACACCCCAGATTTGAGTCAGAATCTCCAGGGATAGGGTTAGAGAAGCTGTATTTTCAACAGGTGCCCCGATTTTTCTGAATGCAACTAGTTTTGAACCACTGGGCATTCCCAACATGGGTAAACTCCACCTTTGGTCCTGAGGATAGGTTTTGCTGGTGCCAGGTAATGAATGATACAGATTGCCCCTCAACTAACATCATCTGGGCCCCCTGTACTTTTTGGCAAACTTCTTGCCTATTCCTTATTGATTCTTCATTGCATTTTTTACACGTCTTTTCTACTTTGCTCTTGTTTCTCAACCCCACCCTGTCCCTCTTGAAATAGACCTTAATTTATGCTGATATACTTTTTATATCCAACAGGAATATCTGATGTGAGCTCGGTTGACCTCTTTTTACTTCCACCTCCCTCTCTCTTCTCTTCAAACGTGTTTAAGCTTTGATATTCTCTGGAGCTACCACCCAACAGAGCTTTCTTACTTAAACTGCTGTTTGTACTTCCTTTGCTGTCTCCGTTTCTTTATCCTCCTCCCCACATATTTCTAGGCTACCTTCTGTTCCCAACTGGATCAGTACCCTGTTACCTAACAGCCTGTTTCCAGCCTTATTGTTAATTTTTTTCAGTGGCATTTGCTTCTTTTTGAAGCCCTCTTTTGGGTCTGGATTACATGAGATCGCCTGATTTTCCCACTTCACTAAATCTCAAAGTTTCGTCCTCTGGCTAGCCCATTTTTCTCCTTTTTTTCCTGCAACCTCTGTTAATTCCTGCCACCTCTGTTCTTAACCGTCTCATTCAGTCTCTGGGCTTCTCTAGGTCATGTATACTGCTCTGCTGCTTTCAAGGCCTGCTTAAGAAATGTAAATGTCATAAGGGCACCAAATTGCAACTTCTGATGCAACCAAGCCTTTTCTCCTGACATTCCTTGGTGGTATTAACAACCTTGCTTTTCTTCGGCTTCAAAGATTATTTTAAATCTGCTCTTCTCTGTTATCTACTTGCCATCCCATCTGCCTCCAGTACTATTGCTTCCCCTTCCTTTCCTGATGGCATATTTCAGCCCCACTTTTCTCCCCAGCGGTACTGCTATCCACTCCCCTCCCCCCCGCCCCCATTAATTTTCTTAAATCTGGGTATTGATCACAACACATCTTTCCCATGGACAGAAGCCTTCTATGGCTCCTCAACTGATGGTTATTGCTATTTGTAACGAGATACTCTGTATTCGAGAATGATCATTTGGTGACTGATTGTTGGTTAAACTTTTACCAGTAACCCCTCCATATAGAGATGGGCCTTTAGGAGTTCATACAAATATTCAATCTTATTTGAACTCCTAAAGCTGGACTAGTTACGCATTGCCCACACTTTAGGAGTCGTGTGTGTTTTCAGGGCTACATTGACATCGTTTGCAGAGCGTTGTGCAGAAGTAGTCATCTGTCCTTGGAGTGTGGTTGACAGTGGACGTTAGCACCAGGAGATATTCTGGGACCCCACAGTCAGTTTTGTGTTATTGTCTCACTTATGCAGCAATAGCCTGAAGATAAAACTTAGCTGTTGGGCCCATTCACCAGAATTCTCCACCTGCAGCTGTTACAGGACAGGGGAGCTGGCCCTGAGCAGGTCGGCATGGGGCTGGCCAGTACGGTTTCTTGATTTCATGCAGGAAAGATTTCACAACGGGAGGGTATGTTTTTTTTTAAATTTTGGGGCCCAAGGAAGGGTCTAGGATAGAAGAAGCAACAGGAGAGACCTAGGTGGTGCTCTGGTTGGCTCTCTAGAAATATTATAGAAATAAAGTGAGCCAAGGAGGGCTGCTTTGGCTCACTGGGAAGTCAGAGAAAAGGGGGCCTTGGAGACAGGTTCAGGGGGTTAGCCCAGCATGAGCTATCACTGCCCATTGTTCCCCTGGTTGCTAGTCTCATGGGGACCCTTAGAGTTTAGGAGATGCCTGCCTGTGGGGGAAGATGAGGGGGAAGAAGGCACAGGCATTCTCCTGGCTGGGGAAACACACACTGGGTCCTTTGTTTTGAGGCTTTTAGCTCTCTCTTGCTGGCGGGAATCTTAGGGGAGGTCTCAGGGGAGGTTTTCAGCAGAATATGCATCCCTTTTCTGGTGTGCCCTTTTAGGGTCGTGGTCTCTACTGATTGGTCAGCACCAGGGCAGGGGTGATTAGTCATTGCCAGTGGTCCTGGTGTAGCCCACCTGGTTTCGCTGCTTTTCTGGGCCTGGAGCTGAAATACAACTGAGGCCTAGATGTTATCTCTAGGGATGTGACCTGTATCTGGCTGGAAATTGCTCCGCCAGTTCGTTCAGCTGTTTCAGTTTCCCTATTCTACTTGGCCAAGGAATTTTCCTAACTTCTGACTATCCTGCCTCACAGCCACTATTCTGGGGACTGCACCAAGGAAAACAGCCAGCCTGCTGTGCAAGGCTACGGACGTTCCCTGTGCTTCTGGTGGGCAACATTTTGTATTAGGCTACATGTTAATAGAAGCCTTAACAAGTGCAATGCCTTTAGGATAGGGTTATTTGTGTGTGTTTTTTTAAATTTATGCTAATGAATACATTTAAGAGGTGAAAAGTCAGTATATAGAACCAAACAAATTATATGATATCCCAGCAGAAGACTACAAGAGGTTATTACTTATAATTTCAAGTGTAATGCAGTATAAGGTATAGGAAGTTATCAAATTATAGCCATATTTGGTTAAAAATTATTACTAAAAATCCTCCATAGAACAATAAAGCTTTTAAACAAAGTGATTTTTATTTCCTCTGTAGAGAGTTGACTAACATGTAACTCTCCCCCCAGCCACCCGCCCCTCCCCGCAAAGAAAAACACAGGCTGCTTTAATGCTGTTATATTGGTGACTTACTATGATAATTGGTGTTGGAAATCCAAGATGAATAATACAAATGCCTTGACCTTAAGTATTTTCAGCCTACAAGGAGGAATGTGATATATAATAAACCGGTGTGGTTATATATGATAAACCAGGTGATATATAAGTCAGTGTTGGTATAAGAGCAGTGATCAGAGTAGTTGTAGTTCTGAGGAAGGCACACTTTGCTCTGCTACATCCAATTTTAGGGAAGACTGCCCAGCCAACTTGGACCTTCAGGGTCCCGGGTAAGCCTGTGTCTGTTGGCTTATGCATCCGATGGGAGCAGTATCCTGCTGATACAACCTGGAAATCTATACCAGGCTGGAAAATAGCTCTCCCAAGTACCATTCAGACCCCTGAGCCACTTAATTCCACTAGGATCTGTGTTCTTTTTCAAATCCGTAGATCCTTCTTAGTTTGTCTCTATGAGCCCACAAAAGCTAGGGATCCTTCAACCCTTTGGCAAGTATTTCAATGTTTTGTGTTTTTTTTTTTAATATATTTTATTGACATTTTACAGAGAGGAAGGGAGAGGGATAGAGAGCTAGAAACATCGATGAGAGAGAAACATCGATCAGCTGCCTCCTGCACACCTCCCACTGGGGATGTGCCTGCAACCAAGGTACATGCCCTTGACCGGAATCAAACCCAGGACTCTTCAGTCCGCAGGCCAACGCTCTATCCACTGAGCCAAACCAGTTCTGGCAAGTATTTCAATGTTTACTATGGGCCAGTCATTGTGTTAGGCCCTAGAAAATCAAAGTGGGAAGAATACGCTATGATGGCTTAGCGTGTGGTCCCTGGAGTCAGATTGGTTGGGTTTGAAGCCTTCTGCAGTAATTATCTGAGTGATTTTTTTTTTTTTACTTAGTTCCCTCATCTATAAAATGGGAATATAAATATTACCCACATTGTAGAGTTGTTAGAAGAATAAAAAGTTAATATTTTTAAAGGGCTTAGAACGGTGCTTGGGAAGTTTTCAAATAACAGGTTTTCAGGTTGTTAGGATGAACACAGGCACTCTTCATAGTCTGGGTTTATTTTGGCATTTTAAGTGTATCTCTAATCTAGCACTGTCTTACTGGATTGTGATTGGTTGTTTACCACTTGTCCTCTCATTGCTTTTCATAATGCTTTCTATTTATGCCTCCCCTGCCCCCTCGCCCACTTAGTTCCTGCCAAAGCTGCCTGCCACTGCTGGCCTCTCAGTCTTTCCTCCTTGAGTCCCATCCACTTCAATGTCAACCTTCCCTAAAGCCTGAATTGCCTCACAGAACCACCACCCTCTTCTTCTGTTTCCTCTCCTCTCAACACTGATCCCCTATTGATTCAAGCGGCAACTGGTTATTTTCCATGGTCCACAGAGCTCCCTGACTATTTGTCTTCTACCCCTATAGGAAAAAATCCCCCTGCATTCACTCTGGCCAGCCACCTCAATTTCTTCACTGATATTCCTCCTTGTTTTTCTACTCCACCTGCCTCACCAATCCCTAACTCAAGTCATCCATTCCATCAGTCCTCAGGGTCCGTTCAAGGACTCAGTAAATATTGAATAAACAGAAGAACCTCAGCTAGCTTGGCACATCTTTGCTTCAATATAAGAATTTTCTGACAACACTGTTAGAAAATGAAATTGTGTTCCTTCGGTGGGCCTGATGAGTTCTTTATTAATGAGGATACTCAAAGAGAGGCGAAATGACTTAATTGGCTATATTGTACAAGAGAGAGAATGTCAGATGTAACCCTTCCTGATACCAGCTTGCAAACAAAATATTCTAACATCAGTGGTTCTCAGCTTTCCTCTGTGTCTACACCATTCATATGCTCCTCTCAGGAGCATGCAGCAATTTTGTGTAGGGGCGTATTAAGAAAGGCGTGGGAATAGTATACTTTGTTCTCTTTGAGGCTTCATGGAATAGATATCCCTTTCAGTTTAACAGTTTTTTATTATTCCTGGCATTCTTTTTGATGCTGTGATGTTTTGACTGGAGAGATAATTGAGGTTTACAGGGTTGGGGTTGCTCCTCCACTGAAAGGCTCCCAAATACTCTCTTAGATTGTCAGGAGTTCCATTATCTTATAGCTTTACTAGAGGTCCGGTGCATGGATTCGTGCCCCGGTGAGGTCCCTCGGCCTGGCCTGTGGGGATCAGGCCGACTCCTGACATCTCCTGAGGGATCCCGGATTGCGAGAGGGCGGTTCTCGGGTGACACACCCTGGAATCAGGCTCCCTCCTCTCTGGGTCCGGGTGCATCACTCAAGAACCGCTGCTGCCAAGTGACCGCAGCTCGGCAGCTCCTGCATTGAGCGCCTGCCCCCTGGTGGTCAGTGCGCGTCATAGCTACTGGCCGGTCAGCCGGTCGCTTAGGCTTTTATATATGTAGATCATTTTCCATCTCTGCTGTCTTCTTTCACCTTTCATAGTCTTTTTCTTTGCCTATTGTTTGTCACTTGTAGGACTTGGCTTTTAAGGACAAAACTCCTAATGAAAGTCCTCCTTTCTTCTGCCATCTCTAATGGGCATCTCTTAAAAAAAAATCTGAGGGTAGAAACTAGGAGTGATCAGAAGTTAGATTTTAGCTCCCAGTTTTTATAGAAAAAGATGAGCCTGGGGCATATATGATACCTGAAATATCACTGTATTGTTTTCCATCTCTTAATGTATTTCATCAACTCTGAAATGTACACTTTTTCACACTTTAACATCTCTGAAATTGTAATGTTTCTTTTAATTGATGGTGTTTTAAAAATTGTGAGACATTGAAATGTAGGTTGGCCTAAATTTTAAAATATAATGGCACAATATTTACTGCCTCTGAGTAATAGTAAAGCTTATGAAATACATTCCTGGATTAAAAAACTGAAAACATTGACTAACAACTTCTTCACCTCCTCCCATAAACCAAAAACATACTTACTCTATGTGGCTATCCCTTCCATTATTTCTGGTTACGGCTTCAGCCCTCTTAATTTTAATTACAATTCTGAGAGTCATAATAATAATAGCTATTATTTATTGAGCACCTTCTTTGTTGGTCAGATACTGTTCTAAGTGCTTTATGTCCATAAACTCAATTATCACAAATAGAACCCCTTATTCCCATTGTACAGAGTAGGAACCAGAAGCCCAGACAGAATTAAATAACTTGTCCAAGTTCCCATGGCTAAAGGAGGCGGGATTTAAACTAATGCTCTCAACCCCCATACTTTCTATCTCCCATAACATTCTTATTATTATTTTAGATTTTTAAAATTGATTTTTAGAGAGAGGAAGGGAGAGGGAGAGAAGAGAGAAACATTGATCTGCTTCCTCTTGCACACCCCCTACCAGGGATCGAGCCAGCAACCCGGGTATGTGCCCTGAGTCGGAATTGAACTGGCAACCTTTTTGTGTACAGCGCAGCACCCAACCAACTGAGCCACACCAGTTTTTACATAAAGATACTAATTGAGGATCTTTAGTTATGAAGAAACACTTTCCTCTTATATTTTTATCCAGAGTTTAAATACAAAAGCAACACTATAATCTACTGTAGCTAATGAGGAAGAGGGGAAAGCCATTTTCAAGGAGAAATAAACATATTCATAGAAGAGATTCTGGAAATGTAAACAAGAATAGCTTTTGGTCTTTGCTGTGCAACCAAATTTCTTGGGACTACCTAACTCAAGCCCTCTGCCACTTTTTTCCTGAGAACTTGTTTAACTACATTATATCGTATCTCATTTAGCTGAATGACAGTTGCCTAGTAAACTCTGAAGTTATGTGAATAGTATTAATTTTTAAGAATCCTGCTCCTGCCCTGACCGGTTTGGCTCAGTGGATAGAGCATTGGCCTGTGGACTGAAGGGTCCCAGGTTCGATTCCAGTTAAGGGCATGTACCTTGGTTGCGGGCACATCCCCAGTACGGCTGTTCAGGAGGCAGCTGATCGATGTTTCTCTCTCATCGATGTTTCTAACTCTCCCTCTCCCTTCCTTTCTGTAAAAAATCAATAAAATATATTTAGAAAAAAATAATCCTGCTCCTTTTAGGTGTTCTGCAAAAACAGGCAAAACTGTATTTCTTTTTACCCCATTTTTAAAAAAAGGACTATAATGGATATCTGCATAATAGAATGTGTCTGTATATTCACACATGCATGTACATGTCTATATGTAATACTATATAGTAATATTAGGATCCTACTTGTATATGTTGGCAAATCACTTTAATTTTTCTAACTAAAAGAATTAGTCATAGCTTTTCCCCCCCACTCTAAACCTTTTTAGTGTAATAAAAAAGTGGGTTTGACCTGCAAAATTTCTGTTGAGAAATCAGCTGACAGTCATATGAGTGCTCCCCTGTAGGTAACTAACTGCTTTTCTCTTGCTGCTTTTAAGATTCTCTCTTTGTCTTTAACCCTTGATATTTTAATTATGATGTGTCTTGGTGTGGGCCTCATTGGTTTCCTCTTGTTTGGGACACTCTGTGCTTCCTGGACGTGTAAGTCTATTTCTTTCACCAGGTAGGGGAAGTTTTCTGTCATTATTTCTTCTAATATGTTTTCAATATCTTGCTCTCTCTCTTCTCCTTCTGGCTCCCACATAATGCAAATGTTGGTACTCTTGAAGTTGTCCCAGAGGCTCCTTACACTATCTTCATATTTTTTGGATTCTTTTTTCTTTTTGCTCTTCTGGTTGGATGTTTTTTGCTTCCTCATATCCCAAATAATTGATTTGATTCTCTGAATCCTCTGCTCCACTGTTGAATCCCTATAAATTCTTCTTCTTCTTTTTTTTAAGATATATTTTTATTGATTTTAGAGAAAAAAGGAGAGGGAGAGAGATTTAGAAACATCAACAATGAGAGAGAATCATTGATCGACTGCCTTCTGCATGCCCCACATTGGGGATTGAGCCTGCAACCTGGACATGTGCCCTGACCGGGAATTGAACCATGACCTCCTGGTTCATAGGTCAATGCTCAACCACTGAGCCATGCTGGCTGGGCCCCTGTAAATTATTCTTTATTTCAGTTAGTTTGTGCTTAATTTCTGACTTTTTTTTTTTTTTTGTCTTTGACATTCTCACTAAGATCCTTGCAGGTCTCACTAAGTGCCTTGAAGCTCTCATTAGGTTCCTTAAACTTCTTATTAAGATCTTTGAGTAATCTTATAACCATTGTTTTGAACTTTGTATCCAGGAGCTTGCTTGCTTCCATTTCTTTCATTTGTAACATGTTTCTTTGTCTCTGCATTTTGGTTGCTTCCCTGTGTTTGTTTCTATGTATTAGGTAGAGCTGTTATGTCTCCTGGAATTGGTAGAGTGGCCTTATGTAATAGGTGTCCAATAGGGCCCAGTGGCACAGCCACCCCAGTTACCTGAGCTGGGCACTCTACATGCACCCCTGTGTGGGCTGTGTGCACAGTCTTGTTATTGTTGAGCCTTGTTTGACATCACTGGGAGGAATTGGCCTCCAGGTCAATTGGCTGTGAGGACCAATTGAGTCTACAGTGGAAGAGCTGCTATGCAGGAGACACCCCTAAGGAGCAGGACTTGCTTCAGTGGGGCTTTGGTGCTCCCTGAGTCTGCCCCTTGAATGTGTTGATTATGGATGTTTAGAGTTGTAATCTGGTATGGTTTGAAGCTGTCCACCAGGTCACTGACTCTGGAGCCTCCCAGGAGGTGCAAAGACAACCACTGCCTGGGGCCACCCATCAGGAGCTACAGAGAGGTTTGCAGAGGGCTGATATTTGTGTTGGGCTAGGAAGTGCCCAAGTGGGGCCCAGCTGTGAGGCAAAGTAGGCTGGTGCTAGTGCTGGGTCTTGAGCCTCTTATTGATAAGTATGGGGCACACTGCTGCTTATTTATGAGGTTTTAGCAAAGTCTGAATCCTGAGCCAGGACAGGCCATTCACAAAGAAAAGCAGCTACAAACAGCTTGGGTGGGGCTGCATATTGGATGGGGTGGGGTCTCAGAGAATCACCAGGGCCAAGCAAACAGCATGAGCCAGGCTGATGGAAACTCAGATATGGCTGCCAGTCAGCTCTGCGATGGGGGAGGTCCCAGCACAGGTTCAATGACCCCTGCGAGCACCCCTGTCTGGGAGAAAGCCGCCCCCGAATTCCTGCCCTGATGTCAGACAGAAACTTTGCAGGCCAAAAGGGAATGGCAAGAAATAGTCAAAGTGATGAATAGTAAGAACCTACAACCAAGATTACCCAGCAAAGCTATCATTTAGAATTGAAGATCACAGGCAAGAAACAGCTAAAGGATCTCATCACCACCAAACCAATATTACATGAAATGTTGAAGGGTATTCTTTAAGAAGAGGAGGAAGGAAAAGGGGAGAGGGGAGAGGGAGGGGGAAGGACAAAAATATGAACAATAAAATGGCAATAAATACATATCTATCAACACTGAATCTAAAATCAAAATAAACAAATCCAATGAATAAAACAAACCGATGAATAAAATAGAATCAGAGGCATGGAAACATGGAACAGACTGATGAATCTCAGAGGGAAGGGGGTAGGTGGGTGGAAGGAGATTAACCAAAGATCTTATATGCATACTAGAGGCCCGGTGCACGAAATTTGTGCATGGGTAGGGTCCCTAGGCCTGGCGGGCGATCAGGGCTGATCTGTGGGTCAATCGGTGGGGCAATCAGGGGGCCCCCACTGGCACCCGCCTTGGCGGGCCTGGTGCCACCCGCTCGCCCGCCCCGCCCCCTGCTGCTGGTCACCTCCCTCTGTGGGGCAATCCGGGGGCCCCCTGCTGGCACCCACCTTGGCTGGCCTGGGGCCTGTGGGCTGGGGGCAGCTCCTGTGTTAAGCATCTACCCCATGGTGGTCAGTATGTGTCGTAGTGACCAGTCATTCCACCGGTGGTTCTGCCCGTTCGGTTATTTGCATATTAGGCTTTTATTATATAGGATATACATTACCTATGGATACAGACAATAGGGTGATGAAGTCCTGATTTGGGGCAGGAACCTGGTGGAGGGAGGCAATGGGAGGAAAAAAGAGGGACATCTGTAATACTCTCAACAGTAAAGTTTTTAAAAATAAAAAAAATAAAAAAGATTTTATATCTCTTATCATTAAAAAAAAATTGGATTTGAGTAGTCATACCCAGAGATGCTGTCCACTAGGGAGCAAGAACTAGGGAACTGACTGGGGTGCTAATTAGAGCCCCTCTGTAGTCCTTTCGTAGAAAGTGGTAAACTCAGGCCACTGGTTATGAAAACAGTGAAAAGAAGGGAAGGGTAGGATTCAGGAGGAAGCAAGGAGGCAACTGCCAATGATACAGTCTTTGTTCTGAGGTCAGTGTGGTGCCCAGTTTAAGCTCATTTTCATTAAGAACTAATGCCCATTTCCTATTTTGGAACTGAATGACCAACTTGTATGTTTTTGTTAACCTGGGAAATTTGCTTTAACCACATTGTGGGCATTGGGAAGGTAGAAAAAAGGGAATAGAAAATTAAAATATGTTCACATAACCCCCACTTTCAGTGGGCAGCTGTCATCATATAATGTCATGAAAGCTCCCTGATGAGCTGGCAGGGTAGGAAAGGTACTTCTCTTACTTACAGTCCTGATGGTGACTCATTCGGTAACTTTAGGAAAACTAAATTGGCAATAGCATGTATTGCTGATGCACTAACAGTCCTGCTTTCAGAATACTCATTCCCACAGATTTTTTTGTTAATTGCCAATTTCTAGCCTAGATTCCTGGGTCCCCCTACAATTTATGCTTTTTCATTTGAAAGAGGATTTTTATTTTGATTCCTTGTTTTGGGTCTCACAATTAGTTCCTACAAATGTTATAGTGACTCATTCAGAAAATAGGCTTTGTGACTCCTGCCGACCACAGTTCCTGCGACTAGGGTCTCTGAGTCCTCTTTCGCTATGACTTCCTCCAGCTATTGCCAGTCATGAGCCGCCTCATCCTTCGTGGGCCTGGGTGGTGGCACTGTGCACTTGAGCGGGAGGTGCCTCCTGTGTGCCCAGCATCCTCAGGGGCTTGGGCGGCCATGGTATATCGGTGTCCTCCACTTGCTTTGTGTCCTCAGCTGTCTCTGGGAGCTAGGGAGGTGGATACTAGGTATACCAGTTAATAATGCGGATTTTTTTCAATAGATGGAGTTACACATATGTTGATATATATGCGATTTGATATGTATGCTATTTTGTTGTATTGACAAGCTTCAAAAACTTCATATATCAAATTTGCTGAAGGTGTTAACATCATAGATATTTTTACGCTTAAAAATGTCCAATTTTGTGCCAAAAAAAGAGCATTTGTGGGAAGTTTTAATTCATTACTTTATTTTGAAGAAAAAGTTATCGTATACTTCAGGAAGGTTATGGTGAACATGCTCCATCTCAAGATACTTGTTAATGCTGGTTTAAACACTTTAAAAGTGATGATTTTGATGTGAAAGACAAAGAATGTCCAGGTCAACCGAAAAAGTTTCAAGACCAACAATTATAAGCATTATTGGATGATGATGCATGTCAAACTCAAAAACAACTTGCAGAAAGATTAAACATTGCTCAGCAAACAATTTTCAATCGTTTACAAGCAATGGGAAAGATTTTAAAGGAAGGAAAATGGGTGCCACATCAACTGAACAAAAGACAAATGGAAAACTGAAAAGTCATTAGTAAAATGTTGCTTCATTGGCACGAAAGAAAGTCTTTTTTGCATCGAATTGTGACTGGTGATGAAAAGTGGATTTATTTTGAGAATCCCAAATGCACAAAATTATGGGTTGATACAGGTCAACCATCAACATTGACTGCAAGGCCAAATAACTTCAGAAAGAAGACAATGCTCTGCGTTTGGTGGGATCAGGAAGGTGTGGTGTATTATGAGCTTCTAAAACCAGGTGAAACTGTTAATACTGATCGCTACCAACAACAAATAATCAATTAGAACCACACTTCGATTGTGAAATGACCAGAATGTGCCAGAATACATGGCAAGGTAATTTCGCTTCATGATAACGCACCATCACACACTTCAAAACCAGTTAAAGACACGTTAAAAGATCTTGCCTGGGAATTATTAACCCATCTGCCGTATTCACCAGACCTTGCTCCTTCAGATTACCATTTGTTCCGATCGATGGCACACGAACTTTCTGAACAGCACTTCAAAACATACGAAGAAGTGGAAAATTGGGTCTCTGAATGGTTTGCCTCAAAACAAGAAAAGTTCTATTGGGACGGTATCCAAAAATTACCTGAAAGATGGGGAAATGTGTAGCTAGCAATGGACATTACTTTGAATAAAGCACTTTTGATGTTTCTCTTGAAATTATCTTGTTTTCTTTGATTACAATTTCCGCCATTATTAACCGGTACACCTAGTATGTGGGCACCCTGGCTGGGTCTGATAGGCTTCTGGTGGGCAATGAGAAGGTGGCCAGGCAGAACCTCAACCACCACCTGGCCTCCTACCTGGAGAAAGTGCATGCTCTGGAGGCAGCCAACCGTGACCTGGAGATGAAGATCTGTAACTGGTACCAGAAGCAGGGGCCCAGGCCCGCCACTACTACCAGACCATTGAGGTGCCATGGGACAAGATTCTTGGTGCCACCATTGAGAACTTCAAGATTGTCCTGTGGGTCAGCAATGCCCTTCTGGCTGAGGATGACTTCTGAACCAAGTTTTGAGACAGAGCAGGCCCTGCATGTGCCTGAACGTGGAGGCTGACATCAACGGCCTGGGCAAGCCTGAACAAGCTGACCCTTTCCAGAGCTGATCTGGAGATGCAGATTGAAGGCCTGAAGCAGAACCATGAGGAGGAGATCAGGGCTTTGAGGGGCCAGGTGGGAGGTCATGACCTAGCCAGGACCTTCAATCACATGAGAAGCAATATGAGGTTGTCCAAACTCCCCAGTCTGACTGGTGAACCAAACTTCAGCATCCTTCCAGCCAGACTGAGGAGCTGAACCGGGAGGTCGCTGGCCACACAGAACAACTGCAGATTATCAAAACAGGTCACTGACCTGCACCTCACCCTCCTTGGTCTGAAGATCAAGCTGCAGTCTCAGCTCAGCATAAAGCAGCCTGGAAGACACACTGGCGGAACCGGAGGCTCGCTTTGGAGCCAACTTGGCACTGATCAGCAGTATCAAGTCCTGCTGTGTGACATTAGTGCTGGCACTGAGTGGCAGAACTTGGAGTACCAGAATCTCATGGCATCAAGATGGGGCTGCAGCAGGAGATCACCACCAAGGCAGCCTGCTCCAGGGCCAGGATGCCTACTACAGCAACCTGAGTCCAGCAGCCTTTTGGGCTTCCTCCTTCCAGCAGGGGAATGGATGCTCCTGGGTAGGGGCATGAGAGGGAGGGACCTTTACCTCTAGCTCTTCCTCTGACCTGTCAGTGTTATTTTATGGCCCAAGTGTGTGTGTGTGTGTGGTGGTGGTGGTGGGGGGGGGGGGGGGGGAAGGCTTTGTTATGACTTTGGAAACGTTTAATAGTTTATATCTGCTTACTTACTTTTTTTTACATAAATCTTTATTGTTCAGATTATTACAGTTGTTCCTCTTTTTTTCCTCCATAGCTCCCCTCCACCCGCTTCCCACCCTACCCTCTGCCCTTACCCCACCCCCACTGTCCTCATCCATAGGTGTATGATTTTTGTCTAGTCTCTTCCCACACCCCCCACACCCCTTCCCCCCCCCCCCCCGAGAATTGTCAGTCCACTCCCTTTCTATGCCCTTGATTCTATTATATTCACCAGTTTATTCTGTTCATCAGATTTTTTATTCACTTGATTTTTAGATTCACTTGTTGATAGGTATGTATTTGTTGTTCATAATTTTTATCTTTACCTTCTTCTTCTTCCTCTTCTTAAAGAATACCTTTCAGCATACTATCTAATAAAAGAGTAATATGCAAATTGACCGTACCTCTGCTACACCACAAGCCACACCCACCAGCCAATCAGGAGACAGTATGCAAATTAACCCAACCAAGATGGCTGTGGCCATGGAGTGAGCAGAAGGCTTGGGTTTCCCCGGCAATGGAGGAAGCCATGCTTTCTGCCCACCCTGGTCTCCGCTCAAGGATACAAAGTTTCAATTATAGAAGATAAATAAATCCCAGATAGCAGGGCCTCTGCTTGGGTCACTGGGGGGCATGGCCGGCCTGAAAACCACCACAGGCCCCTCGCCCAGGCCACCTCATGCCCCAAGGGAACCCCCACCCTGATCTGGGACACCCTTCAGGGCAAACCAGCTGGCCCCACCCGTGCACCTGGCCTCTATCCTATCTAATAAAAAAGTAATATGCAAATTGACCATCAGTCCAACACACAAGATGGCTGCCCTCATGTGGACACAAGATGGCCACCACAAGATGTCCAGCAGGGGAGGGCAGTTGGGAGGGACCAGGTCTGCAAGGGAGGGCAGTTGTGGGCGATCAGACCATCAGGGGAAGGCAGTTGGGAGGGACCAGGCCTGCAAGGGAGGGCAGTTGGGGGTGATCAAGCCTACAGGGGAGGGCAGTTAGGGGTGACCTGGCTGCCAGAGGAGGGAAGTTGGGGGCGACCAGGCCTGCAGGGAAAGGAAGTTGGTGGGGACCCAGTCCTGCAGGGGAGGGCAGTTAGGGGCAATCAGGTTGGCAGGGAGCAGTTAAGGTATCAATCAGGCTGGTAGGGGAGTGGTTAGGGGATGATCAGGCTGGCAAGCTGGCCAGCAGAAGCGGTTAGGGGCAATCAGGAAGGCAGGCAGGCAAGCATTTGGGAGCCAGCAGTCCTGGATTGTGAGAGGGATGCCCGACTGCCGTTTAGGTTCGGAAGTCATCCTCAGCCAGACGGGCATTGCCGACCCACAGGACAATCTGAGGAGTTGTAATCTGGATGGTCCCACTCTGACCACTGGGTACACTGGCTCTTGGATCTCAATGGAGGTGCTAATTTAGCTTCTGCCTGAGGCCATCCAGCAGGAGGTACAGAGAGATCTGCAGATTCCTCTTCTTTGTTTGGGGTTTGGGGTTTGGAGGTGCCCAGATTAGGCCCAGCTGTGAAGCAATGCCAGCTGCTGTGGGGCCTTGGGCCTTCTTTTAGATGTTCTGGGTCTCTCTGACCCAGTTGCAGTTTATTAGGTAATTTTAGATTGCAAAGGGCCAGACAATTCATATGCAAAGGCCTCTGCACACAGCTTGGGTGGGGCGGGGTCTTAGGGAATTAACAGGGCGGAGCAAACAGCTATGGCTGATCCTCAGCCCTGCCCTAAGCGGCCCCGGGTCTCAGTGTCCCACAGTAATCGCTGCAAGCACCTCTGAGAGAAAGCCGCCCTTGAGTTCTGCCCGATGCCACACAGTCCAGTTTCTCCCCGTATGAGTCTAGGTCCCCAGAGTCTCACTCGGAACTGGAGTTCAGAGCAGTCGGGAGCTTGTGTCTCGCTCCCGATTGAAAAAAGACAACCGCATACTCAGTTGCCAGTCCTTTCCAAGCGTGCGCCTCCGTCCCTCTGCACTTTACTTCCGCAGCTCCTCCGAGTCTCAGTGTGCTTTTCTCTTTCCTTCTAGTTGTAGAATTTCCACTCAGCCTTCCTGTGTTCTGGATGATGTCCGTTTTGTCTTTGAGTTGCAGTTTTGAAGTGGTTGTGGGAGGTAGCAATTTCAGGTGTTTACCTATGCCGCCATCTTGGTTTCTTCTCTGCTTACTTTCTTTTGTTCAAAATATCCCCCCAAAAATAGATTAAGAAAATAATTTCTCCATTGGCTGGGTAGTTCAGTTGGTTAGAATAGTGGTTGGCAAACTGTGGTTTGCGAGCCACATGCGGCTCGTGAGTCACGGTTTGCCACTCTGTTAACTAATGAGTTTGCCGACCACTGGGTTAGATCGTCATCCCAATGCGCTAAGGTTGTGAGTTCGATCCCTAGTGAAGGCACATACAAGAATCGACCGAAGAATGCATAAATAAGTGGAGCAACAAATCACTGTTTCTTTCTCCCTCACTCTAAAACCAATAAATAAAAATTTTAAAAAAGAAAAGAATTTCCCTTTATTAATTTTTTTTCTAATATTTTCTCTTTGCTCATGTGTTAAGTGACACCGCTTTTTTATTGTGGACCTGAAAGGCTTGACTAATACAAAATTTCAGTCACTTGAAACTTTACTTTCTGTGTTCAAAAAATATTGAGTTCATTTGCCTCATGTCTTCACTTCACTGCACCTTCTCACTGAGGTCCGTTCCTGGCCACCTCATTTAAAATTGGAAGCCCCACACCTCAACTGCTTACTGTGTTTTATTTTTCACTATAACACTTACCACTATCTTACCCTTTTATAAAAAAAAAAATATTTTTATTGATTTCAGAAAGGAAGGAAGAGGGAAAGAGAGAGAGAGAGAGAAACATCAATGATTAGAGATAATCATTGATCAGCTGCCTCCTGCACACCCCCAACTGGGGATCGAGCCCACAACTTGGGCATGTGCCCTTGACCAGAAATGAACCTGGGACCCTTCAGTTCGCAGGTCGACATTCTATCCACTGACCCAAACCAGCTAGGGTACTAACTCTGGATTTTTTATCTTATTTCCTGTCCCCCACTTCCACCCCCGCCCCCACCCCAGGACACTAAACCCCATGAGAACCAAGGCTTTGCCTGCTGCATTCTCTTGTGCGAAAGAAGGGTACAATCAAAATTCCCAGTGTGGACACTGCCGGGCTTAGGCCACAGGACTCTAGGCCTAGAACCTGGTCTGGACAGCTGGTCTCTGGGACAGGGAGGAATGTGATTGTGGTGGGTGGTGAAAGTGAGCATTGCACAGACCTTAGAAGTAGGGTGGCAGGCCTGCGCCCTTTGCACTAGTGGCTACAGCAACTGGGTCACCGTGGGCTGCTATCTTGACAGGAACAGGTGGAGGCAGAGCGTGGGATCAAACTTATTTAAGAATAGAGAAATGAGTTGGCATGAGGCCTTCAGTTCCCCAAGTTCACCAAGTTGAGAGCTGTGTATACAGAGACTCTTTCTTCATCGCCTCTTGTAGTGATTTGTTGAATCACGTTAACAAGAAGATGAACCTCTGTGTTAGTTGGTATCATGAGAGCAGGACTATACCTATCTTGTTCCCCACTATTTCTTCAACACCCAGAAGAGTTCCTGGTTCATATTAGGTGTCTGTGAAATTCTGAGTGAGTGAATAAAATCCTATGTTGAGTGCTACATTTTCAAAGTGCGTATTTTATGCCAGTCCGGTAAGTAATTTAAATACACTTAACAAAACCAGTGGTTCTCATCCTGGGCATGACTCTTAAGGAATATTTGGCAATGTCTGGAGCTACTGGTATCTAGAGAGGAGGAGAGGTTCGGGTGCTGCTAAACATCCTGCAATGCACAGAACAGCCTCCACAAAAAGGAATTATCCAGCCCAAAATGTTAATAGTGCCAACCTGAGAAAGCCTATACTTAACCAATCTTGTTGATGGTCATCTTAACCATCATAATTAGTGTCAGTAGTTAAAGAAAATCCTTTGTTTACCAACCACTTTGATTTGTAGAGAACTTTAAGATCCTTTATCTTTTTTAAAAAAGAAAGTATTTTTTTATTTATTTTAGAGAGAGAAAGGAAGAGGGAGAGAGAAATAGAGACATCAGTGATGAGAGAGAATCATCGATCGGCTGCTTCCTGCATGCCCCTTACTGGGGATCGAGCCCACAACCCAGGCATGTGCTGTGACTAGGAATTGAACTGTGACCTCCTGGTTCATAGGTCCACACTCAATCACTGAGGCACACTGGCAGGGCATAACATTTTTTATGACAAGGATGTAATTATAAATGTTCATTACTGAAATGGGTGGTGTCATATTTTTTTTCTATTTGTCATGTCAGGTTGTTAGATAATTCCTGTTAATATCTAAAAGCTACACACTCTTGTAACTCCTCCCCTCCAGAGTCCCTCTCATTTCTTTCCTAATCTGTGGCTTTTTATCTGCTGTGAGCAATGGAACAATTACAAGCACGCTTAAGGAATTTGCTAAGTGAAGGCTAACATGAGTAAAGTACAGCGTTTTCAACATTATTTTAAGAGCAGATAACGTTTTTCTTTTTCAACTTGGTCTGATGTCCTAATGGTTACTACTGTTGTCCCAATGTTATTAGATGTTATGTATTTCCAAGCCATTTCTATAAAGCAAGTGAGAATTTAATGTCTTCCAAGATGAGAAGAAATGCCTCAAAGACCACTACTGCATATTCCTACCTGCATCACCGGAGAGCAGTAACGTCCTGAAAAAAGTCATTTTCACAATGGAAAAGAACATGTATGTGATATGTAGATGATACAGTGAAATGATGTGTGACAGAATTGTGTGTCTAGAAAAGATATTTCACTTTTGCTGAAAAATGAAGAGACCTGGTGAAATGCAAAACATCCAAAAGAGCAAAAAGGTATCTCACTTTCTCTGAAAATAAAGACACTGGTCACATACAAAATGTCCAAAAGGCTAACAGGGAATTTATACAATATGTTAATATAAGTTCACTTTGCCATGGAAGGGTCTTAGAGCAGTGGTCGGCAAACTCATTAGTCAACAGAGCCAAATATCAACAGTACAACGATTGAAATTTCTTCTGAGAGCCAAATTTCTTAAACTTAAACTTCTTCTAACGCCACTTCTTCAAAATAGACTCGCCCAGGCCGTGGTATTTTGTGGAAGAGCCACATTCAAGGGGCCAAAGAGCCGCATGTGGCTCGCAAGCCGCAGTTTGCCGACCACTGGTTTAGAGCATATTATGCTAGGTGAGATAAGTTAGTCAAAAAAAAAAAACAAAACATATGATTTCACTTATATGTGGAATCTAAAGAACAATATATTAGTAAATGAACAAAACAGAAACACCCTCAAAGATACAGAGAAGAGACTGATGGTTGCCAGAGGGGAGGGGTGTTGTGAGACTGGGTGATAAAGGTTGAAGCATTGAGAAATACAGGTTTGTAGTTACAGAATAGTCATGGTGATATAAAGTACAGCATAGGAGCCTGGTGGGCCTGCATGGCTCAGTCTGTTGAGCATAGTCCCATGCACCAAGAGGTCATGGTTCGATTCCCCATCAGGGCACATGCCTGTGTTGTGGGCTTGATCCCCAGTAGGGGGCATGCAGGAGACAGCCAATTGATGTTTCTCACTGTCCCTTCCTCTCTAAAATCAGTAAAGACATATTTAAAAATAATAATAAAGTACGGCATAGAGAATATAATCAATAATCTACACCTGTGGTTGGCAAACTGCAGCTCACGAGCCACATGCGGCTCGTTGGCCCCTTGAGTGTGGCTCTTCCACAAAATACCATGGCTTGGGTGAGTCTGTTTTGAAGAAGTGGTATTAGAAGAAGTTTTAGTTTAAAAAATTTGGCTCTCAAAAGAAATTTCAATTGTACTGTTGATATTTGGCTCTGTTGACTAATGAGTTTGCCAACCACTGATCTACACTAATAAAAGAGTAACATGCTAATTGACCATATCTTCGCGATGCCCACCAGCCAATCAGGCGTGAGTATGCAAATTAACCCAACAAAGATGGTGGGTTAATTTGCATATGCAGGCACTGAGCGGCTGGAGTTGTTCCGCACCAGCCCAGCCACTCTGGGCCTCTGGGCAGCATGGGAAGGTGGAAAGGCAGCTCTGAGCCAGAGTGGAAAGGCAGCTCCGGCCAGAGTGAAGGCAGTGCCGGCCGCCAGGGGAAGGAAGGCCCATTTTTACACGAATCTTCGTGCATCAGGCCTCTAGTATTGTAATAACTATGTATGGTGCCAGGTGGGTACTGGAACTATCAGAGGGAATATTTTGTAAAGTAGGTGATTGTCTGACCACTATGCTATACACCTGAAACTAATCCAAAATAACATTGAATGCAGACTGTTATTGAAAAATTAAAAAAATATATTTTTCAGTTTTCTTTACATGATTTTTGGAGCAAATGCAAACATCTGAGAATGTGAAAACTGCTGGTTCTACTCAAATGAATACCACAGGGATCTGCTAAAAATTTTGGTACATTAGTTTTATTATATATCTTCAAAAGGGCTCAGGTCAATTCCAATTACCAGTTAAAATACACACAAACACCGTGTGTGTGTGTGTGTTTGTGTGTGTGTGTATGTGTGTAAATAAAATTTATAGCTAGCATTACTGAGTACTGAATATGTAAATGTACCAAGCTATACATGTATTACTTAATTTAATCCTTCAGGACCTTACCAAATACTTCCATTGTCCTGATTTTATAAAGAAGCTGCCTTAGGGAGATCATGAGACTCAACTTGCCCCAAGCTGTAAATTAGTAGAGGCAGGATTTTAACCCAGGCCTGACTGATTCTGAGCCGGGTCTCTTAAGCACTTTTACCACACTTTCAAGAAGTGAAGCTGCTCTCCTCAAAACAAAAATTTTCTGTCATTCACCATTATATTTAGTTTTTAAAAATCTTATTCGCTACTCCATGACTTACATGCAGTACACAGACAAAATTCTGTCGAAGCACCATATGGTGCCTTGTCACATTGTGTAGGTTTTTGAATTAGAATAAATTTGAACCCTGTTCACAAGTTAATAATATTCTAAATGTCAATTATCTTCAACAGTGTCAAGTTGTTCCCATTTTCCTAGAATAAAGCACTGAGAAGGCGAGTAAGTTAATTACACCCATAAAGAACCCAGAGTGGGCCCAGATGCATAAAAATACTAATTCACATAAACGAAATGACCTTCCTGAAGACTACAGTGTGATGAAAGTTTTCTTCTTTGTAAAGGCCAGACTGTTTCACAGTAGCTAAGAAATGAATTTAGCCTAAGAATTAGAATTATTTTCATGTGTGTGAAATTTACCAGGAAGAGGGGAAATTATTTTAAATATTCCAGCTATAAAGAGTTATTTGTATTCAAACTATTACTGCTCACCTGAGCCTCACTTTTTAGTTGTAGGGTAACTTGTTTGTGGCTAAGCAAGATCTAATGCAAGCTAACACAGTAAATTACCGAGGTTTCAGGTTCTCTTCCGTCTTAAAAGTGTAGACAGAAAGTTTTAGAATGTAGTATTAAAGAAAAGAGCTGGGAAGAGCTGGAGTGTGTGAGGAAACTTAGAAAAGAAAGGGAAAGGCTCAAGTTGTTATGTAGGTCAGGTTAAACATGTTATCAGATAGCTAATCCCTTTGCTTTACTGAAGGTTTTTCCCCCCTTGTACCCCACCCATGGTAGAGATTTTTAAAAATGTAACTTTGTCTTAAAAAAAAAAATTAGAAGTGATGTGAATAACTAGTTATAATGAAAGGATACCTGTTACATAAAACAAATACATTTTTTAGAGTTATAGTTAAAAGCACTTTTCAATTGAATCATTTCTCAAAAGTACCAAAAAAATAGAAACTGTGTTATGAGAAGTTAAAGGATGTAAATGTATTAGCTGTAGGATGTTCAGCCCTCTCCTCCCTAAATACCAGGCATTGCCAAAGATTTCTTGAGAGTCAACATAGAGTGCTCCTTGCCCTGTGTGAGAACTCATGTCCAGCAGAACTCCACTCTCATTCCTTTATTCCTTGGGTGTGTGCACCTGGCTTCCTGGTTATGGTAGTAGCCTGTTTCGTCTAGGTAGATTTTTAAAAATTTATTTCTAAGGACAGAGAGGCGAGGGAATGCACTTGAAACTGTTGCCTTTTGGTAAGATAAAGGTGTAAATCACCCAGACATATCTCCCAACTATTGTCTCTGCCTACTTCCAATAGCATAAATAAAACCTCTGGATCAGTTCTTTGGATCACCTAAAGGAACTTTCTATTTTATGAGCAGTTGGCTAGTAGCCATCTGGTTTATGGTATGTTTTATGATGAATTCCTCTGCCCTTCCTAGTTAAGCAAAAGTTCATTGAACTGGCAACGCTATGATCTGGTCACAGTGGCTCATTGCATTCCTGTCCTCAGCTATCCCTCAAGCAAAAGCTTTCTTTTCAGAGCTCCATCCTTTTCGTAAGTTGTCGCATTTCTCAGAGTGTTTGCTTGTTGTTATGACTGAAGGAACCTTATTCTAGGAGAACATAGTGCTGGTAGTCATAAAAAAGCTGGGATGAAAATTGACGATACAACCTTCTAGTTCAATTTTTTAATATTATGCTAACGGTGTTGGAAAAGGAACAGGGCTTATTTGAAAGGGCTTAACACCAAACTAAAGTAATAAATTGTAGTTTAAAACAAAATTGACAGGCTGACTTAAAACACACACAAAACAGCTTTACTGAGATAATAGTTCATATACTATACAATTTCCCCATTTAAACAGGCAGGCTGATTTCTGAGATGGAAAAACTTTGGATTGTTTCTATATAGTTCGATAGAACTTCAAGTTAGGTAACGATTTTTGACAGGAATTTTCTCTCTTCAAAAGTGCTTAATTGTATCAAGGTAAGACCTGAGGTGAGGATCAAATAGAGGATGGGTAGCATTCCTTCCGAATTCAGAAAGTATTGGGCAACTTTCACATACTCTGTCCTAAATTTGTAACCTTTTAAATGCTTTCTACCAAATTGTGTGACATATATTTGAAATGGTGATTGATAATGTAAATAGATTTGGTTGACTTATTGGAATATCACAAAAGCTTATTAGCACATTGAGATGGAAGGGCCATTGATGGGTAGGTTCCCATGCACATCTAACATTTACCAGTTGAAGACTTTTGTGTGTGTTTGTAAATGGTCCTTGAAAAAATATGTGGCCAATGAAGTGTGAAGATGGCTCAAAGTTCCTTTAAAAGATAGGAAAGTTCGCACTTGCCATAATGAGATATGCAGTGTTCATAATATGGCTCTTTGAAAGTAAGTTAATACAGAAAAAGCCTATATCAAGTCTTTCTTGGATGCTAAAAGAAGATGGCGGCATAGGTAAACACCTAAACTGCTGCCTCGCACAACAATTTCAAAACTACAACTAAAAGACAGAACGGACACCATCCAGAACCACAGGAAAGCTGGCTGAGTGAAAATTCTACAACTAGAAGGAAAGAGAAAAGCTCACAGAGAATTGGAGGTACGGCAAAGGGTCTTTGTGCGCGCAGAGAGGAAGGGCGGCTGAGAGCCTGGCTGACTTTCTCTGGCGGAAGGGGGAAGGAAGCCCCCGACAGCACTGAACCCCAGTTCTGACTGCACTGAACCCCAGTTCCGGGCGAACCCCTGGGGACCCAAGCTCTTACGGGGGGAGTCTGGACCCTCGGGCGGAGACTCGGGAGCCGGGGAAGGCGGAGGACTGAAAGCGCGCGCGCGCCAGTGCTCACAAAGGCTGCGGAGGTTGCCACAGGCTTTCCCTAGTGGAAGGGAGTCAGAGGCTCCTGACTGCACTGAGCCCCAGTTCTGACTGCAGTGACCCCAGTTCCAGGCGAGCCCCTGGGGACCCACGCTCTTGTGGGGGGAGTCTGGACTCTCGGGCAGAGACTCGGGAGCCAGGAAGGCAGAGGTCTGAAGGCACGCACGTGCGCGCAAGGGCAAGGCTGGCGGGAAGCCAAGACTGAGACTCCACCCCATCCAAGCTGAGCACAGAGGCTATTGCAATTTGGCAAGTCTAATCCTATAAGGCTGTCTCCAGCACCAAACTTCTCCCAGCATAGACGCAGCTGATCCTTACAGCCAACTGGCCTGGAGGTCAATTCTTCCCAGTGATACCAACAACAATAAAGACTTAATTACAACAAGGCTGTACACACAGTCCACAAAGGGGTGCACCAAGAGTGTCCACCTCAGGTTAACTGGGGAGGCAGACCCACTGGGCCATATTGGAAACCTAGCACACAAATCTGCCTTACCAACTCAGGGAAGCAGTGAAAATGCGGCGTCAAAGAATCAGATCACAAACGAAAGAAATGGAGGAAAACAAACGACTGGATATAGAATTCAAAACCACGGTTATAAGGCTTTTTAAGAATATCCTAGAAAAGGCCGATAAATATAACGAGACCCTCGAAGATATGAAAAAGGACCAACTAGAAATTAAACATACACTGACTGAAATAAAAAATATTATACAGAGACCCAAAAACAGACAAGAGGAACACAAAAATCAAGTCAAAGAATTGAAATACAAAGAAGCAAAAAACACTCAACCGAAAAAGCAAAAAACAAAACAAAACAAAACAAAAAAAAATCCAAAAAGTTGAAGATAATGTAAGAAGACTCTGGGACAACTTCAAGCGTACCAACATCAAAATTATGGGGGTGCCAGAAGAAGAGAGAGAGCAAGATACTGAAAACCTATTTGAAGAAATAATGACTGAAAACTTCCCCCACCTGGTGAAAGAAATAGACTTACAAGTCCAGGAAGCCCACAGAACTCCAAACAAAAGGAATCCAAAGAGGACTACACCAAGACACATCATAATTAAAATGCCAAGAGCAAAAGACAAAGAGAGAATATTAAAAGCAGCAAGAGAGCCAAAACCGGTTTGGCTCAGTGGATGGAGCATCGGCCTGCCGACTGAAGAGTCCCAGGTTCGATTCCGGTCGAGGGCATGTACCTTGGTTGCGGGCACATCCCCAGTGGGAGGTGTGCAGGAGGCAGCTGATTGATGTTTCTCTCTCATCGATGTTTCTAGCTCTCTATCTCTCTCCCTTCCTCTCTGTAAAAAATCAATAAAATATATTAAAAAAAAAAAAGCAGCAAGAGAAAAACAGTTAGTTACCTACAAGGGAGCACCCATACGACTGTCAGCTGACTTCTCAACAGAATCTATGCAGGCCAGACGGGAGTGGCAAGAAATTTTCAATGTGATGAATAGCAAGAATCTACAACCAAGATTACTCTACCCAGCAAAGCTATCATTCAGAATTGAAGGGCAGATAAAGAGTTTCAAAGACAAGAAAAAGCTAAAGGAGTTCATCACCACCAAACCAGTATTATATGAAATGCTGAAAGGTATTCTTAAAGAAGAGGAAGAAGAAAAAAGTAAAGAGAAAAATTATGAACAACAAATACATATCTATCAACAAGTGAACCTAAAAATCAAGTGAATTAAAAACCCGAGGGACAGAATAATCTGGTGAATATAATAGAATCAGGGGCATAGAAAGGGAGTGGACTGATAATTCTCAGGGGGAAAGGGGTATGGGGGGTTCATGAAGAGACTGGACAAAAATCATACACCTATGGATGAGGACAGTGGGGGGGAGGTAAGGGCAGAAGGTGGGGAGGGAAATGGGTGGAGGGGAGCTATGGCGGGAAAAAGGAGAAATAATTGTAATAATCTGAATAAAGATTTATTTAAAAAAAAAGATTTTCTCTCTCTTTTTTTAAATTTTCTTTTGCTATTTCTGTGGTGTAAAATAGGAATTTTGGAAATGTGTCTTCGGCTTACATAATTCTTACCCTCTGACCATTGCTTAGGAATGATTAGGTTGCAAACTGGGTTTGCCTCGAGTACAATGGCTTTTTATATGGGTAGGAATGCAGGAAACA
Source organism: Plecotus auritus (assembly GCF_963455305.1). Lineage (NCBI taxonomy): Eukaryota > Metazoa > Chordata > Mammalia > Chiroptera > Vespertilionidae > Plecotus > Plecotus auritus. The sequence continues at coordinate 187,506,364 of NC_137772.1, read as the reverse complement.
ACTCCTGATAGAATTATTGAATAAAATCTGTTGTTTCTGGACTCATAGATACAGAGAACAAACTGATGGTTGCTAGAGGGGAGGGACGTTGGGGATCTGGGTGAAAAAGGTGAAAGGATTAAGAACTACAGATTGGCAGTTACAAAATAGTCACAGGGATGTAAAGTACAGCATAGGGAATAAGTCAATAATATTGTAATAGCTGTGTATGGTGCCAGACTTGGGATCACTTTGTAAATGTTCCAAATGTCTAGCCACTATTCTATACACCTGAAACTAATATAATATTGAATGTCAACTGTAATTGAAAAAAAAAAAAACATCTGTTGTTTCTGTGGGTGCTGAAATAGGCAGTCAGAAAATGTATTCGTTACATTTCATCAGTAGGTCTTAATGCATTGGTTTTTTGGGACTGAACTTACATATCCCATGTAAGCAATCATTTTGAGAATGAGGCATACATTGATACTGTGAGTTGTGAATAAGATACATATTATTTCCAAGAGTCTAAAATTTCTTGGTTAAACACAGATTCAAAATAGCTCTGGTAAGGACCTCCTGCCTGTGTAACTTCCAGTTTTTCTAGAGAAGCCTAAAGACTGGAATTCATTGTAAAATTTCTCAGTGGTTACAACTAATGAAAAAAATGTTACTTTGTTTTGTGGATCAAACAAACCATGCTGATGGGCAGAGTTTCCACATGCACTCTCTGGCCTCAGTGGTGTGAGGCCTGCTCCTGCCCTCAGGAGAGACATCACTGCTTGTGATACCAGCTGAGAAGTGATGGTTCCCAGCATGTACAGTGTGCTAAAGACCTGCAGCAGGGCAACAGGGAAGAGTCCACAGAGGAAGAGGCACTGACTGGGGCCCTGAAGGTGGGATTTGGAGGTGGGTCAAATGAAGCCTGAGGGACAAATAGCAAGACCCCAAAAGCATTTGATGGTATCACTTGAGGGGGGATGTTAGGCAAGAAAGATAGCTGTTAGGGCAGGAGGAGGGTAAGGGTAAGGGAGGGAATTTATCTCACCCACCGAACAAAGAAGTCAGCAGGCTTGGGACTTGCCAAGATAAAATCACCAGATGTTCTCATAAACTCTGGGAAAAGCCACAACAATGTAAAAGGGGGACCTTGAAATGTAGTCTACCTGGCAGGGGAACCTTGAAACCTATAGGGGGGAAAAGTATAAAACCTTTGAACCCCCACCAGGTGGACACCCAGATAAGCTGAGTTGTCCACTTGTGCTTTATGCCAAGTGTATTATTAATAAATTTGTTTGTTTTGCTTTATTGTTGAAAGTATTGCATATGTCCCCTCCCCCCCATTGACCTCTTCTAGCCAGCTCCTACCCTCCACCCCAGGCCTTCACCACCCTATTGTCTGTGTCCATGGGTTATGTATATATGCATACAAGTTCTTTAGTTGATCTTTTAACACCATCCAACTATCCTCGCCTTCCCTCTGAGATTTGACAATCTGTTCCATGCTTCTATGTCTCTGGATCTATTTTGTTCATCAGTTTATTTTGTTCATTAGATTCCACATATGAGTGAGACCATGTGATACTTGTCTTTCTCTGGCTTATTTAACTTAGCATAATGCTCTTTAGGTCCTTCTATGCTGTCTCAAAGGGTAATAGATCCTTTTTTTACTGCTTCATAGTATATTTCATGGTGTAAATGCACCAAAGCTTTTTTATCCGCTCATCTACTGATGAGCACTTGTGCTGTTTCCAGATCTTAACTATTGTAAATTGCACTGCTATGAACATAGGGGTGCATATATTCTTTCTGATTGCTATTCTGGGTTTCTTAGGATATATTCCTAGAAGTGGGATAACTGGGTCAGATGGCAGTTGCTTGCTTTGTTTCAACACTGCTTTCTGTCAATCATCTGAATTCTTTCTCGATAGCTGACAAGAGCCAAGGAGGGGAGAGCCAGCTTCCTGTGACTTGGCTGGCTCTCCAGTAACAAATATGTACATTTACAATTTGCCTCTGTATCTAAAAATCATGAGTCTTTCATACAGATATATCCAGTTCTAATCTGACACCACAGCATTCCAGTTTTTGCCCTTGTCATATCTGCAACTTCCTTTCCTGAAAGTGAGAAACCTGGCTTCTATTATCCTTAATATACAGGGGCAGGCAAAAGTAGGTTTACAGTTGTTCATATGGAAAATGCAGGTTATGATTATTGCAGTATCTTTATTTACTCTGTGCTTCGTGTACTCACAACTGTAAACCTACTTTTTTTTTTTTAAATATATTTTATTGATATTTCACAGAGAGGAAGGGAGAGGGATAGAGAGCCAGAAACATCGATGAGAGAGAGACATCGATCAGCTGCCTCCTGCACACCCCCCACTGGGGACGTGCCCGCAACCAAGGCACATGCCCTTGACCGGAATCGAACCCGGGACCCTTCAGTCCACAGGCCGACGCTCTATCCACTGAGCCAAACCGGTCTTGGCTAAACCTACTTTTTAAAAAAAATCTTCACCCGAGGATATGTTTTTATTGATTTTTAGAGAGAGAGGTAGGGGGAGAGAGAGCAACATCGATGTAATCTGTTGCCTTCCGTATGCACCCCAACCAGGGGATCGAATCCACAATCTAGGTATGTCTGCTGCCCAGGAATCGAACCCTTAGCCTTTTGGTGTATGGTACGATGCTCCAACTACAATTGAGCAACATGGCCAGGGCTGTAAACCTACTTTTGCCCACACCCACCCCTGTATTTATTGATTTGGTCAATCCTGCTATACATAACTAATCTCCCATTGCTGCTGCCACCTCTGCCTCTGTGCAGGTGTCCTCACACCACTTGGGTCTGATACCTACTGTGCCAGGCTGACCCCACATGTGGACACCCTCCTGACTCAGGCTGAGTTTGGGTCTAGTTTTGAGTGTGGCAAGTATGAAAGGACTAGTTTACTTCATTTATATCTTGGGTAAAGTTTTGTGAAGGGATAATTGATAGCTTTCCTGTACTCTCTCAATCTTAAATTGCTTTTTTTGTTGTTAGACTCCCCCACACCCTCCCCCCATCCCCCGCCATCTAACCAGGTATCTTTTACAATAGCAATGAATATATTTACATGTGGATATTTTGATTCTCATATCAGTACTTAAATATATCTATTATGGGACAATTTGTGGTATGTTACATAAATGTTATATATGGTGATGTATTTTAGGCATAAATAGTAAAGCCATATGTTTATATAGCAGCATAAGATGCAAAGAGATTAGAACTGGCTTTAAAATTCCACCTAAAATCTACCTATAATTCTCATTTCCATTGCAATGTAAATTAGAACATTGCACAAATTTGTGACTTTTCTGATTTTAAAATTATATAAAGACATTACATTGGTGTTTTAATTTCCTTTGGTATTTGTGTTATTCCTTAGAAAGATGTCTATTTTTGTTTTCTTTCACCTGTGCATGAGGAGAAAGTTACTGATTAAGGTCATACTGATGTAATGATAACAATCACAGGGTTTCTTACCTTCCTGAACTACATCCTTTGGACATTCTTCACAAACAAGCCAGTTTGTTGGAAAATTGAGTTTCCTGGATGTTCCTTTTTTATGTGCACTTATGTATTTTGGAGGAAGCTGTGTAAATGTCGGCACTCTGAACAGCTTTTGATCTCTAAAGTTCTAATTGATTAAAAAGCATGCTGACTTCAAAGTTCTTTTAAATTTGTTCTTCTTTATATTGTCTATTCTTAAGTCTGTCCTGACATAACTTTTCTGGGAAGCCATCCTATTCCACTATTTTTTTTTCTTAGTGATTTGGGGAATAGTTTTATAGGAAAAGCATTTGATATTGCTGCCTGTGGTACATGGAACTTCTTGTGAAGTTCTGAGTCTTAATACGTACCAGACACTATTCACATCCCTTTTTGTTTTGAATCTGGAGATCACTGTTGCACCTGTGCGTGGGCAGATAACATTTAATCCAAAAGCAAGTAAATGCCTTCAGTTGTCTAAGAATGGAATTTTGGTGAATCAAAAGTGGGAAGCTGCTGAAGAAGTTACCAATACAAGTGTAGGTATATCAGTTTGTGAGGTACAGTCACACTGCAAAGTAATACAACTGGCCAGATTGGTTACGTTTGCTATTCTTTGGAGGTTGGGATCCTGAAGGAAAAAGCAGAGAGCTTCAGTGATCACATGGTGGGTGCATAATTTCATTTGCGCATTCTCCTTGCTTTGCATTCCAGTCCATGTTGTCCTATGGAAACATGTGACTCTTAATAGCCAAAAGCGATGTAACATTTTATGGTAAAGAATGCACCAAATAAAAAATTTTATTTAACTTCTTATGGAAAATTTCTAACTTAATGCAATATAGAGGAGAATATGACCTCTAGCTCTATCACTCAGCTTTGACAGTTATCAACATGTGGCCAAATAAATTTGTTATAAAGATTTTTAAAAAATATAATTTTATTGATTTCAGAGAGGAAGGGAGAGAGATATAGAAACCTCAGTGATGAGAGAGAATCACCAACTGGCTGCTTCCAGGACACTTTACACTGAGATCGAGCCCCCATCCTGGGCTTGTGCCCTGATTGGAAATCAAACTGCGACCTCCTGGTTCATAGATCAATGTGCAACCACTGGGCAACACCAGCCCGGCATAAAGATTTTTTAAAAGCCCTTTGCATATTTTTAATGAAATGGGACTTATTTATAACCTTTAGCATGTTATGTTCTCAGAACTAAAATAATTTACATTTAAAGCAATTATTCGTATGTGTATACCTTGAATGTCTATAATATGGCAAATAAGTAATTTCCCTAAGAGTCCAGTTCATCTTTGACTATCAACTCTTTATTCCCTTTCTTTGTTTTGTGAAATCATTCAGGTTACTTTCTGGAAAAAAATTTTCCCATAGGCCTAATCAACAGTAAGTAAAACAAATAAGATCCTTATAGCATTGATGATTGTTAGCTTCCTGAATGAATTAAAAGAGTTCAAGGAGATATTTTGCATGGCAAGATCTGTCCCCATCCTGATTTTTTGATGTTCTTTCCCATTACTTCCCTGTCCATTTAGTACATCCACAGAGAACTACCCTCCTCTAGCCCTTTCTTATTGTGGTAAAAAACACATAACATAAATTTTACCATCTTAACCATATTTTTAAAAAATATATGTATTGAATTTTTTTTTTGAGAGAGAGAGAGAGGAAGGGAGAGGGAGAGTGAGAGATATATGGATTGGCTGCCTCCTGCATGCCCCCTACCAGGGATCGAGCCTGCACCACAGGCATGTGCCCTGACTGGGAATCGAACTGGTGACCTCTTGGTGCCTGGGACTATGCCTAACCAACTGAGCAACACTGGCCAGGGCCATCTTAATCAGTTTTAAGTGTGCAGTTCAGTGGTATTAAATAACATCACATTGTTGCACAATCATCAGAACAATTCATCCCCAAAACTCTTTTAATCTTGCAAAATGGAAATGTTATAACCATTGAACACTCTGTGATGAATCTTTTTGCAAGGTGTTTGGAGGGCTATTCAGATCTCTGGGCTTTACAAGATTCTGCAAAGGTCTGTACTGAGCACCTTGTGCATGGGAAGGTTGTAGTAACTCTTGAGGGAGGCAGCTTTACGCCAAGTGCCATACAGATCATCTAACTTGCCGAAAGCACTTTCAGTATAAATGCAGAAACAAGTGCCTACCAGGAGAAGTTTAAAATGTTCAGTTTGTTTACATTAAGCAGAGCCATGGCAACATTCCAGGGATGTTTCTGAAGGCTTTGATGATGCCGTTGTCCTCATTATAGATGATGCAAGGTCCCTGCACTAGATTCGATGACGGTTTCTCATTTTGCCTTTGCCAGCTTTCATTTGCTGAGAGGCATAGATCTTTGTGATATCACTCTAGGCCTTACGCTTATTTTTTTAAAATACATTTTTATTGATTTCAAAGAGGAAGGGAGAGGGAAAGAGAGATAGAAACATCAATGATGAGAGAGAATCAATGATTGGCTGCCTCCTTATGACCCTCACTGGGGATCCAGCCCCAAACCCAGGCATGTACCCTTGACCGGAATCGAACCCAGAACCCTTCAGTCCACAGGCCGACACTCTGTCCACTGAGGCAAACTGGCTAGGGCGTAGGCCTTAAGTTTCTTAAGAAGCACAACAGCCTCCTTGGTTTTCTTGTAGCCTTTAACTTTACCTTCAACCACCAAAGGAGGTTCAGGAACTTCCTTAGTACAATGACCTTTAGACATGACAAGGGCTGATAAGGCTGAGGCAGCCAGGGCAGAGCAGATGGCATATCATTTCTGTGTTGTGTTTACTCTGTAGTGCCAGTGACACTACGTTTTAGTTGGTGCATACGTTTGGTGCATACGTGTGGCTCCCACGACACATATTGCCAAAGGCACTCATTTAGAACAATGAGTCCCACTGCCTTGAACTCCAGCCATAGCTCTGCTAGTACTTCATGACTCAGCACTGGTTTCATGACTGATAATTCCCTAACAGCATGGGGCTGTCAATTGTTTTTGATGACTGCTAGTTTACTGACAGCCTAGGGCTGTGTATTGTTTTTATGGAAATTGGGGTGAACAAAGTTCATAACATCCAGTCACGTGAGAGCCTTGAACATAGCAGGCAAAGTGACACTTTTGCCAGATTATTTCCCCTTGTCAGAGTACTTTTTTTTTTTTTTTTTTTTTTTAATATATTTTATTGATTTTTTTACAGAGAGGAAGAGAGAGGGATAGAGAGTTAGAAACATCGATGAGAGAGAGACATCGATCAGCTGCCTCCTGCACACCCCTTGTCAGAGTACTTTGATATCTGTGGACGACAACATGCCACGTTGATATCTGTGGACGACAACATGCCATGGTGGGAAGAGGTGATGGCCATCCTCCTCTCAACTTGGTGGCTCCCACAGGAAAAAAAATTTAATTTTTTGAGGAACCACCATACTGTTTTCTACAGTGGCTGTACCATTTCACATTCCCATTAAAAGTATACGAGAGTTCCAGTTTCTCCAGATCCTCACTAACACTTGTTTTCTGTTGTTTTTTTGTTAATCCTCACCAGAGGGTATTTTTCCACTGATTTTTTTTATTTTTATTTTTTTAGGGAGCGTGGAAGAGAGAGGGAAAGACAGAGAAACATCGATGTGGGAAAAACACATCGATTGGTTGCCTCCTGCATGAGCCCTGACGAGGGCGAGTCTGGGGAGAAGCCTGCAACCAAGGTACATGCCCTTGACTGGAATCAAACCCAGGACCCTTTGGTCTGCAGGCTGATGCTCTATCCATTGAGCCAAACCAGCTAGGACCGTTTTCTGTTTTTGATGATAGCCATTTTAATCCAGTGGATATCCAGTTTTCCCAGCACCATTTGTTGAAAAGACGGTCCTTTTCCCATTGAGTCATCTTGGCACCCTTGGTCATATAGATAAGGGTTAATTTTTAAGCTCTGTATTCTGTTCCATTGGTCTACATGGTTGTCTTTCTACCAATACCACATTGTTTTGATCACTATAGCTTTGCAGTAAAGTTTGGAAATTAGTAACTGTGAGGTTGGCCAGTTTTATTCTTTTTTAAGATAAAAGGCATCTGAATTGGAAAGGAAGAAGTAACATTATCTATTTGCAGACAATATGATCTTTTCTGTAGAAAACCCTAAAGATTCCACACACAAAAAAGCTGTTAGAACTGATGAATGAATTCAGCAAAGTAGGATACAAAGTCCACACACGCCATTCAGTTGCATGCTATACACAAACAGTGAACACAGAAAAGGAAATTATGAAAACAATTCCATTTACAATAATATTAAAAAGAATAAAATACTTAGGAATTAGCTTAACCAAGAAGGCAAAAGACTTGTACAATGAAAACTACAAAACATTGCTAAAAGAAATCTTAAAATACATATATAAATGGAAACATGTCCCATGTTCTTGGATTGGAAGACATAAACGTTAAAATGCCAATGCAGCCCTAACTGGTTTGGCTCAGTGGACAGAGTGTCGGCCTGTGGACTGAAGGGTTCCAGGTTCGATTCCAGTCAAGGGCATGTACCTTGGTTGTGGGCATATCACCAGTAGGGGGTGTGCAGGAGGCAGCTGATCGATGTTTCTCTCTAATCGATGTTTCTAGCTCTCTATCTCTCTCCCTTCCTCTCTGTAAAAAATCAATAAAATATATTAAAAAATAAAATAAAATGTCAATGCATTCCAAAGCAATCTACAGATTCAGTGCAGTCCCTATCAGAATTCCAGTGACATTTTTTACACAAATAGAAAAACCCATGGAATCACAGGGGGCCTCAAATAACCCAAAATTTATTGAAAAAGAACAAAACTGGTCAACTCACACTTCCAGAATCCAGTGATGTGTATTTTGGTCCACTTGATGATGTCCCACAGGTCCTTAGGCTCCGTTTGCTTTTCTTCAGTTTTTTCCTTTTTGTTCCTCAGACTTGATAATTTCTATTGTCTTATCTTCAAGTTTGGTGATTATTTCTTCTGCCTGCTCCAATCTGCCTTTGAATCCCTCTAGTGAAATTTTCATTTTAGTTATTGTACTCTTCAGCTTCAGAATTTCTTTTTCGTATCTTTTTTAGTTTTCTACCTCTTTATAAGTCTCATTTTGGTCACACATTTTCTTGACTTTCTACTCATATTTCTTTAGTTTTTCAACATCTTTATGAGATTTGTTTTAAAGTCTTTGTCTTATATATCTGCCATTAGGTCTTTTCCAGGGACAATATCTGTTTATTTACTTATTCTTTGTTTGAATGGGTTATATGTTCCTGTTGATTTGTTTGCCTTGTGATTTTGTTGTTGTTGAACATTGGACATTTGAATCTAATTATGTGTTAACTCAGGAGATTAGATTCTCCATTTTCTCAGAATTTCCCATATTTTGTTATTGTTTTTATTTTTTGTGTGTGTCTGTGGTTTTGTTTTGTTTTTTTCCTTATTGTCATAGGCTAGTCTTATGCTGAGGTCAGACTGAAGTGTATACTTACGGTCGGCCTCAGGTCTTTTCTGAGTCTTTCTGTGGAAATGTGCCTCGTCAGTTTCTAATTCTCCTGTATGTGTTATTGTTCCTAGTCTTTAATGTCTGCCTCCTGAAAGTGGAAAAAGTGAAAAATGAAGTGGGAAAACAGGGCTCGTACTCTTTAAATCTTCTATAAATCACTTCAGCTGGTGGGGGAGGGTAATATGGAAAGTTATAACAATAAAGGCTGCCCACCCCTTTGTCTGTCCTTCTGTGATCAGAAGCAGTAATCAGCAATGAAAGCATAGATCTCCATTATTTGGAGGATAGAATCTTTTTTGTCTGCCCTGGTTCCCATAAATTGTGTGCAGCTGCTCCAGGAACATGTGCCCAGCTGCCTACCAAGTGGCTGGGGGTGGAGAGTGGGTTACTGCTGCTGTGCAAAGAGCTGAAATTGACCTATAATAAGTATAGTTTACCGTCCTTGTCTTCCGCTGGAAGTTGCAAGCCTTCAGCACTCTAGAGTTTCAAAGTAGTTATATTCAGACAGATTCTGCTAGTGAAATTGTTGTCCAGGAGAGGAAACAGATACCTGGTACTTTCTACTCTGCCATCTTTCCAGAATCCTTTCCCTAGAGAACCTTTTGAAGAGCACAGCATCTCCCACTATAGTACAGATTGGGTACTGTGGTATTTGACTTGGTTTAAATTTTGTTTTTCTTCTTCCCTCCCTGATGATCTCATTCTAGAGTCTGGTCTTTTAGATCATAGCACTTTTTTGCAATTGGCTGTTAGGTTTGGATGGTTACAGATGACTTCATGAAATGAATGCCCCTAAAATGATATTTTAGCTTAATTTTGAAGGAGTGGTAAAATATAGAAGGACAGGTGGGAGTTGGGAAGGATATATTCCAGATCTCTGAAATGTACAGAACTATATTCAATTATGATAAAATAGATGGTTTCTATGATAAACCCTCTGTTAAATCTTTTAAAGTATTGTTTACAATTCAGCAATAACCCCGAGGTAGATATTGTTATCCCATTTTCTGAATAATACTAGTCTCCTGGGACTTCCCTGGATTTTATACTGATATCTCATTTTGTTTAGCATTTGTCCTGGGTAAGTGTCCTAGTTTGGCTAATAAATTATATGTTCATTCTACAGAGAAGCAAAATGGTGTTTAGACTTATTAATATACTTGCCCAATTTGCTTGTATAGAGCCTGATTTGAGTTCTTATATTTCAGATTATAGCAAATAATATTATCCAAAAGTTGTCTTGGGTAGAATACTCGGGATGGTTTTGTAATAACGGAGGGGAGGAATTAGCCCTAGTCCGAGAAATGCCTTGGACTTGTTCAACAAATCATAAAAGCAAGACCTGCAAGGCACAAACTGTTCCAAGTAATTTCTAACTGCATTTCTTGGAACAAAACTCGAGAATATTTATAGGAATACAAAAATATCCAACATCCAGCAAAGTGAAATTTAAAATGTTTGGCATCCAGTCAATGATTGCAAGGAAACAGGAAAACACAACCCTAATGAAAAGAATTATCACTTGATACCAAGCCAGAAGTAATACAGATGTTAGAATTAACAGAGAAGGTCATTAAAACAAGGTATAACGCTATTACATGTTTAAAAGGAGTAAAGTGTAGACATGGGAGATATTAAAAAAAAAAAATGACCCAGATAGAACTAAAGTTGGAACCTACAATATGTGAGATGAAAAATATACCAGCTGGGATTAATGCCACATTAGACATTATAGAAGATTACTGAACTATCAGGCATAATAGAAATGATAAAAAATACATCCCCTGGAGAGGGGAGAAGAATGGGGGTTTGGGGAGGAAAAGAGGATAAGTGAGCTGTGGACAACATTAAACAGCCTGATACAATATACTTGTAATCCCTGAAGGATAGAAGGCAGGGGTGGGGACGGGAAAGAAATGGAAGAAATAGCCAAGATATTCCCAAATTTGATGAAAACAGTAAATTCATAGATCTAAGAAGTTCAGTAAACTGAAAGCACAAGAAACACTATGAAAGTTACACAGAAGCACATCATAATCAGATTGTTCAAAACCAGTGATAAGAACATTTTAAAACAGCCAGCTGGAGGGAGGATTCATTACATATGGAGAAATAAAGATAAGGATCTTTGATAGCTGATTTCTCCTCTGTGACAATGCAGCGAGAAAACAAAGGAGCAACATCTTTACAGTACTCAAAGAAAGAAACTATAAACCTAGAATTTTATACTCACAGAAATTATCTTTCAAAAGTAAAAGTAAAATGGGGAGGTGGTTGGGAGATGGGCAGAAAATGGGAAGAGGATTAAGTACAGACTTCCAGTTATAAAATCAGTCACAGGTATGTAATGTACAGCATAAGGAAGAGTCAGTAATCCTATGTAATAAAAGGCTAATAGGCAAATTGTCCTTACGGGTGGGAGTTTGACTGACTGGGAGGTAGACATGCGCTGACCACCAGGGGGCAGCGTGGAACATGGCGGGTGTTGGCGATACAGCACTGGCAGTGAGCAGCAGTGGAGGTGCTGCCGGCCCGACAAGAGTGGGACCCCAGCAGGATGATGGAGCAGATGAGGGGGTGGCACCAGGCCAAGGTGGGTGCAAAGGGAGGCCCAAGCCAGTGGCGACAGGCAGCCAGGGGAAGGGAGGCCCTGGCCAGTAGCTGGCAGCTGCTAGGGATCCTACCTATGCATGAATTTTGTGCACCGGGCTTCTAGTATTATAATAACTATTAGAGGCACGGTGCACGAAATTCGTGCATGGGGGGTGTGTCCCTCAGCCCAGCCTGCACCCTCTTTAATCTGGGACCCCTCGAGGGATGTCTGACTGCCCGGTAGGATCGGACCTAAACGGGCAGTCGGACATCCCTCTCACAATCCAGGACTGCTGGCTCCCAACTGCTCGCCTGCCTGCCTGCCTGATTGCCCCTAACCGCTTCTGCCTGACAGCCTGATCACCCCCTAACCACTCCCCTGCCAGCCTGTTTGCCCCTAACTGCCCTCCCCTGTAGGCCTGGTCCCCCCCAACTGCTCTCCCCTGTAGGCCTGGTCCCCCCCCAACTGCTCTCCCCTGCAGGCCTGGGTCCCCCCCCAACTGCCCTTCGCTGCAGGCCCTGTTGCCTCCAACTTCCCTCCTCTGCTGCGGCCTGGTCACCCCTAACTGCTCTCTCCTGCAGGCTTGATTGCCCCCAACTGCCCTCTCTTTCAGGCTTGGTCCCTCCCAACTGCCCTCCCCTGCTGGCCTGATCGCCCACAACTGCCCGTCTTGCAGACCTGGTCCCTCCCAACTGCCCTCCCCTGCTGGCCATCTTGTGGTGGCCATCTTGTGTCCACATGGGGGCAGGATCTTTGACCACATGGGGGCAGCCATCTTGTGTGTTGGAGTGATAGTCAATTTGCATATTACGCTTTTATTAGATAGGATAGAGGCCTGGTGCATGGGTGGGGGCCAGCTGGTTTGCCCTGAATGGTGTCCCGGATCAGGGTGGGAGTTCCCTTGGGGCGTGGGGCGGCCTGGGTGAGGGGCCTGTGGTGGTTTTCAGGCCGGCCATGCCCCCTGGCGACCCAAGCGGAGGCCCTGGTATCTGGGATTTATTTATCTTCTACAATTGAAGCTTTGTAGCCTTGAGCAGAGCCAGGTCTCCTGCTTGCTCCGTGGCCACAGCCATTTTTGTTCGGATTTATTTATCTTCTATAATTGAAACTTTGTAGCCTTGAGTGGAGGCCTGGGCCAGCCACGGCAGGCGGAAAGCTTGGCCTCCTCCATTGCCTGGGAAACCCAAGCCTCCTGCTCACTTCGTGGCTGCAGCCATCTTGGTTGGGTTAATGTGCATAGTCGCTCCTGATTGGCTGGTGGGCGTGGCTGGTGGGTGTAGTGCAGTGATGGTTAATTTGCATATTACTCTTTTATTAGATAGGATGTATTGTGACAAACTAATATATATCAATTATAATTAAAAACAAAAAAATGATTACAGGTAAAATAACATTTTATATATTGATTGACTTTAAATCTTTATTGTTGTAAGTATTACATATCCCCTTTTTCCCCCATTGACTTCTTTTAGCCCACTCCTGTCCCTGCCCCAGGCTTTTACCACCCTATTGTCTGTGTCCATGGGTTATGCATTTATATATGCATACAAGTTCTTTGGTTGATCTCTTCCCCTCACATTCCCTCTGAGGTTGGACAGTCTGTTCCATGCTTTTATGTCTCTGGATCTATTTTGTTCTTCAGTTTATTTTGTTCATTAAATTCCACATGAGTGAGATCATGTGCTACTTACCTTTGTCTGACTGGCTTATTTCGCTTAGCATAATGCTCTCCAGGTAAATAAGGACATTTTAAATGTCAGACATACAAAAGCCCATACAACTCATTAGCAAGTAGATGGGCTTTCAGGTGCTCTGTTTGATTAAGCACAGATAATTTAATAGACAGACCTTAGCTGGGCCAGTCAGAATATGCTTCTAGGAATGTGTATGTTGGACTGTGAAAATCATATTAATATGTGAAATTGGGGCCTGTGTGTATAAAGGAAAGACTATTCCACGATATGAGTGCTGCCTGAGCGTTGCTGGAACTGCCCGCTAGCTCCAGATGAAAAATACCCTCAGAGATTGCCTGAGGGACCCCTCCCCTAGGCCCTACAGCAGGGGTAGGGAACCTTTTTTCTGCCAAAGGCCATTTGGATATTTCTAATATCATTCGAGGGCCGTACAAAATGATCAACTTAAAAATTAGCCTGCTGTATTTGGTCAAACATTAAATTAACACACCCCTCATGCCTTGGCAAGACCAGACAAAATGATTTTGCAGGCCTCATACCAAAGCGAGCTCGTTTGTGATGTTCCTGGTACAGGCCGTTGCTCTGCCCCAGGAAAACATGATAGGCATTCCCCCCTTATCTTCACAGGGTCATACCCTAAAACCCCTGTCCATCTTGCCTACTCCTCTGTAACCCCTTAGCACCAGTGGCACAGTGGGGAGGGTATCCATGGTGTCTCACCGCCACCCAGCAGGGCTCCTCTTATGTAAGTTTCCTTAATATACTCTTAAATGTGATAAAGCTGTCAGCCTCTTCTTCTGGCCCCTTGGCTGGGAAATTTTCCCAACAGCGTGGTAGGCCAGGGAGGCTGAATAACAGAGAAGGTTACCGGAAAAAGCATAGTCCTTGACATGAGCCATGAAGGCCAGAAGCAGGCACTCCCTTGATTCCTTGTGGCCTTCCCATTCCCAGTTCTTTCCTGAGTCTGAGTTGCAGGCCTGCATTTGGGTTCTGTGAGAAACCAGTCTATCTTTAGCATAAACTTACCTCTTTTTATGTTAGCTCTACTACAGGTTCTTGGATACTTTTCACACACACATAAAAAAACCAAAAGATCAGTTCCAAATTTTCTTCCTATGCTGAGGTCACATTAAACATAAGAACAGAAATAATAGTCAGTCATAAGGATTTAGCATTTCTAGGCCCATCATGTTGTCTTGGTGAACATGAAGGCCTTGAATTTATGTTGCATAATGGAGGGAAAAGACACTATAACTTTTTAAAAAATACATTTTTATTGATTTTAGAGAAAAAGGGAGAGAGAGAGAGATCAATGATGAGAGAGAACCATTGATCAGCTGCCTCCTGCATGCCCCACACTGGGGATCGAGCCCGCAACCCTGGCATGTGCCCTGACCGGGAATCCAACCATGACCTCCTGGTTTATAGGTTCACATTCAACCACTAGACACACTGGCTGGGCAAGGCACTGTAACTTTTATTTATTTATTTTTTATAATATATTTTTATTGATTTTTTACAGAGAGGAAGGAAGAGGGACAGATAGTCAGAAACATCGATGAGAGAGAAACATCGATCAGCTGCCTCCTGCACACCCCCCACTGGGGATGTGCCCGCAACCAAGTCACATGCCCTTGACCGGAATTGAACCTGGGACCCTCCAGTCCGCAGGCCGACGCTCTATCCACTAAGCCAAACCGGTTTTGGCGGCACTGTAACTTTTAAAGTTAGTTCCCGTTGTCACCATCTAATGTGCCCAGGCAGCCAGAAGTTGTTGAAGAAATGAGGAAAACAGTACTTCTCAATGTTGGAGGTGAATTCCGGGAAAAATGAGGGTTTAACATATGTACTATTTGCTTTTCAAGTGTTCTTCACAAGATACTCATATGTTCTGGTTGTTAGTAGACATGTAAATTTTTAATTTTCACGACCGAAAGTCTTCTAAAAGAAAGAGTTCATTGGGTCATTGCTGGCAAGAAGAAGAAGACCAGGTCCTGGGGTATGAAGTTGAAACCACCATCTGCAGTGCCAGGGGGAAATGCAAAGTCTCCGCAGCCCAGTATTGGTGATCCAACACCTCTTTATACATCAAGTGGTGGGGAGAAGGATGTAAGTTGTTTTGTAAGAATGTACATTGGCTATCAGTGAAGGGATGGGAAAAGGTCGAGAGGGGCTAGTTCTGGGATAGGCTCCGCAGAGTCCCTAAGGAAGAGGTGTTTGCTCTTTTGGATTGGTTGTGGGCAACATTTTGGAAAGTTCACGTGTAAACAAGAAGCAGAGGCTGCTGTGCTCTCTAGACAGGAGCAGAAACAGCCACCTGGAAGTTAATTCGGAGTTCCAGCATACACTCAGGAATGTGAGCAGTCTTGATAGCTGGCCCCTAGCTACCAACAGACTAAATGCCCTGTCTCTTGCTCACTCTCCAGCCCACTGTCATTTAATTTAGAACATCTCAAAATGTTTCTTTTTGTCAGATAGAATCTTTGATTTTGCCCTTCTGTCAATCACTAGTCTTTTTTAAGCTTTTTAAAAATGTTTTTTAAAATCATGAAGGTTTTATAAACAGAACTGAGGCCATAGATCCAGCTTCTGAGTCCATACCAAATGATTGTTTTAAACAAGTTTCAATTTCTATTCGTCTGTATTTGTAATCTAGAAGTTTTGTTTTACTTTTTTTCATTTAATTCATCAGGATCATAAGTATGCTTTTGACCAAGTATTTTGCTGGTAAATAACTTAAATTGACCAGACTCCAATTTAGAATCTCAGAAAATTCTTTTAATAGCTGCCCTTTTAAAATCCTCAATGCCCTTGTTTCTAACAAAGCATCTTGTGATCCTTTGTATTTTTCTTCCTTTCTGGGTGAAGTGACAGAGCATTAAAGTCTTCTATGAAGGTTTTGGTGATCTAAATACTGTTTGGGGAGCTTTGACCTACTTAGGATGGTTTTGTGCTGGAATCCCCAGGGTAACTGCTACAGAATTGCTCCGTGTGAATGCATTGAAACTTCCTACTTGTCAGAACTTTTATTACAGCAACACAATGAAGCAGCATGCAGCCAAAAAGAAGTGAGGAAGGTTGCATTGTACTTGACTTCCTTGAGTTAAGTTTTATTCATCTCAGTGTTTTCTACGGATACTTTAATGGTAATCTTGTGAACAAGGATTTCCCAGCAACAGTTGCTGGCCATGTGTGTTCATTCTCTACATATTCTCCAGGGTGAGAAGCACCTTTATCCACTTTGTTTAACAGGACATGATACTTATAAAGTTTTACTTTATACTTAGAGCTTTTTTTAGGCATAGGGCTCTACACTACCAGGGTCATTGTATTTAAACATAACGTTATACATTTTTAAACGTTTGCATTTATTAATATTCCATTTTTGTGGTTGACAGCAGAAGGTCTGTCATTTGCTCTCTCTCTTCAGGGTTGGATCATTTGCAGTGGACTGCTTCCCTAACCATTCCAGTTTTTTTTTTTAATGCAAGGAGATATCCACCTATAAATAGAAAAAGAATCAGTTAACGTAAGAAAACAAGCAGGGCATGTTCTGTGTGGTCGTTATCAAGATGAATTTGAGGATATGTGATGTTAAAACTAGACATTGTGATGAATATAGAGGTGTTTTAATGTACTTTTGGCCTCTAGGAGGCAGCATAATCTAGTTCAAATGTCTGGATTTTGAATAAGGAAACTTGGTCCTTTCTCATTTTAAGAACTTGGCCTGCATGAAAATATTTGTCCTCTGAATCATAAAGTTACACTGGGAATGAATAAACTAACAGCTGTTAGTCACAGAATCCCACAGAAGGAGATATTGTGATTGTGTTATTTTCTTTGTATTTAAAAAGAAAGAGTAATTATTGTGATTGCCATAGCAGTAGCCTAGTGGTTGCAAAAGTAAAAGGAATTAGTAATTTTAATGGGTGGGTACTTGTCCATTTGCAGACCACAATTCTTTGGAGCAAATGCTCTGCAAGCATTACTGTCAGGAAAGTGAGTCTGGGTCTCTTATTTCTAGCTGGTGTTCTTGCTAAAGTACTATGTTATGTTTGTTTAAAGGTAATTCGAATAAAATCATTTAGCAGTGTTGTAGCTCTCCTATACTAGTAGCTATTATTAACAACTATCTAGCCCTGGCTGGTGTGCCCAGTGGTTAGAGTGTCAGCCCTCGTCCTGAAGCGTCTCGGGTTTGATTCCCAGTAAAGGGCATGTACCTGGGCTGCAGGTTTGATCCAGGTCCGGGGCACATGTGGGAGGCAACCAATCCACGTGTCTCTCTCACATCGTGGTTTTTTTCTCTCTCTCCCCCACTTCCTCCCTTTCACTTTCTCTAAAGAAATCAATGGGAAAAATATCCTCGGTGAGGATTAATAAACAAAAACTATTTAAAATTGGTTGAAATTCAGGCAATGCGTTGTCAGTTTTTTCACTGTAATTGGATAATTTTGGATGCGACCAAAATGTACTCATGATGTGACTATTGCTGGATTCAGGAGAATAGGAACTGTGACTGAGCTTTAGGGGACACTGGGTGAGCAGTCATTCTGTAGCCTATTTTTCTTCCTTTTCCTGTTCTTGTGGCACCTGAATAATTGCTATTTAGTAACTTGGAGAGAGTATGATAGTAAAAGAAAAATGCCCCTTGGTTCTTCTGGAATTGCCACTTTTAGGAGAATGTATTCTGCTCAACACTCAAAGGTCAGTTTAGAAGGCAACGGAACTGGTGGGAGGAGGGTTTATTTATAACCTTATTTATAAGATTCATATTATTGTTATTGTCATTAATTTAATGTTGGACCCATTTCAACCAAAGCCTCTTAAAGTTCAGATTGTGCTCTTTAATCCTTGAGTGAACTTAATCCAGAACTGTTTAACTAAAGTAATCAAAGTTAATCTGAAAGAGCTGATGGACATTAAGAAAAATTAAAGCTGCTATATATTCTAAAGAAGTCCATTAGTTCTTTTGCACAAAGAGATGCAGTCCTTTAAAATGGAAGTCCCTGTGAACAAATAATCTGGCATTTTCTTGTTTGAATCATCTGAGCTGGGATTCTTCTCCTCCTCCTCTTCTCTTCCTCCTCCTCCTCTTCTCTTACTCTTCCTGTCCTCCTCCCCCTCCTCCCCCCTCCTCCTCCCTCTCCTCCCCCCTCCTCCTCCTCCCCCTCCTCCCTCTCCTCCCCCTCCTCCCTCTCCTCCCTCTTCTCCCCCTTCCTCCCCTCACTCCTCCTCCTCCTCCTCAGTACATGTTCATTTAAATGTTTGTTGTTTTTGCATTAACAGGGTAATATTGGGGACAAAATGGAAATGAGGGAACATGAGCTGGTATAACCAGTTCTGAGCTCTATAATGGACAGGTGTGTACTTGATGAAAGAATTAAATTATTTGGAAACCTTTAGATTTTAAAAAGCAAAATAGGACTCTATTCTCTACTTTTCATGTATTCTATATTATATCATTAGAAAGTTACTTATCCATAAACATATACTTTCAACCAAGAAAAACTGTTGTTTTTAAAAGTATTCTGTCTCAATATTGCTTATCATTTTTATTTTAAACTAGGAATCAGAGGTAATGAAGGAGAATCACTGTGAGACATTTTATATTTTAGCCAGAGTGTCTAGGGTCATTTTTGACCATTAACTTAATTCAGGACTACTACACCCAAAATAATAAAGCCTAAAGATATAATGATCTTCTTAAGATAGGAATCGTGGGAACTAGATTACTTTTCTTGTCATTTACAACCGTCCTCATTTTGGAACTAGTCTACCCAATGCATGCCACAAGTATACATCACAAATACACAGCAGTGTCCGTAGAGTGAGGAGGGAAATTTCTAATATCTAATTGCTAGAGTCTTTTTGTAAGAAAAGACAGCCTGTGCTTGGTTTGTCAAATTAATATGGAATAATATGTATTGTTACAGCATTTTGTGAGCTTAAAGGATTCTCAGATTCAAAAGTTGTGTTTTGCAGTGTGTTTATGTGTGAGTGCATACATATGTAGGCTGCTCTATTTCATTAAAAATTATCATGGGGCCCCGCCTGTGTGGTCAGTGGTTGAGCATCAACCTATGAACCAGGAGATCATGGTTCGATTCCTCGTCAGGGCACATGCCCTGGTTGTGGGCTCGATCCCCTAGTACGGAGCGTGCAGGAGGCAGGTGATCAATGATTCTCATCATTGATGTTTCTATCTCTCTCCCTCTCCCTTCCTCTCTGAAATCAATGAATATATATATATATATATATATATATATATATATATATATATATAAATGATCATGGTTACAAAGGTGAAGGTATTAAGAAGTACAAATTGGCAGTTACAAAATAGTCATAGGGATGTAAAGTACAGCAAGGGGAATATAGTCAGTGATATTGTAATAACTATATATGGTGTCAGGTGGGTTCTAGACTTATTGGGGATCACTTCATAAGTTAAATAAATGTCCAACCACTGTGCTATCCATCTAAAATGAATATAATATTTAATGTCAATTGTAATTAAACAACAAAAATAAAAAATGGTCAGCTTATTAGGTACTATTAAAACATTTTACATTGTTATTTGTGCCAAGAACAGTATGTAGCATATTACTAATCAAATGCAAATTTCAGTAGAGGTCAGAGTCCTAGAGCTGAAAGGGAGCTTGGAGAATATCTAGTATTTTGATCTTTTAGCTCTGCTCCAATGACCAAATCTATAATAATAAAAGTGTAATATGCTAATTAGACCAGACGTCCTCCCAGATGTCCTTCCGGATGTCCTTCCGAATGACCTTCTGGATGAAGATGCGGCAGTGGGGACCGAGGCAGAGGTGTTCACCACGGCAGGCGGAAGCCAAGGCAGAGGCAGCCTCCACGGTGGCGAGGGCCAAGACCCTTGCATGAATTTCACGCATCGGGCCTCTAGTTGTGTGTATAAGAATGCTAAGCCTCCCTTCGGAGAGGCAGAGCTTTGAATATGAATCTCCCGTCTCCTTTACTTACTGCAAGTAAATAAAGCTACCTTGGGACAACCATGCCTTGTTTTTGAATAAGAGCACTGCAGACTGCGAAACCTCTGAGTTCAGTAACAATAGGATAAGAAGGTGACCACAAAAATAAAATCAGAATTGTCACAAAGATTCTTTGAAATCTGAATTGACATCCACTGTTGTTAAGCATGAACTTTGGCTTCTGTTTTATCATGTTTTGAGATATTAACTAATCCTACAAAGCCAATATTTAAAACTGTTTTTTTTTTATTTCATCTTATTAACAGTTCTATTTTGTGTATCTTGTAATATATTATTACTGAAGTGCATATATAAAATTTAGAAATGTTCATATCCTGGGGTGCAGAGTCAAAAAGTTTTAATGGTTTGTCTGATGAAAACATTGGGAGGTGACTAATTTAGAGAAGGATGTTGAAAAACTAAGGCAAAGAGGGGTTGGTCTTTTGAGTGAGGCAGGATAGTAAGAAGCTAGGAAAATTCCTTTGCAAGTGGAATGGAAAAACAGAGAGCTGAACACACTGGCTGAGCAATTTACAGCCAGGTATAGAAGGTCCCTGGAGATAACATCTAGGCTTTGGTTATATTTCAGCTCCAGGCCCAGAAAAGCAGCAAAACCAGGTGGGCTACAATGACTAATAACCCCCTTGCCCTGGAGCTGACCAATCAGTGGAGACCACGACCCTGAAAGGACTCACCTGGAAAATCTGATTCAGGAGCATGCCCATGCCTTTTCCTTCCCTCCCTTTTCCCTAAACTCTAAGCATCCCCATGAGACTTGAAACTGAGTCCATAACTCATCCTCCGCTAACCCCCCAAAGCAGCCCTGCCTAGGCTCATTTCTTTCCTATAATTTTTCTTGGAAGCCAAAGCAGCCTCCCAGAGGTTCTCTCCTCTTGCTTCTTCTGTCCTAAGACCTTACTTGGTTTCACTGTCCCTAGCTTTAATAAACATACTCTCACAATCACCTGGAGTGTGCCCGGCCGGGGTGGCTCAGTGGTTGAGCATGGACCCATGAACTGAGAGGTCACTGGTTTGATTCCTGGTCAGGGCACTTGCCTGGGTTGTGGACTCAATCCCCAGAAGGGGGGATACAAGAGACAGCCAATGGATGTTTCCCTCTCATTGATGTTTCTATCTCTCTCTCCCTTCTCCCTTCCTCTCTCTAAAAAAAAGAAAAATTAAAAAATCACCTGGACTCGTATTGTGAAATCTTTCCTGCACAAAGTCAAGACCCCACAGTGCTGCCAGCCTGGGCAGACCTGCTTCGGGCGGTCCTCTTTCCGGTTAACGTGAAGACCTATTTAGATTCTACCAGGTGTTGTAGTCTGTGGCTTACATTTTAGTGTACGCTAAGTGACATAACATTAACGGTAATCCTGCCAAATAGATGTTGACATTTTATAAATGGAGATCACACTTACTGTACTGCGGATTCTGTATTTCAGCTGAGCTCTCTTCAAAACCCACAGTCTTTCTACATATTTTTCTTGAATAATAGGGCACTGGAAAAACTAAAATAAAGACTACCTGTAATTCATTTTCTCCAGCATATTACTAATGAATTTTTTATGAGGTTGTATTTATAGTAACCCTCCCTGAGACATCTAATCCAGAGCTAAGGTGTGTTATTGTTTCTGTGTGAGGGGTCCATCACTTATGCACCGTGTTCAAAATTCATATTGACTCTTCTAAGTTTGTGTTAGATAGTGGAATATTCACTTGGGAAAAACTAGTTTTCATCTGGGAAATGATCATATTTTGAATCCGGAGAATGTGAGGAGAAAACATAACTATTCAAGCAACTAAAACCGGTGTCAATAGAAATTTACTGATTGTTGTTGTCCTTTTCAGATAAAGGTTTTCATGGCTCCTTATGACTCCTGTGTCTCTAGGCTTGTAAGAAAGTTTTCACATGATTTCTTCAGTCTTAGAAGCTAACAAGATGAAGAAAAAGGCCACAATGCTTACATGCCACAATGCTGATGAGTTTAGTAATCATACTTCCATTTTATTCATCTGTTTCTCTGCTTATTTTGACATGAACTTATAGAACTCACAGAGTGGAATTTGAATGAACATATTTGCACAAAGTACTGAGAGATGCTATAAAACAAACAGAAACCTTCCTGCGGGAATTTCAAGAATGTTGTGAATTTTAAAAATAGAAGTAACTGTGTCTCTTGTTCCTGGTTTATGCTCTTTGCCCTATGATATTATCTTTCCTTTTGGCTTTTCTTTTTTATTTTTTTTAAGATTTTTTATTGAGTTTTAGAGATGGAGGAAGGGAGAGGGAGAGACAGAGAGAGAGAGAGAGAAAGAGAAACATTGATATTAGTGACATTCGATCTGCTGCCCCCTGCACGCCTCCTACCCGAGCCTAGCCCGAAACTCTGGCATACGCCCTGAAGGGGAATTGAACAAGCAATCCCCACCCCCACCACACCCTGCAGAGGAAGACCCCAGCCAACTGAGGCACATCAGCCAGGGCCCTCCTTTTGGCTTTTTAAAGGTTTTCACTGTGACCTTCTTAGTCTTGAATTTGGTTTGTTTTCTGCTGAGTATCAGGTGGTTAATGACAAATACTAGTAAACACTACATATGTGTCATAGGAAAGTTGGCAAAAAAATTACTTTTCCATTCCTGATGTGGCAGCCTTAAATGCCTTCGCAGCTTATTCCATGGTTTGCCTTTTCTGGCGAGTGTCAAATACAATGACACATACAAAACTTTTAAGTACTCAGTAATCACTTGCTATTATTACATTAATTTCTCCTGCATTTGACTCTCTTCCTTTTCTGGTTGAAGGCTATTAACTTTCACTTCATATATTCTCTCCAGGGTTTGCTCACCTTTCACATCAATGCTGATGAAACCCTACCATGCACTAGCATTTGCTTTCTGTCAATTTATTTTTCACCTATGAGGAAGCCACTATGTACTTTGTTTTAAAACAAAACTTAATTTTTATCCAGCTAGGTTTCCAAATATTGCTAAAAATAGACCAAAGACTGGAGCCAATTCATCAGTGAAAAATGCTTGGGACTCTACTTCGCTTCCTAAGGGGTACCACCTCTCCCCCTGTTGTTTAAAGAAAGTAGAACCAGAATGATAATAAGAGAGAGAGAGTACAACTACCACATGTCAGGCACAGTGCCTAGCTGTTTAGTAAACATTATAGAATGTATTATCCCCATTTTACATTGGAGTCTTGTGGCGCCTGCCTGGTGACTGAGAAAGAACATGGTTGGCTCAGGGAAAGGCCAGGCCCTTTCTGTCTTTTGAACATAATGAGTCAACATTAGTCATGTGAATTCTGTTGCCACTAGGTGGCAAGACAGAGGCAAGAATTCTAGACAGATTTAAGGAAACCTTTGGAGCCGCAGTCACCAACTGGTGGTCCGAGGACCACTGGTGGTCCGTGAGGTCCGAAAGGTTGGTGACCACTGATCTATAAGATTAGGAAGACTGGTCAGCCCATACCTGCAGGGTTGGGAGGGGTAGCGAGAGGCCAGTCAGGGAAAGAATTGGGGCCCTAGAGTTTATTTCTCTGTTACCTCTTTTAATTCTACCTCTGGTGATGAAATTTCTGGTAATGGAATTTATTACTTAGCATGTGTCGTCATCTTAAAGGCATGAGTCATAAAATCTTAGCCATCACAAACTTTGCAAAGCTCTGCCTTCAGGGAGACTTTATAGATGCACAATTAGAGGGCCATAGAAATTGGCTTTCACAAGACCTCATAGCAAGTCACTGGCTGGACTTACTCTTGAATTCCATTTCTGTGCCAATTAAGGTATTGTTTTGAGTGCGGTCTATTTATGGAGCAAATTAGAATCTGGAAGATGTTCCAAATTTTGGCTGGTTATTCATAATCCTGAATGTAGGACCTATTCATCCTCAACCAAACACTGCTAGTCAACGATCAGTAATGACCAAACTTGCCAGTCCTATAACTGTAAGAAAATGACCTTTATTAGGTCATCACTTAACAGGCAAAACTATAACAGCATAGTGGCTTCAGCACTGTGATACTTACAGGATTGTGAGGATTAAAGGAGAAAGCCTGCATGTGTGGCTGGCCTATAATCTAGTACAATACCTGGAATTAATTAAATGTTTTCCCCTCTGTATCTGCCCCCTCCCTAGTAAATCTCTTCATATGTTTGTCTCTTGTCTCGAAAATGTGTTGGTTTTCTGGGCATACCGATGATCAGTTGGAACCAGAGTGCTGAAGTGGGAGAGAACACTTTCTTCTCAAGAGCCCATCCTTTTAAACGGTCTTCTTTTTCTTTGTCATAGTAATGGGCTTCTAAAAAGTAGTGTTACCATGGGGACTGAATATGTAAATACTTTTTCAGTTATTTTCAGGAGAATAGTCAGTAACTATGCTTTCAAATAGTGACTTTCAAAATTTTAAACTATAACCCAGTACAGTACTGCGGGTATGCATGCATGTGTGTGTGTGTGTGTGTGTGTGTGTCTGAGATGGAACTTATCCTGTGTGCTTATTCACTTGGCTATTTACTATTGGACCCACTAAATGGGATAGGATCACAGTTTAAAAAAAATCTTCCTTAGAGAAAAAAAATAATAAGTAAGCCTTTTTACCTTTATTTTCTCTCTTAACTGAAGACTTTCTAGGTTGGCAATATCTAGGGCTGCATTTAAAATGAGAAGGTTATATAGCTCTTGAGAGATGTAGCATTGGATCCTAGGCTTTGGTGCTTCAAATAGTATTTGGGGGCACTGACATTTTTGTCAGCTCACCCCACACTTACTTGTGTCATCGCGATGATTAAAGCAAGGCAGTGAGAACAGAAAGAAAATGCAACCTAAGTACTGTGACTCACAGCTGACATTTTGGCTAAAACTTTTACTCACCCTGTATGTCTTTTGTGGGTGAATTCTAACCTTGTTTCTTGCAGTTCTTGGATCAGTGGGCTGGTGTTAAGTCGCATCGCCTAACAAATCCACTTGAGACAACCTTAGCAGTTCAGATGTGAACTGTTGAAGGAAACATCTGCCGCCCTAGCTGCTGATGGAGTAGGGCAGCCATCCTGACGGGTGCCTTCCTGTTCATAGCGGTGTGTGTGTGATCTTATTTGGGCCTCAGAGTAAAGATGAAATTGTCGTCTTTATTCAAAACACAAGCAAGCAAAGGAAACCCAAGGATTGAAGAGTCTTGCTATCCTACTATGTAGCTAGTAGGTGAGAATAAAGCTTCAACACAGTTCTGCCTTACTACTGACAACCTTGATTTCCAAAATCCTTTGTAATGTGTAATTAAAAGTGTCAGTGTCAAGAGTACCTTTGTTGACACTGACACTTTAATACTAAATAGGAATTCTTTGGGAGAGAAATTAGAAGAGTATAGCACAAGAGAGTATAGCACAAGAAATACATCATTGTTTAAAGGCAAGTAACTCTTTCATCTTGACTTTGTCCTTCAAATATTTATGAAGTCCTCACTGAAGGAACATTGTCACAATCCCCACAAATATGTTTTTCTTTTTCCTCTGTGCAGCAAACCTGGAACCCTGTGCTAAATGCCCACCATCTTTGCTGTTTTTGTTCTGAAGAAACCTGTGAAGTAAGGGGGCAGGGGGTGTCATTGTTGGCAACACTGAGGTCAGAAGGTTGTGTGAGAGTTTAAATGAGAACTCAGGTCTTCAGCCTGCCCACTGCTATGCAGAATTATTAACTTCGTGTGGGCAGAGTAACTGAATGTCTTAAGTAAAGGCCACATGTCACAAATGGCAAAGGAAGAGAACCACACACATTGCATTTGCCTCTTGGGCTTAGAATGCAGCCACACCAAGACTGTTTTGTCAGTGTCCTATAAAGGGACCCCATAAGGGAAAAATTAAGTTCTCCACTTACTGGGTATTTCACAAAGCCAGTAGGTAGTCAACTCAACAGGTAGAAATATTTTTTAAGTCATGATTTTTCTTTATGTCCTCCGTTTTTATTGAAGCTTTGGTAAGCACTTAATTTGCATGTGACCCAATGAACCGTGCTGTGTAAATAAACACTAGATTAGATATAGTTTCTAAGTGTGTTTGGCCTCATCCAGCTGAAATTCTTGATTCTACAGAAGATGAGAGAAAAAGGACGAGGGTGAGTAGGGCATTTACATTTTATAAACATCGAAAGGCTGATTAAATAAGAATGGATAGTTTGTTGAGAGCTTCCTATGTCCCGTGCAGTGTTCAAAATGTTTTACACATTTTATCTCATGTGGGATTTTATCTGAAAATCCCGGTAAAAATAGATACCATTATTATTCCAATTTTTTTTTTTCAGATGATAAAACCAAGTTACTAATAGTTTAGCTTAATATTGAGGGCATTGGTAAGTGATGGAACAAGTATGATCTGACGAGATCCTATGCTATTTTATTTTATTTTTTTTTTTTACTGATTTCAGAGAGGAAGGGAGAAGGAGAGAGAGAGAGAGAGAGAGAGAAACATCAATGGTGAGAGAAAATCATTGACCAGCTGCCTCCTGCATGCCCCAAATTGGGGACTGAGCCCGCAACCTGGGCATGTGCCCTGACCTCTTAGTGCATGGGTTGATGCTCAATCATGAGCTACACTGGCTGGGTCATTTCTCTTCTTCGGGATCTAATAAGTAAGGGATAGTAAGGTGTGCCTAGCTATGTCCTCTCTGGGCATAATCATGCAGCCCCACACAATGTGGTTTGCTGGAGAGCACCATGGTAGGAAGGAAGGTGAGGCATGCCCTGGTCACAGGAGGCCATTTGTCCCTTGTCGAATGACTTTTCCTGTGTGCATGTTAAACTGCTGGTAGCCAGGCTATGACTTCCCAAGGGGACTACCTGTATTAGTCAGTATTCTCCAGAGAAACAGAACCCATAGGATTTGTATGTATGTGTGTCCATGTGCATGTGTGCACACATGTACACACACAAGTATTTTATGAGGAATTGGAGAATGTGTTTATGGAGCTTGGCAAGCCCAGATCTGCAGAGTGGACCAGCAGGTTCCAGACCCAGGAGAGCCAGTGGTCCAGATTGAAGTCCAAAGGTAGTCTGCTGGAGAATTTTCTCTTGTTCAGGCAGGCTGGGCTTTTTGTTTTATTCCGTCTCAACTGATTGAATGAGACCTATCCACATTAAGGAGAGCAATCTGCTTACTCAGAGTTCACCGATTTAAATGTTAATCTCATCCAAAAAGTCTCTGCAGTTGATGCATAGAATTAGCCATCACAGCCCGGATGGGATATGCTTACAGGTGTAAGGCTCCTTCAAGGACATCAGCCTTCACCACTCCCTGGGGGCCATATGTTGAATCCACCCCAACCTCAGAATTTCTCTTAAATGACAACATGTTTTAGTTAAATGTGTTAGGTAGAAAGTCTATAACCTGTCTGAATTGAATTAATGGATAAGGAAAAATAGAAATGCAAGGAATTTAGGGAAGTAGTGAGTGAAGAGGGTGTGGGGTAGAGTTTAGTATAGTTGGATTGCTTGCCACCTGTCATGAGGATTATAGTTTGGCAAGAGAACAATAAACCCCCTTTTTTTTGCGACCGCCATACACAGTGCAGTGGGACTTTCTTAGAACCTTCTCTTAGATCTCGATGAAAATCCCATCGCTGTTCTGTGGGAGAATGGCTTGGTGTGGGACCTTTGGAACTCAGGTTCTGCTGAGCAGCCATTGAGTTCTCACCGACTCTCACTGCTGCTGGCTCTTCAGAGGACTCCTTGTTGTGCTGGGCAACCCATGGGTTGAAGAATTGGATAGATGAAAAATATAATTTGTTAACATAGCAGCTATCTTTTAAGCCATATTATCTCCTTTCAACCTTGGGACAATATAATAAAGTAGAGGGGGTGATTATTGCTATTCATACTTTCGGATAGAGCAGCTACAAGTCAGTGTAGGACAGTATTTTTGCATCTAATTGCTTAGTAAATATTTAGTTTAAAAGAAGTCATATTATTTCTGTATTCTTTCTCTTTCTTACCTCTGATTTTCTGGCAGCTCACATTTGAGTGCTTACTATGTGAAGAATGTTGTGTTATGTTTTTTTATGTGAAATTAAGCAAATAGCATTTAGATCTGCTCCTTGAGGGATTTTTAATGAGATTAATTTATCTCAATATCACATTGGAAATAAAGGGCTTAACACTCAATATTATATATCACTAAATAATACATAGAGCATTTTTCAATAACTTAAATCTTTCATAGTGTTTTACAGAGTAAGCCTTTCTTTAGTTCAACTTGCAGAAATGGTGGTGTTTTTATTTTCCAGTGAACTCTTACAACAAAATGTTCATTAATTAAAAATAGCTGCCTGATACAGGAAACAGCTCATATAGCAGCTTCTGACATGGTTCTAAAAACAGACTTGAGCTGCTTGTGTGCTAAACAGGAATGAACAATGAAAACTGTATAAACAAATTCAGGTAAAAGCATGCTGTGTTTTAAGAAGGATTTTTATGTGCTTTTACATGAATGTTTTTCTGATTATAAGACTCATATGTGCTTACTATTTAAAAAACATTATAGTAATATATCATGTAGAAAGTGAAATTCCCACCCAAATTGTGATGTCTGTTTAGCCTGATTTTTTTCCTACAAATATACAAAGAGCATATAATCATTTCAAAAATGGAATTAAGTTTGCTTCAACTCAGGTTTTCTTTTATATAGTACTAGAGGCCCAGTGCATGAAATTCGTGCATAGGGGTGTGTGTCCCTCAGCCCAGCCTGCACCCTCTCCAATCTGGGACCCCTCCAGGGATGTCCGACTGCCCGTTTAGGCCCGATCCCTATTGGGTTTGGGCCTAAACGGGCAGTCGGACATCCCTCTCACAATCCAGGACTGCTGGCTCCCAACTGCTCACCTGCCTGCCTTCCTGATTGCCCCTAACCGCTTCTGCCTGCCAGCCTGATCACCCCTAACCACTCCCCTGCCAGCCTGATTAATGCCTAACTGCTCCCCTGCTGGCTCGATTGCCCCTAACTGCCCTTCCCTGCAGGCCTGGTCCCCCCTAACTGCCCTCCCCTGCCGACCCAGTCACCCCTAACTGCCCTCCCCTGCCAGCCTCATTGCCCCTAACTGCTTTCCCCTGCTGGTCTGGTTCCCCCCCCCCCCCCCCGCCAACTCCCTCCCCTGCAGGCCTGGGTCCCCCAAAACTGCCCTACCCTGCAGCCCTGGTACCCCCCAACTGCCCTGTCCTGCAGGTCTGGTCACCCCTAACTGCCTTGTCCTGCTGGCCTGGTCCCCCACAACTGCTCTCCCCTGCAGGCCTGGGCCCCCCCGCCAACTGCCCTTCCCTGCAGGCTTGATCACCCCCAACTGCCCTCCCTTGCAGGCCTGGTCCCTCCCAACTGCCCTCTCCTGCTGGCCATCTTGTGGCAGCCATCTTGTGTCCACATGGGAGCAGGATCTTTGACCACATGGGGGCAG
The DNA here is from genome assembly GCF_963455305.1 of Plecotus auritus. Lineage (NCBI taxonomy): Eukaryota > Metazoa > Chordata > Mammalia > Chiroptera > Vespertilionidae > Plecotus > Plecotus auritus. The sequence continues at coordinate 187,476,585 of NC_137772.1, read as the reverse complement.
CCATCTTGTGTGTTAGAGTGATGGTCAATCTGCATATTACTCTTTTATTAGATAGGATAGAGGCCTGGTGCGCGGGTGGGGGCTGGCTGGTTTGCCCTGAAGGGTGTCCCGGATCAGGGTGGGAGTTCCCTTGGGGTGTGGGGTGGCCTGGGCAAGGGGCCTGGGGTGGTTTGCAGGCCGGCCACGCCCCCCGGCGACCCAAGCAGAGGTTGGAAGCAGGTATCTGGGATTTATTTATCTTCTATAATTGAAACTTTGTAGCCTTGAGCGGAGGCCAGGGCAGGCCAGGGTGGGAGAAGCTTGGCTTCCTCCATCGTGGGGACAACCCAAGCCTCCTGCTCTCTCCAGCTCTGTGGCCGTCGCCATCTTTGTTGGGTTAATTTGCATACTTGCTCCTGGTTGGCTGGTGGGCGTGGCTTGTGGGTTAGCAGAGTATAGTCAATTGGCATGTTTCTCTTTTATTAGATAGGATTAGAAATATTCCACATCAAATCTTTGGAAAGGCTCTTCCTTTCTTTTATTATCTCTTTTAAGGCAGCATATTATTTCACTATATAGGTGTATGACACTTTGTTTGAGCCAGTTCCCTATTAATAGACTTGTGATTTGATACTCTTATATTAAAATTTTTTTTTTCTTGAAAGTTGTTTTGAGGGCAGATACACTTATAATTTAACAAATGTAACATGTTGATATATAATATCAAGAGTTTACTATGTCCCTGGAACTTTTTAAGCACTATTCTGTGAAAGTTAGAAGAACACTTCTACCATCTGAGGGGCTCACTATTATCGCCCCTGTTCTTGAGATGCAGGAAGCCTCCAGGCTCCCCGTGTGCCAGCGTGGTATCCATAGGATGGACTGAAAGACCTGGTGCCTGGGTCAGGCAAGTGAGGGCCGTTAGAGCCAAAGCAGCTAAGCAGGAAGACAGCAGCTTCCTCAGCATAAGAGAAAGCAGAGCTTACAAATTTTTATTGAAATTACTGATGTTAAAAATCTTCGCTGGTTGCCATAACAACAGGCTTTGGAAGAACATCTTAACCCTTGTAACTGTGCCCTGAGGAGTCCCTGGCTATTTCTACAGATTGCTTCTGTGTATCACCTCCCGACTTTCAAATTCCTGTTGTGAATTTACCTGATATACAGGGGCCTTTCCTTGGATTTATCTGTACCCCTCGTGTCCTTGCTGAGCACCAAGAGATGCCAGTTAGCTGAGGTCACTTGGCCTTGGCCAGTCCCCCGAGACCCTGTGGAGCTGTTCATTGCTTTCAACTGAAAATGAAAACTCTTAATTTTGTTTTTTTAGAGAGAGGAAGGGAGACAGAGAGAGAGAGAGACAGAGAGGCAGAGACAGAGAGAGAGAAAGAGAGACATCAATTGGTTGCCTCTCACAGCACCAACCGGGGACTGAACCTGAAATACAGGTATGGGACCTGGCCTGGAACTGAACCCTCAACCCTTTGGTGTACAGGACGATGCTGAGCCACACCAGCCAGGGCAAAAACTCTTAACTTTTGTCATTATTTCTGACTCTAAGATCTGTCTATAGGATAGACTGTAAGAAAATTCTCCTGAGATTTCGAAAGTATATTTCAGTTGCTTAAATGATTGTTAAATTGATCCTAGGTATAATGCATTAAATGTTTGGCAGGAAAAAAAATGTTTATTCCACATTGTATTGCTTCATAAATAACTAATTTATCATGACTAGAGAGAATTGAAGTTCAAAATATACCAAAAGGGGCCTGTGTTCTGGCTATTTTTTTTTTTTTTTTTTTGCAGTTTAATAAACCATTCCAAAATGTAATAGCTTAAACCAGCAATTTGTAACCTCGGGATTCAGTGGGTTGACCAGGAAGTTCTGTTTCATGTGATGTTGGCTGGATGCTGGAATGGCTGCTGTCCTCTGAGGCTTGGAGAGGAGCTCAGCGGGACCCAGTGGCTGCTTGAGTTGCCTTGTGGTATCTGGGTTCCACCAAGGGCTAAGCCCAGAACTGGCGCTGCATCATTTCTGCCGTATTTTAATGGTCTAACAATAGGCCCATCCCAGAGTCAGTGTGAGAAGGGACTACGCAAAGACATGAATACTCAGAAGTGGAGTTCGTTGGAGGTGGTCACCAAAGTAACAGTTGACCAGGGTGTGTGCTCTCTGGCCCCTCACTCATGTAAACAGTGCTGACCCCCACACAAGACCTTCACTATCTCACCTCATTACTACATCAGCTTAGTTCAGGATCTCATCGTCTAAATCAGGTCAAAGAACTGATGAGGCTCTTTCAGTACAGCTAATCTCAACTGAACACCTGTGAACGAAAGGGACAAATGATATACCTCCCCCCACCACACATACATGTACAATAGTAAGGCAGGGATGGGAAAATATCACCAGACATGCCCCTTCAAAAAGGTATTAGAGGCTGTGGAACAATTGCTGGTGGAAATGTAAAAAGATGCAGTCAGGCCCAGCTGGAGTGCCTCAGTTGGTTGAGCATTGTCCCATACACTACGGGGTTGCCTGTTTGATTCCTGTCAGGGTGCATGCCCAGGCTGTAGGCTCGATCCCCATTAGAGGTCATGCAGGAGGCAGCAGGTCAATGTTTCTCCCTCACATTGATCACATAGATGTTTCTCTCTCCCTCTCCCTTCCTCTCTTTCTAAAAATCCATAAAAACATTAAAAAAAAAAGATGCAATCACTTTAGAAACAGTCTGGCAGTTTCACAAAATGTTAAAACAGAGTTGTAACTGAGGTGTCCTAGGACCCAGCAATTTCATACCTAAGCATAAACCCAAGAGAAAGGAAATCACGTATCCATACAAAACTTGCACGTGAATGTTCATAGTGACATTGTAAGAGCCAAAAGGTGGAAACAACTCAAATCTCCATCAACCGAAGAATGGATAAATAAAATGTAGGATATCCATACAATGGAATGAGATACTAATACATATTACAGTATGGATGAACCTTCAAAATACGTAAGTGAAAGAAGCCAGTCACAGAAGGTCACAGCTTGTGTGATTCCATTTATACCTAGCATAGGCAAATCTATAGAGACAGAAAGTAGATTAGTGATTTCTGAGGGCTGTGTGAGGGAGAGCTTGATAACTAAAGTGTACAGGTTTCTTTTGGAGGTGATAAAATGTTCTAAAAGTAACCGATTGTATCTGAATTTACTAAAAATCTTTGAATTGCACACTTGGGGTGAATTGTATGGTGTGTGAATTTTTAAAAAGGCCAGAAGCGGGGACATGGGAGGCACCCATAGGCAGCTCTAAAACCCAGCTAGGTACATGTCTGTGGTTCTTGTTTAGGGGCGAGTTTGCATGGCTCTTATCTCCACCCTAGGCTCTGGGCTGTATTTTCTGAATCTTCTTACTTTTCCACAAGAAATGGTTCATGTTTGCAGCCTCTTTGTATCTGCATAAGGCGCTGATATATTTTTATTTTGAACCATTTCTGTCTTTTCAGTCCAGGCTGATAATGCTTCCACGGATACGTTTCTCAAAGTCTTTGTGGGTTTTCCCATGTATCTCTTTGGGGTTCCCAGCATTAGAGAAAAACCCATTCCCACAAATCTCTTTGAGGCAGAACTCTCTCTCTGCCTTGGACTACCTTCAAGTCAATGTTGTGTGAAAATACCTTTAAGATTCTTAGAAGCTCTAGTGTCTGGTAGAGATAGTCCTTAAGATGCACCCTTAAAATTCTTTCAAGCCTTTTTGGTCTACTTCTGATTTGCAAAGTGTGGTGCCTGTACCACCAGCATTGGCATCATCTGGGAATTGAAATTGACTACAGAGGTCAGACCCCATTTTAGATTTGCCGAATCAAACTGTGAGGATCCAGCCCAGCAATCTGGGTTTCAGCAAACCTCTGAGCTGTGTCTGACACACAGGAAGGTTTAGGACCACTGGTCTAAATGGAAAGAGTCTATGAGGAACCACTTAAAATCTTTATGGGGCTCAACAAAGGGCTATGCAGCCACACACTTGAGGCCACAGGATTTTATCTTTGCCCTGAGCTATTTCTTATTTTGTGCGTCATTTGCTAAGATACTGAAATGAGGAATAGTTTTATTTGGGAACCTATCAAGTTTGACTCCTTTATGTTTATTTCCTCTAAATTCTGCTTGGAAAGGAACCAAATGGTTTCTTTTTTGTTCACCCCACTACTCCTGTATTTTATCACAGGAAGCTAAGAAAAGCCAGTTGGTACTTTCAACATTCTTCCTGGAATTCTCCTTAGATCCCATGGATAACTTTCGACCTTCCACATTACTGCACACAGTGGGTGTGCTAATTATTCTGCCGTACATAAAGTAGATTCCCTTTCTTCAGCCACCATTAGCATTTCTTCACTTTTTCAAATCTTTATTAACAGTCACCTCCATCTTCTGCCCATTACTGGGATCGAAAGCCAGTACATATTTTAGGTTTTTGTAACAGTGGAACCCCAATTCTGGTACCAAATTTTGTTTCAGTAATCTATTGCTGCATAACAAATCAACCCCAAAATTATTGGCTTAAGAAAATATTTATCTTGCTCACAATTTTGAGATTTGGCCAGGGTTTGATAAGGATGGCTCATCTGTGGCCTGCGTGTTGTCAGCTGGGACAGCTCGATTAGGGCTGTAGGATTTATTTCCAAGAGAGCTCACTTAGACAGCTGGCAAGTTGGTGCTTGCTGACTGTCAACTGGGATTTTAGCTGAAGTCGTCAGCTGGAACTTTGATTCTCCTTCATTTAGGCTGCTTGAACCTTCTCACAGTATAGCATCTGGATTCCAAAGTGGAGGAAGCAGAAGTTGCCAGGCCCCTTAAAGTGTTAGCCTAGAACTGGCGCAATGTCATTTCTGTCCTTTGCTGTTGGACAAACCGTCATAGACCCAGCCCAGATTCTAGGAGGTGGAGAAATAGACCTCACCTCTTGGGAGTAGTGACAGAGAATTTGTGGCTATCATTACCCCTCTGTAATCTGTTAAGGTTTTTTTCTTTGTGTTGTGTGTGTGTGTGTTGTTTTTTTTAAAAAATACTGAAAAGACACTCTTGGCTAAAGTTAGGAGTTGGTGAAAAGTAATTTGTTCATCACTTGAAGAAAGGTCAAACTCTAGAAGGAGGTTTAAAAGAAAACATTTATATAGACAGAACCTCTCAATATCTGGACATTTTAAATGTTATATTTCACTGGTGGACAGAAGTCATTTTTTATATTTTTGGTAGAATTACATCTTTAAATTCCTCATCAACGTAATCATACTCTTCACCTTTGGTTGTGTCAAGATTTCTACGTGATGGGGCCATCTGAATGCATTATGTATCTTATTTGGTCTTAACACTGAGCTGTTTATTTTTAGTAAAGGTTGCCTCATACTGTATGTTACTGAATGCAGAGAAATAGTCCCCTTCCACAGACTCCATTTCTTAAAATATGGACTAAATGCTGTTTAAGAGTTGTGGACAGTGAAAGGCTGGCTCTGTGTATGTTGTAGAAATGATTGTGGTAAAGGCAGTGGGCGATAATGGGATGAAAGAATTCCAAGGTTTTCTGTCATTTGGAGCTTCTGTGTGCAGCTGTCTCTACATTGGCACGAGAGGACAAAACAGGTGGCAGCAGGAGTTGCTTCTCCTGTTGCTTACTCACCGGATGGTCTGTTGGTTAGCTCATACAGGCTAGGAAACGGCTTCCTGAATTTGTTAAGCACTTACATTAGTAAATGTGTCCCTATCCAGTGTGATGCTCTATTTAAAAAAATCAAATTAATGCTGTATTACAATAGGGATTCAATGTCGTTTAAATACATCCTGTAGCTTTAAGATTCTTAGACTCTGACAGATATGCAATCTTTGACCTTTAACTTTGGTTCCTGTTTTTAGCTTTGGTTTCATGCTTTTGAGTTTGGTTACTACTATACATTATCATGTGGCACCAATAAGTTGTTCAGTATTGAGGTAATTTGAATATTTTTATTTCATTTGATTGTAAAAATGTTTTGGGGGCAACACTAGTTTTGCTTATTTGCTTTTAGTTTTACTCTCTCACATCTGAATAGTCGTTAAGTGTTACTAATAATGTACTTCCTCCTTTTCTGTCTCTCTCTCATTGGTTCTTCTACTTACGTTTTTCTTCTTTATTCTACTCAGACCCTACCACTGCTAAGTATGTCTGGTGGTGAGACATACTCAGCAGTGATATTATGGGTAGTGGGGATGAAATGATTATGATATGCGTGTTTGATTTTGTATGAGAAGTCCTTTAGCTTCTTCTTGATTCTCTCCATCCACTGTCAAACTTTCTTGGCATGATATCACTACCAACAGTTTAGAAAATGATGTCCACACTCTTGTTTTTCAGAAATTATCTTCTTTTTGTCTCTCCACAAATTATAATTCCATTTGCTTTGGGATATCCTCAGTACGTGCTCATATCAAGCAATTGTGTGAACCAGTAAAGCATCTGGGAGACATAGAGGTGAACAGAAAATGGTCACTATTATTTGCTCTTCATGTCCAGTCTTCATATTCTTCTTTCTGAGTCAGACTTGAAAACTGGACATGTTTTCTGAAGGCTTGGATTGTACACTTGTAGAATGTTGGCGGGGGGTGCGGGGCGGGGGGAGATTCTGTGAGTTATTTTGGTCATCTCAGGCCTTCACAACTATATTTCACTCATCATCAATAGGACCTTCCTTATTTCAAGGTTTGTACAACTTACTTGCTGCATTATCATTATTTTGATCTCCATTTGTTACAAATGTATTCTTGGGTATGTTAAGAAATTTTCCTTTATTTCCCTTGAATAGATATATAACCTCCTGATTGTCTTCTAGGTATTTTCACAGAATTCTCATTTCTGGGCTAAATAATTTTAATCCCTTTGATTTTCTCATATCCCACTTTCCCCATAGCTTCAGTAAATTGTCTAAATAGTTAATATTAATACATTTATTATTCAACAGAATTATTTTTCTACTTGACCTTCCTTCTGTAAATAGCTAAGCAGCAAAATTGATAAAGCATTATTTTTTACCACTACTCTTTAAAAATATCATTTATACAGTTATGTAATTGCAATTATATAATTTAAAACCCTAATCTTGCACTATACCTGCACATGTAATGAACAGGTTTGATACCTAGAATAAACATAACAATCAAAAAAGGGGAGGAAAACAGTGCTGCGTATAATTGGAAGGTACTTATTCTATCCTCCCTTATACTTCCAATCTGCTCTGTTTACTGTTTCAATTGCAAAATTCCCTGTGGTGCCCTTTTGTTTCTTTGTAAATTATATAAACCATGACTTTCAGAAAAATCTGCTTATTTGCCCCAAATGGACATATTTGGATTTATGTTACTTTTGATTTTTAACTTTAGTTCATTAAGATAATTTTTACTTTCAAAACTTGTTTGGACTATCACTTTTTATTTCGGTAGCATTTGTAAGCAATTTTTAATTTATTATTTAGGTTGCTTTTAAAAGATATACCCATGAAAACTACAAAGTACTGATGAAAGTAATTAAAGATTTAAGTAAATGAAGATATATACATAGTCGACCTATGAACCAGGAGGTCACAGTTCAATTCCTAGTCAGGGCATATGCCTGGGTTGCCTGCTCAATCCCCAGTAGCAGGCGTGCAGGAGGCAGTCAATCAATAATTCTCTCTCATCATTGATGTTTCTATCTGTGCCTCTCCTTTCCTCTCTGAAATCAATAAAAAATATTTTAAAAAACAAAACCACAGGTGGACGTCCACTCATCACACAATCTGTCAGTCGCATGTCTAAGCCTTTATCCCAGAGAAATGAAATCTGCACTAAAATCTGTGTGAGAATGGTCATAGCAGTTTTATTTATAAAATCCTAAAACTTCAAACAACCTAATGTTCATTAACATAATAGATAAAACCAGCTGTGGTACATCCACACTATGGAATTCGACACAGCTGTAAAAAGGAACCATGTTATTGATGCATGCCAAGAAGTTTAATCGATCTCAAGGGCATTATGCCCGGTGAAAAAGGCCAACCTCAGAAAGTCACATACTGTGTGTTTCCACTTGTACAACGTTTGTAGGTGACAACATGATAGAATTAGAGAATAGATTAGTGGCTGCCAGAGGCTAGGCATGGTGGGGATAAGAGTGCTGCGGGTGACTGTAAAGGGATAGCACAAGGGAATTCTTGGTGGTGATGGGATTGTTGAGTATCTTGATTAAGGTGGTGGTTACACAACTCTAATATATTTTTATTGCTTTCAGAGAGGAAGGAAGAGGGAGAGAGAGATAGAAACATCAATGATGAGAGAGAATCATTGATCGGCTGCCTCCTGCACGCCCCCTACTGGGGATCAAACCCACAACCCAGGCATGTGCCCTTGACCAGAATCGAACCATGACCCTTCAGTTCCTGGGCCCATGCTCTATCCACTGAGCCAAACTGGCCAGGGCAACACAACTCTATACAAGTGTAAAAATGACATAAAACTAAATATACTGTACCCGTGTCAATTTCCTGGTTTTAATATTGTACTATAGTTACATACTTTGAGAAAAACCAGGGGAAACTGGACCTCTCCGTACTATTTTTGCAACTTCCTGTGGCTCTATTTTAAAATAAAAAGTGTTAAGAATAAAATATATACCCAGACTTTAGGGCTATGCTGTCCACTAGCCACAGGTTGTTTCTAAATTTAAGTAAAATAAAATTATTTTTTGTTCCTTGGTCACACAAGCGCTCGTGTGGCTATCTTATTATATAGCATAAATATAGAACGTTTCCCACTACAGAAGGCCAACTCTCAACTCTTTCAATCACAGCCTCAACACTATCAAGTTGAACCTTTGGGAAGATGGTTTGAAGCTTTTGTTAAGGGGAGAAACAGAAATTCTTCTGCCTCTTTTCAGGAACTGGAGGATAAGAAAGATTTATCAGAGGAATCAGAAGGTGAAGAATTGTAATGAGAAGAATTTCCTGTTCTAAAAACACTTGATCCCACCACTGTAGAACCAAGATCATTAGGTAGTACTTCGACTTGGCCATGTAAGATACAAAGTTACACCGAAACTGATCAACGTATTTTTGATATCTCGGTTGCTTCTTAAAGGAAAGCAAGCTACAGTTTCTTCAAAGTGTTTTCCCAGGTTTAAAGGAATTCCAAAAGGTCAAATTTTAAAAATGTCCGAGACTTGGTGATATGAATTCCTGATTTGAAGATGTAGATACATTTTATTCTTTCTGATACAATTTTGATTCTTAGAAAGATTATTCCCATTTAGATGAAGAAGAAAAAGAAAAATGTTGTGATGAGAGGAGATGGATTGAAAAACGGAACAGAGCAGCAGGGCCACAATGAAAAAAAGAAGAAACAAACTGAATAAGGACATTCATTGACAATGCATATAGCCTTGATCCAAGGATTTAAAAAATTAAGGAAGAGGGGAAGGCCAAGAAAGAAGGACACAGCAACTACCCAGACCAGGAAGTTCATGACCAACAGACTACTTCAGGGCAAACCAATGGTCATTGATGTCCTTCACCCTCAGAAGGCAACAGAACCCAAGAGAGAAAGTTGGGAAAAATTAACCAACATGTATAAGATAACATCAGATATCATCTTTGTGTTTGGATTCAGAACTCATTTTGGTGGTGGCAAGACAAATGGCTTTGGCATGACTTATTATTCCTTGGATTATGCAAAGAAAAATGAACCCAAACATAGACTTGCAAGACATGGCCTATAGGAGAAGAAGACCCCAAGGAAACAGAAAGGAATGCAATAATAGGATGAAGAAAGTCAGAGGGACTACGAAGGCCCGTGTTGGTGCTGGCAAAAGTGAGCTAGGATTGGATAACAGAAGTATTAATGATTCTTCACTGACTTCATCCGTGATGATTGTGCAGATTTTTCATGAGAGGATTAATAAACTAAGAACTTCCATGTGGGAAGAAAAAGCAGGAAAGAAAGCAGAAGCCAAACAGAAGGAGCAAGAAGCTAAAGAAAAACAAAGACAAATGGATTAGAGCTGCTCCATTAGCTAAAGAGGAAGAAGAGGAAGGTAGACAACAAGCATTATTGGCAAAGAAGGACAAAATAGCCAGACAAAAGCCATTACAGAGGAAAGGCAAAAATTTCAAAGCTCATGCAAGACCTGGAATCACTTTTGTGAAAACGAGGAAGTGCAGGTTAAAAATGATAGAAGTGGGAAAACTTTGTGAGCACCTTGAATTAGCAAGTTTACAGTGTTTGTTTGAATGAAACACATCATTCTCAAAATAGAAAAGGCTGCTCTGGAAAAACAGAAAGAAATGAGCAAATTAGAAACAAGAAAGAGGAAGCTGAGGCTCATATGTGATAAGCATCAAGAAATCAACTGGTGGAGGTGGAAATTGCAGTCAAGATTGGTCAGAATATGATCAGCAGTTACTAATTAAATCTGTGAATTTCTTTCCTGCTGCCACAAATTCAAGATGGGAAGTTATTGCTAATTATCTGAACATGCATTCTTCTTCTGGAATCAATAGAACCACCAAAGATGTTATCAGAAAAGCAAAGAGTCTTCAAACACTTGACCTTCATTGAGGAAATGACATAAAAAGATTTTTGATAAGTTTGTAAAAGAACAGACAGTCTTCAGTGCCTCAAGCAGACAATGCAACACCTTCACAATGATTTGAAGGTATGTGCACAGATTTCACCCCGTGGACAACAGAACAGGAGCTTTTGGAACAAGCTTTGAAAACATACCAACCAGTAAGTACATCTGAAAGTACTTCTGCAATTTCCGTGTAGACTGGCAAGGACAAAGAAGGCCTGCCAGAAACGATAGGGAACGTGTTGAGATGGTAAGAGCAAAGAAAGCTGCTCAAGAGCAAGGACTGAATGCAAGTAGAGCCAAGAAATGACCTATGACATCTTGGTTGTGTGTGCATCCTATGTAATAAAAGCCTAGGTGGCGTCATGCCCTTGTGCGAAAGTCGGCACAATATGGCCGCCACAAGATGGCCGCCACAAGATGGCCGCCACAAGATGGCCATGTGCACAGCAGAGGCGGGGCCTGGAGGCCGCTCCACACAGTAAGGCCTGGGGGGCCCGCGGCTCTGCACAGCGCAGAGGAGGCCGGTCCCAGCATCTCCACTACCTCACGCAGAAGAGGTGGGTCTCGGCGGAGGAGGTGGGTCGCGGCAGGGAAGGGCAGTTGTGGGTGATCAGGCCAGCAGGGGAGGGCAGTTGGGGGTGATCAGGATGACAGGGGAGCAGTTAGGCGTCAATCAGGCTGGCAGAGGAGTGGTTAGGAGCCAGCGGTCCCGGATTGTGAGAGGAATCCCAGATTGGAGACGGACGGTACAGGCCAGGCTGAGGGACACCACCTCCATGCATGAATTTCATGCACCGGGCCTCTAGTATTTGTAATAAAAATGAAAAAAACTATTTTAAAAGTTGGTAGTACTGCTTTAGACATATGCCAAAGGCTATATGTGCAGGTACCTACACATGTCTTAGTGAACTGCCGTAAATTTATAAATCAAAAGATAATAATATGTATCAAGAAAATTTAAATAGAAGAGACCTGGCCGGGTGGCTCTGTTGGTTGGAGCCTTGTTCTGTACCCCAAAATGTCTTTTGTTCAATTCCCAATCAGAGCACATACCTAGATTGCAGGTTCAATCCCTGGTTGGGGCACATACAGGAGACAACCAACCAAGTGATGTTTCTTTCTCACATCAATGTTTCTCTCTCTCTCTCTCTCTCTCTCTCTCTCTCTCTCTCTCTCTCTCTCTCCCTTCTTCCTCTAGGAATCAATGAAAAGCATTTTTAATAGAAGAAATTAATTTAACAAGACAATTTTAAAAAGAATCTTAATTTTTGAGGTTATATCCCATGTATTTTTAAAAATATATTTTTATTGATTTTTGAGAGGAAGGATGAAATAGAAACATCAATGATGAGAGAGAATCATTGATCAGCTGTCTCCTGCATGCCCCCTACTAGGGGATCGAGCCCACAACCCAGGCATGTGCCCTGACCGGGAATCAAACTGTGACCTTTGTGGTTCATAGTTCGATGCTCAACCACTGAGCCACGCCAGCTGGGCTAAATCCCGTATTTTAATCAGAAAGGAAAATGAAACATTTGTTTCATGTTTGAAATAGGAATAAGGTTTTTTCCTTATCGGCCAAGGCCATTGCAGTTTCTTCCCATAACTGTAATATAGAACCTACAGCACGGGAAACGGGCAACCCACAGTATGGGAAATGGGCAAAATAGAGGGGATGGACAAGTATGAGAAAGAGATAGCAGTAGGAACATACTTTAAATATCCCATCTTCTTCTTCTCTTTTCTGTTTCTTAGTGACCAGCTTACCAATGGCAGCTTACCATTGCAGGGGAAGCCTGGTTTAGCAACCAGACCTTACACCAGAATTCTATTTTTGGCTCAAAGTGACCTTGAGGAAGTGACAAATTTACTCTTCTCGTTCTCATAACCAGTAAGCGAATTAAAATAAAACTGATTATTGCTCGGTGAACTCTAAGTTATTCTAAAATGATCCTACCAATTTAGGTTATGTGTAAAACTATTTGCTTACAAGTAAAGTACTCACAAAGTTTTGAGGAATTTAGTTATGAAAAGAGTCATATGATATAAAAAGAGGAAGTTTACCAGTTTTAGGTTTTGAATTTGGGGATAAAAGCAAGAAAATTCAGATATAGGGTAAACGTTTTTATTTTTGCATCCCAGTTTAATCTTTTTGAGAAAACTTTGGGAGAATAAGCAGACATTTTCCATTTTAGAGAACTGGTTTTGCAGTTAAACAGTCCAGGGTTTGAATTGCAATTCTGCTGTTTACTTCTCTGGCAAAATTATTTAACTTTAGTTCTCAATTTCACCATCTATGTAAATGGAGCAAATAATACCACTTTGTTAGGGCTGTTATGAGAAGGGCACATAATAAGTTCAGTATACAGCTGTAATTATAGATAACAATATTAATTTTATTGAGATAGGGAATAAAATGATGGTGGTGTTCGGAGAAGATAAATAGCTTTGTTTACTTTCTCTTTTTGAAGATTTCTTTTTAGCCACATACTTTTTTTGGGGGGAAGGGTTATTTACCTTTGTAACACATTGGTTGATATCATGATTCCTAAAGCCATTCTCAAATTTAAACTAAACACCTGTGTATGACTGATCAAAGTCACTTGATTTAAAGCCAAGAGGAATAAATCTGTTTTTATAAAATCTAGCAAACCAAAATGGAAGCAGCAAACTAAAAAATAAATGAAAAAGCATGTTTCTACAGCTATAGTCACGTAATATCCGAATGAACAGTGAAAAGATTTATGAAGATATATGAAAATCTACAATGTATAGTGTCAAATAATCAGAAACTATTCCATAAGCATTTTCTTTGCCCACTAAACTACTACCACACAGAAAAAAAGAGGTCAAGAACCACATTAAGACCCTGCCAGCCTTGGTGCCCGGTAGCAGAGTGGGGCAGTTTTAGTTTCGGCAAATAGTTCACTGGCATGTGGTTAGTTTGAAGTTTCCTGCTGCACCCCCCGAGCGGGAGAGAGGGAACCAAAAGTGCTGACCTCCTTTGACTTCATCACTCATGCCTGAGCATATGCACCAACGCTTCCGGTGCAAGCCGCTCTGACTGCAGAGGACACCCCAGCCCTCTGCAGACCTGGCTAGGGATGGTGCTTGGATTAATGACGTTTGGAAGGCATTAGCGCCCAGTTATGGGAACATGCCGTGTTTCCTTACTGTATCTTTTACTTCATAGAGATTGGCTTTCAACGCTTCTGATAACTTTCATTTAGAGCAAGCGATTGTTACTCAAGGCGGGTTACTCACTCTCATGAAAATAGGCTGGATGACAGCATATTTAAGAAAGAGCTAATTTAGAAATATAATGCCCCTCCTTCCCAATGTGGGCCCGACATAATGGCTGCCACAAAGAAGGGTAGAAGGGCCGTTCTCTGCCATCAACTAGGTAGTGACCAGAGAATGCACCATCGACATTCACAAGTGTATCCATGGAGTGGGTTTCAAGAAGCATGCCCCTCGGGCACTCAGAGAGATCCAGAAATTTATCATAAAGAAGATGGGAACTCCAGACATATGCATCGACACCAGGCTCAACAAAGCTGTCTGGGCCAAAGGAATAAGGAATGCCCCATACTGTACCTGGATGCAGTTGTCCAGAACATGGAATGAGGATGAAGATTCACCAAACAAGCTCTATTCATTGGTTACCTCCATACCTGTCACCACTTTAAAAAATCTACAAACAGTTACTATGGAGAAGAACGAACTGCTGTATGGCGAATAAAGTTATAAAACTGCCCAAAATATATGTACATATATTATACATATATAGTGCAATAGAAATTGCACTGAAAAAAATCTGTCAGAAGATCTAAAATGGCTTGTCCATTAATATCCACATAGCTATGTCTATCTTAACACTCTCGACCTCAGTTTTCTTACCCATACAATGGGAGGGTTTCAAATTTCTAAGACTTGATGATTTTAGTGTGTGTTTCCCCAAGTAGTTTCTTCCATTCGTCCACTTGTTGGATCATAAGCTACATTAAATGTTTATTTAATTTTAACCATTAAAGTTTCCTCAAGTGCTTTAAGGTAGTCTACTATTGTTAGTTTTTTATTCTTTCAGAAACTCAATAATTAAAAGAAGTAATATTGCTAAGTTGAACTGAGTCCAGGTTTGATAGTTTGATTTCGACTGCAAACATCTATATGTCACATAAAAGGAAAATTAGAATTTGAATTATTGTGTAAATATTCAGTCCACATGGTGATAAACATTTAGGTGTTTTGAGAAGTCTATATAATATGATATGCAGACAGTCCTCGGGTTATGTCGGACTCGACATACGTCGTTTCGTGGTTACGTCACCATCTCCCATTTATTTATAAAAAAAAAAAGTTCCGTCATTTCGATGTATGTACATATGTGCTTTATGTTTTTTATTTATTTACCACAAATAAAGGTCAGGAATTATCTTTCTTTTAAAAAATTTTTTACTGCTTCACTTCATTACTGCTGTGTGTGTGCTCCATGTGAGTGACGGTAGGTGCTTATGTAGGTGGGCTCCGACTTAACGGCAAAAATTGCGTTACCTCGAGCACTGTGGGAATGGATCTCCGACGTAACCCGAGGACCTACTGTATTAACTAAAACCTTTACTTTACCTAGTAAACATGGCAATGATGAGAAATTTGTTCATTGGTGCCTTCTTTAAAATCCTGGTATGTTTTCACGAAGTTTTTTGGGATAGCTAGGTGTCCTGGGAGGGAAATAGAAGCCTGCTTGCTTTGGGGGAGATGCAAAGCTTAAACATGGTTTCATTATTCTATTGACTATCTAGTCACCATGAAAAAAGAAATCCTAAGATCCTTTAACAGTCCACCCGGTGTGGCTCAGTGGTTGAGTGTAGACCTATGAACCAGGAGGTCACAGTTCCATTACTGGTCTGGGCACATTACCGGGTTGCAGGCTCAATCCCCAGTGTGGGTCGTGCATGAGGCAGCAGATCAATGATTCTCTCTCAGTGTTGATGTTTTATCTCTCTATTCCTCTCCTTTCCTCTCTGAAATCAATAAAAATATATATTAAAAAAGAAAAGAAAAGATCCTTTAACACTGAAATTTTGAAGGATAGTTTGTTAAACATCTGAAGGCTGTAACTACCATCAAGTCACCTGTAGTTGGCGCCATGCTTCCCATTCCACCACAGTATTCCGCGCTTTCTCGCCACGTTTTGAAATACCTTCATGGGATTTTGAAATGCATTGCTTGCGTACTTCCTTGAGGCTCCATCACTGCTAGAAATAAAGTTATGAAACCTAGCTGTGCACTTCCCATTAGTTAGTTCTTTACCTCGTCGATCAGAAGTTGTGTGGGTGTCTGATGCAGAATGCCTATAGATTTTACTCACGAATCACATATCCAGATAATTCCTCCGCAAGCAGGAAATAATGATTAATCAGAAGAGTAAAAGGTGCTGCTGGATGTTTAAAAGGAATCTTCTATGGGGGCCTGTGAGTATTGTTATTTGCAATTTTTATTTCTGCAATCTTTCCGGTTACCATTTGAAACTTTTGAGAATACAAAATATATGATGAGCAGGTGAAATAACTAGCATTTGCCTTTTTGTTTCCTACTAAATGGTAAGTAATTTGTACTGAAAAATTATTATGGCTCTAGTTTCGAGTGGTTTTATGTTGTGGTTTTAGCCCAAAACTGTTCTTTTTCTTCGTTTCATGGTTCATGTACACTTCCTGTGGATTCCTTGCTCGGCATTGTTCCCTGACAGTAGAGAGCATGAGCTGGGTTTTAAGTGCAGTTACTGTTAACCTTTCTTACATGAGACTTTTTATTACAACTTCTCTCCTATTTCTTATCTCTATTTCTTGTTTCTGTTGCTGACATACAAGAGCTCTACTTCAGCCAGTTTTTTAGAACTTATTACTCTCTCAATCACCACTTATTCGGGAATAAAATCCCCTCTACTTCTAAAACACTAGCAAGGTACATTGGTAATACACAAGTGAGGATTTCTTGAAATTAGAATATGAAGTCTAGTTGACTTCACTAGATGTTTTTATCATTGTGCCTTTAATGTCCTCGTGGTCTTTTATATGTAACTGAAAAACCATGTTAGGTGAATGTCTTTGTTCAGAAAAACATTTTTAAACAAATTTTTTTGGGCAGTAAAAAGAAAGAAACTAAACATCCAGTATGACTATTGGCGACATTTTGATGTGTTTTTTATCTTTATATATGTTTGTTTTGAAAGTTGTGGTTATATTGTGCATGGATTTTTTTTTTAAAAAAATCATGCTTTCTTTTTCCCACATAACATTAAATTATTTCGTTTTACTAAACATTTAATAGATGAGTGATATTCAAAGTAGTACTTTATTTTAGTTAGCATGTCCTCTATTGTTAGACATTTAAAAATTTCAAGATTTTAGATTATAAATAACTGAGAACACCACCATTTTCTTTATTTTTTAATGGATAGTTATACAAAGTTTAATATATGTCTTTTACACTTTTGTCAAAAGTAACTTGTTCTAATTTATGAAAGAAATTTAATAGGCAATAAAATATTATTCTCTGTGAAGGTAGAGGACAGATGTGTGAACATTTTTTAGAGCTTGTTTTTCATGGCTGTTGACCTTCTGGTCTTTTTACGGCCATTGCAGACTTCTGCACGATACCAATGTCCATCGCCCACAAATGGCTTCCACATTTGTATTGTCTAGCTTTAGACAGCTCATTTGAATGAAATATGAATATGCCACACATGTATAGTCTCATCACATTTGTTGCCCCTAATGTAGGTAGTAGTGTGGGATTTGTTTTCATTGATTGGGAAAGTGCAACAAGTCCCTCTCCCTCTATGTTGCTGCTGACTGTTGACAACACTTTAAGACCCCTGTTGTGTGAAGCCACTTTCACCGGGATTCTTTGTCCCTGCATTTTCTATTGTGTGAAAAGAAAGATCCTTTGCTGCCAGGGTAGTGTTGCTTTTCAGTACATCAGCAGAAGTCCCCATCCCATCACTAGTTATTTTATTACAGCTGACATCAAGGTAGCGCAGGCTTTTGTTCAGGCTCAGTGTGTAACTGTTTCAGACCACAGTTTTTCATATCATGCTTTACTCCCGTAGTTTAACAAGGCAGTGATTTTCTTTTCACATGTGGCCTAGATGAACTTTGGACTCTTCCTGTTTTACCACACAGTATTGGTCGGTTTAGATTTATTCCTGTAACTGATTGGTTTTGAGTTAGGGCTGTAGCCAGTGTTGATCACACTTCGTTTTATTTATTTATTTATTTATTTAAATTAAACTTTATTGTTGAACGTATTACACCCATCCCCCTTTACCCCCTTCCCCATTGATCCCTTCTAGCTCGCCCCGCCCCAGGCCTTCACCACCTTATTGTTTGTGTCCATGATGCTTATCACACTTTGCATTCCCAGATCAGTCACCCAGATCTAAATCTCTAGGGATGAATCAATTCGTAGCAATGCAGCCAAGAATTTTCCACCTTTATTTTCAATCTTGTGCCCATGATTCTTAGGCATTTCAGAGTTTTAGTCTTATGTAGCGCTTTAGCAGTCAGTTCTCCTTCGGGCCCAATATTATTAAACGTAAGGGTTAAGTAAATGAGATTGTATTGTTTCTGACACAGTTTTGCAGCATCGTATGCACCAACATCCCTTATAAAGTAAAAGCTAACATCCAGACCATTAATATACGGATTCTTCTCTAAAATTCTGTAAAGAACCCCCAAAATCTTCATCTGCTACTATTTCCACTGTCATTGAGTGATTGCTACCAGCAATATTTAACGTGATTCCTCCCAATCCCTTTTCAATTTCTTCCTCCACTGCTTGGAGTCTATGCAATATAAAGGGATTAATTTTCTGGGGCTCTTCCATACATAGGTTATTATAATATTCCTGGAGATTGCCAGTAGGTTCCTAGAAACTGCCAGTAGGTTCTGGAGCTTTGCTATGGATGGCCTGGGCTCAGACCAGAGGAGGAGTAGGGTGTGGAGTAGGGGGGTAGAACCTGCTCCTTTGACCCTGTGGGCTGTAGCGGCAGCCTTGCCAAGACGCACCGCCATTTTTAAAACCTATCTCGCCTTCAGGAAAAAAAATTCCATTGTAATTTATTCTTGGTTTAAGAGATTAATAGCCTGACCCTAGGATTTTAAGGACAACCATTGAATTAGGATTTTAAGCAAACCTGTTGAGTGCCATGTTTGTTTAAACTTATCTCATTTTTTTTAAAACTTTTACTTCTATGTGGCAGATACCTATATACAAGCTTTTGAAAATGTGAATTACATTGCTTTCTTCATAGAGACGAACTGGAACTGGATTTTCGTAAATAGATAATTGAGGAACATTGCAAGAGGACTTCCCTAACTAGGGCAGGTTCTTCTATGCCAAACGCCTCATGTGAATGGAAAACTAGACCCATGCGTATAAGGTACATCCAGCGTGGGCTCTGCAAACAGTGGTGCCTGAAAAACCAATTCACAAGGCTGTGGCCAAAGTTTTCCTTATGTCACTAGGTTAGAAATGGCCTGAGATTCTCCCAATAATTCAGTCACAGGAAAAAGGAAAAGCGGTTGTTCCTCATTCCCATCGTATAGAGCACCTGCTTTACAGACTAGCACCCTCGTGGAGTGCTGACCTTCCTGGTGGGATGAGTGGTACTGAGTGTAGAGTACTTTGAGTTACTGCTTCTAAAGGCATGAAGATCAGTTTTCATGGGGGAGGAATCGGTAGGGAAATCAAAATATGGAAGTTCAGAGCCTCATTCTTCAGTTATTATTTTGGGTCATCAAATCTGATTTCAAGATGACAGGGTATTTATTTTTTTCTTTGCCCTGCCCCTGTCCTCCCCTTGCTAGTTTAGATGGCAATACAACTTAATATCCTGACTTTTCTTTGTAAAACAAGTAAAATTTTATTGAAAATGTGTTACACTTAGAAATAATCATTTCACTTAATTTTCATTGTAGCTTTAAAATTTAGGATCTGGTTCTACATATATTACATTACCACCGACATTAAAAAGACGTCGAAGTGAGATTTATTACAGGACCTATATGTTTTATTCTCTAATGACAAATATGAATAGATTTACATGTAAGACTAAAAGAGACGCAGAATTAGGCTGAAAACTGCAGTGTTTTTCTGTTGTTGTTGCCCCCATTTCCTTGCTTTTGGGCACCCCACACTGCATATGCTGCTCTTCAGAGCGTGTATACAGTGCACAGAGTGTTCTGAGGATTGACTTTGTAACTGAACCAATTGGACTCCCGTCCAGCAGTTACACACATTTTGGCATTTCTCCTGCCCATTTGTTTAATCTTTCCGGTTCATTTGATCTTCTGGCATGAGAGCTGACAGCTGCAATTGCATATGGGGTTCATAAAGTAGCTGAAGAAGAAAAGGCCATGACCCAGTTCTTGTATAGTTTCATTTCACTGATGCCTGAGTTGGCAACTCAGGAATACTACAGATTTATTTTGCAGGAGGAGAGTTTATGTATAAAAGGGGTTGATCATTAATCCCAAGTGGTATAAGTTATATTTCCTAAATTCGATAGGAATTTTTGAGTACCTGTTAGTCACAGTGCTTTGTGTTATATGTACATTATATCTACTCCTTAGGATAATATTGTAAGAGAGATGATATGACCCTCTTTTTCAGATGGAGAAAGCAGACTGAATGAGGGTAAACACTCACAGCTGCATATTTAGTATTACATGGTAAATTGTACAACTGGAATTAAGTTCAAGATCATCTGTTGTCAGAGCTTTGGACTATCCATCATACACTGTAGCAGTAGTGTGTGTGTGTAGTATTTGATTTCTATTTTGCTGTTGAAGGACATTGACTATTATGAAAGGTGCTATGAACATTATTTTACATGACTTTTGGTGGAATTATTGGGCCACAGAGTATACATATGTTCAGTTTTAGGAGATGTTGCCTAAAAGTTTTCCATAATGGTTCTGGTGTGTGAATATTCTAGTTGTTCCACTTCCTTGTTAGTACTTTTTGTTGGTTTTTAAAACTTTTAGCCATGTGGCATCATTTTGTGATTTTAATTGGCACATCTCTGATGATTAATGATTTTATCAGAGATCTTCTTTTGTGAGTGCCCAATCAAGACTTCTGCCCATTATTAAAAAATAAAACAAAAAAATGGATTGTCTTTATATATTCCAGGGATCAAATTTTGAGTTACAACTATTTTAGCTGCACTATCTGATGTGTTCTATATGTACTCAATAAACCTAATGTAGTTTACCACAGAGGGGACCCCCCCCCCCTCATTTTTTTTGTTTCATTGGTTCTTCTCAATAACCAACATGATTTTTAAGTAAGCTCCAAGAAAGGATTCCATGAAAGACTTTTGGTTCTGGCCAGAATGGCATAATGTATACTGGAGTCCCTTCCTGCCATAAAAAAACCTCAAAACTGTAAAACAAGAAAAATATATATAGCAACCTTATATGCTTGAGGGACAAAGTGAATTTAAAAAAACACCCTGAATAAATAGAAATGTGAATAGCTGAAAACATTGAGTTTGCAATTAAAAATCTTCTATCAAAGATGCCAGGATGCTACTGGCTCAAGAACCCAAACCCTTAGGCCCTGAGGTCCATGAGTGCAAGGAATAACCTTCACGGCTCTTTTGATGATCCGCATGTGACATCACATTCTTGGTAAATGTTAATAGAATTAAATTGATTGAATGACATGGAACTATGTAGAGAATTTCCCTTCTCTTGAGAAATTGAACTTTTTTTTTTTAATCTTCTTTCTTTGGTAAGGAATCTTTAATCTTTTCTCTGATTCATTTCAGAAAACGTATGGACCCTATTGAAATGAGAATGCTTTAATTTCTTGTGAATGTGAAATGACACATGCATGGTTAGCACTATCTCAGGGTTTCCTTGGTGACCATCTAAGTCATGTTGGGTATGAGTGTGGGCTATATTGCTCCCAGGCATGCTGCTTTAAACATCCTAAGTGCTGCTAGTGCCTTACATGAGTTAGCCAAAAGTAACACCAGTCCTCTTTCTACCAATGGCATTTTGTTTTTCGGAGGGGAAGGCAATGCGTGTGTGTTTCCTTACCTTATAGTTCTGTTGAACACTCTGTTGTCCATTTTATTTATTTATTTTTGGTCTGCCTTAAAAAAAAATTGTTATTGTTGAAAGTATTACATATGTTCCCTTTCCCCCCCCATTGACCTTTCTAACGCACCTCGACCCCCTGCCCTAGGCCTTCACCACCCTATTGTGTATGTCCATGGGTTATGCTTATCCTATCTAATAATAGAGTAATATGCAAATTGACCATCACTCCAACACACAAGATGGCCACCACAAGATGGCCAGCAGGGGAGGGAAGTTGGGAGGGACCAGGTCTGCAAGGGAGGGCAGTTGTGGGTGATCAGGCCAGCAGGGGGGACAGTTGGGAGGGACCAGGCCTGCAAGGGAGGGCAGTTGGGGGTGATCAAGCCTGCAGGGGAGGGCAGTTGGGGGGAACCAGGCTGGCAGAGGAAGGAAGTTGGGGGCAATTGGGCCTACAGGGAAGGGCAGTTGGGGGGGACCCAGGCCTGCAGGTGAGGGCAGTTAGGGGCAAACAGGCTGGCAGGGGAGCAGTTAGGCATCAATCAGGCTGGCAGGGGAGTGGTTAGGGGTGATCAGGCTGGCAGGCAGAAGCGGTTAGGGGCAATCAGGCAGGCAGGCAGGCGGGCGAGCAGTTGGGAGCCAGCAGTCCTGGATTGTGAGAGGGATCCCAGATTGGAGAGGGTGTAGGCTGGACTGAGGGACACACACTCCCGTGCACGAATTTCATGCACCGGGCCTCTAGTATGCATATAAGTTCTTTGCTTGATTTCTGCCCCTCCCCTCCACCCCCCCGCCACCGCCTTCCCCCTGAGATTCCACAGTCTGTTCCAAGCTTCTGTCTCTGGATCTATTTTGTTCATCAGTTTATATTGTTCATTTGATTCCACATATGAGTGAGGTCATTTGATACTTGTCTTTTACTGACGGCTTATTTCACTTAGTATAATACTCTCCAGGTCCCTCCATACTGTATCAAAGGGTAAGAGATCCCCCCCCCTTTTTTTTTTTTTTACTGCTGCTTAGTATTCTATCATGTAAATGTACCACGGCTTTTTTTTTTTTTTATCCACTCATCTACTGGGCTGTTTTTCAGATCTGAGCTATTATAAATTGTGCTGTTATGAACATAGGGGTGCATACATTCTTTCTGATTGGTGTTTCGGGTTTCTTAAGATATATTCCTAGAAATGGGATTACTCGGTTAAATGCAGTTCCATATTTAATTTTTTGAGGAAACTCCATACCGTTTTCCATAATGTCTGCACCCATCTGGATTCCCACCAGCACTGTACTAGAGTTCCCTTTTCTCCATATCCTCGTCAGCACTTGTCAGTTGTTGATTTGTTGATGGTAGCCATTTTGGCAGGTGTGAGGTGATACTTCATTGTCATTTTAATTTACATTGCTCTGATGATCAGTGACTTTGAGCATTTTTTCATATGTCTCTTGGCCATCTGTAGTCTGCTTTGGAGAAGTGTCTATTTAGGTCTTTTGCCCACTTTTAAATTGGGTTGTTTATCGTCCTTTTGTTAAGTTGTATGAGTTCCTTATCTATTTTGGATATTAAACCTTTATCAGGTGTATCATTGCTGAATTTGTTCTCCCATACAGTGGGCTCTCTTTTCATTTTGTTGGTTTTCTTTTGCCATGCAGAAGCTTTTTATTTTGATGGAGTCCCATTTTGTTTTCTCCTTAGTTTCCTTTGCCCTCAGAGATGTATCCATAGACATGTTGCTAGGAGAGATGTCTGAGATTTTGCTGCCTATGGTTTTGTCTAGGATTTTTATGGTTTCATGACCGTATTGCTGTTGATCTCTCTTAATATATTTAGATGCTCGTATATTGGGTATATATATGTTTACCAGGGTTATATCCTCTTATTGGATGGATCCCTTTAGTATTGTGTAGTGACCTTTATTGTCTCTTGTGATGGCCTTCATTTTCAAGTCTGTTGTGTCAGATATGAGTATTGCTACTCCAGCTTCTTTTTGTTTCCATTTGCATGGGAAAATTTCTCCATCCCTTCACTCTCATCCTGTGTGAGTCTTTTGTCCTGAGGTGGGTCTCTTGTAGACACCGTATAATTGGGTCATGTTTTTGTATCCATTCAGCTACCCTATGTCTTTTGATTAGAACATTTACTGTATTTACATTTGAGGTTATTACTGATAGGCACTTACTTATTGCCATTTTAATTCTTTACACTTAAGGTTCTCTCTATATTTTTTCTTCTCATTACAGCAGTTCCTTTAGCATTTCTTGCAGGGCAGGTTTGGTGGTGATAAACTCCTTTAGCTTTCTTTTTTTTTGTCTGGGAAGCTCTTTATTTCAACATCTATTTTGAATGATAGCCTTGCTGGATATAGTATTCTTGGTTTCAGATACTTGCTTTTCCTTACCTTGAATATTTCATACCATTCCCCTCTGGCCTGTAGATTTTCTGATGGGAAATCAGCTGGCAGCCTTATGGGTGCTCCTTTGTAGGTAAAAAATTGCTTTTGTCTTGCTGCCTTTAAGGTTCTCTCTTTGTCTTTAATTTTTGGCATTTTAATTATGATGTGTCTGGGTATTGGCCTGTTTGGATTCTTCTTGCTTGGGACTCTCTGTGCCTTCTGAACTTGTATGACTTTTCCCTTCACCAGGTTAGGGAAGTTTTCTGCCATTATTTCTTCAAACACATTCTCCCTTGCTCACTTTCTTCTTCTTCTGGTATTCCTACTATATGAATATTATTACATTTCATATTGTCCCACAGCTCTCTTAAGCTGTCCTCTTGGCTTTTAATTGTTTTTTCTTTTTGGTTCTCTGATTGAGTGATTTTTTTTTCTACCCTGTCTTCTAATTCACTGATCCTTTCCTCAGCTTCCCCTAATCTGCTGTGTATTCCGTCCACTGTGTTGTTTATTAGTGCTATGTCATACTTCATAGTTACTATATCTTTTCTCATGCTGTTGAACATCCTTGCCATTATTCTTCTGAACTCTGTGTCTGATAAATTTCTTATCTTCATTTCATTTAGCTCTTCTTCTGGAGAAGTCTCTTGTTCTTTCATTTGGGGCGTGTATTTTTGTCTCCCCATTTTGGCGGCCTGTTTGGGTTTGTGTCTATGTATTAGGTAGATCTGCTATGAGTCCCAATCTCTAGTGCAGGACAATATCAGATGCTGTTTGTGACTGGCCTGAGCCCCCTGTTTGGAGCTATCAGCAGTCCAGAGCTTGTGGCTTCTTCTGCTGGGGCTGGGTGCCTTTGGAGAGGACCAAGATTTGCACCAGGCTCTGCTTTTCCTAGCCTCAGGCCCCAGATTAGATCACTGCAAGGACTCAAAGCCTCCAGAGACCTGCCTTTGCCTGCAGTCCCATTGCCACTCAGTTTTGATTAACCTCAGACAGACAGGGTGGGGTGAGAAGTCTTCCAACAGGGTGGCAACTGCCTTTACCCCAGGCAAAAGTTCACTGAAGAAAGATGTCCTCTGCAGTGTGAGGGGAAATGATTCAGCATAGGAAACTGGGGTGGCTGCCCTCTGAGCTCCAACCCCAGAGCCCCCAAACCTGGCTTCTGCTCATACAGCTCCAGTCCACTCTGCCCTCCCTCTGATTGAGCCCCAGGTGAGTGCCTGCACACAAAACGTTGTGTGTTGGCCCTATAAGAGGGTGCCTGCATTTCCAGCTGCCTTTCCCTGCTACCCTGCTTTTCACAGCCTGATGTTCTGTGGGCATCTTTCTCAGTTCTGGTGCTCTGGGCTGAGGAGCCCAGCTTGGGGTTTAGACCTCAGAGTTTTCAGTGGGAACCCCCCACAGCTGAGATAGCCCTCCAAAACTTTAGCTACTGTCTGTGGGAACCCGGCCAGCCCTTTCACACCTCTGCCCTTCCTACCAGCCTCTATGCTGTCTCCACTTTCCATCCTTGGTTATCAGGGTTCTCTCCAGCTAGTCTTCAGTGTGGTTTTTCTGTATTTTAGTTGTATTTCCAGTTTGGACCTGGGGGAGTATTAGTGTAGTTTCCACTTACTCCACTGCCATTTTGGAATCTCTGTTTATTTATTCTTTTACATTGTTATTTATTGATTTGAGAGAGAGAGAAACATTGATTTGTTGTTCCACTTACATGTGTCTGACTGGGGATTGAACCCACACCTTGGTGTGTCAGGACAATGCTCTAACCAACTGAGCTACCTGGCTAAGGCCGATGTGTGGCCCATTTTAAAAGAAAGAACCAAATTAAAGTAGCCCAATTATTTCTTAGTTTCATCCAGCATTCAGCTTACAGTTGAAAATCCTCTAACGTGAACAGTATTTAGGAGGCTATTTTGAAAAAAGCCTTATAAAAATGACTCTGAATAATGAATAGCTCAACCTGCAGGAGAAAACTACATCAACTGAAAATAAAGAAGTCTCCTTTGAATCAAATGGCAAATCTTTTCGGGCAGAGAGTTTTGTTTATTTAAAGAAATTTGAAATAAATGTAATGATAGTGGGCCATTACAGAAATTATGTACCCGATCAGTCAACCCCTATAAAATAAATTAAGTAACATAATTTTTTAAATTAAAGTCTTCTTTTAAACCCCAAATACCCTGATATGATTGAGAAAAAATGAAGCAGACTCTTCCTTTGAAAGGATTTAGTAAAATTTCTTACAAAGCCCAATGTTGAGAAAAATCCCAATCTTGATATGTATTACGCAAAAGCTTTTAAGGAAATGCATCAAAATGCTGATCATTTTTACATGGTGGTTTTTATAGTCAGTTATTTTTATTGTTTAATGGAAGAGTTAAACAATTTGGAAGAGTTAACTAGAATAAAGTAGAGACTTTCTCAGAGTAAGCATAGCAGTTTAAATTAGTTGCACTTCATACTTTAAATATACTTACAAATATGTTCAGTGTATAACTGAAATTGCTATAGTTTTTAGTAAAAAAACAAGATAAATGAGGATGCTTTTGTTAAAATGGTTGTGATATATCCATGTTTATAGCATATAACTGTGCAGAAAAGCATCTAGAACAAGTACCCCAAGATGTGAATAGGGGTGATCTCTAGGTGATCAGAGTAAGCTGAATTATCTTTGCTTATTCTCTTAAAAAATTGTTTTGCAGTAAACATGCATAACTAGTTTATAAAGTTTTTGTTTGTTTTGTTTTAAAGCAAGCATGGAAGTCCGCATTTCTTCCAGCTTTTAGCAGATGAAAAGCTGGTGCTGTCCTCGGCACAGGCAGCCCTGCTCTGCAGTGACAGACAGTGAAGGTGGAGACACATGAAGAGGATGCAGTTAGGTGCCTACAGACTGACCAGCTAGAGTAGACCCCAGTACTGCTGACTCCACTTCTGTTTCCAAGAGGAAAACTCCATGTGAGCTCATTGGAAGAGTGTTGGGATTTCAGTGACTACCAGGTTTACATAATGAGGGTAAAAGTCTGGGTGATAGGGAAAGAGGAGATCTAGGATCGGTATCGCCAGGCCATCATTGTCCAGCCACCCTGGAGAGCAAGGAAATAGAGAAGTGCAAAGAAATGGTAACAATTTTTTTTTTTCACTTAACTGATAGTCTTGCAAAGGTGTACCTCTCTTTTCTAGTTTCCCCCAGAAAGCATCTAGATTGTCATGACCTCTGTAGGGTGCCTCATTATCTCTGGGGCTGCCAAGCATCTTCCCTGTGAGCACCACTCTCTTGTCTTGGAGAAATTGTGGTATCATGATAAATAAAATTCATGAGTCCTGGGACACAGCTTCCTGCCTCAGGTTCCTCAAGACGGGAGAGCACACTTGCTGCTTGACTTATTTCAGAACTTGTCACCCACTCCCACTCCCTTGTATATGTCCCTGACCTGGCCCCAGGGTCACTTCCTTGGTACTAAGCCTTGTCTTCATTCATTCCCTGCCATTTTTTATTGTTTCCCTTTGTTCTTTCAACAAAGATGGGATGAACACCTACTTTGTGCTGGACCCTGGGGAGTCCTTGGTAAATAAAACAAAGTCCCTATCCTCATGGAATTTACCTTCTAGAGTAGAAAACAAAATGAGGGAAAAGAAACAGCCTATATAATAAAGGGGTAATATGCAAATTGATCATCACTCCAACACACAAGATGGCCGCCCCCATGTGGACACAAGATGGCCAGCAGGGGAGGGCAGTTGTGGGTGATCAGGCCAGCAGGGGAGGACAGTTGGGGGGGGGGACCAGGCTGGCAGAGGAGGGCAGTTGGGGGCAATCAGGCCTGCAGGGGAGGGCAGTTGGGAGGGACCAGGCCTGCAAGGGAGGGCAGTTGGGGGGGACCAGGCCAGCAGGGGAGGGCAGTTAGGAGTGACCAGGCCTGCAAGGAAGGGCAGTTAGGGGCGACCGGGCCAGCAGGGGAGGGCAGTTGGGGGTGACCAGGCCTGCAGGGGAGGGCAGTTAGGGGCAATCGGGCCGGCAGGGGAGCAGTTAGGTGTTGATCAGGCTGGCAGGGGAGTGGTTAGGGGGTGATCAGGCTGGCAGGCAGAAGCAGTTAGGGGCAATCAGGTAGGCAGGCGGGCGAGCAGTTGGGAGCCAGCAGTCCTGGATTGTGAGAGGGATGTCCCTTGAGGGGTCCCAGATTGGAGAGAGTGCAGGCTGGGCTGAGGGACACATACACCCTGCCCCCTCTCCCCCCTGTGCAAGAATTTTGTGCACCGGGCCTCTAGTTTGATATAATGTTGAGCAGTGATAAGTGCTATTAAATAACAAACAGATCAATGTGTTTTCTTTTGCTTATAAGGTACCTTGCAAATACATTTTTTTCTTTTTTTTTTATTAAGGTATTATATGTGTACATATCTTACCATTGCCCCTCCCACCCCACTCCCATACATGCCCTCACCCCCCTACATTTTTTTCTAAATCATCTTTTTAAAAATATTTTTCGCCGAAACCGGTTTTGCTCAGTGGATAGAGCGTCGGCCTGCGGACTGAAGGGTCCCGGGTTCGATTCCGGTCAAGGGCATGTACCTTGGTTGCGGGCACATCCCCAGTGGGTGGTGTGCAGGAGGCAGCTGATCGATGTTTCTCTCTCATCGATGTTTCTAGCTCTCTATCCCTCTCCCTTCCTCTCTGTAAAATATCAATAAAATATATTAAAAAAAAATTTTTTTTTCATCATCATTTATCCCCTCTATGTCCTTACACACACACACACACACACACACACACACACACACACACACACACACATACACATACACACATAAACACCTCCCCCCACCACCACACTGTTGTCCATGAGTTCTCTTTCTCTTCTCTCTCTCTTTAGGTAAATTTCCTTTTTAAAATGAATTTGCAAAAGGAAAAAAAAAACCCTGTCAAATGAGAAAAACAACACTAACATACAACTTTAAGTAAAAACACAAAATTCATGGTAACACACTTAAAATATCTAGGGAACTGTCACCTCTTTACAGCTGTATTTTGTGTTTCACAGTCTGTGACAGGTTAGCTCTGTTGTTAACCCTGGTGCTTTTTAGGCTTACATGGTAAATTTGATCTCCAGTTAGGATAGGTCATTTGTCTGTGTCACAGACTATATAATCCTAACAATGTCCAGTCACTTCATAATGGAAACCACATGTTGAGAAGGAGTTTCCACAAAAGGTGAAAGAGAACGTGGAAAGAGGAGGGCTGGCAGCACGGTTACTCAGAGAGCACCTACACGGGTATCTTGGGGCAGGTACAGTTGTGTCTCACCTGGTACTTCAGTCACACCTCCCGCTCTAATCTTTGTCATACTACACCTAAGGGTTGAACCTGGAAAATTTTAGTTTGCCATTTCCTTCTGTAAAATAAATATTTGTTCTTGTCCTTTCTGCTCTCACCCTTTCTCCTTTTCCTCTGAAACCAGTAAGAATGAGAAAGAACTCTTCCTCCTCTAACATTCATTCTTATTATTTTAGAACAGAAGAGATCTTTGGAGATGATCAAACCTAGCTCCCTCATTTTGTGACTGAAGTGCAGGACTGGAGAGGGTAAATGGCCTGTGTATGTCGTATGAGCAGCTAAGCAGGGACTGTTAGGGTTTAGCTGGTTATGTGGGCTGTGAAAGAATTCACAACTAAAAGAAGAGATGCAGAGAATAAGTTTATTTTTACTTTCCAAGAGAGGGAAAAGCCGGTGCATTGTTAATCAATACCGGGGCAAGAAACAAAAGGTGGTTTCCCCTTTTAAAGGGTAATGGCTTGTTGCTAAGTGAAAAAAAAAAAAAAAGAAGGAGGATTTAGGGCTGAAACAGAGCAGACATCAGGGTGTGTGTGTGTGGTTTGTTTGCTTTTCAGGAGACAGTCCAGGCAGATATCCTAGGGAGGTGTCTTATCAGAATTTTTCCTAAGCCTGTAAAACATGCTTAGAGCAAAAGTTATGAAGAGTTCCAAAGAGGCTGAAGAGGAGGGGTTGGGGGGGGGGGGCAGATTTCTACTAACTATAGAGACTCTTTGGTGTGAATTATCCCTGAGTAGTTAAAACAGCAGGGAGGAGGAAGATGCAAGAATGTAGCCTTAAGAGTAGTTTATCTTGTCTTGCAGCTTGAATAGAGGGGCTGTTTGAATCAGAGAAGCTAATAATCTTGGAGTTTAATTACTGGGTGCTTCTTATAAATTATGGAAAGCCACAATAAGGAAAAAGAAAGCCCCCTTTTTTCTGTCCTTACAGGAACTATTTTAGGTTTCTGAATTTTTATTTAGTCTTTGTATTATTGGGCTTCACAAAAGCTAAGGGCTTAGAAACATCATTCCCAAAACATATGCCTAGGTGGTCTGGGACCCTGCTGTCTACTCACAGGGTGCCAGCTGCAGGGTATTTAAACAGTTCAAGGGAAACAGACATCTATCAAATACTATGGAAATGGTGGTTCACAGTTTTAATATTAGACTGTATTTCTTTCAATGACACCTTAGTTTTGCAGAGCTGAGGTTTTAGCAGTTTTCAGTGATAACAAGCAAGTACCTGGTGAAATTCAATGTGGAGCAAGAAATGAGCATGACAATGTTTAACATGATCCTACTAGAGGCCCGGTGCACAAAATTTATGTGTGGGTATGGTCCTTAGGCCTGGCCTGCGATCAGGGCCATCTTCCCTGCTGCCCGCCGCCAGCCCTGCCCCCCGCCACCGCCCACCCCCGGTTCCCCATTTGCCATTGGACAATCGGAGCCTGCCAGCTGGGGGGAAGGACCGAGAGGTTGGCCGTTCCCGCCTGCTCACCGGCCCTGCCCCTGCTACGGGTTGCCCTTTGTGTGTGGGGTGACTGGCAGGGTGGGGGCCTTGGCCTGTCACCACCCGTGTCCCCCCCCACCCACCCCCAGGTTCCCCGTTCGCCATCAGGAGATCGGAGCCTGCCAGGCAGGGAAAGGAACCAAGAGGTGGTCAGTGCGCCTCATAGAGACTGGTCCAGTGGTTGCTCTGGTCGTTCTGCCGTTACGGTCAATCTGCATATTACCCTCGTATTATATAGGATGGCAGCGATTTTCAACCCTTTTCATTTCATGGCACACATAAACTAATTTCTAAAATTTTGTGGCACAAGAAAAAATATGTTTTTTTGCTAATCTGACAAATTTTTTTGGTATAATTTTGATTCATTCACACCCAAACGCTATTGTTTGTTGGCTATTGTCATTATTTTATTTGACAATCTAAGGGAAAAGAGGTCAGTGACCCTAACTAAATAGTCAGGTATTGCATGTTTTTTTATTTTATTTTTAAAAAAATATATATTTTATTGATTTTTTCACAGAGAGTAAGGGATAGGGATAGAGAGTTAGAAACATCAATGAGAGAGAAACATCAGCTGCCTCCTGCACACCCCCTACTAGGGATATGCCTGCAACCAAGGTACATGCCCTTGACTGGAATCGAATCTGGGACCTTTCAGTCCGCAGGCCAACACTCTATCCACTGAGCCAAACTGGTTAGGGCAGGTATTGCATGTTTTAAAAATTCTTGCAGCACATCGGTTGAAAATTGCTGCCCTATGGTGTGAGAGGCCGTGCAGAGCCCAATAGGCACCCACACTTATTAATAAGTAGTATTAGTGATTGAAGAATGGAATAAAAAAATTAAATTTTCTTGCACTTATTTTTTTATTATATTTTAAAATAATGCCAAGTTGCTATGACAAAAATAATTATTAAATGCTTCATATGAAATACTTAATAAATGGAGTACTTAGGTATTTCTCTTGACGTGGGAGCCATGAAAAAGTTACTGAGATGCTGAGGCCTCCATAATTTCAAATAAGTCTGAGACCCTCTGACTTTAGTGTATCTTCTGTGTAAGCTTTTTACCAAAGAAAAGAGAGGCTGAGTAAGGGTGAATGAGACTGGGCATATTCAGTAGTGAGGGGAGGGAGAACAACACTCCCAGGCTCATGTGATCATTGCTTAGCTGGCACAATGCTGCTCCAGCAGATTCTAGGCGAAGCCGCTGCCTGCCCAATATTTGAAGAAGATAAATTATCGGCTTCCCTACTTTCTCAACACCTTTTTATCTCGAGAACCTTTATGGGGACTATTGGCTCTTTGTCATGTGCCCTACAGCTTACATTTGGGGGCCCAGTTGTGAGGTCCTGGGCAGTGTGGCGTGAAGTACGATTGTGGAGTCAATGTCAGAGCACTCAGAGGTGAGCTTGGAGCTGAAGAGGACACTTACTTGCCTTTCTTAGACCGGCCATTGTTTTCCTTTCTGAGTAATTCCCATAGAATCAGTTTTCTAGAAACGGCAAGCCAGCTTCTTTTTAGTATTTTTATTGTGTCTTGCTAGTTAGCAGATTCGCCCAAGAACACAGTGAAGTGAACATTGAAAAATATGTGTAGGAGGAATAAATAATATTTTTAGGAAATTATTATTTATGGCATTAAAAATTTTGGAAAACAGGAAAAAAAATGGTCACCCATATTTCTTTCTCACAATTGCTCTTAAATTTTGAGGTAGGTAAGTCTAAGCTTTTGTTTCTAAGAATCTTTTCCTTATCATGTAGTTGTTCATAGTAAGTTATTTAGTTGTGTATTCTTTTTCCCCCCAATTTCTAGGAGGTGGTATAGCATAATGACTTAGACCTAAGTTTTGGCCTCAAATGAGGTTCTAGTCTCAGATATGAGTTGCAGGGCAGAGCTTAATTTCTGAATCTCAATTTCCACAACAATAAATGAGGATACTAATACCTGCTTCATAGTCCCTGTGAAATTTCAATAAAACACTTGTAAAGTGCTTATTATAGTGGGACTCAGTAAATTGTTATTAATATGCCATCAATATTTCCCTTTTGTCATATAGTCTTTTTAAAAAAATATATTTTATTGATTTTTTACAGAGAGGAAGGGAGAGGGATAGAGAGCTAGAAACATCGATGAGAGAAAAGCATTGATCAGCTGCCTCCTGCACATACTGGGGATGCGCTCGCAACCAAGGTACACGCCCCCGACCGGAACCTAACCTGGGACTCTTCAGTCCGCAGGCCGACACTCCATCCACTGAGCCAAACCTGCCAGGACTGTCATATAGTCTTTATGACGATATTTTTAATGACCATGATACTCCATCAAGTTGTATGCATTCTTATTTGCTTAACTATTTATCTGTTATTAGATTCTTAGGTTGCCTCTAAATTTGTACTTGAAAAAAAAAATTCTGCAGCAAACTGTTACTCAGTCAGCAGATTCAATAAGTGCTCACTATGTGCCAGGATCTTTGCTTGATATTAAGAGCACAGAACTCAGAGTGGCACAGTCCTGGCCTTGAGGGACTCACAGTCAAGGGAAGGAGATGTGTACAGGTCACTCTTGTCCTGTGGTAAATGACATCACTATCCAAGTTACTGCGAAAGGGCAGATTGGAGGACAAAATTGTCACACTCTGCCTGGAAAGCTTGGGGAAGGCAGGTGAGGGTCATAGGAGATGGGTTAGTGAGATAATGGGGTAGGGAGCAAGTTATTAAGGGCTTTTTAAGCTATCATACAGAATGGAGCTTTCTTCCTAGTGCAATGGGACAGTTGGTTTGGGAAGAGAAATGACGTTATCTGCTTAGGTTTTACAGTCTGTAGGGGGCAAGGTGGAAACAGAGTTTAATTAGGAAGTTATTAAAGAATCCAGGTGAGACATGGTGTGGCCTAACCAAGTTGGGAGTGGTGGAGGTGGTAAGAGGTGGCCAGGTTGGAATAACCCACAACCTGAGCTGTCAGGTTGGACGTGAGGTGTCTGAGAAAGAGAGGAGTCAAGGATGGGTTCCTAGGTGTTTAGCCTGAGTGATTGGAAGGCTGGAGTTGC
Organism: Plecotus auritus; assembly: GCF_963455305.1. NCBI lineage: Eukaryota > Metazoa > Chordata > Mammalia > Chiroptera > Vespertilionidae > Plecotus > Plecotus auritus. Next base: position 187,442,618 of record NC_137772.1, on the reverse strand, counting down.
CATTCCTAAAATAGTAAAGGATGTACGAGGAGCAGGTTTGGGGAGAAAACCGGGAGCTGAGTTTTGAAATATGGTATGTCTGAGATAGTTATTAAACAGCTAGCTAGAGATGTTCAATAGGTAGTTAGATGTAGGAGTCTGGTTTGTCCCCAAATTATAAGTTTGGGATGTATCTGTATATTTGTGGCATTTATAACATGTTTTTAAAATGTGATTAGTTATTTAAGCCATTACTCACTTCATAGAATTTTCTTTGGGATCTTCATCTTTAAAAAATCCAAATAAACTTCAATCACTATGTAAAATTGTCTAAAGTACTATATATTGGAAGTTTTATTAGAAGAGTACACACACACACACACACACACACACACACCACACACGGTGAGGCAAAAGTAGGTTTACTATTGTTGTATGGCAAATAATGCAATAATAAATAAATAATAATATAAGAATAAACTGTTTCAAGTATTCACAATTGGAATCCTACTTTTGCCCCACCATATATGTATATAATATCTATAATATATTTACTAGAAAACTAGAAGTCTTTTAGGAAGACTTGGCATCATTAAAATGGATCTTTGTATCTAGTATCACATTATGTCTCTCCATTTAGTTTTCCCTTTATTTTTCCCAATAAACATTCATTCTTTTTCTCCACATACATCACACACATTTGTTGATCATATTTTTCCCAAGTGTCATATACTTTTTGTTGGCATTGTCAGTAAAATCCTTTTCATTGGTATTTTGATAGGTTTTGGCTTTATAAAGGAATTACTATACATTGATATATTTGACTACTTATTAAACTTCTAGTACTATAATTAATATCCTACTTGATTTCTTTGATTTTTTCCCCATAGGAATAGACTCATATCACCCGTGAATAATAATTTTGTCTTTTTCCTTTCAATATTTGAGTCTTATTTCTGGGCATGCCAAAAAAAGAAATCCTAAATTTAAGATAAGGGGTAACTGCAAAGTAAGGAGGCAATTAATACCTAAAAGTCTAATCACAGCTTACCATTTTTGTTTTGTTCTTGCTTTAGGCTTGTCCCAATTATTCCTCCCCTTGCCCTTTTAAAACTTTATTTTTGATGGATTAAAAAAAATGAATTTGAGAGACAGAGGAAGGGAGAGGAGAGAGAGAGAAACATCAATGTGAGAGGAAATATTGATTGGCTGCCTCCTGAAAGGCCCCCTCCCCCACCCCCACACTTACCAAGGACTGAGCCAGCAACCCAGGCAAGTGCCCTGACCTGGAATCGAACTGGCAACCCTTCAGTGCGTGGACCACACCCAACCAGCTGAGCCACATGGGCCAGGACTTGATGGATTTTTTGAGTGCCAAGAGCTTATCTGTTTTAGGTTTGTGCAGTATCCCTAATGACTGACTTTGGTATATTTGATTTCCAGCCATTTTGCTCTTCTAAGGACATGTTCTGATTGTTGATCATTATGGTTACTCTTCTCCGGCTGAATTAGCATTTCACTTTCATGGATACAGAAAAAAATTAAAACCCAGTAGAACGTACATAATAACCAGAGATTTGGGGTAGGGCTCTAATGAAAATTTAAAATTGAATAGCCTGGCCCCACCCCATCAACACAGTAAACATGAATTTATACTACAAGTATTTAAAAATAATTATTACATGATTTATAAAACAATTGCTTTTGAAAACTTGTGTTTTCAAACTAATATACTATAGTTTTGCAATTTTGAAAATTATTTTTGTTTGAAAAATCTTTTCTAAATACAAAACCTGTTTCACTTTGCTGTGGATTGCAAATCAGAAAATGACAAGCTGATGCACCTTAGATTTCTAGAATGCTTTACCATAAATTCTCAGTTAACTTTCAAGTTCTGTTTTCTGTTTGTCCAGTTAAGCTTCTTGTGGCCTTTCTCCTTGAAGGAGCAGCAGACACTCTCTGAAGTGCTAGGACTTAGTAACACCAATGACAGATTCACTGGAAAGCTTTTAATTGGCCGGCATTGCCTTGTTGAAATAGCCAAACACCTGCTAGGCAAGCCCTGCGCATGTGAGTGGGGCTATATGTGCCTTCCTTTAGGATTTGCAAGGCTGGAGCACAAAGACAGCGATTGTTACCCAATAAGCAGTAGTCACACACTTCTACCAATCGCCTTAGGAGGGCTGGTTACCATGGAATCCACCATCTGTTCACTCCCCCCCCAGAATGTGATTATCCTTGCTGGGCTGGGAACTGGGGGAAGCAGGGGAGTGCGTGCCCTGTGAAATTATCTGCGATGGATTGGGTTAATGGGAGGCTAGATTTGGCTCGCTGGAAAAACAAATGAAGGGTGTTCTGCTTCCACCATTTGTGACTTCTAACCAAGAGGAATAAATTCGGCTTTTATAAGGTAAGTAACCATGGTACTGTGTATTCAGTTTGTACTACATTTGGTGTCAGGCATTATGTCCATGTGGTCCAAGCAAAGGGAGCTATAAGCTCTTCTGGAAGAAATCTCCAGCATTACACACTTCCGTTGTATCGATTTTAAGCAGCTCCTGTACAATGACATGTTAATGTTGGAAAAATGAAAGAATTATTCTTTCATCTTTTACAGTTTTTTTGTGTGCCTGTGAAATTGTTTTATGTCCTCTGAAAGTGGCAAAAAGACTGTCATTTTTAATAGTTTCTCAGAATGAATTATACCGATATTCTCTTTTGAAATACTCCCATGGCCACGTGTTCAGGGTCTATTCTTCAAATAAGAAAACGTCTCAGGTCAGGGACATTTGTAGGTTATGGTTTAATTAATGATTATTCTGGCCCATAAGACTGACCTACCATCACTAGCTCATGTTTTGAAATGTGATGCTTCTGCAGTTTCATTTTGCAATGCTTTTGCACAAGTTTCAAGGGCCCGGAGCATGTGGAAACAATGTGACAGTGCTTTTAACAGCGGGCGGGCTTGCAGGCATACGAATAAAGGAAGGGGCAAAGCTAGGAAGATCTGCGCTTCTATTTCAAGGGCTTCCTTTGTTTTTGGTTTTTTTTTCTGTTTCAACAGCCCCTTAAAATGTGTGATGCATATTGTGAGCAGTAGAAGGAGATTTTGGTGCTAACAGATGGATGACTGACATTTTTCTGGGTGGCTAAGAGGTTGGTGGCTCAAACAAGGGACTTCTCTGTCCTTTGCAAGGCAGCATTGTGTCCCCTTCCCTAAAACTGTGCCCTAACATATAAAAGTGAAGAACAAAAAGAGTGCTGTCTATACTCTGGATACTTCTTTTGTGTAAGTTTTCCTGTCATTTAAACCACGGCGCCAGGGCGCTGTGAGCCTGGCTGGGTCTGCCATTTTTATTTGCTATAGGAAGGGTTGCAAGGACAGGCTTTGCTTATGCAGCTGTAGTCATTCTAATAGTGCTGTTCAGCTGTCATCTTGGACACTCGCATCAGTGGCTGCTCAGAGGGCTAGACAAGGTCATTGCTAAAGGACCCTACTTGTTTAATTTTCTTTTTCTTTTTAATAATAGTATAAAATTAGATAACCTTGTATTGGTCAAGGACTCCTGTTCTTACTTCAAGAACAGCTTTTCAGGATTGTCAGTTGTGGGTTCTTGGTACAAATTGTAGCTGACATGAACATTTTTACCTTTTGTGTTTATTGACCTCTATACATTATTATTGTTACTACTATTTTAAGTTTTTTAAATAAGCAAAATTTGATTAGGTAGCTACTAGGTCTAAAAAAACATATTTTTCAATAATAATAGATGTATGTCTGGCTGGAATTTTTCTTAGCATTTGTAAAAATTTTTAAGCTAATCTTGTATTGTTGAAAATTTCAGCCACAGATGCCAGTCATTCATAAGCAGTATAAGTTTCGGAAGGAAATAAGATAATGTGAGAGCAAACCTGAAAAAGCCTGTGATTGAATGGGTGTGAAGTGTGTGAGCATTCGTGTGCCTGGGTTGCAGTTGAGTTGGGCTGGGTAAATCTGTCACTTTCCAAGTTCTCTCGTGTTTGTGAGTTTTCTTACTATTTTTGTGGTTACTGATTTGAAGTTTAATTGTGTATTTTTAAGTGGGTGTTTGTCATTTTATCCCAATGGTTTATGGATATTGGCAGGCACTTTTAAGCATATTTCTTATGTTCCTCGACTGAGTTTTCGGAGTAATTAAATAAATAAAGCCCTAAGGCGTTCAAGATATGTTAGAGAAAAAACTTGGTTCCATAGCCACGGAGAGGAAACTTAGGGTTATACTTCCTGAAGTTATGAAGAGGAGTAAGCAGCAGGGACAGTCCCTGGAGTGCCTGTGATCCCAACCAGTGTTGCCGAGGGTGAGGGGTGCACGGCTGTGCGACCTGCAGCTCCCCGGGAGGGATGTGGCTTTTGGACCTGGTGTCTTTTTATTGCCCCTGGTGAGATTTCCCTTCTATTCACAAGCATTGTCAGCGGTAAGACCCACCACCCTGCGTCCACAGGCTTGTGGTAACGCATTTAAAATATACTGAGTTCTCGGGGCTGCTCCAAAAAGGGACTTTCTGGTTCTCTCTGTCCTTGTCTGTGAGGGTGGGGAAAGGTGCTTGATTTCAGTGAGTTCCGAGGCTTCTTCCCGCTTTTCAAACTCTGTGATGGCTTGATGCTTTTCAGTCCTCCAGTCCCACTTTAAGATGTCACTAAATGACAAGTTTACAGGTGTGTTTATAAATATGTAAAGCTACCCTTATTCGGAGTTGTTTATTTTACAAGTGTTATATAGATGACAACTCAGAAACTCTAAGTAAAGTGCTTGGAGTGACTCAAATTCATAACAATCTGAGCAGATAGCAAATCAATCCACCACTAGGTCAACGCAAATAGGTTTTTCTGCTTCTTCCCTGACACATGATGCTGGAATGCTGCCTGGCTTGACTTAGGATTGGATAAGTAGACGACAGAGTTAATGAACAGAGTAAAGCTGTTAGAGCTTACATTTTTCTCCTATGTTTTATTGCCACCTTCTGTCTAACCTCTAAATTGAGTCGCTCTATTTGCTTTTGGGGTACAGACTTATAATCCAAAACTCCCATTTTGGCCCATGAGCTGTCTGTGCTGTCAGGATCATCTCATTTTTAACTCATTTTACAGACAAGAATCCGAGGCCCATAATGATTAAGCAACTTGTCCAGGGTCACAAAACTTGCATTGCAGAAACAGATAATGTTGGGTATTGCATGTTGAATGCAAAGATTCAAGGTAAGGTCAACTGACTTCCTGCATTGTTAACCTTACGAGGAACAGAGCAGTCAATGTCACCTTGAAGTCTCACAGATGGACTTTTCAGGGATTTGAACAGAAGGGGAATCGGCAGATGCTGTTATGTTCACATGTCTCTGGTGTTGAAGCTGTTTTGATTCTACATGACATTTAAAAGGAGATATACTGCCCTGGCTGGTTTGACTCAGTGGATAGAGCGTCAGCCTGCGGACCCAAGGGTCCCAGGTTCAATTCCGGTTAGGGGCACGTGCCTGGGTTGCAGGCACGGTCCAACGTGCAGGAGGCAGCCAATCGATGGTTCCCTCTCATCATTGATGTTTCTATCTCTTCCTCTCCCTTCCCCTCTGAAATAAAAATATATTATTTTTTTTTTAAAAAATAGAGATACTGAAAACTGCCTCTTCCCACAATTCTGTATTGCCATGGTTTCAAGAAATATTTAGAATGAGTTAATTTTGTGCATTAGTATAATTTTGTATGGATGCATTAAATATAGAACTACAGGGTCCTGTCAGGTAGCTCAGTTGGTTAGAGTGTTGTCCCAATGCGCCAAGGTTACAGGTTCGAAACAACCAATGAATGCATAAATAAGTGGAACAACAAATTGATGTTTCTCCCTCAAATCAGTACATTAAAAAGTTCTCTCTCTATATATACGCATAGAGAGAAAACTATAGGATGTGAAGCCTGTATATAAAGTGTGCATGTGAACAGTGTAAACTCACCCAAAAAAGCTATGGCTCACAGGGGGTTGCTGCATTTTACAGGATTTCTCTCTATATGAATGTGCCATATATTTTATTTTCAGCAGCAGTTTTCTTCTGAGATGCTTCCTCTTCTGTTTTTATAACTGCTTCTATGCTTTCTGTAAATCAAAAAGGCAAACTTGCTATAAATTGGCAGTAAATCGGTCTATGTAGGCAGCTGCAGATCCTTGGAACAGTTTGGTATAATGCACTTACTAGTATTCCTTTCCCACTCAGTTGCCACCACTTTAAGCCCAGGAATGGCTTGATGGAGTTGAATGAGGGTATCTAGCAATACCTTATTCTGAGAAAAGTTCTATATTTTGTGAATAATGCCCACTCTATGGGGCTAATTATTTGGTAACAAATGTGTTGAGTTACTGACTCCCCTGTAAACAATTGTTTCCTTCCCTTCTTCCTTCTTGTCTGTTTAAATCCTTTTCACTTTCACCCCCCCCCCACTAATTTTCTTGTGCTGAATTCAGATTAATGAAATCATGTGACAAGATATATTCCCAGAAGGCAAACAGATGGACTCTATTGGATTTTTTAGATTTCTATTATACATTGCTAGAGGTGTATTCTCCTATAATTTAAAGATCTGCCAGGATCATCTCGTTTTTAGTTCTCTCGTTTTACAGAGAAGAATCTGAGGTCCATAAAGATTAAGCAGTTTACACAGCGTCACCAAACTGGCATTGCAGAAACAGCTAATGTTGAGTATTGTGTGTTAAATGCAAAGATAGGGGGCAAGATCAACTGTCTTCCTAAGTTTCTACCCTTAGGAGGAGTGGACCCCTAAGGTGTCACCGTAAAGTCACACAGATGTGATTTTCAGTATGCCCAGAGGGAGAGCAGCTTTAAAAGATGATTCTCTCAATAACCAAGGTCATAAGAAACAGATCTCTCTCTCATTATAGATGCCTATACTTAAAAAAAACCACAAAACACTTTTTAACTGCCAAACCAACTAGATGTTTGTGCTTTTTAGTTTTCAACTTCTCTCCCTTACATCCATATCCGTAGAAGTGAAATGATGATCACAATGTTGGTTGGTGATTATGGAGCCCAGAGCAGGTAAGGTGGAGCACAAAGGAAGGACAGCCTGAAGGACAAATACAGTTCCACTCTAGGGCACACTTGTCACCTGCGTAGTAGTACATTCCTATTGTGGGTTAACGCACCCTCTTCTGTGGAGAGTGATTGATGGATAGGCAACCTGCGCTTGCTTACCCCGCCTCCCTTCCCTCTCCTCCCCTCACCTTGGGCCACCCTACCACCTCCGGAGACATTCTTTCTTTGGCTATGTTACTATTACCAGTGTTGATCTTGCATGCATTCATCAAATCGTTATTTAACATTTTATTCTTTGCCAGTGTCAGAGGATAGGACACAGAACATATTGGACAAGGTCTTTAGTGAAATTTACATAATAAAGAAGGGAGACATAATACACAAATAAGTGAACAATGTAATTTCAAACAGTGGTAAGTATATGAAGACAAAACACGATGTATGTTACAGAGGGATTTTGGGGCAGCAAACTTTATAGAGTGGCTCATCAGAAAATGCTTCTCTGGGGAGGACTCAGATAAGCTGAGACACAAATAATTAGAATCCAGGAGTAGTGGGTGTGTGGTTATCTCCACTTGATTCAAGTGGAAATTGAGGAAAGCTTGTCATCTGGTTCATTCTGTGTTCAATTAGTACTGCACTCCCACAGTGCGTGTTGTCTCTTCTTTCAGAACTTGATCCTGAATATATGTTCTTTTTCAAAATCAGAGTTTAATGGGCTGGCACAGTGGTGAAGAGCACAAGCAGACCTAGACTTAGCCCCCTCCACATACTGGCCACCTGGAGGAGTGTAGGCAAGTTACTTAACTTCTCTAAACCTGTTTCCTTAATTGTTAGAACTTACAGGGTTATTGTTGGTGTTAAAGGAGGTAATATTCAGAAACCCACTTAGTGCTAGAGATGATGGTGATAGTTGTGATGTTCTGTAAGAGGCATCAATAATAATCCCATGAATGTTAAAGTATTTGCTACCGTTGGCAGTGAAAGCCCAGAGAACTATTCACCTTCTCTGTACAGCATAACTTTTTTTTTTTTATCTCTCCCATTCACTCTCTCATCCCTTATGTTCATTCATTCACCCCTGCATTCACTTATTCAACAAACTTTTTTTTAAAAAAAAACACACTTTATTAAGGTATGACTGTCCCAATTAATTAATTATCTGCCTAGATTTAGTGGGACATACACAGGTGACCAGGGGTCAGCAATAACGGCCTATCCCCTGGTACTTCATTGTCTAGACAGCTGAGCCGAACCGGAACACATGAACACACAAGACAGAATTAGTATGCAATCACACAAGGTTTATTTACCTATTCCTAGTGGGTCCTAGGCTCCGGCAAAGGCCACCCGGCGATGCACACTGAAGGACGGACGACGAAGACGGAGACAGATAGGCGGCCGCAGTTGGTTCAGGCTCGCACAGCAGAGCAGTCAGTCGGGCTCGTCTCACAGAGCGAGGAGCGACGTGGAGTCCTCCTCATATCAGGCAGGAGACATCGACTGAAGAAGGTCCACTGCTTATATAGCCAGGAGTAAACAACTTGTGTCTTAACAGTGTGGGCCAGACAGTGTGCCTTATGCTAGGAGCAGGGTGTTTACACTTTAAGGGCTTACATCAAGATAGTGGGGTGTTCACCAATTTGGAAGTTACAGGGTATTGGGGTCTCGACACAGCAAACATTTCACACATTAGAAGGGTTTCCTTATGACCATAACATTATTATAACACTGATATACAAAAAGCTGTACATATTTAAGGGATACAACTCGATGAGTTTGGGAGATAAGTATACACTTGAAAAGCCTTCATCACAATCTATGCCATAAACATATTCATTACCTCCAAAAGAACTTTTTTAAAAATGTCCCTCTGCCCTTGCTAGATTCTAGATAAAGAACATGATTAGACATGGTCAGCGCTCACAGTGCTCAGGTAACTATCTGTTGACCAATCAGTTGCATTCCTGTGATTGGTGTCCCGGTGGAGGAGGGGTGCCGGGGACAGAAGCAGGTAATTGTACAGGAGAGTCCAAGAATTCTTCTCCTAGGCCAGGGGTCCTCAAACTTTTTAAACAGAGGGCCAGTTCACTGTTCCTCAGACCGTTGGAGGACCGGACTATAGTTTTAAAAAAAAAAACTATGAACAAATTCCTATGCATACTGCGGGCCCTGGACGAGTCGGCTGCTAAGCAGAACAGGCAGCGGCACCCGGCGGGCCGGATAAATGTCCTTGGCGCGATGGGCCTGGGAAGTGCTAATATCTGAATACAGAATTTGAGGTGAGATAGGGCGGAATTTGCGAGTGGAGATCTTGATTTGCATTGATGTTTTTACTGTATCCTGTACAGAATGAGGAATCTTTCAGTAGTTTTAAACATTCAAAGAATAGATCTTCAGTTTTGTGGTCTAAAAAAACAACTGGCAGTTTAAGTAATGCAAACATTGGAGGGACTATCCAAGGCAGGCTGAATTCCTCTTTTCATCTTCACCGTCTTCCTCTTCCTCTTCATCTATAGCAGGAAAGAATGTTTCTTCTATCATCACCACAACCATACGGCTAAGTCATATTTTATTCTTGGTATTTAGATTCTAAAGCCGCACATAAAGTAAAATCTGCATAGAGTCCAAAAATTATTGAGCAATCCCTTAGAAAGGCATAGCTGTGGGAATCAACTCTCTCATTAAGGCCAGCGCAGTGGGTCTCTTTCCAGGGTTGGAAGGAGTTGCTGCTGCTTTGCTTGGGGGTGAGATGAAATAATCTCTGTGTTTTCATTTAGGGGTCATGCTGTATGAAATATAAGGGACAGCAGGTTCATGATCTCTGCCTCATTCCTACTACAGGGCACGTGAGCATTGGGGTCAAGCTGCCTGAACAACTTAAACTTTCACACCTGTTTTTGTGAGCTCTCTTGTACATCTGTTTTCTATATCTGCACAGTGTCTATGGTTCAATTTGAGCACATTTTAATGCACTTATAGTACAACTACTATAATTGCTTTGTAAACTTGCAGTATTTTCTACGTGCCAGACAATGCAAAGTACATTTATCATCTCATTTCATCTTTAACAAACACTTGAAATAAGTGGAATTTATCCTAACTGAACAAATAAAACTCTTGCTATGAGATACATAATATTTTCAAGTTCACTAATTAAATGATGAACTGGAATAAAAACCCTGATCCACTGTGGCTTCAATTCTATATTCTTAGCTCTTATGTTCAGTTTTCTTTAATTAGAAAGCTATTGCATTAACCTAGGCTATATATACACATATATGTATATATATCTGTATATACACACACATATATGTTTCACACATATATGAAATGTAAATATTGCAGTAGCAGAAGGGGTATAGAAATGAAAAAATCCAAAGAGGTGAAGAGGAAGAATTGTGTTACTGCCTTTAAGAAGCTCTTAGGTACTTAGCACTTGTCAAAGAACATGAATGTGAAACTTCAAAAAGAAACACAAATGACTAAGACATGAGAAAAAAGTGTTCTATAACTGGCAATCAATCTACAAAATAAATAGTCTCTTATTACATTGGCAAAAATTTCTTGAATGCTTACATTTTGGATTTGGCATCCTTATATACTTCGGATGCCAACATAAATAGATACAACTTTTTGGAAAACAATTTGATAATATGTGTGATCTTAGAGAACATTTTGTTGCAAGGAACAGAAGAATCCCCCTAAACCTTAGAGAAAAGAGAGGTGAGTAGAAACAATAAAAAGGTATCTCCTAAATCCTCGGGGACAGGAAGATCATCGGGCCTCACAGGAGCCCGACCGAGGATTGTTCCGCTCCCGCTCCCTCAGACTGACCTCATCTGCCCCTCTGTGTGGAGGGCACGAACCATGGCTGCCCCAAATCTCGATTACTCAGCAACCAAGGGCCTTTCATTTCACTGGGGTGTGTGTCTATGTGCGTGTGTTATCTTTTTACCAAAGTAAAGTAATACTAAAGATATATTCTTTCTGTTCATTAGAAAAAGGCATCGCTCCTTAAAGAGTAAGCTGATCTCAGTGTTTAACCTTAGTTTAGTGTGGGGTGCGGCTACAGTGTTTGGACAGGTTCAAGCCTTGGACTGATGAGAGGGCACAGTCCTCTCATGGCCAAGTGCAAGTCCCAGCTTGGAGGACAGGGCCTTCCCAGCACAATTATAGCCATCAGTTATAGTTGTAAGCTTGAACCTATGGTCCGAACACTGGCCCCACGTGCCTAAGTAACATAGGCTGCAAGTAAACAAAGCTTGATCAGTTGTATGTAATTGAGTAGGATTGAAACCCTATCTTGACCACACCCTTACTTTGCCTCGTGGCATCTGCTATAAAATAAAGGCACGGCTTGTGGGCGCTTGGCACTGCTGGGTCCTCATCAGAGAAGCAGCGTCCCACCGAGTCCCAGCTTTCCTTCTCTTGTCTGTCTTTTCTAATCCTTCATCGCCCCCACTCAGGGTCACTGAACCTGGCTGAGCTGGCGCGGCACATAAGGCACCCTGGGGCTGAGTATGCCATGGCCGTGCCGACGCTCCACAGTTCAGCATTTCTATAAAGATAATTTCCCTTCTTTTAAAAAATTGGGATAGGTATAAAATTATTGCTGTAAAAGTGATCATTAATATAGCTCTTCCTTTTTTTATCTTTCTGCTTTTTGATCATTGTGTACATTGAGTCTCTTTCTGTGATAAACAACTTCTATACTAATTCTGATGAGTGTACCCTAAACTCAATGTCATGGGCACTTTGGGGGCTCTGGGTGGAGTGTTCATGACTTTAAGCTCACTTAGCTTCGGCCTTCAGGTGTATTTGGGACCCCTCGGCCCCTATTAAAGTTTGTCACTGTCTTTTTGTAGAAAATTGTTGGAGTGGTAGTTTCTCTTCTCAGAACAGCCAGCTCTGTACCAGGTAGAGTAAGCTAATTCAATACTTTGACTACCTAAAGTGCACAATTGCTTTTGAAAAAGGCTGTTCCAAGGCCCAGCTCTTTCTCTTCCAGGGAACATATACATTTTAACATTAGTGAAAATTGAGTTGTTTTGATCAGATGGAAATGAAAGGGGGATGGAGTGAAAGACAGATGGTTTGAAGCAAATCATGCTACCTACTTTTCCTGCATCCTTGAACATCCCGAACTGTTTTTTCTAGATTACCATAAGTATAACATATTTCCACAGAAGCTATTTTATCATTTGTGAGTATTGGCAGAAAGAGGGAAAGGAGGATGTGCATAAAATTCGTGGTGGACAGCAGACCAAATGGAATCTTCTTTTTATAAAGTTGGGTAGGTTTATCTCAGCCGTGGGCAAACTACGGCCCGCGGGCCGGATCCGGCCCGTTCGGCTGTTCTATCCGGCCTGTGGAGCCGAAAGAGCGGAGGGTTCTCTTGCTCTCCCCTCCGCTCCTTCACCAGCAGCAGTGTTAACATGGCAACGTCGGGAAACACAGCCGCAGCTCCTTCTTCTGAGTGGGCGGATTTATATCCGCCCATTCAGTACAAGGAACAACTTCTCAATCTTCCAGAGGCTCCTTGTAATGCCTGTGGACGCGTCCCCCGACATCACCCTGGGAATGCGTAGACACATTATTGTGGTGATGCAGGGAGACACGCCCCTGGAGAGCACAGTATCAGAGCATTAGCTAAAAAGGAGACCAACAACACTGTTCCCACTGAAGTTGATGTTTTAAAGACCAAAAACCTTTCAACCCAGTCTACATTGCCATCTACATCTACGTCCCGGGCATAATTTGGAAGTTGCACTAAAGAAAATGTTTAATTTACTGTTTACACATTTTGTTCTTTTCTATTTGTTTTAGTTTTAAATTATTTTATTATATTTAAGTTTAATTTGAAAGGCTTTTGTACCTTTCCTTTGTTAGGCAATTTTATTTTGCCTTTGCCATCTCCAATATAAGGTATGTTATTGTGCTATGATTCCTCCATTTTTTGAAGTTTCAAATTATAATAATTAGTGTTTACATTCTTCTTGTTAAAATGTTTGAAATGAATAAAACTATTGAAATAAAAAAAAAAAAAGACCGTACCCTTTTATGTAATGATGTTTACTTTGAATTTATATTAGTTCACACAAACACTTCATCCATGCTTTTGTTCCGGCCCTCCAGTCCAGTTTAAGAACGCATTGTGGCCCTCGAGTCAAAAAGTTTGCCCACCCCTGGTTTATCACCTGGTCCGGGCAACCTGGCTATTCATGTAAAAAACATGTAGTGTTTTCTTTGTGTCCAGCCCTGTGCTGAGCAGTAAAGATGCCGTCTGGCTCTCAGGAAGCTCACGTTAGTAACATGTGTAATTCAGATTCGTAAGTCTGTGCCAAGGTCAGGGCAAAGTGTTGTGATTACATAGAGACAAGGAAGGATGCATGCCCAGGCCAGAGACAGCTCTGCTGCACAGTCTTAAGGGTGAGGGGGTTTCTGCCAGATTGAAAAGTTAAAGACATTTCCTATCAACGGAACAACACAAAGGCTTGAAACTATAAAAAGGACAACACCTGTTTGGAATACAAACAGTTGGTGTATTTGGGACTGGGTGTCGGAGTCGATCACTGGCACCAATTATATTAGATTGTCTAAGCTGTGCCATGGTGGGATTGTATTTTATGGGCAGGGGAGAATGCGTATGGACCTTTACCTGGCAAGCAGCTTGGTACCTTTGGAAAGATCACTGACAGCACCATAGAGGAAGGATTAGGGGGCAAGGTGCAGGAGCCCTGGCATTTGATAGGGAGCAGATGATCCAGGAGAGAGATGATGAGTTCCTGAATTTAGACAATGAATGGCTCAAAGATGTAGAAGAGATAAGGAACTGAAAAGTCTGTAGGAGCATTATCAGGACTTGGTGACAAAATGCATGTGTGGGTCTGGTGGAGGTGTGGGAAGCGTCAAGGACCGCTCTGGAGTTTTCAGTTTGGGTAGCTGGCTAGGGCAGGCGATGATGCATCCTTAGTCGTGGGCAAAGCAGGCTACTTTTGATTTGAGAATACTATTAAATATTTTATCACATGTCTAACTAGTTTAGCTTTATACATGAAATTTATATTTTTTACAATTTCAAAAAGAAATGCCAAATAAATCCATATAAATTCTTAGTATGGTAACATGTAAGACAGTGGTCGGCAAACTCATTAGTCAACAGAGCCAAATATCAACTGTACAACGATTGAAATTTCTTTTGAGAGCCAAATTTTTTAAACTTAAACTTTTTCTAACGCCATTTCTTCAAAATAGACTCGCCCAGGCCATGGTATTTTGTGGAAGAGCCACACTCAAGGGGCCAAAGAGCCGCATGTGGCTCACGAGCCGCGGTTTGCCGACCACTGATGTAGGAGATTCCATTTTACAAAAAGAAAGGGAAATATGACAGCAAAAGGAAAAGAATCAGAGATTTAGAAACAACTCCCAGTTTTTCTTTGTATATTATACTTCAAATTCTAGTACTTTCTAGCATTTAAAATTAATTGTTGCCTATAAACAGGTGGCTGAGCCCTTGCTGTGGAGTGAACTTCACAAGTAAAACAGAGGTCTTCTGAGTTTACAGTGCAACTTGGAAAAACAAATATTTATAGAAAATGTCTAAAATCTATTCAAGCAGGAAATTAGTTTGTTGGTTATATATATTTCAGTAATAAAATGCTGAAGCATTATGAATGTTGAAGCAAGAAATGCCTATATGACATTGGAGTTTCTTTAATGGTAGAAAAAAATTTCAGTGTTAACTGAGTTCCTTCAAGACTCCTCAACCGCCGAAACCGGTTTGGCTCAGTGGATAGAGCGTCAGCCTGCGGACTGAAGGGTCCCGGGTTCGATTCCGGTCGAGGGCATGTACCTTGGTTGCGGGCACATCTTCAGTGGGAGGTGTGCAGGAGGCAGCTGATCGATGTTTCTCTCTCATCGATGTTTCTAGCTCTCTATCCCTCTCCCTTCCTCTCTGTAAAAAATCAATAAAATATATTAAAAAAAAAAAAAAGAAGACTCCTCAACCACTAGCCTTCCAGTGAAGCTTTCTTCACAGCTCCATTACTCTTCTCTAAGCCCCCGGAGCACTCTGTGACTATATATGTCATCAAGTATGTTGCATTTGGCTGCTATTTTATCTCTCTCCCCAACTAGATTGAGTTCCTGAGGCTATATTTGCTTATCTGAGATCCCCAGCTTTTGGCTTAGCACTGACCCCATCCTTACATTTTTGTTGTTGTTGTTGTTAAGCCTCACCCAAGGATATATTTTTCCCTTGATTTTTAGATAGAGTAGAAGGGAGGGGGAGAGACAGAAAGAGAGAGAAACATCAATGGGAGAGAGACACATTGATTGGTTGCCTCCCATACGTGCCCTGACTGGGCTGGGGATCAGGCCTGCAACCGAGGTATGTACCCTTGACCAGAATCGAACGTGGGACTAGGGTCTCATGCTTACTTTTAAATTGTTGAACTGAACTAGGACTAAAGAAAAAATTTAACATAATGGAACTTATCCACACCATAGTAACTGCCTCACCTAGCTGCCCTGTCTCCTCTTTGGGAAGAGCCCTACTCCCCCAAAAAAACACAAACACTTCCTCCTCCAATTTCTGATGATTCTGGATCCCTTCTCGTCCAGCTCTCCCTGACTAAATTGGGAGCTGTTGGAGGTCATGGATTTTGTTGATCACCTTTATGCTCCCAAACCCTTGCACAAAGCCCATCATATAGGAGGTGCTAGATAAAGCATCAAATGGAAGGAATAAGGAAAACCTTGAGTCTTACCCAGCTATCTCCACAGTCGGAACTGCAGAGATAAGGACAACAACAATCTTTTAGATGGGTGGGAGGAAGAAGGATGGGGTGAGATTTCATCACACTACTCAGAAGAGCACAGAATTTAAAACTTCAGAATTGCCTACTTCTAGGATTTTTCCTTTAATATTTTTGGACTAGGGGTAACTGAAACCATGGAAATCAAAACCACGGATAAGGGGAGACTACTGTACACATTTAGAAGGGCAGTCAAATGAATTTTCTATAATAGAGGTAACCTATTGAGTAACTAACTCAACCTCAGCCTATAACCAGTAATGTGATTTTCATAAATAACAGGCTGCTAATTCAAAATTAGTATGTGATGTAATAATGAAATTGTCAAAAATCAATACTTAAATTCTTGTTGAGGGGTGAAAAGGAGCTAATATATTGTGATGGAAGATTATATGACTTTCGGTGGTTGGCACACAGTGCAATATACAGAGCTTGTGTCATAGAAATCTATATTTGAAACCTATATGACTATTAACCAATGTCACCCCAACAAATTTAATTAAAAAACACTTAAACTCTTCTTGGAAAACAGGGTAAAAAAGCAATAGTAAGGGGGAAAAACTCCTTTGAAAAGTTCTAGGAGGTGAAACTAATTTCCCTTTTTAAAGTTGTGGTAAGTATCTTTAGCATTTCTCTTTGCACTGAGTATGCATGGTCTCTTAGACACTATGCAGGTCCATAGTAATGATAGTGAAGCTGACAAGGGCTATCTATTCTAAACATGTATGCTTCCATTGAGGCATACCATAGACTACAAAATGTGTAAACTATAAAGTGATCTTTTAGAGCAAATTGTTACATTTAACATAGAATGAAGTTCATTTTACTAAAACAGAAATCTCTCAATTCAAACTTCAGAGTTGCTATTAGGAGATTTATATATAAACTAGAGGCCCAGTGCATGGATTCATGCACTGGTGGGGCCCTCTGCCTGGCCTGTGGGGATCAGTGGACCTCCATGCCACTGCAGCCCGGCCTTACCTGCCAGCTCACCTGCCAGCTCGTCGGGCTCCAGCTCTCTGTCCACCTCGATCCCGTACAGCACGAAGTAGTACGCCCACAACTGCCCTCCCTTTCAGGCCTGGTCCCTCCCAACTGCCCTCACCTGCTGGCCATCTTGTCGTGGCCATCTTGTATCCACATGGGGCAGGATCTTTGACCCCATGGGGGCAGCCATCTTGTGTGTTGGAGTGATGGTCAATTTGCATATTACTCTTTTATTAGATAGGATAACCTAGAATCACACCATTGGTTTAGGTAGTCTTCATATCATCTAGAATGATCTGGAGATAGATTAAAGTTTTAGAAGAATTCAATTTAAAATAATTATGGAGGGTTTTTTGTGTATTTTTTTCAAATTATTTTAGTGTTTTTGTAGCATTTATGGTTTATGCATTTATCACCATTTTAACATGGGTACAATAGCATTTATGTCAGTTTTTTGACATAAATTTCTGTAATAATTTTAAGATCAAAGGACTATTAGATGAAATGTGCAAACTATTTTCCTGTGAGAAACTATCTGGGAACATAAATACTAAATATCTTCCAGAAGTTGCCTTCTCCCAAGCAATGGTCCAGGAAGGGTTATACCAGAAGATGAACCAGAGACAATCCATTTTAGTGTGGGAAGCTGATCCTAGAACTTGGAACATTTTCCCTAAGGAGTTTTGGTGGTTTTTTGTTTTTTTTTTTAAACACCTTACCATTTTTAATACTTATGGACTTACTCTACCACCTTTATTCAGTGTATGTGTCAAGTGTAGTTAGTATAGCAGGTGCATGTGAGGAATTCCAGAGGAAGAATGGGGGATGGTCATGGCAGCTTGTGTCCTTTCTGCCCATGGCGTTTTAGGTTTAGCTGATTAAAGAGACTGAGATTTTATTATTTTAGATAATGGAATTCTGAGAATGCTTGGAAATAAGAGACCATAAACATCTTTTGTACCTCCTCCCCCCCAATCCACCTCACAGATTTGTAGGTTATTATAATGGCACAGTACTTAAATGAGTTGTCAGAACAAAGAATTGTGTCTTTTACTTTTACACACAAAAAAACACAGATGTTCCCCATTCACTAACCTCTCATGAGAAGACAAGTGTCTGTCAGTACATATTTAGCAGGTTCTTACCCAGCAGATATATTTGAAAAAATAAATACAACCTGTTCTTTTGAGGTAAAGGTGAGATTTGAGTGAAGTAAATGCAGTCAGCAGAGGAATGTGCTTGCTGGACAGAGCATTTTTGAAATGATTGTTTGGAAATGTTTCCAATATTGTGTAATTTTATCACCAAAATTATTATGTATCTTTTATTGTTTTCATTTATTTTTAAGACCCTCACTTCTGTGCATACATTCAAACATAAATACACATCTTTTTAGCCTTGTTTTAAAATCTTTGAAATAGTTGTAGTAGGGTATAGACCAAATATTTTTCAATAAGTGTTTATTATTATTTTCTTAATTTATCTTTATTGTTGAAAGTATTACAGATGTCCCCTAGACCAAATTTTTCACAACAACAAAAAAGTTCCAAGACATCAAGGTAGATGGAAATTTACTAGAGAGATTTCAAGGAAAACCTGTGCATGATTGGCAGATGGGATTTTGAAATGTATCATTATTTAGCGAATGCAGCCCAGGATGCTTTCCCAGGTAGGGCAATCATTAAAACCAAGTATGGCAGTAAACTGACTTAGATCTGCTCTTTCAAATAGCTGAATCAATGAAATATTAACCAAGATTTTTAAAATCCCATTGTTTTCTCAAAAAATAGTATTTTCTCTTTATCTCATTCTATTTTAACTTCTCTTTTTGTGTTTTTTCAATAGACATTTTAGGGCATAGTTGTTGTGTTTAACTTATACACAAGTGCATACATACATGGGAGTGCAATATCCAGATTGCATACTGAGAGAGATATGTCATCAACAGTTTGAAGATACTGTTCTAGAAAGCCTTCCCTGACCCTCCTCTAATGCAGCTACAACAGTAATTGGATCCCGACCAAACTTCCCAATCACCATTTTACTTGTCAGCTCTCCCTTTGACTCCTTGGAAGGGACCACTTAATGAGATTGTATTAAGTGCCTGACACTGTGTACATGGGGCCCATAATAATGAGCAAGACATTCATGGTCCTTGCTTTCCAGAAGCTTTGGGAATAGTAGGGAAGACAAATGCTAAACAAGGACATTGAACATTTAATTACAGTTGTAAATAAGTGTTCAAGGGAAATCCACAGGGGATAGTGAGATTAGTCATATGTGAAGACCTTAAAGGCCATAGGCATGAAAAAGAATAATGTAGCTGAAAGAAAATTAGATTATAGGAAAGTAATGGTCAAGACTTTCTTAAAAATTCCCAAGTGCCTCACAATGTGCCATGTTTAATATATTGTGTTCCAAGTAGGGGCTCAATAATTCTTTGTAAATAAGCAGATAAAACAATTTTGGAAGGGGCCCTCAAATTTATAGTTTTCTTTGGCCCACCCAATGTGTTTGAGTTTTAAATTTTAAATTAAAGAAATCATTCAACAGTTTGCCACAAGTGAATCTTAATTCATATTGTTTTAAACCTGTATCCTTACCCATTTGAGTTATCCACCTAGATGCTATATGGATTAGCCTTTGCTACCCTGTGTAGAGGATAAAGATCTGCCACACTCTATAGACAGTGAGCTGTTTACTAATATAAGATTGTTCATCTTGAGTTAGACTAGTGATTAATGTATAAACTAAAGTTTTAAAAGACTGTATGGATATTTTATAATTCTTAGTGTAATATTGAAACCTGTTTATGTTCCATCATTATTGGTAAAGTCACATACATAGATTGCTAGGATAATAATTTGAAATTTTCAAGCAAATAAATTTATAATTTATCAAGTACCCATTTATCAGTTAAGGCCCATATGATGGAAATAGAATTTTAAAAAAAAATTAGTTCCCTTTTTATCCTTGATCTTTTTTTTTTAAAATATATTTTATTGATTTTTTACAGAGAGGAAGGGAGAAGGATAGAGAGTTAGAAATATCGATGAGAGAGAAACATGGATCAGCTGCCTCCTGCACACTCCCTACTGGGTATGTGCCTGCAACCAAGGTACATGCCCTTGACCGGAATCGAACCTGGGACCCTTGAGTCTGCAGGCCGATGCTCTATCCACTGAGCCAAACCGGTTAGGGCTATGCTTGATCTTATTTCCAACCACAAAGGCAGTAACTTAAGATAAATTATCTGAAAGTTTACTGAAATCTGGATCTACTATGATTCTTTCTTCCTTTTGGAACTTTTCTTTATTCCAGAAATATACTTTTGAGATTGCATCAAAAAGGAAAGGACATGGTTATGTGTGTCGTTATCAGTGGGACAAAAGGCAAGAAATAGGTAGAGTGGATGATTGGCAAAGACAGGATGGTGTTGGTTATATTTAGGGTATCTTTTCTTTCCACACTCTGAGCTTGTTCTTTAAGAATATTTGGGCCAATACAAAAGGCCTAAGCAGCTGCTGTTACGCCAATAAACTGTGCATTGGGTCTTAGGGAAAGGAAGACAGTTATTAAAAGAAATCTGTATGAGGCAGCTGATCCAAAAAAAGAGAGAAATGAAAGCTTTTCCTCTTTTCTCCCAAATAGCAGCCAGACTGGATGTGCCTTTCCCTTTATCTGACCTGGCAAGGGCAAAGCCTACATTTTATTTTCTTAAAGCCTCAGAGGAGCCTTTTCTGGAAGCTGCATGATTATTTTAAAGTTGGAAAAAATAATAGTTAAGTTCCTGTGGAAATTTATGAAAAGAAAACATTTTTCTTGTCTTCCTTCTCAAAAATGGTGATTGATAGAGGGAACATGGTTTGGGAACATATTTTGAAAGCCCAGTGGCAAGAGATGAGGCTGGAAAGGTAAGGAGGAGACAGAGCCTTGAGGCCTTGTATGGAGTTTGGATTTCATTCTAAGGTAAGTGCAGCAAGCAGCCCGGGAGGGTCTCAGTGGTGAGTGAGGGACATTTCTGCAGGCCAGAATGAAGCTGTCAAATCTGCTACAGATTTCCTCATCACAGACCCAACATAAGATCCTTTCCCACCTTTTGCTGCTTAGTGAAATATCACTTACCCTTCAAGATAGAGTTCAAACTTTCCTTCGTCACTGGAGGAGGTAGCTAGCTTCTAGACATGTGGAAGTGAGAACATAAAGTTGAAAAGAGAGGTTGGTACCGGAAATAGACATTTTAGGGTCTTCCGCATGGCCGAGGAGTTCAGCCCTCGAGAGGTCAGTTATCCAGAGTAGATAATGAAGAAAGAGAAGAATGCAAAGGAACAGTACAGGCAGTAGAGAGTCTATGGCAGGAAATTCATAGCATGGGCAAATAGGGACACAGTAGCGGTAGCTTGGTTGGGCAGTATAAATTGGCAGAAAATATTGTAGATGCAATATATTTTTTTTATTGCAGTAAAAAATATACGTTACATAACATTTACCCTTTTAGCCATTTGTAAGTGGCTAAAGTACAGTTCTGTGGCTTTAGTACATTCACATTGTTCTTCCACCATCACCACCATCCGTTTCTGGAACCCTTCCATCTTCTTGACTGAACTTCTGTGCCTATTAAATTGTAGCTGTCATATTTTGCTCACCATACATGGCAGCCTCCCACCAGAACACTCTAGGTGGACATTGTCATGATAGGTATAGATGAAAGAGATGCTATATTGCTAGAGAAAGCATTTGTAAAGAGCGACTCTGTGGTGAGGTGGTGAGGCAGAATGACTGTGATAGGAAGGGATGGAGCAAACCAGCATAATATTAAGGGCTTTGTATATGTTCTTTAGTGAAGTTGTTATGAAAGCTAACAATGAGTTCATTTAAGAGTTTTGAGAAGGAAAGAGAAATCTAGGTGGTGACAAGGTGAGAATTGTAGTATTTGAAATCTCAGAATTACTACTTAATGAAGTGAATGTGATCTCCCTACAGGAAATACATAGCTCTCCCCATGTAGGGTAGCTACTTAGCACTGAGCACATGCAATCCAAAGTTCCGTAAAAATAATAATGTTCATAAATAAAGAAGGAACAAACCCCATATTTATCCATTAACTTTGTTTCTGCTTTGCATGAATTAACCCAGATTAGTATAAAAACAAAATTAGATAAAAGTCATGCCAGAGTTAGAGAAAAGAATTGACCATGATGGGAGGAAATGCCGAAACGGAAGAAATATCACCAACATGAAGTGTGTTTACCACGGAACTGTGTATGTTCTAGTAAACGTGAAATGAGTGGTGTGGTGCAGGAAATCCATGCACATAAGATCAGACAGGCTATAAATCAGGACTTGGGGATCAATACCATAATTTGAGTTAGGAAAGTGATTTTATTTGCTAGGATTATATACTTTTTTTTTTAAATAAATCTTTATTCAGATTATTACAATTATTTCTCCTTTTTCCCCCCATAGCTCCCCTCCACCCATTTCCCACCCCACCTTCTGCCCTTACCTACCCTCCACTGTCCTCATCCATAGGTGTATGATTTTTGTCCAGTCTCTTTATGAACCCCCCCATACCCCTTTCCCCCTGAGAATTATCAGTCCACTCCCTTTCTATGCCCCTGATTCTATTATATTCACCAGATTATTCTGTTCCTCAGGTTTTTAATTCACTTGATCTTTAGGTTCACTTGTTGATAGATATGTATTTGTTGTTCATAATTTTTATCTTTCCTTTTTTCTTCTTCCTCTTCTTTAAGAATACCTTTCAGCATTTCATATAATACTGGTTTGGTGGTGATGAACTCCTTTAGCTTTTTCTTGTCTGTGAAACTCTTTATCTGCCCTTCAATTCTGAATGATAGCTTTGCTGGGTAGAGTAATCTTGGTTGTAGGTTCTTGCTATTCATCACATTGAAAATTTCTTGCCACTCCCGTCTGGCCTGCATAGTTTCTGTTGAAAAGTCAGCTGACAGTCGTATGGGTGCTCCCTTGTAGGTAACTAACTGTTTTTCTCTTGCTGCTTTTAATATTCTCTCTTTGTCTTTTGCTCTTGGCATTTTAATTATGATGTGTCTTGGTGTAGTCCTCTTTGGATTCCTTTTGTTTGGGGTTCTGTGGGCTTCCTGGACTTGTAAGTCTATTTCTTTCACCAGGTGGGGGAAGTTTTCGGTCATTATTTCTTCAAATAGGTTTTCAGTATCTTGCTCTCTCTCTTCTTCTGGCACCCCCATAATTCTGATGTTGGTAAGCTTGAAGTTGTCCCAGAGTCTTCTTACATTATCTTCAACTTTTTGGATTTTTTTTTTTGCTTTTTGCTTTTTCGGTTGAGTGTTTTTTGCTTCTTTGTATTTCAATTCTTTGACTTGATTTTTGTGTTCCTCTTGTCTGTTTTTGGGTCTCTGTGTAATATTTTTTATTTCAGTCAGTGTATGTTTAATTTCTAGTTGGTCCTTTTTCATCTCTTCGAGGGTCTCGTTATATTTATCGGCCTTTTCTAGGATATTCTTAAAAAGCCTTATAACCGTGGTTTTGAATTCTATATCCAGTCGTTTGTTTTCCTCCATTTCTTTTGTTTGTGATCTGATTCTTAGACGCCGCATTTTCACTGCTTCCCTGAGTTGGTAGATTTGTGTGCTAGGTTTCCAATTTGGCCCAGTGGGTCTGCCTCCCCAGTTAACCTGAGGTGGACACTCTTGGTGGACACCTTTGTGGACTGTGTGTACAGCCTTGTTGTAATTAAGTCTTTATTGTTGTTGGTATCACTGGGAAGAATTGACCTCCAGGCCAGTTGGCTGTAAGGATCAGCTGTGTCTATGCTGGGAGAAGTCGGTGCTGGAGACAGCCTTATAGGATTAGACTTGCCAAATTGCAATAGCCTCTGTGCTCAGCTTGGATGGGGTGGGGTCTCAGTCTTGGCTTCCCGTCAGCGTTGCCCTTGCGCGCACGTGTGTGCCATCAGAACTCTGCCTTCCCGGCTCCCGATTCTCCGCCCGAGAGTCCAGACTCCCCCCACAAGAGCGTGGGTCCCCAGGGGCTCGCCTGGAACTGGGGTTCACTGCGGTCAGAACTGGGGCTCACTTCAGTCAGAACTGAGGTTCAGTGCCGTCAGGAGCCTCTCACTCCCTTCCGCTAGGGAAAGCCTGTGGCAGCCTCCGCAGCCTTTGTGCGCACTGGCGTGAGCGGACTTTCAGTCCTCCGCCTTCCCCGGCTCCTGAGTCTCCGCCCGAGAGTCCAGACTCCCCCCTCAAGAGCGTGGGTCTCCAGGGGCTCGCCTGGAACTGGGGTTCACTGCAGTCAGAACTGGGGCTCACTTCAGTCAGAACTGAGGTTCAGTGCCGTCAGGAGCCTCTCACTCCCTTCCGCTAGGGAAAGCCTGTGGCAGCCTCCGCAGCCTTTGTGCGCACTGGCGTGAGCGGACTTTCAGTCCTCCGCCTTCCCCGGCTCCCGAGTGTCCGCCTGAGAGTCCAGACTCCCCCCACAAGAGCGTGGGTCCCCAGGGGCTTGCCCGGAACAGGGGTTCAGTGCAGTCAGAACTGGGGTTAAGTGCGGTCGGGGGCTCCCTTCCCCCTTCCGCCAGAGAAAGTCAGCCAGGCTCTCAGCCGCCCTTCCTCTCTGCGCGCACAAAGACCCTTTGCCGTACCTCCAATTCTCTGTGAGCTTTTCTCTATCCTTCTAGTTGTAGAATTTTCACTCAGTCAGCTTTCCTGCGGTTCTGGATGGTGTCCGTTCTGTCTTTTAGTTGTAGTTTTGAAATTGTTGTGCGAGGCAGCAGTTTAGGTGTTTACCTATGCCGCCATCTTGGTTCCCCCGGATTATATACTTTTTATTGGAAGAGAATTATTAAAATCAGATGATACTTCAGATATAAGGTTTCTTCTCCTAAGTCATACAGAGTACCTAAAATATAAAATTATCCCTAGTCACATGTCATCAGAAAGATATGTAGCTCTCCATGGGCTTCCAAAGTAGTAATGGAGTAAGGAAATTAAATTAGAACAGAATGGACAGCAGTTTAGTCTAGGACAGCTGTGGGCAAACTATGGCCCGCGGGCCGGATCCGGCCCGTTTGGCTGTTCTATCCAGCCCGCGGAGCCGAAAGAGCAGAGGGTTCTCTTGCTCTCCCCTCCGCTCCTTCACCACCAGCAGTGTTAACATGGCAACGTCGGGAAACACGGCCGCAGCTCCTTCTTCTGAGTGGGCGGATTTATATCCGCCCATTCAGTAGAAGGAACAACATCTCAATCTTCCAGAGGCTCCTTGTAATGCCCGTGGACGCGTCCCTCGACATCACCCTGGGAATGTGTAGACACGTTATCGTGGTGATGTAGGGAGACACGCCCCTGGAGAGCACAGTATCAGAGCATTAGCTAAAAAGGAGAC
The DNA here is from genome assembly GCF_963455305.1 of Plecotus auritus. Taxonomy (NCBI): domain Eukaryota; kingdom Metazoa; phylum Chordata; class Mammalia; order Chiroptera; family Vespertilionidae; genus Plecotus; species Plecotus auritus. The sequence goes on along the minus strand of NC_137772.1, from coordinate 187,417,377 downwards.
CAACAACACTGTTCCCACTGAAGTTGATGTTTTAAAGACCAAAAACCTTTCAACCCAGTCTACATTGCCATCTACATCTACGTCCCGGGCATAATTTGGAAGTTGCACTAAAGAAAATGTTTAATTTACTGTTTACACATTTTGTTCTTTTCTATTTGTTTTAGTTTTAAATTATTTTATTATATTTAAGTTTAATTTGAAAGGCTTTTGTACCTTTCCTTTGTTAGGCAATTTTATTTTGCCTTTGCCATCTTCAATATAAGGTATGTTATTGTGCTATGATTCCTCCATTTTTTGAAGTTTCAAATTATAATAATTAGTGTTTACATTCTTCTTGTTAAAATGTTTGAAATGAATAGAACTATTGAAATAAAAAAAAAAGACCGTACCCTTTTATGTAATGATGTTTACTTTGAATTTATATTAGTTCACACAAACACTTCATCCATGCTTTTGTTCCGGCCCTCCAGTCCAGTTTAAGAACCCATTGTGGCCCTCGAGTCAAAAAGTTTGCCCACCCCTGGTCTAGGATTATGTTGTCATCCACCCAGGAACCCTGGTTTGAAGTTTACTGTCTATTGTAACTGTACTGTGTGGTTGGGACGTTAACTGAACATCTAACTGAAGAATTAATATAAAACATATACACTGAATTTTAAAAAAAGAATAGAGATTCAGGGGTAATAGGCTTGCTTTGAAGATCTGTATAAAAATAGTTTGGTACAAAGATATTCAACCAACAGGATTTGCCTGGCATGTGTTCAAGAATTTCCAGGCCTTACTTCATTAAGGCTCGCAGACATGCAAAATGAGAATTATGCATCAATTGGTTGTGTTTTTTGTTTAAATTAAGCTGTGTTTTTTAAGCCAACGAGGGAATCGTTTTAATACCAAATTGCTATTTAATTTTATTAGATTGTTATTAGAAGACTAAAGAGTGCAAAATGGGTTAAGATTCAGATGAGTTTCATTCTATAAAAAAGGGAGACGGCCTTCCAGTTAACACTGGAATATCCGCCTGAGGCTCTTTCTTCTTAGTGGATAACTGAAGGTCAGAAGCACTTAAGTTATTTTTCTTATAGCTTGTTCTAGCTGAACAAAGTGAAATATTAACATTCACTTGATATAATTGTCCTGTTATTTTATTTCCAAAATGTGTATTAGTAAATAATAATTAAAGCCAACTTTGCCATTAGTGCATGGAAATTTTCAATTATATGACAGATGGTGTGCTGGGTAGCTTTAAATAAAAATGGTGGAGCAGCCCTGGCTGGTTTGGCTCAGTGAATAGAGCGCCGGCCTGTGTACTGAAGGGTTCCGGTTTTGATTCCGTTCAAGGGCACATGCCTCGGTTGTGGGCTCGATTCCCAGTGGGGGGCGTGCAGGAGGCAGCCGATCAATGATTCTCTCTCATCATTGATGTTTCTCTCTTTCTCTCCCTCTCCCTTCCTCTCTGAAATTAATAAAAATATATTTAAAAAAAATGGTGGAGCAGCCCGGCCAGTGTGGCTCAGTGGATGGAGCTTCTACCCAGGAACCAAGAGGTTATCAGTTTGATTCCCAGTCAGGGCACATGTCCGGGTTGCAGGCTCAATCCCCAGCCAATCAAAGATGTTTCTCTCTTTCCCTCTCCCTTCTTCTCTCTCTAAAATCAGTAAAGTCATATTTAAATTAAAAAAAAATTTCAAATGGTGGAGTAGAGAACTTAGTCCCCATACTGCCTTTTTTAAAACATGGTAGATTAATAAATTTTAATTCAGGAAGCACAGGTTGCAAATATTTGTTTTAGATTAGGTATTTTCATTAGAACTAGTAAGTTATTGAAAATAATAGAGATAGCCTTTAATAAAAAGTAAAGTAAGTTCCATGTAATGAAAAAACAAGTAGTTATGAAATACCATGTGACCGCTGGGCTTCTAAGTTCTTTATTCAGCAGAGTTTGTAAATAACCTGCTCTTCTAAGAGGAAAAGCGTAAGGGCCGGTGATAGCCCACCAAGTCTTCAGTGCACAGGGTATTTTGTGAATAGCTGTGGGTTAAGTTTATTTCAATTTACTTTATTTTATCTGATGCAATTGTAAATGGGACTGTTTTCTTAGTTTCTCTTACACATAGTTCATTATTGGTGTATAAAATAGCAACCAATTTCTGGATATGTCTTTTACATCCCGCTACTTTACTGAATTTACTTTTCAGTTTTAGTTGTTTTTTTGGTTGAATCATTAGGGTTCTCCATATACAGTATCATGTCATCTGCACGTTGAATCTTATCTATGCAGCCTTTTAAGGTGACTTCTTTTTAATGTACATGCGGGTGTCCTTGTTTATTGCTGAATGCTATGCCTTTGTGTAGATTTCACACAGTTGGCTTATCCATTTGTGCATCGAAGGACAATTGACCCAATTTCCAGATTTTGGTGATTATGAATGAATGTACAGGTTTTCATGTGAATGTTAGTGTTCATTTCATTTGGACGAGTACCCGAGGAATGTGAATGCTGGTTCATAAGAAAATGCATGTTTAACTTTATAAAAACTGCTGTGGCTCCTAATGGGAAGCTTAGAGTTTATTTACTAGTTTGTGGTAGATACTGAATACAATTGCAGTTTATCCACTTGTGGACAATGAAAATCATTGGCAGTAGTTGTATTTTATCTTAATTAAAACTTTCTAAGCTATAAATCATATTTTGGTTTTCTAGTTTTCATCTATAGAGAGTCAACATGGATTCCATTATATCTTAATTTATTGTGTTAAAAGTGAATTAAATTCCTTAAAAGTTATTTTACTAGTGTCCTTGGCCAAGATTTTTATCCTCTTAAACCTAGTTTTCTCATTTGAAAAATGCTAATAAATTTTATTCTTATCTTACCTATATTATGCCGTTTACAGAAGAGTGACTCTCTTCTGTAAAATTGTGATGAGTTATTATTACCTTATAGTGAGGATTTAATGAAATGCCACATGGAAAGTGCTTAACGTAGCACCTGGCACAAAGTAAACGTTGGCCCCCAAAAAAGAAATGGTATTTGTTTGAAAACCAAACCTGAGATTGTAATTTAAACATTGCTATCAAACTCAGGAAGTACAGAAGTTGGGGCATTTTTATGACAGGAAAGCATTCTGTTTTTCACATTACTGAAATTTGCCAAGGCTAAGTGGTCTTGGAATCACATGCAAACAGTTTTCCTGCCACGATGAAATTTAAACACACGGATAGAGTTTGTGAAGGAAATAAAAGGCAATTCAGAGTTCTTCTCTTTCCATGACTCCTTTTCTCTAATGTCTATTCTTTTTAGATTAGTTTAAAAATCTATTCATACCTAATATGCAAACAAACTTATTAAGAATTATGAAGTTGATAATGAACCAGCAATTTCAATTCTGGATATGTATCCAAGGAAACCCAAAACACTAATTTGAAAAGATATATGCAACCCTATGTTCAATACAGTGTTATTTACAATAGCCAAGATATGGAAGCAACCCAAGTGCCCATTAATAGGAAAGTGGATAAAAACTCATGGTACATATATGCAATGGAATATTAATCAGCCATAAGAAAGAATGAAATCTTAACCATTTTCTATAGCATAGATGGACTTAGACCAGGGGTGGGCAAACTTTTTGACTCGAGGGCCACAATGGGTTCTTAAACTGGACCGGAGGGCTGGAACAAAAGCATGGATGGAGTGTTTGTGTGAACTAATATAAATTCAAAGTAAAGGAGCGGAGGGGAGAGCAAGAGAACCCTCCGCTCTTTCGGCTCCGTGGGCCGGATAGAACAGCCGAACGGGCCAGATCCGGCCCGCGGGCCGTAGTTTGCCCACGGCTGACTTAGATGGTATTATGCTAAGTAAAATAAGTCAGTCAGAGAAAGACAAATACTATATGATTTAACTTATATGTGGAATCTAAAGAACAAAATAAACGAGCAAAATACAAAAAGACTCATAGAACAAGCTGATGCTTGCCAGAGAGGAGAGGGGTTGGTGGGCTGGGTGAAAAAGGTAAAGGGATTAAGAACTACAAATTGGTGTTTAGAAAATAGTCACAGAGATGTAAAGCACAGCATAGGGAATATAGTCAATAATCCTATATAACAAAGAGCTAATATGCAAATGGTCATCATGCCCTCACGCCATCACACCATAACAGCTCAGACACTCAACCCTGGGGAGGGAGGAATGGGGACCAGCCAGGCACAAATAAGCTCGCAAGAGAGGAATGGGGACCAGCTAGGCTGCGGCCCGGGAGAGGGACAAGCCGCCCACCCTGCAGTCCCAGGCGCCAGCGCCTGCGGCCCGGGAGAAGCAGCCTGCTCACGGTCCCCTGTGGCTGTGGCCAGCTCGGGTGAAGCCGGCCCGGGTCCTGGGTGCTTGTGGCCGGCCGGAGGAGGGAATCCTGGGTCCTGGGTGCGGGGCGAGGCAGAGTCAATTAAGGGTGATCAGGCCAGCAGGGGAGCAGTTAGGGGCGATCAGGCCGGTAGGGGAGCAGTTAGGGGCGATCAGGCAGACAGAGGTGGTTAGGGGCTATCAGACAGGCAGGCAGGCGAGCAGTTAGGAGCCAGTGGTCCCGGGTTGTGAGAGGCAGTAGGACATCCCCCGAGGGGTCCCAGATTGGAGAGGGTGCAGGCTGGGCTGAGGGACCCTCCCCGCGCCTCCCCCCCCCCCCGGCCCCCCCGCACGAATTTCATGCACCGGGCCTCTAGTGTTACAATAACTATGTATGGTGTCAGGTGGGCACTGGAAATATCAGGGGGATCACTTTGTAAACTATATGATTATCTAAGCACTATGACTGTATACCTGAAACAAATACAAAATAAAACAAAATTAAAAACACACACATAATTGGCAAGTTGGTAACCCCGTTTCCCGATGAGTAGGTAGAAGTACCTGTGCATCCCATTTGAATATGCACAGAAGCCTCCCTCATATCTCATTCTAAGCCTTGTCCCTTGCCCTGACTTTAAGCAATTCCTAAGCAGGTGCAATTGAACCAGAGTTTTAGGCCATCGGGGGAGTGAGTTGTTCACCCTTTAAGCAAGCAAGTCTCTGCGCCAGCAGTTCTCCTTGTGTGGTCCCTGAAATACAGTCCCAGCCCAGCAGTGTCAGTGACCCCTGGGAGCTTGTGAAAAATACAAATTCTGGGGGAGCGGGGACTAGGCCATGCATGTTAAAATGCCATCCAAGTATTGATGAAATGATATAAGCTTATAAGATATACAAAAAGAAATAATAAACATTTTACCAGTAAAACAGTGTGCTGAAATTACATATGGGACTTGGTTTCCTTAGGAAGTTTCATGAGAATTATTTATTCACTCTGCACTATGGATTCACTGAGAACCACGAGCTGGGCTAAAATGGAAAGGCCTAAGTGGCAAAATAACATTTGAGGTCACACAGAATGACATTGTAACATCTTAAGCCTGTGAATCCTGAATCTGTAACCTCTGTACCCAGTTACAGTGGAAACAAACTGTGTTCATGTCAGCTTTTTCAGGCCATTACTAATGGTTAAGGAATTCGTTTCTTAACCATCCTATTCCCAAATGTATTTGTAGTGTGTTTGAGACGTCCATGTGCCTCCGTTGTTGTTTATTTTACTGTAATAAATAGCAGTCTCTCCATCCTCATATACTTAGTCTCATGAAAAGCACTGCGCCGGCCCTTCCTCTGGGGAGGTGTGGCGTATTATGCATGAGGTTGTCTCTGAGCAGCGAGGTCTAGGAATGCCTTGAAGTTAAAGTGCTCCGGTCAGAGCTCCTGGCTGATGTGTGTGATCTCCAGTCTACCACAGGCTTTAAAGCCAGGAGTGAGATTCTATCACATGAACTTTAAAAGAGTGAAGCCAAATATTTTCTTATCAAACCAGAGTAGGCTAATTATCAGTCTATGTGAAATCATGTCCACTGACCAAGGTAAGTAGTTTCATTTTCTAGGGTATCTTTCTCTTGTTTTTGTTTTTTCCTTCTGATGTGTGGGTCAGTTTAGAATACAGCATGCTGAGGGACATCCAAGTGGCAGTTTGGCTTTGTTTTAAAGTTAAGAATAAGGTTCACATTATTTTTCAACTTCAGCCTTAGAAATATGTACTGTGTCTGCGAGGTGTGCCTCTTCCTGGAGGCTTCTTTTGGGCTTGCGAAATTCAAATCTGTTTAGTTGTCTGTCCGGTCCTCTGCCTCATTCTTTTGGTAACATTTACATTTAGAAACGTTTGAAAGTTTGAATGCAGAAGAAGGCAAGTTTTCATTTTTTCTTCTGTTTCTGGTGTTGAGCAAAGCTAAGAAATGTTTACCACTAATCCTTTTCTACTTCTACTGCTTGGAGCACTGTTCTGTTGAAACAAACAAAGTCCCAATCTTCTTGTTTTAGCAAAGTTCAGGGGAGTGGGTGTGACTTGTTTTTCCATATAAGATAACATTGTAGAGACAGGCATGGGATTTGTTATTTTAAATTGTTAGTGCTATTAAGCCACTGTTTTTCTTCTACTATTGTACAGTATATTAATGAGAAATGGATTCTTTCAAAGAGGAATGAAATGCTATGGTGTAGAAATGTAATAATCATGTGATAGGACATTTCTGCTAAAAAAAATACATGTATTTTAATTTTTATTGTGAAAGTATTACACATGTCCCCTCTTTTCCCCCCCACTGACCCTTCCAGCCCATTCCCGCCCCTCCCACCCCCCTTCCCCTGCCCCAGGCCTTCCCACCCTATTGTCTGTGTCCATGGGTTGTGCATACATGCATACAAGTTCTTTGGTTCATCTCTTGCCACCCACCCCCACCTTCCCTCTGAGATTCGCCAGTCTGTTTGCTAAAGATATTTTTAAAAACTGAAATGGGTTAGTTTGTGTAGCTATTTTCCCCATTGTTTCTGCATGGATACAAACCTTCCTGAAGAATGTTTACACCGCTAAATAAGACAAACTGAACTTGGACCAGGCAGTCTTCAGAGTTACCAGGATTCTCTTCCTTGTGGTGTTTCTTTTCCTCAAAGGGGCTTCTTCCAACTTTGTGTGGAAGCCCAAGGGTGGGCTGGGTCCCAGGACTGCAGCTGCATCGCCTGGGCTGGCTCTGTTCCCGGGTCCCAGCCTGGCTAGAGAAGGAGTAGCCCAGCCCCTCCCTGCCTGCCCTGGTTTCCTCTACCATCCAGGCAGGGGCCTCGATTTCTTTGCAGGGTTTCCACATTTTTGCATAAAGTTCAAAATTCCTATGATTTCTTCATGGTTTATCATTGCAATCTAAATATGAAGTTTGTTTAAAATACATTTTTATTGATTTCAGAGAGAGGAAGGGAGAGGGAGAGAGAGATTGAAACATCAATTATGAGAGAGAATCACTGATTGGCTGCCTCCTGCACGCCCCCTACTGGGGATCGAGCCCGCAACCCGGACATGTGCCTTGATCAGAATCGAACCCAGGACTCTTCAGTCCACAGGCTGATGCTCTGTCCATTGAGCCAAACCGGCTAGAGCAAATATGAAAAATTTTTAATGTAGCAAAAGGGAAGTACTTTCTTGCTCCATCAGTGAAGTTCTCTTTTCTCCTGAAGAAGCTTCTGTTTCTTCTTATTCAATCTTCAACTAGTTAGGGATGATGAGAGAGAATTAGTATTCTCTCCTGGAAGGCAGCTCTCCATGGAAGGAAGAACTGCTGCTAGAATTTTCTCTAGTAATGGACAACTCCCTGTAGTGACATTGCTTTAGAAGTTCCTTTGAAGTTTTTTAAACTGAAAAGACGGTAATGTAGTGGGCACTTCCCACCCACACTACTGGGTTCTTTTATTGCATCAGAAAAAAAGTGTAAATATACATATTTAGTATACATGTTGTTTGTAAAAGTTTTGTCGTTTTTTTATTATTTGAAAAAACTTTTCTTTTTAAAACCTGTGCTTGTAGGCAAAAGCATGCAAAAACTGAACAGTGAAAAATAGATTGTGATGAATGACTCAGTAGGAAGTATTGTTTCTGTCTTTGCAGGATGATAATAATTGTCCTTGATATGTATCCAAACTGTTCATAAATTAACGTGCAATCCAAAATTAAGATTTAAATTTGACCAACTCTCCTTAGACATTAAAACAACCTTCATTCTGAAAATAAAATGGCCTTTTCCTAGGTGCTTATAGACCTGCCCATCCCTACCCGTGTCTGATTTATCATCTTTACACTCTGAGCTCTTTCTTCCTTATAAAATAGGGAGCTAATTTGTATTGGTCTGAAATATATTTGTAAAGGTCTTCACCCTGGATTTACATATATATATTATTTATTTCAGAGAGGGAGGGAGGGAGAGAGAGAGAGAGAAAGACATCAATGATGAGAGAGAATCATTGATCGGCTGCCTCCTGCATGCCCCCCACTGGGGATCGAGCCCACAACCCGGGCATGTGCCCTGACCGGGAATCAAACCATGACCTCCTGGGTCACAGGTTGATGCTAACCACTGAGCAACACCAGCCGGACTTCACCCTGATTTAAATGCTGTCTGACTGACCCTCTTCCATAGTACCTGGTAAGCTCTGCTTAGATCAGACTCTTCTAAGGTGATTTTTCTTTAAATGACCGAGGTCTGTAGTTAACTTGGCCATATGTTGAAGCAGGCAAAAGCCAAAACGCCTTTGACAAGAAATACAGCATTAGTTGGTCATTCTACATGGTGATTATGAAAACCTGGTGGAGAGAAAATGATTATTTCCCCTTCTTAGAGAATGAATACAAACAAAATTTTTTTAAAAAAATTTAAATTAAAAATAAAAACACAAACTCACTATGGGCTCAGTTTTCTCCATATCATTATATAACTTTTTTTAAAAAATGTTTAGGCCAAAGTCCTTAGTCTTGCTTGAATCTTTTCCCTTACACATATTAAATTGTTGACAAATCCTGCTTAAAGACATCACACTGACCATGTCATAATGCCTCCCTGGTTCTAGCCACACTCAGCTTTCCCTTGGATTACTTCAGTAGCTTCTTCCTGCCTTTGACCTTCTGAAGTCTCTTCTCTACCCAGCAGCCTGAGTGAAAACTGATTATTGTCACTCCTCTGCTCAACCCTCCAGTGGGTCCCATCTCTGTCCTCTCCGTGATGTGCAAGGCCGTACCTGTCCCGTCCTGTGAACTCTCTGACCTCAATGCCGGGCTGCCTCCTCCCTGCTCATTCTCCTCTACCTGTGTCATCTTCCTTATTCCCCTATGAACACATCATTGACTATGTTGCTGTTAGGACTTTTGTAGTTTTACCCTATGAAGGGAAAGCGAATCCCCCAAATATCTGTGTGCCTCACTCCCTTCATGTCTCTACTCAGCTGTCATCTGTTCAGAGAAGCTTTCCTGGAACTTCTTACAAACAATAGCAGCCCTTTACCCAACAGCACTCTCTAGTTCTTTGACTCAGCTTTATTTTCCTCATAGCACTTTATTTTTTAACTAGAGGCCTGATGCACGAAATTCGTGCAAGAGTAGGCCTTCCTTTTCCCCGGCTGCCGGCACCGGCTTCCCTCACAGCCCTGGCTTCGTCCAGAAAGACGTCTGGTCTAATTAGCATATTACACTTTTATTATTATAGATATATTTTTATTGATCTAGAGAAGAAGGGAGAGGGAGAGAGAGAAACCTTAATGATAAGAGAGAATCATTAATCGGCTGCCTCCTGCACGCCCCACACTGGGGATCAAGCTCACAACTGGGCATGTGCCCTGACTGGGAATCGAACTCTGACCTCCTGGTTCATAGGTCGATGCTCAACCACTGAGCCACACCAGTCAGGCCTCTTAGCACTATATTACATCTAGCATGTTATAGAAATGCTTGTTGTTGTGTGGTTCACTGCTGTATCTCAAGGGTTTATACTGGGTATTTCATTCATATTTGCTGAATGAATGAATATATTTCTAATATTTATAGACCTTTTCTGTTTGCAAACTTAAAGCTAAATGAGCAGGAATATAAGAGAAGTTAATTATAAATATTTATAGTGTTTTCTGTTTCTTCCCCTGAATTCTCTTCTGAAGAGTAAGTATTCTACTTACTACTTTCTGGTCTCTCTTGTTGAACAGAATCTGAGTAATGCGTTTCTTCTCATTGGCCTGAGAAGCCCAGTTGATCAGTTATAAAGAGCTGAGCATAAGGAGAGGGTAATGAGACTGGAGTCTACTGATGGACTCAAGAGATGGTTTGGCCACTAGAAATGGTTTGGGACCTGGCCAGGTAGCTCAGTTGGTTAGAACATTGTCCAGATACACCAAGGTTGGGGGTTTGATCTCTGGTCAGGGCACCTACCAGGAGCAACCAGTGAATGCATAAGAAAGTGGAGGAACAAATCCTCTCCCCCTCTCAAATTAATAAAAAGAAAGAAAGAAATGGTTTGGATTACAAACTATGGGCCTCTGTTGGGAGAGAAGAAAACAGATGGAAGGATTTTTGGAGTGTGAGACCAAGAAATCTGGGGGACAGATTGTCTGCATGGAGAAAATTGTGGCAAGATGAAGAAAAACTATATAAGATGGTTTGCTATGTATTAAGGGTGTGCATTTTTTTCTTATTTTTTTCCTCTTGCACTGAAGGCATTTAACTCTTTGAACTCCCCTGGAGATGTAGGGAAAGAAAGAAGATAGAATATAATGTAACAATTTAAAAATGTTTCCTTTTAAATGTTCTTGTGAAACTTGTTTTGAAGGGGTAGAAAACCAGTGCATGAATTAAAGTGTGAGAATTATGTATATATTTATACTCATACAATTCATTTCTAAATGCATCTGGATAATTAGAAATTGACCTGCATTTTAAAACCTATAACTAGCCCTGACCGGTTTGGCTCAGTGGATAGAGCGTCGGCCTGCGGACTGAGGGGTCCCAGGTTCGATTCCGGTCAAGGGCATGTACCTTGGTTGCGGGCACATCCCCAGTGGGGGGTGTGCAGGAGGCAGCTGATCGATGTTTCTCTCTCATCGATGTTTCTAACTCTCTATTCCTCTCCCTTACTCTCTGTAAAAAAATCAATAAAATATATTTTAAAAAAAAAACACAAACCTATAACAGTTAAATTTTGTGAATTATTATTTGCTGTATAAGAATATCCTTAATCTGAATAATAATGACATAATTAGATCACATCGCTTCTTAGAAATATGAAATCTGTTTTGATTACATTGTAAAAAGAAATATAAAAAGATTGAAAAATGATTATAAATATAAACCAAGGATTGTTGAACTGGTGGAGTTGCAAATTTATATGCCATATCATCAGTTTTTCTCTTTTAATATTGCCCAACAGAATTTTGTTTCTTGATTGACTTTTATCAGAGTTGCCAATTTAGAGTGTAAATTAGCAAAGAAGATATTTTGTGTACCTCTTTAGTTCAAAATAGATTAACTATTAGACACAGGACAATGGTAACAAGACATGCTTAGAGACAGAAAATATTAATGTATTTCACTAGACTCAATCCTGAAACTTTTAATATTTCTGCTTTGAAGGAAGCTTAAGTTTGTTTCTACCATAGACATCTAGAAGCAGTGATTGTGCATGACAGATGCCATAGAAGAGGTACAAAAGACATGTTTGGAGAATAGAAAAGGGGAAGCAACTGACCCTTCATATGATTCAAGAAAATGTCCTTCAAAATGGTGACATTGGAACTCAATGTGTTTAAAGAAAGACTATCAAGCTAAAGGAACCAACTTACGCAAAAACATGCAGAGACACAACAAAAGAGAATAACATGTTCCAGGAATGGAGAAGATTGGAATGTGGCTGGAGGATTAGTGGTGTGTGGCTGTGAGGAGGTAGATATGAAGGTAGGTTGATGTCTGATGGTGAAGGGTCCTTATGAAAATTAGAGTTTTCCTTCAGAGCTTGAAGTTCTGCATAAAGAATTTTAAGGAAGGGAGTAATAAGATGGGCTTTATCAGTGAATGAATAAAATAGTTCAACTTTTTTTGTTGTTGGAGCAATCATATTAGACTTAACCAAACCTCACTTTATGTAATGTTTTAAAATTCAGAATTAGGAAAGTGGTTATCTTCGATGAATTGGCTTATTTTTCTTCCTAACTTCCTTCCTCTGTCAGCCAGAAAAAAAATATGGGAAATAATACATAAGCTAGATGCAGTATTTGTTTTTTTAAGTTCTGTATGACTGAAACAATCCTCTACACTGTTAGAAGCTGAACACACAATGCTATTGTGCTCCTGGTCTAGAATCTAGCCGGGGTGGAAAAATATGAGGCCTGCTGGTCTGATTACACAGCAGGGAGTAAGGAAAGCAAATATCTAACTTTGTAAGATGTGAAATGTAAAAAATTTAGTGAAAGGGGATTTATATTCATGCTTGTCTTAAAGGAGAGAGTATCAGTATGACAAGGAGGGTTAGAATAGAGGAGAGCCTGGCACCAAGACCATTTTAGAAAGCCACCAACTTTGTCAGATATATCTTTAAAAATTGCCACGTCAAGTAAAAGCATTTGGAAGTCTATATCTACACACCTGTGACCGGTATCTAAGCAATGTCACTAGAGCAGTAAAAACTTCTCCTAATTTATAAGGAAGTTAAATAACTTTCTCACGGTCCAACTTAAATAAGTTATTATGTTAAAATTTGACCTCTAGTTTTACTAATACACCCTTGCTTCTTATAACTGGTTCGGCTGACCCTGTCCATGGATAGAACTGGCACCGTTAAAAAAAAGTAGCTTTCAAAGTGAAGAACTGGCTGGCCTTAAGGAGCTTTTCCTACTTGTTCGTTTTCTCCATTATTGCCGTGAAGCTAAATACCGGTTTGAAAAGTGTCAGTAACTGCAAAACCAAGAGTTGGAGGACAGTGAGCTGAGAAGTGTACGTGGGCCAGTAATTTTAAGTAGGCAATATGAGTAGGCAGAAACGCCCAGAAAATAGTTTACAGAGAACGTTAGGCTGCGATGTTTTAGCTGCTGGGAATCAGGCTTAGAGAAATCAAGTTCAGAAAAATAAAACCAGAAAAGCAGTTACAAAATTAATAAAAATCCAAGCAAGGTCGGGAAGGATTTGTTTAGAAAAAGCATGTATATTCCCTTTTGTGAAGAGAAACAGTAGCCCATTCTTGGTTGCTTGTGATGAAGATAATTAAAACAATTCTGTTTGGTTTTAGCAACATCCTTTTGTAGCCTTATGAAACCTTGGCCATTTTGGTTTGCTTCTTCTTTTTGGATCTGCAGATAAATTTATTGTGAGTAAACGGAAAATAGTTTGGCAGTGGGTAGAAGGAAGAGGGAAAGCCAAGAATCTGTTAATTTATGAACCAGACATCTTGAGGAAATAAGTGTGGGCTGTAGCTCTCAGAAAACACACACACACAACTATCTCTTGCCCTTCAAGTTCTTTTCTTACATCTGTTTTTATTTCTTTCAGAGTTTATGAAGTCAGTAAAAGTTTTTAATTGTTTCAGAAGTTTCTCCTTTCATAGCAGAGCTTGCCATACTCTACATCAGCCAGAAATCATCTCCCTGTTCTGAATTCTCAAGAGTCCTAATGGGTAGCTTTTTGTATAAACCAGGGAGGTCTAGGTTATTTTTAGTAGTAGCTTCTAAAATCAGATAATCATACTTTTATCTACCACATGGTGAAGAGGGCCTCACACTGGACAGAAATACATTGGCTGTGTCTTTTCTTTTCAAATACATTTGTATTTCATAGAGGAAGGGAGAGGGAGACAAAAACATCAGTGATGAGAGAGAATCATTGATCGGCTGCCTTCTGCACGCCCCACACTGGGGATCGAGCCCACAACCTGGGCATGTGCTCTGACCGGGAATCGAACCATGACCTCCTGGTTCACAGGTTGACGCTCAACCACTGAGCCACTCTGGCTGGGCTATTGGCTGTGACTTTCAGAGGAATCAGGCGATGCTGTGAGCCTACATCATTTCTATTAAAATTTCACCAAGTCTTCATGATATCCCCTCTTTAGGGTATAATTTTGGTGAAACTTCAGTTTAACGGTTTAAAAGTACTGAATTCATTTCATTTAACTTCCCCTGCAGATACTAATTGGATCCAAACCTGTTATCATGGTAACAGGAAGTGTGGTGCTCAGCCTTGACTGCACTTTGGAATCACTTGGGAAGATTTAAAACGCAATGATCGTTGGGCCCCTCGCCCCGGAGTGTATGGTTCCATTGGCTTGGGGTGCAGCCCAGGTATTGCAGCCCCACAGGGGATCCTGGTTGAGCACCACTGACCAGGAAGCATGCCCTATTGACTTGTTGGATGACATGCAGTAGATGGGTGGGGAAGATCCTTTTTTCTAAAAATATTAGGAAGGCAATGGAATCAGAAGCATGCTACGCCTATGCGATTTAGACCAATAAGAAATTGAAGATACTCTATAGAGCACTGTTAATTTACCAAATGCACCCCCGAGTCTGCTGTGTCAGTGGTTCCAAGAAACCTACAGGTTTTTACTTGCCAGAGTTCACATTGCTGGCTAGTGATAAGAATCAAGATTGCTTATAGTACTAATCTATACTAATAAAAGGGTAGTATGCTAATTAGACCAGACATCTTCTGGACAAAGCCACGGTGGCAGGGCTGAGGCAGAGGCAGTTAGGGGCAATCAGGCCGGAGGGGAGAGCAATTAGGGGGATCAGGCCAGCAGGGAAGAACAGTTAGGGGGATCAGGCAGGCAGGCAGAGGTTAGGGGTGATCAGGCAGGCAGGGGAGCAGTTAGGGGCATCAGGCAAGCAGGCAAAGTGGTTAGGGGTGATCAGGCAGTCAGGCAGGTGAGTGGTTAGAAGCCAAAAGTCCTCGATCCCTGCAGGATTAAGCCTAAACCGGCAGTCAGACTTCCCCTGAGGGGTCCCTAATTGGAAAGAGTGCAGGCTGGGCTGAGGGACACTCCTCCCCTCTCCCATGCACGAGTTTCATGCATCGGGCCTCTAGTCCTATATAATAAAAGGCTAATATGCAAATAGACAGAACAGCGAAACAACCGGTCACTGTGACACGCACTGACCACTAGGGGGCAGATGCTCAATGCAGGAGCTGTCCCCTGGTGGGCAGTGCACTCCCACAGGGGGAGCGCCGCTCAGCCAGAAGCCCTGAGCTGGTGAGTGCAGCGGCTGTGGCAGGAGCCTTTCCCGCCTCCACGGCAGCATTAAGGATGTCTGACTGCTGGACATTCCCTGAGGGCTCCTGGACTCTGAGAGGACCCAGGCTGGGCTGAGGGACCCCACCGCCTGCCAAGTGCACAAATTCTGTGCACCAGGCCTCTAGTTTTTATAACAGTACTAGTGGTCCGGTGCATGAAATTTGTGCACATTAAAAAGGAATTAATTAGAGGAAATATTTTAATATTGCTATTTGCCTGTTCTCTATAATAGAAGTGTCAGAGATGAAAGAAAATTAGTAAAATGTATATGAAAATCTCCCTCCTGTCAGAATCTGGAGTGCACCGTGCGACTCAGAGTCAAGTCCCCGCCCACCTGCACACACCTTGAAATTGCGCGAGACCCAGACCTGGCTGGCCCCACCCCCATCAAGCCCTGCAGGGTGGGGGATGCAGCCTCAGGTCCCCCCAGTCCAGTGCCATGGCGGGGGACATTCCCCGCCTCAGGTCTCCCGGGAGGCAGGGGGCGTGGCCTCAGGTGCCCCAGCGTGAGTGTGCGAGGGCGTGACGACAATTTGCATATTAGCTCTTTATTATATAGGATTGTATTATAGCACTTATAGCACTCACCCATGGTTTGTTGCCTTGATTATTTAGGTCAAGGTCTGCAAACCTTTTCTGTAAAGGGCCAGATCATAAATATTTTAGGCTTTGCCAGCCATGTGGGTTCTGTTGCAGCTCCTCAGTGCTGCCAATTTAGTGAAAAGTGACATACACAATATGTAAAAGAATGAGTGTCACTGTATTACAATACAATTTTATTGACAAAAATAAGTGGTGGGCTAAATTTGGCCTGCGAGCTGTGGATTCCAGACCTCCAATTCAGGGGTGTTTTAATCTTCCCACAGAGGGACTCGAGTGCTGTAGTTTGCAGTCCCCTGATTGAGGAGCAATTGTAGTCTTTCTACTTGAGAGCAGATTGAGGATCTTAATGGTTCTACACAGTGCCTGGCACTAACTGACCCTGCTACTAATCCTTGCAAGGTGCTCAATAAATGCTTGTTGAATTGCAGACATGCAACTCAGCCTTTTTTCTATTATCCATAACCTACTCTTGTAACTAGTCTTTCAGTAGAGAGAAAAGTCGGCACATTTTCCAGCTAGGGAGAGGAACTTTGGTTCATAGAGGTCTGTGGCAGGTTATAATTCCTGGGTTTGGTAGAATTCTTGAAGTGAATAGAGCTTTTACTCGCTCTGAAGACATTTATTATTGTCCTAATTTCCTGGAGCAGATTCTAAGACATTAAAACTCAGAGTGTTGCCCATCCAGCATGGTTCAGTGTTTGAGCATCAACCTATGAACCAGGAGGTCACGGTTCGATTCTTGGTCAGAGCACATGACGGGGTTGTGGATTTGATCCCCGATCAAGTAGAATGCAGCCAATCAATGATTCTCTCTCATCATTGATGTTTCTCTCTCCTCTTCCTCTCTGAAATCAGTAAAAATATATTTAAGAAAAATAACTCAAAGTGTTTCTTAAACGTGTTTCTGTGACAACTGGAGTGTTGTTAATGATTTACAGAGTATGTGTAGTTTCTCAAAACAGTATTTCAATTAATTTGTATTTAAGATCACTATAGTGCTTGTATGTGGTGGGTGGAGTCTTTGACAAAACAGAGCAAACAACTGATGGGTCCTCACAGCTCCAGAAATACTGGAAACAGCTCCAGATCATGAGCCCATTTTCAGAGCAAAACATGGGTGAGTCTGACAACAGGGCCAGAAAGCGCTATAGTGGAAAGCACTGGCCACAGAATCAAAAGCCCTGGTCTGACTCTTGGCTTAACCCCTATTTACCAACCTTACTTTCTTAAACTATAATATGCAGATGAATGTTCTACGTACCTTTTATGGGTGCTGAAGGTGAAATGTGGTGTGATGGATGTGAAAGTGCTTCAGGAGGTCTTCTCTGACCTCTCCTTAACGAGATATGGGTTAAGACTAGCAGAAACAAGACCCATGTAGCCCAGAGCTAACTAGGACTACGCTAGCATGGAGTGAACCGAAGCAGGTGTGCCCATTGGTTTCCAGACAGAATGCCTAAGAGTCTATAATGGAGGTGCCTTACTGGCCTCAGTACAGCAAGAAATCTGAAGAACTGAAGAGCAAGTGAGTATAGAAGGTTTGTAGCTGTGAGAGGCAAGGAAATCTGGAACTCTGCCTTGATCCATTTAGTTATCCCAAATCAAGATTCACATTCTTATCTTTTTTTTATGCTTTAAAAATTTATTTTATTTACTTTTTATATTTTTCAATTGCAGTTTAAATTTAATATTATTTTTGTACTAGAGGCCCGATGCACAAAATTCGTGCAAGAGTAGGCCTTCCTTCCCCCGGCTGCTGGCACCGCCTTCCCTCTGGCACCCGGGACCCAGGCTTCCCTCGCAGCCCCGGCTTAATCTGGAAGGTCGTCTGGAAGGACGTCTGGTTGAATTAGCATATTATGCTTTTATTATTATAGATTAGTTTCACCTCTATAGTATAGTGGCTAGCTAGACAATCATATACTTTACGAAATGTTTCCCTGGTATTTCCAGTACCTACCTGGCACCATACATAGTAATGACATTATATTATTGACTATATTTTCTGTACTATACTTAACATACCCATGACTATTTTGTAACTACCAATTTGTAGTTCTTAATCCCTTCACCTTTTTCACCCAGTCACCCAACCCTCCTCCTCTCTGGAAGCAATAAGACTATTATCTATATAGCTGAGTCTGTTTCTGTTTTATTTGTTTATATTGTTCTTTAGATTCTACATATAAGTGAAATCATATGGTATTTGTCTTTCTCTGACTGACTTATTTCAATGAGCATAATGCCCTCTAGATCCTTACTATCACAAATAAGATTTTGTTCTTTTTTATGGCTGTGTTGTATTCCTTTGTATATACATATCATAGCTTTTTATCCACTCGTCTATTGATGGGCACTGGAGTTGCTTTCATAACTTGGCTATTGTAAATAACACTGAAATGAACATAGGGTTGCATATATTCTTCTGATGTATTGTTTTGGGCTTCTTTGCATATATACCAGGACTGTAATGGCTGGGTCATAGGCAGTTCTATTTTTATTTTTTGAGGAAACTCCATACTGTTTTCCACAGTGGCTGTGTTAATCTATTCCAACAGTGCACAAGAGTTCCCCGCCAACATTTTTTGTTTGTTGATTTATTGATGATTGTCATTCAGACAGGTGTGAGGTGATATCCCATTGTGGTTTTAACTTGCATTCCCTGATGATGAGTGAAGATGAGCATCCTTTCATATGTCTATTGGCCATCTGTATGTCCTTTTTGGAGAAGTGTCTATTTAGATCCTTTGCCAATTTTTACATTGAATTGTTTGATTTTTTTTTTTTTTTTTTTTTTTTTGGTGTTGAGTTGTATGAGTTCTTTAAACATTTTTGGATATTAACCCTTTGTATCCTTGGCAAATATGTTCTCCCATTCAACGGGTTGTTTTGTTTTATTTGTTGACTAGAGGCATGACATTCGTGCACTCGGGGTGGGGGGGTCCCTCCACCTGGCCTTCGCCCTCTCACAGTCTGGAACCCCTCAGGGGCTGTCCGAGTGCTGGCTTAGGCCCGCTCTGAGTGGGTTTAGTTCTGGGCCTTTTATTCTAGTCCATTGATCTATATGTCTGTTTTTATGCCAGTACCATACTGTTTTAATTACTATGGCCTTGTAGAATGTTTTGATATCTGGTAGTATGATTCCTCCAACTTTGTTCTCCTTTCTCAAGATTGCTATGGCTAAATTTAATATTCTTTTGCAGTTCCATATAAAATTTTTGGGTTATTTGTTCTAGTTCTGTAAAATAGCCCATTGGTTTTTGATAAGAATTGCATTGAATCTATAAGTTGCTTTGCATAGTATGGACATTTTACCAATGTTTATTCTTCCTGTCCATGAGCACAGTATATGCTTCCATTTATTTATACCTTCTTCAGTTTCTTTCTCTGGTGTCTTATAATTTTCCAAGTATAGGTCTTTTACTTCCTTGGTTAAATTTATTCCTAGGTGGGGTTTTATTTTATTCAATTGTAAATGGGATTATTTTTCTTAGCTTTCCTTTTGATCTTTATTATTTACTCTTTTCTCAATTTGGGCTTTGTTGTTCTCTTCCTAGTTCCTTAAAGTGTAAGGTTAGATTATTTATTTGATTTTTGTTTTATTTTGTTTTTTTGAAGTAGGCCTGTAATGCTATGAACTTCCCTCTTAGGAAAGCTTTAGCAGTGTCCCGCAGATTTTTGGGTGGTTGTGTTTTCATTTTCATTTGTCTCAAGGTATCTTTTGATTCCTTCCTTTATCGCATTTTCACCCAGTCATTGTTTAGTAACATGTTATTTAGCCCCCAATGTGTTTGTGTGTTTTTCAGGTTTTTTCTTTTAATAGATTTCTAGTTTTATAACATTGTGGTCAGAGAAGATGCTAGATATTTCAGTTTTCTTAAGTTTATTGAGACTTGTTTTGTGTCCTAACATGTGATCTAGCCTAGAAAATGTTCCATGTGCACCTTAAAGAATATATATGCTGCTGCATTGCATGAAATGCTCTGAATATTTCAGTTAAATCCATCTGATTAGTGTTTCATTTAAGGCTGCTGTTTCCCTGTTGATTTTCATGTGGAAGATCTATTCATTGATATGAATGGGGTGTTACAGTCTCCTACAATGACTATTATTTTCGATCTCTTTATGCCCATCAAGATTGGCTTTATATATTCAGGTGTTCTTATGTTGCGTGCATAAGTGTTTACAAGAGTTATATTATCTTGTTGGTTTGATCGCTTTATCATGATGTAATGTCCTTCTTTTTCTCTTATTATAGCCTTTGTTTTAAAGTCTGTCTTATCCTATATAATAAAAGCTTAATATGCTAAGTGTCCGGTCGTCTGGTTGGACGTTCAGCCAATCAAAATGATATGCTAAGGCTGCTCAACTGCTCACTATGACATGCACTAACCACCAAGGGGTAGACACTCTGACTGGTAGGTTAGCTTGCTGCTGAGGTCCGGCCAATCAGGACTGAGAGAGATGGGCCGGATACACCCTGGAGCCCTCCTGCGGTCCCTCCCCAGCTGGCCAACCTCCCATGTCCCCCCCTGGCCCCAGCTGTGCACCGGTGGGGTCCCTCAGACTGGCCTGTGTCCTCTCGCAATCCAGGACCCCTCGGGGGATGTCAGAGAGCCGGTTTTGGCTCGATGGTGGGACGACCGGTCGCTATGATGCGCACTGACCACCTGGGGGCAGATGCTTAATGCAGGAGCTGCCCCCTGGTGGTCAGTATGCTCCCACAGGGGGAACGCTGCTCAGCCAGAAGCCGGGCTCACAGCTGGCGAGCACAGTGGTGGTGGTGGGAGCCTCTTCCACCTCCACAGCAGTGGTGAGGATGTCTGACTGCCAGCTTTGGCCAGCTCCCGGCCTAAGCCATCAGTCGGACATCCCCTGAGGGTTCCCAGACTGCGAGAAGGCGCAGGCCAGGCTGAGGAACCCCCACTCTGAATGTACAAATTTCGTGCACCGGGCCTGTAGTCTGATATAAGTATTACTATTCCCAACTTTATGTTTTTAATTTACATTTGCATGAAATATCTTTTTCTATCCCTTTATCTGTAGTCTGTATATGTCTTTTGTTCTGAGGTGGTGGGTCTCTTTGGACAGTATGTATATGGATCTTGTTTTCTTATCTACTCATTTACTCTGTGTCTTTTGATTGGAGCTTTTAAGCCTTTTACATTCAAAGTAATTATTGATAGGTACATATTTATTGCCTTTTTAATTTTTTATAACTATATGTCTCTTTTTTCTTTTTAAAGAAGACCCTTATTTTTTTAATCCTCACTCAAGGAAATGTTTTTCATTGATTTTCTAGAGAGAGGAAGGGAGAGGGAGAGAGAGAAACATTGATGTGAGAGAGAAACATTGATCAGCTGCCTCCTGCACATGCCCCGACTGGGGATAGAATCCCTGATCCTTCAGTGTACCAACCAAGTGGGCCACAATGGCTAAGGCAGAAGACCCTTTAACATTTTCTGCAATACTGGTTTGGTAGTATTGAACTCCTTTAGCTTTTCCTTGTCTGGGAAACTCTTTCTCCTTCAATTTTAAATGATACCCTTTCTGGGTAAAGTAGTCTTGGTTGTAGGTCCTTGCTTTTTATTACTTTGAATATTTCATGCCAATCCCTCTGGCCTTAGATATTAGCTGACAGTCCTATGGGACCTTCCTTGAGTTAACTAACTGATTTTCTTTGGCTGTTTGTCTTTAACCTTTGTCATTTTAATTATTCTATAAGTGTGAGCTTGTTTGGATTCATCTGGTTTAGGACTGTATACACTTCCTGGACTTAATTGTCTTTTTCCTTCACCAAGTTCTGTCATTATTTCGTCAAATAGGTTCTCAACCCCTTGCTCTCTCTCTCTCTCTCTTCTCCTTCTAGTACTCCCATGATTTGGATGTTGTTGTGTTCATGTTGTCTCAGTGGTCCTTTAAACTATCCTTGTATTTTGAAATTCTCTTTTCTTCTTGCTGCTCTTATTGGGTGTTTTTGCCACCTTGTCTCCCAATTCACTGCTTTATCTAACCTAGTGTTTATTCCTTCTCTTCTATTCTTTATTTCAGATAATGTATTATTCATTTCTGGTGGGTTTTTTTTTTTTTAATGGTTTCTATATCCCTTTTCATGCTGTTGAAGTTCTCACTAAGGTTTTTGAGCATTGTTATAACCATTATTTTGAACTCTGTATCTAGTAGATGGCTTGTCTCCATTTCATTTAGTTGTGTGTTCTTTTTTTTTCTCTTTTTTTTTTTTTTTTCTGGAGATGTCTTCTGTTCCTTCATTTGGGGC
This sequence comes from Plecotus auritus, assembly GCF_963455305.1. Lineage (NCBI taxonomy): Eukaryota > Metazoa > Chordata > Mammalia > Chiroptera > Vespertilionidae > Plecotus > Plecotus auritus. The sequence continues at coordinate 187,395,361 of NC_137772.1, read as the reverse complement.
ATGTTTCTTTGTCTTCCATTTTGTTTGTCTCTCTATATTTGTCTTTGTGTATTAGGTGTGTATTTTGGTAGGATGGTCTTATGTATTAGGTATCTTGTGGGACCCAGTGGTACAGTCTCCTTGATCACTTGAGTTGGGTGTTCCAGGAATGTCTCTTGTGTGGGTTATGTGAGCCCACCTATTGTAGTTAAATCTTGACTGCTGTTGGCCCAGCTAGAGTCAACCCTCATGCTGGCTTACTGAGGATCAACCCTGACCATAGTGTACGAGCTGCCGTGTGGGAGCTTACCACACAAGGCAGAATTTGGACTTCTCTTTTGAGCTAATTGTATCCTGATCTGATGTTGTCTGAAGCTCACCACTGGGTGGGTTGGTTCTGGGACCTCTTGGGAGGGACTCTGGTGCAGGTCAATGTCAGTCGTTGCCTATCTCTGGCTTTGGGCAACCTGTTTGGAGCTACAAAGCCATCCACAGTTTGTGGCTTCCTCTGCTTGGCCTGGGTGTACATGGGAAGGGCCAAGCTGAGCACCAACGCCAGCTTCCACCAGCACCTAGCCTAGGGGCAGGTCAGCAAAAGGCCCAAGCCACCCCCATTTTGCCTCCAGCTGCCTCCGCCTGCTGGCTTCCTCTTAGGCTTAGTCACTGAAAGAGCCTCTGGTGGTGTGCGAGTTGCATGAGGTCGGTTCTCAGGAGTCAGAAGGTAGGACAGTGGTGTTCACCGGACTGTTACTGATTCAAACTTGGTGTCAGTGCTGGGTCTCAGTTCACTCAGCAGAAGTCTCAGGCTATCCCAAGGCTAGCTGCCACCCACCTGGTGCCCTCAGACCTTTGTTGTGGGGCAGGGTCTCAGGGAATCATCATGGTGAGGCCAGCAGATTTTATCAGGCCCAAACAGACCAAGATTTGGCTGTGTGAAGGAAGGACTCTGCACCTATCAGGCATGTGAGGGGAAAAAAGAGTTCCCTGACCTGTAGGGACACAATTCAGTCCTGGATTCTGTGGCTTCCAGGGATGGTGGGGCTAGTGGATTTCTCATGAGGGGGTTGTGCCAGTTAGACTGGTGTGACGGTGGAGGGAAGGCCCCGCACCCTCGGCAACACAGCTTAGTCTCTGACACACTCAGAACCTCTACACCCTTGGGGCCTAGGCAGCTGACTCCTCCACAGGGTGTGTGCTCCTCAGGGCATGGGACCTGGAGTCGTTAGGGTGGGGCTATTGCATTCCTTCAGGCTGATACCTTGTGGAGGGGAGTCCTTCACTCAAGGATGATGGCGTCTGGGGTTTGGAAGAGGGAATTGGCACAGGGACCCTGGCCGCTTTCTTTCAGCTCTCTCTCCATAGCCACAGAACCCAGTTTCTCTTCACAAGACTCTGTTCTGCTCCAAGCTGCTCTCTTCTCCAGAGCCCAGGGTGAGTGTCTGTGATTTTGTGTGTTGACCCTTTAAGAGGGTGTTTGGGTTTCTAGCAAACTTCTGTATCTCCCTGTTGGTGATACAGAATCCCCACTGATTTCACTGCCAGATGTTATGTGGGCGCCTCTTCCAGCTGTGGTTCTCTGGTCTCAACTCCATGCTCTTCAGGGGGAATCTTTACAGCTGAGATAGCCCCCCGGATTCTCAAGCAGGGCACCAGGGTCCTAGCCAGCTCTTTTTGTGTCCACCCTTCCTATCAGTCTCAATGTGGCTTCTTCTTTAAATACTCGATTATAAGACTTCTGTTCAGCTAGTCTTCAGTTGGTTATTCAACTTGATTGTTTTATATTTTGGTATTAATTCTAGTTTGGTCCTGGGAGGAGGTGAGTGTAACTTTCACCTACTCCACTGCTATCTTGGATCTCTTGTTTTTCTTAAATTGGATTTCTTTGTGTGTGTTGGGTATTGTGAAACTCCTGGCTGCACAGTGTTGCCTTATATAAAGGTACAGGGTCAAAGCAAATAGCTGTAATATAACAGAGATGTAAACTTTTGATTACCTGCCGAGTGAACGTCAAAGGAGTATGAGCTAGAGTCCTTATCCAGAGGCACTTACAAATTATATGTAAATATAACATCTAACATCAGCTTGTCACTTAACACTACCTCAGTTTACTCACCTTTATAATGGATATAAAAATTCCAGCTTTGGCCCTAACCGGTTTGGCTCAGTGGATAGAGCATCAGCCTGCGGACTTAAGGGTCCCAGGTTCGATTCCAGTCAAGGGCATGTACCTTGGTTGCGGGCACATCCCCAATAGGGGGTGTGCAGGAGGCAGCTGATCGATGTCTATCTCTCATGGATGTTTCTAACTCTCTATCCCTCTCCCTTCCTCTTTGTAAAAAACCAATAAAATATATTTTTAAAAAAATTCCAGCTTTGCCCTAGCTCGGTGGTTGGCAAACTGTGGCTCGCAAGCCACATGCGGCTCTTTGACCCCTTGAGTGTGGCTCTTCCACAAAATACCATGGCCTGGGCGAGTCTATTTTGAAGAAGTGGCGTTAGAAGAAGTTTAAGTTTAAAAAATTTGGCTCTCAAAAGAAATTTCAATCGTTGTACTGTTGATATTTGGCTCTGTTGACTAATGAGTTTGCCAACCACTGCCCTAGCTGGTGTGGCTCAGTTAGTTGGGTGCCATCCGTGCACTAGGAAGTTTCCAGTTTGATTCCTGGTTAGGGCTTGATTTTGGGCTTGATTCTCAGAAGGGAATGTGCAGGAGGCAGCTGATTGATGTTGTGCTCTCACATCAATGTTTCTCTCTCTCTCCCTCTCCTTTCCTCTCTCAATAAAAATCAATAAACTATTCTTCAAAAAAACATTAGCCTTACTTTATTATGTAAACTTAAGAGGAGCAAATGAAATAATGCATACAAAGTGCTTCACATACTGCATACTTGGCACAGAATGAACAATATTGTTAGATTTTATTGCCACCATTATTGCTAATAGTAGCAAGAACCATAGTAGTATTTGCAAGCAAATTTGGTGTCAGGTTTAAAGCACTAGTAGTTCCCTGATTGTAAATATTTTTGTAATGTTCAGGATGTTTTTGAGGGTATGTTACTGAAGGGCATATCTTTCAGCATCAATGTATCCCAGTCTGAAGCTATGCATTGCACTGCATTTATATAAACTCCTCTTGGTGTCTAGAGGACAAATCAGTTGAGAAAAGGCCATTTTGAGAACTAGTTGTTTCTACTACCTTAAACCAGCGGTCGCCAACCTTTCGGACCTCACGGACCACCGGTTGGCCACTCTGTTCTGATACACTGTTGGTATATGGGTTATAAGTCTTCAGAAAGAAGTTAATCTTCTTACCAAATGAAGTTTTTTTGCCTGTTCTTGGGGTTTAAACAAGGGAGATCACAGAGCATAGGAACAGTTCCATCTGTTTGTGACTGCAGAATGAAAGGGCAGTGATGTGCTTTTACATTCATAGTAGGCTTAGTTTCTCAAAACAGTATTTTAATTCATTTGGATTTAAGATCACTACAATGCTTGTATGTGGTGTGTGGAGTTTTTGGCAAAACAGAGAAAATACTTGTCTCAATGAAATAAAACTGCCTGCGTTATTCTACATATGACTATTCTCCGCATTGTTAATGAGTGCAATGCATTACATCCCATTTTTATGACCACTTTAAGATTTTTCCATATTTCTAAGTTGTATGCCTCCAAGTGTGCTAGGCTGTGGATTTTGCAGCTGAGAGGAGAAGGGAGGTGAAGAGAATGGAGAAAAAGTGGACTGGCAGAATTACAGCATGTGATTTCACCTGTTGTGTTTTTTTTTAATCTGAGAGCTACTCCGGTTAGAGATTCCAGAAGCAGAACTCGAGCACCTGCCCCGGGTGCACTTTTGTGGTCCTCTCATGGTGGGATTGTGTAGCCTCGAAGCTGGCGGCAGCAGGGTCATGTTCAGAAACCTAGGGCAGGTTAGAGTTTCGGTTCATAATTTGAGATGGTCATGAGGGCAGCCACAATGATTTTTGGGAAGTCGGGAGCAGGTACCAGCCATGGTGGGGGCGGGGGGAGTGTGGGAAATAGCCACGGGGTTAGTTGACAGACGTGGGAAGAATTCCTGGGGGCAACTTTTCCCAAAGGTTTCAAGTCACAGTAGTTCCCTGGGATGTTTACTTGTATCGTGCATAATATGTGATGGAAGTTTCCTGGACACACCGGGTTCTAAGTTAAACAGGTTTTTCTGCTGTCGGACTTTTCACAGCCTCTAATATGCCCACTGGCATCATGAATATACACGAGAGAGCTGCACATTTGTCAGGTCACCTATATGTTTAATATAGAACCATGGCGGGTTGGGGTCGGGGCGGGGTAAGTGGATGGTGCGGATGAAGGGTCCTGTGGCTGAAGCAGTGTCACACAGGACACCCTCGGGAAGAGCTGCCCTAGGGCGTGTGGCGCGGGCTCTTTCAGGAGCCGCTCTGCATCCCGTGTAGTCCTGAAGGAACCAACAAACACCCCAAAGATGGTCTTTAGGCTCTTAGTAAGTGCTCTTTTCCTCCCTCCAGCCTAGTCACTTAACTGGCATTTGATCCTGCTGGTAATGAAATTAAGGATATCAGTCCACATAGGAAGAAGGACAAGTGATTTAACCCATAATTACTGAGACCAAAAACTACCTAACAAAAACGTGGATCAGAGCCTCTATACAATTGGCCGCCTGCCCTGCATCGAATAGCCTTTTTCTCCCCTCCTTTAAAAGGCAGTGAAATGATATTTTAAAGAATGTATCAAAGGGACTCTGTCTGAAAACTTTAACAATGAGGTTGAAAAATGAGGCAGATGGAGTGTAAAGGGATGGCTGAACCCAGTGAAGGTCAGGGCAGACTGGTTATTCTAGACCAGTGGTCGGCAAACCGCGGCTCGCGAGCCACATGCGGCTCTTAGGCCCCTTGAGTGTGGCTCGGCGTTAGAACCACTTCTTCAAAATAGACTCGCCCAGGCCGAAAACCGACTTCTGCGCATGGGCCATGAAGTTTCAAATCGCATTGGACGTGCGCGCCCACACGTGGTATTTTGTGGAAGAGCCACACTCAAGGAGCCAAAGAGCTGCATGTGGCTCGTGAGCCACGGTTTGCCTACCACTGTTCTAGACATTCTCATAGGCAGGAACTGTGTTCTCCTTAAAGTGAAAGGCACTGTTTGCATGTCACCTTAGGCAGGAGCCTTAGTACAGATCCTCCTTGACTCCTCTCTGATCCTTCTCCTTCAGCCACTCCCCTAAGGGTTTTCTCCTCAGCATGTCCACAGCCGTTCCTCCTCTTCACCCTCAACCATTGCCATCATTCAGGACTGGTGCTGTTGCTTCCTAACCATAGCTAGCAAGGGAATGGGGCGGGGAGGGGGAGGAAGGGAGGCAGGTGTTCTACACATCTATGGAATTGTACATCTCTTTCTCCATTTAAACCATGAATTATGTGACGGTGAGGATTTTGTCTTATTTGTTCTCCTGTCCCCAGTAATAAACAGAGTACTTGGCACTTCTAATTAGGGAGTTATCAGTCAATACATTTAAGTAGAAACAAAAATAAAACACAAAGAGTAGAAAAAATCAGACACTTGGTAGGTTTTATCACTCTGCAGTTGACCATTAGGTATTCTCAGTGCTTAAATAGTTTGTGCTTTGGCAGCATAAAGATGAGAGCTATTAAGATTAAGCACCAAATTTAAGTGGTCATAAGCATACTTAAATGTGCTAATCAAAACCAGCAATTGTGATTAGGATCAAATGAAGAAATGTTGAATGGAGGAAAAATGAAAAAATTCTATGGATCCAGGACACACCGTTGCAATCATGATAAAGAGTGAAGAATGTGATGAAATCATCTGGGGTTAAAATTATCTTCAGTAAATTCTCCAAATGTCAGACATCATTTTATCATTACTAACACTGTTACTATCTTTAGTGAATAAGAGATTCATAGTTGATGTACCAGGCCATACACTTGTAAATAATTAATTATTATATTAATTTGCAAAAGAGTCATTACTTGTTCAAAATTTATCTGAAACATTCTATTGGGAATCCCTGAAAGTGGAGAGATTGGGCGCTAGAGCAAAAGGCAGCTACAAAACTGAGAAAGTAAGGCAGCAACAGCAAGTGCTGGGTGGTAGTAAATAAAATTTTAGGCAGTGGTGAGGGCAAATTTAAACTGACAAGGAGGCAAACAGGTGAGGGCCGTAGGAGGATGGAGGGAAAAGAGACTAAGGATCTCGTCCCCTGATCCCCTATGCTGGCATTTTATAGATTGGAGTGCCATACAAATACCGTGTTTCCCCGAAAATAAGACAGTGCCTTATATTAATTTTTGCCCCCAAAGACACGCTAGGTCTTATTTTCAGGGGATGTCTTATTTTTCCATGAAGAAGAATACGGTACACATTTATTGTTAAATGAAAATAAAGGAAATTTATTACCTGTATACGGTACGGTAGTATGGTAGTTGTCAACACAAACCAGACAAACTGTGAATCCTACAGTATCAAGAATTTACTCATTTATTCAATGACAATCATATCATCATCTTCTGGAACATCATCATAACAATCCAATTCCTGAATTTCCTGGTGAATTTCTTGTGACTCCATTTCTTTCAGAATCAGTGGACCAAATCTCTCATGTTTAGCAATAGCACTGTCTTTAAATGAGTACTTCTTGTCAAGGTAGCCTGCTCGCAGTGCATTTGCAATGCAACTGTCAGTGATTTTCTCCCATGAATTCTTCACCCAAGTCACAACTTCTTGCAGTTTAGGTTTCACAAAGTTTCCACGCTGATTTCTCTCCATTCTATTTTCAATGTAGTCATTAATTTCCATGCGCAAATTGTCTTTGAATGGCTTGTTTATTGCAATATCAAGAGTCTGGAGATAGGCCGTCATTCCTGCGGGAATCATTATCTGATCTATTTTTCTTTCGTGAAGAAATGTCTTCATGTCTTTAGCGCGGTGAGTGCTGGCTGCATCCCAGACTAGCAGACCTCTTTGGCTCCCTCGCATAACAAGCAGCAGCATTAAATTGACCCACTTCCTTATAACTGCTTGTGTGGCCCAGGCTTTTTCAGTTTCAGGAATAAAAACGCCCAAAACACGTTCAATCTTTTCCTTCTTGCCCTTAGAAATGATTAAAGGTGGGATTTTAGTGCCATTCAGACGAATTGCCAAAATACAGGAAACACGTGCACTTTTGTAAGCAGTGGAGGGAATGTATGCTAAGGAGGCACCCCGCTGTTCAATTGTTGTTTGAGATGATTGGCCCATAAATACTGCAGTTTCATCCATAGCAATCATGTTGGAAAGATTGTATTTAGAGAAGTCAGCATCATCAATAAAGGACTTGAATGCAAGTGCTCACTTAATAACTTGAGTATCTTCCAACCTAAACAATGTTGTAGATCTTCTTCAAGACAGTTCACTTTGCTGAAGGAAATTATCCAGCCAGTGTTGTGATGCTTTGAAGTCTTCGGGGGCTATGTCAAACTGTGGTGCCATTGCAAGGGCAAATTCTTGAATCTGAGCCCTGTTCACAACCAAAGCCTTTGCTCTCCTGTCAACAACCCATTCACAGATCAGGTCTTCCAGCTCGGAAAATAATGGTTGCCGACCTGATCCACACTTGCGCTTTTTAGCATTTCCCTTGTCAATGAGGTTACCATACTCTGCTCGCCATTTTCGGACCAATCGGATACTCAACATCTTCTCTTTGCAGAAAGCAGTAAGATTTTGACCCCAAGAGTCTTCCACGATTCCTTTCTTGTACTCCACGGAGTAGCTTTTTCTTTTTGCGCTCATTTCTAGGGGTAAAAAAAAAAGGAATTGGGGTATCAAGGTGGGGGGGGTCACTCAAAATGACACAGGAGGGATCAGAGGGGGGAATCAAAATGGCACAGGAGAATCAGAGGGGGGATTACCATTTTAGTAACCCCTTTTGATCCTCCTGTGTCATTTTGATTGCCCCCTCTGATCCTTCTGTGTCATTTTAAGTGATCCCCCTCCCCCCACCCCTGTGCCACTGAACACCTTCACCAGACATCCCCCCTACCCCTTTATCAGACATTTACCCCCTGGGGCCTGCCTGGGGACTGTCACTGGGCTTGCTGGGGCCTGGATCTGGGCTGGAGCAGGGTCTGCCACTGACTGAGAACCTTCAGTCATCATGAAGGCGGCCGCGAGCATCAGGTAGTGTCACCAGAGACAGACCAGCACTCACCACCTTCACCGCGTCCCATCCGCTCTAATCCTCCTGTTCTTCTACACGCATCTGCGAAAGTCTCCTCCTCTCTCCCGCCTCGCGCTCACTGCTCACTCCGATCTCCGCTCCGCCTCCACACAGCAGTGACGTCAGGACTCCGCGTAACGTCACTGGTTGCTAGACGCCAGTCGGGGCGGCCCTAGCGACCAGTTTATGGTAAATTAATTTTCATTCTGAGACAGAGCCTGGGGGCCTTATTTTCGGGGGATGACTTATATTTCACTCAGAAGGAAACCTGTAAGTGGGTCTTATTTTCGGAGGATGTTTTATTTTCGGGGAAACACGGTAATAATCATGGCACATAGTTATGTATAGCACTTACCACGTGCCTGCTGCTACTCTAGTACTTTCACTAGCACCGATGAAATCATAATCTTCACAACAACCTTGGGGGGGGGGTACAATTATGAATCCTATGAATTCTTATTTATAGATGAGGAAATTGATGTATAGAGAAAGTCAGTCAGTCATCCAGCTAGTAAATGTAGAAGCCAGGGTTTAGTTCTATGATAGTTCTATGACTGAGGTGCCCTGAAGAATGTTTAAATTGCAGTAGGGGTATATTTAGTGCTTAATGATATAATGCTTACTAATCTACAATAACTCATGCAGTTAGCACGGAAACAGCCAGCTCTGGAGATGAAGGAAAGCTGCGTGGGTGCGCATGTGCATAGCATCTGAGCTGCCCTTTTGATAGGTGATTCTATCAGAGAAATTTAACATCAGTTATCAGGTCCACCCACACAATACTATATCTAGAGATCTTTGTGCTGTAGTCATTAATATCAAAGCTTAAAATTGTGATGAATCTTAGGCTCTGGCAAAAAGAGTGACGGCTTCAAAACATAGCAGTTGATTGCATGAATGGGCAGCTTCTCAGAGACATTTCTCACCACCAGCACAGTAGTAACATAGGGTGTGTGGATAAGCCCAGAAATGGGTGTTATAAATTAGGAACCATGTACCAAAGAAAGCACAGCAGGCTATGAATCTCCTCCAACTCAAGATGTTGTCAACTAGAACCACCCTTTGCAAGGAAGCGAAAAGAAACATGTAATTGATTGTGGTTTTTCTCTGCTTCCACCTTCCGCTCTAGTCATGGCTGCAGATACAAACTAATTTTGGTTGCTTTAAATAGTAAGAACTTTCTGTAATTTTGACCAATATATTTACTTGAACATAGATAAAAGGGGAACCTCCCTCGGTGTGTGGTTGGGGGTGAGCGAGCTGCCTCCAGCTCCCTTCCCAACACTGGGATTCTGCAAGGAGCTGGGTCTCTGAAATAACACCAATCCCAGGCACAGCAGAACACACTGACCAGACCAGTCCCGGCACCAATCCGGCGTCATCGTGCAATGTGCACTTTCCATGCTTCCTGTGCAGGAATTCATGGTAGCTAATGAATGGTCACTCTGCAGGTGAGGAGCAGGGACTCAGACCCCTAAGCCCACATCTAAATTGTAATATTTGCAGTCTCCTACATAGCAGGCTCTGTGGCCATGGACCTCATCTTTGAGGGCCAACTCAAAACTAGAAATTGGACAGGCTTAATGAAAGGGGTTTCAATGCAGTTCATCTAGCAGAATTCTAACTGTAAGTGTCCACCAACAATAGCATTCTATAGGAATTTTGTTATTCTTTTCATCCCTTCAGGGTAGCAAAAAAAAAAAAAAATCACTCAGTAATGGATTAGGGACATGTTTTCTATTTCAGGAAAATCAAATATTTCTAGTTTTAAAGCAGAAGTTTTGTGTGTTTTGAAGCTGCACATTTTTATCTCATGTTATACATACATGCATCTGCTTAAGAATGATACAATAGTAACAGTTGCCTTTTTACACATTTCATTGTGTCATCCAGCTGTGGGATCTTTAAAAATATCGAATATCCACAGTTACTTACCTTCAAGGCTTGAGTTCATATTGCTTTTGAACTGTAAGGACTTCCAGCGATCAGCTTTTCTTGACAGTATAACAGGTTCTCGAATTTTAGGTAGCATCAGATGATGAGTCTGAAACATCGTCAGCCTTTAGAGCATTTTAGCTCACGAGACGAGTACATGTCAGTAAAATTACAGATTATAATAAATGAAAACATTTCCATCAGTTGCTGGGATTTTTTGGCTGCTGCCGAGTTTATCAAGACAAACATGGATTTCACAATGCCCAATGTTTAGAAAACTGGATTGCAAGGGAAGATTACTTGGATGCAAGTTTTTTCCTAGGTATTTATAATTTGTGTAGAAATAACCTTAAATGTTTTGAAATTTAGATAAGAATGGAAATGTTTGAAATTTTGTATAGAATGGGCTCTAAAACAGGTATATAGTTCCTTATTGTTGGAGTTTAGAAAACATCTCTTATAAGATAGCCTCTAAGAATGTAGGCAAGTGAAGAGAGGTACTTGACTACCTAGAATTCATTTGTTCAACAAGTATTTATTGAGCATCTACTATGTGATAGGTGATGCTTCTTGAGTGTATCAGAAACAAAGATCATTGCCTTCCCAGAGCTTACATTATAACCACAGGAGACAGACCATAAACAACAAACAAAATAATGTAGTTTGTTAGAAGGTGCTTTGGAAAAAATAAACCGTAAGACATGACAAGAGTAGTACTAAACTAGAGTTGTCAGGCTCCTCATATTGACAACAGCTAGACCAAAGGCCTTCAGGTGTGCTTGGCCTGAGGAACAGCAAGGAAACCAATATGGCTGAGTTGAGAGAGCAAGGGGGCAATACTAGCCCTGAGGTCAGTGGTAAGGGGACTAGGACCAGATGATGTAGAGCCTGTCGGTCATTGTGAAGAGCTGAGTTTTTACTCGGAGTAACATAGAGTGCCTTTGGAGAATTTTAAGCACAGGGTGCTATGATCTGACTTGGATTATAAAAGGGATCTCCCCAGTCCTGGTTAAAAATACGGATTGTCCAGGGGATAAGGGTAGGAGCAGGGAGACCAGGTGGAGCGTTCTGAGGAACTCCAGTTAAAAGATTGTGGTAATTTAGGCCAGAATAGTAGCAGTGGAGGTGGTGCTGGTAGATTGTAGAGTCAGCATTCTCTGCGCCACCCCCCCCCCCCCCACCTTCCACCCCCATACCTGGCAACCACCATTCTGCTTTCTGTCTGATTTTGATTGACTATGTACTTCATATAAGTGGAATTATATAGTATTTTTTAACTGTCTTGTTTCACTTAGCATAATAGCCTAGAGGTTAACCATGTTGTAGCATGCATCAGACTTTCCTTCCTTTTTAAGGCTGAATAAAATCCCATTGTTTGTATATGCCTAAATTGAGGGACAGTCTACAAAATGCCTGACCTTCAAAAGTGCCAAGGTCATGCAAGAGCAGCAAAGACTGAGTAACTCACAGATTGGAGTGCATCAAGGGACACAATGAAAACTAAATGCATCTTGGTACCTTGGATCGGATCCTGTAACAGGAAAAGGACGTGTGTGGAAAAGCTGATGAAATTGGAATGAAATCTGTGGTTTAGTATTATCCCAATATTAAATTCTTAGTGTTGATATATATTCCATGGTTTTGTAAGGTGCTTAGGAACCTGGGTGCAACTCCTCTGTAAATCTAAAATTATTTCAAAATAAAGTTGTTTTGTTTTTTAAGGTATTTCTTTTACTTCTGTTCTCCTAAAAAGATTGCCTCCCCTAGAAAATTACTTTTGTTCTCTTAAATCCAAGCAATCCCTCTTGTCCTGAGGGGTGGAGTCCATTGTAATCTTCTGAGCTAGAGACTTGGTGCAGTTGGGA